>NW_024609880.1:68885671-69623122 GCF_016920785.2 Ixodes scapularis | reverse complement strand
TCGGGAAGTTGCCCTCTGACACTTCTGAAGTAAAGAACAGAAAACCGATTTCGCCTGCGTGTCCTAGTTGTTGCGTAAAAAAAAAGATAAAGGTTGGCATTTTGGGCACCCCTCAACTCACTCCCAGCTTTCAGGGTCACACCTGGTCCCCCTCCTAGAGACGTCATTCAGAGTGCCGTGTAGCTTCCCGTGTGCTTGCTCGGAGGACGCTTCCTCTCCCTCTCCCTGCTGACATTAGCGGGCGTTATGCTGCAGCTTAGAGCCGAGCGAGGTCACGTATTCTTTTCGCCGTAGTTGCTGCTGACATTAGCGGGCGTTATGCTGCAGCTTAGAGCCGAGCGAGGTCACGTAATCTTTTCGCCGTAGTTGCTTCGGTTGCCACTTGGGGCTGCAGGTGGGGAAAAAGCTCGACTTTTGCTTCGCGATTATGCAGCGGAATCGCGACATTTTTAATGAAGGAGGTGTTTTCTTTATCCTCCGGGACACGATAAACAAGGTAAAAATGACGAGATGCAAATTCTTGTAATCATAAAATCGTTGCATCGATGAAGTGGGTGAGATCGTGTTTCTACCAAGACCTCCAGTCTTAGGCAGGAAACACATGTACGACGAAACCGTCCGATCCGACGTCCGATCAGGCAATACGACGGTCGGAGGCGAGGGTTTTCAACGCTCTCCAGTGTTACGAAAACTCTCGCCCCCGAAGGTCATTCCGGCAGTTCTCACGTGGGATCGGACGGTTTCGTCGTACATGTGTTTCGCGCTTTACGCTTCATCAAGTGACGTTTCACGTAACACTGGTAAAGTTATGCTATGTCGCTATGCCATGTTGCTTGCACGTATCGTATTTTTTATCGCTGTGTCGAAAGATACGTCGGACGTATCCGGAAATGCGTCGGACGTAGCCGCGATGGTGAAGGGTCGTATCACAGCGGGTAATAGCGTGTCTTAGTGAGACGCCACTGTCAATTTTCATTCCATCTTTATTTCTCAATGATACCGTAACTAACCATTCGATGCATTCCTTTCTTTTCACACCCGCGATGTTCAAGCAGGGGGGGGGGGGGGGGGGGATTACATTCGGGAATGCTCCGAAATTACAAAATTTGTGCAAGAAGTAGCAATTTATTATAGGAAATTCATAAGTTCAATGTCGCAGAAGATATAAAACCAACCCTAGACAGAATTAGCGCGCTCGCCGTCAATTCTCACTGCGCACCATGGTCAACCAGTTGCTCTCACTACGACTCGGCGAGTCCTCGGTGGCCCCGTCCAGTTAGCTGCATACAAACTCACGGATTTTCTTCTCGAGTTCCGAATGTCGACTGTTGCCTTATTGAGCGGTCCCGTACACTTTTTGCAGGTCGCAGCGCCCTCGAATACAACTCCCGCTATCGTCTCCACCGTATCACACGGTATCGCAGATGCTCTGTAGTGCCGTGGTTCCCGATGACTTTCGCGTACGTGATTACCGTTCGCTTTAACTTCACTGTGTACAAAGTCCTCTTCGCACTCATGGTGGACAGCAAAGTTCTTAACGTCTAAACAAATGAGCTGAACCACGTAAAAAAAAAAAGAGGCGCGCTTGCAAGTCAGACGACGGAGTCGAACGAAAGGCGATGAAACAGAAACAGAACACACAACGCCTTACTTGTGCCCATATTATAACGCGTCTGTGCCGTAGCGTAAGTGCCGTTGTGTGCCACCATCTACCAACTGATGACGAAACCGAGTGCTAGGGACCAAAAGGTGGTGTGGTGGCATGTAAAGGTGAGAACAAAGCTAAAAACGTGGATTGAACGTGCAAAGAGAAGGGGAAAGAAAACAAGCGACGTTTCGAACGCTTAGCCTTGATGGAGAGCAGACATCGCATGTCTCCTATCTCTAATTTCTTCTGCATAATTGGGGTGCTTACAATATGTCCGACGTGTCGTTAGACTCGACGTTCCGGGTACGTACGACATACCTTTAATCTACGCGTCCCGGATACGCACGACGTACCTTTAGACTTCTCGTTCCGGATACGTCCGACGAACCTTTAGACTCCTCGTTCCGGATGCGCCCGACGTACCTTTAGCCTCTCGTTCCGGGAATGTCCCACGTACCTTTCGACGTTCCGTGTACGTCCTACGTACCTTTAGACTCCGCGTTCCGGATACGTCCGACGTACCTTTAGACTTCTCGTTCCGGATTCGTGCAACGCCACCTTTAGACTTCTTGTTCCAGATACGTCCGACGTACCTTTAGACTCCACGTTCCGGGTCGGTCCGACGTACGTTTAGACGTTCCGTTTGCGTCCCACGTACGTTTAGACTCCGTGTTCCGGATACGTCCGACGTACTTTTAGGGTCCTCGTTCCGGAAATACCCCACGTACCTTTGACGTTCCGTGTACGTCCCACGTACCTTTAGACTCCGCGTTCCAGATACGTCCGACGTACCTTTAGACTTCTCGTTCCGGATACGAGCAACGTTACCTTTAGACTTCTTGTTTCAGATACGTCCGACGTACCTAGATTGAGACAAAAGAAAATACCATCGATGTTGCAAGTGATGTGAAAAAAAAAATTACAAAAAGATGAGTTTTGAGCAGAGATCGCGGCCGTCCTTCTGCCGGGAGTTTTTGGCAACTTGACGCTTGCGACGAACATTTATAAAACAGGTATTAGAAAATTAGCCTTTCGTTGCTTATTAACATTCAGTTATTTTTGTCCCCTTGCGGAACGTAATAATATAGCAGCCGATCTACATATTGCCTCCTTTCCCGAAAGGCGCGAGTCAGTATACACCGCACCAAACGCCGAGGAGAAGTCGACGAAAAGCGTCATGTGTGGTTTGGTGGCCTTCCCCTCTTCCCTTCTGTGAAAAACCTCGACGAATTTACGCGCTGATACGCGCGTAAATTCGTCGAGAATACACCCTATTTGGGTCGGCCTTACTTCTTGTTCCGGATACGTCCGACATACCTTTAGACTCCTCGTTCCGCGTACGTCCGACGTACCTTTAGGCTCCTCGTTCCGGGTACGTCCGACATACCTTTAGACACTTCGTTCCGGATACGTCCGACGTACCTTTAGACTCCTCGTCCCGGGTACGTCCGACGTACTTGTAGACGTTTCGTGTACGTCCCACGTACCTTTAGACTCCGCGTTCTGGATACGTCCAACGTACCTTTAAACTTATCGTTCTGGATACGTCTGATGTACCTTTAGACTTCTTGTTCCGGATACGTCCGACGTACCTTTAGACTCCTCGTTCTGGATACGTCCGACATACCTTTAGACACCTCGTTCCGGATACGTCTGATGTACCTTTAGACTCCTCGCTCCGGGTACGTCCGACGTACTTGTAGACGTTTCGTGTACGTCCCACGTACCTTTAGACTCCGCGTTCTGGATACGTCCGACGTACCTTTAAACTTATCGTTCTGGATACGTCCGACGTAGCTTTAGACTTCTTGTTCCGGGTACGCCCGACGTAGCTTTAGACACCTCGTTCCCAATACATCCGACGCACCTTTAGACGTTCCGGGTACGTCCGATCTACCTCTAGACGTTCTGTGTACGTCCGACGTACCTTTAGACTCCGCGTTCCGGATACGTCCGACGTACCTTTAGACACAGTGTTATTTTATTTGTCGTTTTCTTTTTTTTTTCAGCACAGTTTCCCTACAACGCCTTCTACGTTCGAAGAAACATTTCGAGTAATTAGGGGTATTCGTGTGCCCTAATGCTGTCAAACCTGTCAGATGTCAACTTCTAATTTAGACACCTTTTGAAAACCTAGAGTAGTACGGAACACGTGAAAACAAACCAAACCACTCAGAAATTAGAAGTGCGTTCATTACGACTAGTCCAATATTTACGATAAGCCCTAAATTCCACGCCACGCAGTGACGCTCAGGCGCTCACACAAATCTCTTCCCGCGAACAAAAAAGAAAAGGACACAGGGACTTAGAGGCAATATGTGACGCTGCAGCTACACCAAACGAGCTCGCTAATGGCGTCTGAAGATGTCGAGCGTGGCGCGTAATCCTATTATAGAGATTTACTAGTGGCTAATTTTTTTTTTCCGCCGTCCGAGTTTTTCAACTGTCCCCCAGTGCCCGCCTCCCTGCTTGAGCCGAGATCTGAAACACGCTGCGGGCACTTCCGCTTCGACGTTTCTAACGACTGTTTCGAAATCCTCTATTGGCGCCGCGCTGCGTTATGACTAATTGGGCAGAGTTTGGGGACCGTGCGGCTTTCCTTGACCAAGCTGGGCGCATATAGTTTGCGCGCGGGGATCGATTGATGGTAAATCCAGCACGACGACTTCGGAAAAAACGCCGTAACGATCCTTGGGTCTATCTATACTTGAGCAATCGCTCATCGGGTCGTGGGGCGTGTACTTCCCCCAAAGTCCAAGACGCTCGAGCAATAAGAAGATAACGATTGTTGACGATCGTTAACGGACCGATTTCAGTCTACTTCGTTTCAACTCAGATCCTGAGGCAGTCCGAGGCTACGAGCTGATGGTACCAATCAGACAGCGTCAAAAGTGCGCCATCATAGTGTTCGTCATGTTTCCGTGCGTGTTCTATCATTGCGGAAGCAATCGTAAACATAAAAGGCCCAGTGACTTGCGCTTTTGAAGCTGATTGGTTGCTCCCTTTAGCTCGTAGCGTCGGCTACTTGTGGACTTTATCTGAGACGAAGTATAGCCATGGTCACTGAGAGCCTTACAAGCGCAGGGCGTCGCGTCACCTGGCACCTTATCATCGTTCCTCGATGAATAAGATAGCGGCCTTGGCCTATAACAATGCACAATAACGAATAACAAAGCAAGAAGTGTGACCATATATGGCCACACCTTGCGTTTTTCAAAAGGGCAACTGCGGTCAATATTTCTGAATTTGGAATTACGACTGTTTTCAGCTAGGGCTGTGTCCCTGAATTACGAGGTATACAAAGTGTCTTTTTTTCGTTTTTTTTTTTTTCAGCTTAAAAGAATTTTTTAAAGGAAACCGTGAAAGCTAGATTAATCCAGTCTGAGCAGGGGAGTTATACGGCCAGGGGGACATAGTATAGGGGACTCATCGTAACGATCAGTCGGCTAAATAGTTAAAATTTGTTAATTAACTTTTTAATTAATGAAAATAGACGTGTAGTTTTAATTAAAAACTTGCTCAGCGTCATCGAAAACCACAAAATCAGTAAAGTTCACAAAGACTTTGAACGCGTGAGAAGCGTAGTAGTGCACTAAAGTTACCACTCGTGGAGCAGGTACAAGGCTGGGGCTAGATAAGAGACGGAAAAATTGCGCGGGCGTCTTACCGCAACCGCTAGCCCTGTACTGTACTTACTTCACGAGTGGTAATTTTAGTGCACTACTACGCTTCTCACGCGCTCAAAGTCTTTCTGAAAATTAGTGATTTAGTGGCTTTCGATGACGCTGAGTAAGTTTCTAATTGGAACTATATGTCTATATTAATTAACGTATTTTAACTAATTAGGTCACTGATCGTCACGATTAACGCACTATACTATACCCCCCTGGCCGTATAACTCACCTGCACAGATCGCATTAATCTAGCTTTCATGGCTTTTTTGGAAAAAAATTTGTTACGCTTAAAAAATAAACACCCTGCATATATATATATATATATATATATATATATATATATATATATATATATATATATATATATATATATATATATACACACAACGGGCATTGTGGCGGGAGCCCGAAGGCGTGGGTATATAACTTCGACGTTTTGACCGGAGTCCGGCCTTCGTCAGGAAGCGGACTCCGGCTGAAACGTCGAAAAATAAATCGTCCGTTGTTGCTGTTTTCACTAAGGGTTTTTTCTTCTCCGTTATATCTATCTATATACATCTATATATATATATATATATATATATAACCGGCATGGTGGCGGGAGGCCGAAGGCGTGGGTATAAAACTGAGAAGAAAAAACCCTTAGTGGAAAACAGCGACAACGGACGATTTAATCTTCGACGTTTCGGCCGGAGTCCGGCCTTCGTCAGGAAGACTTCCTGACGAGGGCCGGACTCCGGCCGAAACGTCGAAGATTAAATCGTCAGTTGTTGCTGTTTTTCACTAAGGGTTTTTTCTTCTCAGTTTTATATATATATATATATATATATATATATATATATATATATATATATATATATATATATATTCGATGTTGCGTGTAGTTTCATAAATGTCATAGCTCGAAGCTTGGTTTCAGGTGTCTACGGCAAAACCGAGACTATCTGCTAGAGGGTTGGCAACACTGATCATCATCCGTACAGCCGCGACCTGACGCCATCGTGTTGCATTGGTACGAGGCACAACCAATCCACCGCAACTCCACCGCGACGTGACGTAACAAGGCCGGGACCAGTGTTCCTTGACTAAAAGCTAACAAGCTTGCCGCCCGCTAAAGAGCTGCTGGGCGCATCTTTAAAATCGGTTTTAGTGGAGCAGGCGACTTCAATTTGACCGTCAGTGACGTAATGTTTTGGCTGTGATCATATTTTGGGCAACTAAAGCAATACCAGTCATTTATTTTGATTACGTTTTCTACCAGAGTTGCTCCTTAAGTTGTTACTGACTATGCTGAACCAATCGCTAAATAGTCACGAACGCATCATTATGTTATGCGATAGCGCTGAAAGGGCGACGGCTCGGCTAGGGGGATCCAAGAAAACGAGAAGCCCGAGGCTCAGTAGCTTAACATATCCAAAACTTTCAGTGAGCTTTCCAGGGTCGGTTTGCTGATCAATGCGGGTACCCCTCCCGAATTTTTAGTTCACGTGACCGACTCAATGAGGAGAACTCCCTCAAACACCAGAGAGGCGAACAAAAAGAAGCATACAAGGCAGAAGAAAAAAGAAAAAAAAAAAAAAAGAGGCACCGTTCGAGGACTTAACCCTAATCGACTACTCCGGGAGGGCGATCCCTTACAGGCCGCTCATTCATTTCCCCAAGGAGCGAGAAACAAATGAGTCTGACCACGTTATGCAAAAAAAAAAAAAAAAAAAAGGGCGACGGGGGCCGGTTCTTGCCCGGTACTGACGTCATGTCCTGCCGTCCGTTGTGCCTAATTCCGGCGCAGCGACCACCCACGGCATAAATGGCTCTGCAACCGCCTAGCTCAGAACTTCACTTACAGCGCCGCGGTGCTGTAATGCAATTCGGGACGAACAAAGAAATATCAATCCTAGCGACCGCCATCAAAGCCAACGCTGCCGACGAACGGAAGAAAACCGAACCGCCCTTGCCTACGCGATTAGGCCTGGAATGTTTAGGAAGAGCGAAGAATAAGGGAGAAGGTTCGCTTCACTTGGCAATATGGCGGCGCTGGCCAAGGAGTAAACGCGTTTGTTCCCAGGTGATCCCCATTTACACTCCGCTGCTCTCATATATTTTTATCCTTTTATTTCTAGTTGTTTACTAGAAAATAAGAAAGACAAAACAAAAATAAGGGTGATCGGTGAATTAACGAGGCCACTATCCCGGAATTCGGGATGGAGCTTCGATCCCCATTGCTGAATTCCTTCGAGGGCACTTGTTTTCACCTTATGGTGGACCGCAGCGGAGGCAACGAGTCATCGCCAGACACTTCAGCTCTACGAGGCTTTTTTCTTCACTTGACTGCACCCTGCGCTTCTCTGCGTCCTTCGCGATAATCACGTGACACTCGCACAACGCTTGACTGGCTTAGGTGGCATGGAGCCTCCGCTGTGCTTCATCGTAGAGGTAGGCGGAGTACAGAGCAGTGAAGGAAGCTCATCGGGGCGTGTCCGGCGGTAGACGGCTCCTCACCTTCCCTCCCGGCAGCAGAAACGACGCGCGTATTATTGCCGTTTCGCATCTGATTAGTACGATTCTAGTTATTTTATTTCCGATGTGACTGACTCGATTACCTATAATGACGTTTTTTTATTGCTTTGCTTTTTGCTTTGGTTCAACTTGTCTGTTTTATCATCGGAACTCTATTCAGGGTCTATATATTCAACAGCCAGACCAAACGAGGCACCGCTTTTCTAGCTTTTTTGTTAATTTGCTTTCGTGCGTGTGTACTTCTCTCCCCATGGGATTGCGGTGGCCACGAATGCGAGAGTATAAAAGTGAGATGAAACGCGGCGCATACTTGTTTACGCTTGAATGGACGTAAAGATAAAATTCATATCGGTCTTCATAACGAGGTTCTGGAACCAGACTTAAAAGAAATGGTCACTCTTGGAATTGGATCTAATCTTCTCTGACTCGAGTCTTTTTTTTTTTTTTTTTACTCCTTTATTTTAGTTCTTTTTATTGTTTTATTTTAGTTTTTTTTTTCTTTCCTTTCTATTGTAAGGCTGTTAATGATACCCTTTATTATGAGAGATTTTCGCAAACCATAGGTGTAATCAGTATTAAGTACGTTTCAGGTTAGGATATTTGCTTACGTGACGACTGTAAGATGTTAACGCGTGTCGGGAAGCAGTATTCAGACGCACACGCGCACGTTGTCGCCGATAGTGTTACTCCCTTTATTATGAAGACCAAACTCTAAATATATCGAATATGGCGCTTGCGGCACCATCCTTGACATTGGATGGCCAGTGGCGCCATCTGCGCGTACCGCAAAGAGCTCGCTGCACTACGACGTCCGCAGTGTTGTCGAAGAAACAAAAAAAAGAAAAAAAAAAAGAAAAAAAAAAGGTTCCGATGATTCATAAAATGTTGATACTCATCTGTCTTATTATTTTTCCCCATGCGGATGCATTGCCCAAAAACGAAAATAAAACAACAAAAAACGTCACAACGCCAATAGAGTGGCCGATAGCTTAATTGTAGCTTCAGAAACACGCAGCGCGTGGTTAGTCCCGGGTGTCTCATTACATCTTCGCAGCCAATGAGATTGGTGCGTTTGCAAATGACGACGCAGGAGAACCATTCGCGAAGCAAGAGGCGTGAACTTCGGTCAAAAATTTGTGGAGGTCGCCCTCTGACGCTTACACTTCTAAAGTAAAGAACAGGAAACCGATTTTGCCTGCGTGTCCTAATTGTTGTGTAAAAAAAAAAAAAAAAAAAAGTAAAAGTTGACATTTCTGGCACCACTCAACTCACTCCCAGTGTTCAGGGTCACACCTGGTCCCCCTCCTATAGTGGCGTAATTCGGGGTGCCGTGTAGGCCCCCGGGTGCTCTCTTGGAGGAGGAGGAGGAGGAGGAGGAGAAGGAGGAAAAACTTTAATTTCTCTCTGAGGACGCTTTCTTTCTCTGCTGACATTAGCGGTCTTTATGCTGCAGCTTAGAGGCGAGCGAGGTCACATAATCCTCTCGCCGTAGTTCCTTCGGCTGCCACTCGCGGCTGCAGGTGGGGCAAAAAGCTCGACTTTTACTTTGCTATTATGCAGCGGAATCGCGACATTTCTTTAATGAAGGAGATGCGCTCTCTATCCTCCCGGACACGATAAACAACGTAAAAACGATGAGGTGCCAGTTTTTGAAATCTTAAAATCGTTGCGCCCCCCCCCCCCCCCCTCCCCCTTTAAGTTGTCAATGCCTTGATAGTGTGTTATAGTTATTTAGGGGTGGAAAAAAAAAACAATCTGTATTAGCGCTGCATCATAATCATTTGCGAGTTACTTCAGATGTTCCGCAAAAGTAGAAAAACCTGTACAGAGCATCTGAAGTAACTAGAAAATCATTTTAATATATGCGGCGACAGAGTTTTTCTTTTTCTTTGTGGCAGTTGAGGTGGTTACAATTCGCGACGTTTTTACATTCACAACCATCTTAAAACTTTTTATTGAATTTTGATTTTCTGTTAGGGCGTGAAATAATAAAATATAGAGAATGCAACGCGGATTGCCTTATGGTACCAGACTTGTATGGCACACATTCCAGTTGTAATCGAATAACTTGTTATCGGTTACCTTTCGGAGTAATTTTGTAATCATTTGACTACTTTTATAGGGAAGTAATCGCAAGAGCAATACGATTGCTTTAGAAAGTGAATGTTTTTGTCACCGTTATATATTTTCTCATCCCGTTCCTATAGACCGACACACTGTTTACAAACAAACCCGCGTTTGCCCACACCAGGTGTGGGCACTGCGCGAGCGTAGAAACCAGATTCGCGTGAGGTGGAGCTTCTGCGCATGCGCCGTGGCGACAACAGCGCCACCGCAGAGGCGTGACGTCACAGCCGCGTGTTGGTCTATAATGGCGCTCTTTGTTTATACGTGCTTAATAATATTATTAAATAATAAAAAAATGTTTATTTTCATTTTAAAGAAATGGTGGAGCGGAAGGGAAAAAGTTTCAATACGAAGCTCGACTAGCTCTGAGCCGCATCGGCCGTGGTGCAATCACTTTGTACAGACTGAACACAATACACACAAAAAACACATTGTTACAGGATTAAAACAAGCAATAATTATGTAAGTATGATATCCACGTTGTATGTTTAAACATTTAAGAAACAAAGAGCACAACTGTTCAACGGAAAGTAACTCAAGGTTCATATTTCTGTCTATACGACTGTTGAGAAACTTATAAACTATACCGCGTGTCTTTTTTCTTCGAAACAAAAAAAAAAAAAAGCGTCTTTACTGTTACGTGAATGCCGTTTTCGCTATATGTTTTTGAGCTCGGCGGATACTCGAGGGGCGAACAACCGTCACAGTTTGGTGAGTAATTAATTAAGCTCGTTAATTAACTTTTTAATTAGTGCGAATAAACGTATGGTTCCAATTAGAAACCTCCTGACCGTAATTGAAAACCGCTGAATCAATTCTTTTTAGAACGACTTGAAGCTCGTGGGAAACTTGGGGGCGCGCCAAAATTACCACTCGGGAAGCAGGCGCAAAGCTAGCAGCGGCGGAACGCGATAACGACCTAATCATCCACGTTCCGCATATGTTGGCTTTGTGCCTGCTTCACGAGTGGTAACTTTGGCGCGCCCCCGAATTTTCCCACGAGCTTCAAGTCGTTCAAAAAAAAAAAGACTTGATTAAGTGGTTTTCGATGACGCTCAGTAAGTTTCTAATTGAAACCAGGTGTCGATTTTCACTAATTAAAAAACAAATTAACGAATTTTTGGTAATTGCTCAATGTGACAGTTGTTTGCCCCTCGTATGTCCACCGAGCTGAAAAAAACATAGTGAAGACGGCATTAACGTAGCATTAGGTATACCGGTTAGGTATATAGCATGACCTGCATTTAACCTTTTTATGAAAGTGGGATATATACCTCCCCCCCCCCCGCTTTATCTGTACTAAGCTTGAGGGAAGGCGAATTTCCACCTATGTACGGTGCCGTCATCTACCGGAAGACATGTCAAACAAGAAATAATCAAACAAAAAGTACATAATGCTGTACTTTTCAGAAACGCTTCTACGCTCAGCTTTCGCAGAGATTTGTACTTCTGAAGCTGGGCTTTTGGTCTTTCGTGATGATCAGAGCTTTACAATGTATGCAGTGGCGTCACAAAGGGGGTGCGGCAGGGGGGGGGGGGGGGGGGGCGTACCGCCCCGGGTGCAGCGCTGAGGGGGGTGTCGCGGCGGGCCACGAGAGCGGGCGGGGGGAAGGGGGGAGTTAAGGCCTATACGCACATTCGCGTTTGAACGCGTTTGAGTGCGTTGCGGCGTCCTCGCGGCCAGGAGCGGTCGCTTGCGATGCGACGCGCGCCTACCCGCAACGCTCCGTAGCGCGATGCCAAGCGAGTAGAGACTCGCTCAACTTTCCGATGCGTTGCGGTGCGTTCGACCAATCAGATGCCGAGGGAGGAGAGGAGGGTGACGTGTTCGCTCGCGCCACTCGGCCGACTCGGCGAGACATATCCGTTCTCCGCTCGCAGAACTTGCTTTGTGTATTTTCCAAGGCTGCGATGGTTCAAGCTTTACAAAACGTCGGGGGAGCAAGCGGGATTGTCCCAAGATCGAACACCTCGACGCTGTCGCTGTGCACCGCCATGTTGGCTTGGATTTCGCTTACTATTGGTGAGCCGCTGGCGACGATAGCGCGTTCTTATTGGCTCTTGACTGCGGTTGCCTGCGTGTCAACACAACTGTGCGTACAGGTTTGGCGCAAGCGCTCTTCGGAACGCAACGCGTCCGCTTGCCGCTACAGAACGCACTGCGCTCAAACGCGAATGTGCGTATGGGCATTTGCGGCGGGCCACGCGAGAGCCGGGGGGGGGGGGGGGGGGGTGTCGAGTGTCGCGGCGGGCTACCACCCCGGGTGTCGCTGACCCTCGTGACGCCACTAAATGTATGTGCGAACTTACTAATGAGATTCCTGAGCACTCGAATGAATCCGAATAATTTGAAAGCAGACGTGCCGCAAGCAACTTTCTCGGTATTTGTCGAAGTTGGATGTATAGTCGCCGTGAACTAGGAGAAACTAACCCACGCAGCTTTCGGAGCTTCAGTACTTGAAAGAAGCAAATCTATTCGTGTTTAAATGGCTTCGAGGAAGAAGAGAGTTACTTTGCAGAAAAATGGTCTTCAGTTCCAGCAGTTTGTTTCTTCAACAATATTTTTTTTTTTAACAGGTGCTTTGCCATGTGAATTATATTTCCCACCCTGGTCTCTTATTTGTGTTTTGCAGAAAGGAAAAAAAAAAAAGCCTGAACTTGGCAGAGAGTTCTTATTAAAACACTTTCATACTAAAGAGAAAAACAAAAGTTCACTACGGGGTGTGCGAAATAAATTCGCCCATGAATTGGTTAAGTACCTTCCATTATTCATATACACGTAAACAAAATGAAGCAGTCTTTGAACTAAGTCTCCGAGAGGAGGCTTTTCTACCAAAGTTGGTGTATTGAGAAGATAGGTGTAGTGCAGGGGTGGCCAGGCTGACCCGGCCTAAGAGCCGCAAACAAACGCACGAAACTTCGAAGAGCCACGGGGGGGGAGGGGGGGGGGGGAGTTTTGTACGGAGCAACAAACGAAACTCGAACTACTTTAAATCTATCCGAGTCAAAAGCAGTCCAACTGTACGTAAGGTAGCAGTAACACAAGACTATCAAACCGCAACCTGTCTTTTAATTTAAAACGTGTTCCATCTCCCTTTTTTTTGTTTGGGGGGGGGGGGGGGGGGGGGGGTGAGGTTGTGGAGGGAACCGCAAACCGCATTTTAACACGCGAAGAGCCGCATGCGGCTCGTGAGCCGCAGCTTGTCTACCCCTAGTATAGTGTTTAATTCTTTGGTTCTAGTTTAATAACGGACAGTATGAAAAGCCCGTTTTCAAACCACTAGAAAAATCTGTCGTTGTGAAAATCTGTAGTCGGAAAATTAAGAGTTACTTTATAAAGTAACTTTCAATTACTTTTCCTGTGATGCAATCGAGCAATCTGATTAAGTAATCTTTAAACAATGGTTATAGTAATTGTAATAAAATACTTCTGTTACTAACGTGTGCGAGACTACAATATGCCGGTGCGGCATTGTTTGCAGGACGCATTTACTTTTCGTTTAACGGGTCCTTAGCCACGGGTACTCTAAGCTAAAGGTCGTATGCCTCTTTTGTAGTAAAAGAGCTGGACCTCGAGTTCACTCAATAGGAAACCCTTCTCGACGAATAAATGACCCGGTTTCAGAGACACATTAGGACCCCTGCGGGCTTAATTGACCGCAGTCGGAGCTCATCTAAAACGGTGAATTGGCGCCTTTATTTTGGTTTTTTCTTTCGTAACTACCTTTCGAAGTTTTCTGGCGGCCCCACAAATAACTCATGGAGGGGAAGCAGTCATTTTAAACTAAGAAATGCTCTAATCACCCCTCACGTACTCAATCTCTTATGAATCTTTTCGGCAGTATGTTCAATGAGTCAACATCTTAAAGTCCACAATCGAGAAATAATTTTTTTTCTTATTTCACCATGCTGCGGCTTGGTGGATTGTACCTTTCGGGTGTCAGTGTCACGTCGTTGTTATTGACGACACATGCAAGGATCGTCTTCTATGGACTGTATAGTAGTCCATATTTCTCGAAGCAGCCAGTATACACGATTAAGGAGCTTTGGCAACGGTCACTGATCCCCGTCACTCCGCTACGGCCTACCGCCTCACCAAAAGCTGCATCAGAGATGGGAAAATTACTTTCAAAGAGTAATTAAATTACATTACTAATTGCTTTCTTGAAAAGCGGGGAAATGCAATTACGTTACAATACACATTACCTCAGATTAAAAGTAATGACGTTACATTAGAATTTCTTTACGAAAGTAATAAAAATACTTTGACATTAATTTTCAATACCTTCAGGGAGTAATTCGTACCCATTTTTACAGTATATATACCAGAACTGAGATCTTTTTGTTTACGCCGAAACAGCCTCATGCGCCTCAATGTAAAGCACTGCTGAACAGTCGTTCCGCTGGCGCAAACGAAAGAAATGTTAAACATGATGAAGAACTTCTTTAGATGTATTCACCGGTTTCGCAGTTAATTCAACAGTGAAGATACTTAGTTCAAGAGTGATATGATTCCTTCTTTTTAATTTTGAATAAGTTATTGTCGGTATAAGGCGGGTCATGGGAGCTGGTTCTTACAAAAAGTCGTCATGTGAAACGTTTTCCTTTCGACTCGGACGCAGTCTTATTATTTTCTCTCAATCTCACCAGTTGATGCATTCCACGGTATTCCTCTCGAGGATTATTGTTCCAAAATACCCAAAGATCCCAAGTACTGCGCATTGTGACACAAGTGGGCTGGATGCTTGCTTGGCAGACGCGTTGCCAGTTCAGGAAAGCGATGGCGCGAGCTTCGGGAAGCGATATCTGCTCGTTTGCTAATTTCCGAAAAAACACAATAAGGAAAGACAGAGATGCACTCCGCGAGCGGCTGCTGCTTTTCTCGCTTCTCGTCTTTTCTGTCGACAAAAATTATGTTTAATTACCAGCCAAGGCTATACGCACGAAACGCTTTCGCGTCCTTTACGACGCATTTGGGATAAACTTTTTATTCTGGTCGTTTGTTGTTGACGATAGTTGAAGCTTGCAGTTTGACCTTGATAGACGAAAGAGCAAAAGGCTGGAGAGCTGCGTTTGCAGTCCTCTCAGGCTTTAAAATGTGCTGAAGTCGCTTCTGACATGCCCTTCGCGTTGTAGCCTATAAGCTGTTCACCCCCCAAGCTGACAGTGCTGTGGAACCTACCTGCTGTTTACACCAGTCAAACTTACACGTTTCACCACGTAAGCACGCTCTCGATCATATTTACGTGCAGAGAAGGGGTCAGGTGACGAAAAAAAAAAGGTGGTTCATTGGTTGCGGTAAGCTCGTTGCTCCTACTGCTCCTACTGCAGTGTCAGCTTAGAGGTGAATGAAGTATATACTCCGTTCACCCCTAAGCTGCGGTTGACGCTGGGTCATCGATGGACAAGTCGTTCGTCTCGCTTTCCCCACGTGATGGCGCTCCCGCCCACACCCAGGCGCAGAGAGCCAAATCAGGTAGTGAAATGGAGGCGGCTGGTTGGTCCGGCGGGTACGAAGCTCCCACCGCAGTGTCGGCTGAGGGGTGAACGGAGTATGGTAGCGTCATGATGACGTGTCGCCGTGAATCTGTCTTGTCTGGAGCTCTTGAGCCGTCCTGGTTTTCTGGCGAAGTCTTCACACGAAAGCTTTTATTCATCACCATCGCCTTTTAGGCTCGCCTTTGTGTTCCCGCCATATTATTTGTACGAGGCTTTGCGCTAAGATGCCCTTCGTTTATTTTTTCGGATATCTTTACAACATTTCACCATGCAACGACCCGTCTCGTTAGGGAAAAAGGTATCTCAAAAGCAATGCGTATACTAAAAAAACAAAACAAAATTACAGCCCGAAAGTAATTCATTGCAGTACTTAATCACCAGCCTAGAAAAGTAATTCATTTCGTTACTCATTATCAGAACAAGTAATGTCATCATTGCCATCTCCTAGATGCATAAATACAGAGATCCAGCTGAGTTTCCCGAGTTCGTCGCTGGAGGCGCGACACAGCGGACACGAGTGCAGTAACTAAATGGCTGAGCTATAGTATTGCCTTCCTTCTCCTCTCGGAGCAAACTCCTAATTGACGGAGTAGGATCACGTGCTCCAAAGTTTAGTCTCTCAAAGGGAAGTCACCATGCGGGGCGCCGGGTGGCGGGATATATGTTTCCTTTGCGCTCGTGAAATGTAGATGTTGTACGGATGTATGAGAAGCTGGAAGCTCCTTGAACCTTTAAAATTGTGCCTGCCGCGTAGACATGTGCAATTGCGCTATTTTTGTAATGCGAGCGCAGTTTCAAAACGGCTGTGAGCCAGTATAACGACATGACAGCCTCGACGGCCAAGACCGCGCCGCCCGCGCGCACCGCGGCGTACTCGCGGTGGACCCGTCGCGCCCGTCGCGTCTGGTGCAAGACCAACGTTCGGTTTTGAAATAATACACAAACATTGAGACCGTGGTGATACTTGGGACAAGATCCAGCTGATCCTATCTAGTGCTACTACTAACAAGAGCAATTCTTTCACGTTGCTTGTGCGTCCCGAAGCTCATACGCGTCTGCCGTCAGCTGCCATCAGCGCTGATCAGTGCCACCAGGCTGAATACCACACGCATGCGGCCGCTCTTAAAACTTTCATTTCTGTCAGCAAAAAGAACCACTCGCCAGGCCGTTCCCTGTGGAGCAGGAGGCAGAATCAGGTGCTTTACCACACTGAGCAGTGAGCTTTAGCACACTGGGCAGGTGCTTTAGCACTCACTGCATCGCCTCTCATTGGCTGCAATGAAATGGGGACTCGGTTGCACCTTTGTCTTTTCACGAGTCTGTGTTGGTACTACTTAGATGGACAATTACACGCCAACACGCATACACCGATGCGTACTGCGTACAATAAATTTACACGAGCGCAAGGAATACGTCCTTTTTCCCTTCCACACGCCCACACAGTCAGACGCATATCTGATCGTGCTTTTGATGCACTGACACATCCCGAAAAAAAGCGCCGCAAATGTTTCGAAATATCGATCAAGAATATCCGGAACAATCAAGAAAAAAAAAATCTTGTCTAGACAACGCAATACGGGGAAGTCCCGAATCTCTGCAGCGAACCATCCGA
Source organism: Ixodes scapularis (assembly GCF_016920785.2). Lineage (NCBI taxonomy): Eukaryota > Metazoa > Arthropoda > Arachnida > Ixodida > Ixodidae > Ixodes > Ixodes scapularis. The sequence goes on along the minus strand of NW_024609880.1, from coordinate 69,606,045 downwards.
ATCCAATCACGTTTTTCTACTCCAATTCAATCAGAACTCCACTCGTTCGTGGAGCGTACCGCCTCACACTGCTTCCTCCCTCCCCAGCCTTTTATAAATCGGAAGTACTCACACAACCCCATACCCCATTCCGCTCGCGCTTCCAATCCCTCTCAGTTTGGGGGCCAATATTCATCAAGCCCGATAGCGGGCGTTCCACCGGGTCTACCCAAACCCCAGACCAGTTCTGGCATCCTTCCTTCCATTCCGCTTCCACCCGCGCCAGTGACCAGGGCGGGTCGATTGCAGTGCCGCTGCCCAAGGAGATCGCCGCCAGCTGGAATGTCGCTCGCAAGAATGACCACGGGCTTCACTGTACGACCCAAGACCTCCCCCCCCCCTCTCTCTCTCTCTCTCTCTCGCGCGCACACCCTATCTCGCGACTTTGCACGCTTCCCGATTGACTCTATGATGGTAATTAAACGCGCCGGGTTCCGTGAAACGTTACATTGGCCCCCTGAAAAGGAGTTTGGCCAAGCTGAAAGTCTAATCCCCGAACTTTGAAGGTATATCATCGGGGACGTTCCATAGGAGCATGCGAGGTTTCAGGAGAGTTTTCTCCCGAAGAAAGAACCGTATATTCAGAGTGACCGGTCACCGAGAGTGTGCCCAAGTTTCCGCAACGGCTATAGTGCGTTTCACCTGACGGCGGACCGCGACGGACGCGACGAGCGTGTACTGTGAATTGGCACTCTCCGCGTCGCTTCGCCCAACTGGAAAAGCACGTGACTCCCTTCGAGCTATGGATTGACTGTGGTGGCTCGAATCATCCGTTGCGCTCTGACGTACGATGAAATGAAGTATAAGATTAAGGAAGTTTGTTTCGGGATGGTGGTGCCCTCTGTTCTGTTTCCGTGAAAGTATAAGATGGGTAAGGATGCCTACTTGGGCTAGTTGGTGGGTTCTTTGAGGCAAAGCTTCTGGTTTAGACGCGATATTGTTTACCCGCAGACTTGTACACGTTACTAAAGAAAAGTAAGGAATTGCATTTACAATTACACGAGGCGAAATTGTAACTAAAGACAGTTACAATTACCCCTTCGAGAAAAGTAAGTGACCGTTACCACATAAAGTAATCCGTGACTTTGGTGGCGTTACTATCTACCTTACTGTCCTAGGGTACGACACAAAACACAAGAATGCTATCGAAGCGTTTATTGTAGCCACCAGTCACACTTTTAAAACATTGAGCAAGAGCGGCTCTGGAAACTCTCGTCGGACATCTGGCCTCGTTCCTAAGTGAAGATGTCGTCCGCCGCGCGGAACACCCTTTTAATTGGGGCACTCACGAATGCCTGACGCACTGCTTTGCCTGCTTCTTGAGAAAAATGGAACAGCTTCCTGCCCTAGTGAAAACGTAAAGCGTTGTTGTTACAGCCGGAGGTTGACGCTGTTAGAATAGCAAAACTATAAAACATGCAATACAGATAATTAAACCTAGAATAAAATCACAGCATGTGAATATATTGCGATATGGGCTGTTCGATGAGAAACAATTCGTCATAGGACAACTCGTAGTATACAGGGCGATATGTCACATAGTTCATTTAGTCATAGGGCGATTCGTCACTGGGACAACTTCTTGAAAAACAGGAGATAATAATTGAATACCTTGTTGCCCGCGTACTGGTTATTTTAGCGTTCGGTCGCTTTTGTTCTGCAGATTCTGTGTTGTGTCTTCTATATAAAGTTTAGTCTTTTTTTCTCTCTTTAGGTTAGTAAACATTTTAGTTTACTTTGGAAGCATAGAATATAAAACATTCCGGAGCGCGACTCGTTACTTTTATCATTTCGTCGTGCTTTCTTGTTCTCGAAAGTGCCTGTTGATTCTCACCCCGAACGCGCGACGCTCGAACCTTCTGGGAAGAATTTTCGAGATGGTGACGCACACTACATAAAGAGCTGCGCCTGACCTTGTTGAGTCAGTCTCGCTCTCGCTTGCTATTACGCCGCCAATTCGCCGCCCGCTTCTCTGCTGTCTCGGCGCTCGATATTTATTTTATTTGGCACAAGCTCGCCGATTAAATCTCCATTTTCAGCTTACTGTTCATCCTTCCGTCTCATTCATTCAGGACAATATGGTAAACACAATATAGTTTACATCCTTGAAAATGAAAAAAAAAAAAACATATTTGCACCCCTGACTACGTCCTTTCAGTGCAGTTACTTTGAGTGATACAGCCTTTATAATGGTAAACTAGGGTGCTGTTGCATGAAACAACCTTCATTTCATGATCGATTTTAAAAAAATGAGAAAAGGGGTGCTATGGTGCAGTATGTTGAAGCGGCAATATGTCCGCTTGAAAGAGCTTTAACCGAAATTGTTTTAGGGGGTGTTGTTCGTATGTGGATGAAGGGAGTGCCGAACCAGGGAATGACAAAACACCCCAGGACGCACTTCTTCCAAGGCGCCGCAATGAAGTTTAAGCTATCGCCAGTACCCGTTTTCGGGTACTGGCGATTTGTGACCGCCTTCTGTATGGTGTTCAGCTTGAGAATAAACGCGGGCACCCTTATTTTGTGGCATATTTATAATGAACGCCGTTTTGCGCTCTTCGCCATAAAAACGGCTGCTACATAGTCAAAAGTACTTTTATTTAGACTATTCACTCTAACACTAAGCCGTGGTGTTGGAAAATATCTATTTACTTCCCTAAGGGTGCCAAATAATTTAGTGTGTACCTGCGCACTTCCTTTCTTTGCATCTTCAATGTTGGCTTATTTTGTTCACCCGATCTTTGTTGTCTTTCCCCCTTCTCTATAGGACTAAACGCTGCCCCTCGGAGGTTAAGAGTGAGTCCTGCCTTTTTACATTTATTATGCAAGTATTTTATTAAAACACAGATGTAACACTAGGCCAGTCGGCACGAGGTCTACGCATAGCCTTGTTGGCTTATCACGTTTGAATAAGTGACAGTTGGCACGCAATTTAATTAGAATGACAAGTATTTGTTTAAATATGTATAGTTTACACTCACAATAGACCCTTTTCAAAAGTGCGCAACCTCCAGTAGGTGCTGCGTGAGGTTATCCGCGGCCTTCATATTTTGGGCATGCGATTTGAGCATGCAATAGGGACGAGCAGTGCATCCGTGCTAGAAGGGAACCCGAATCCACTGACCGTGCCAATGTAATGGCGGCTTACAATTACATGCATAATGAAATATTAAAAATTAAATCCCGTTATCACTTTTTAGTTTTGGTTCATTGTTTCAGGTGTCATTTTACTTTTTTTCATTAGTCGTGCTTTGTTTCATCAAGTACATGAACATTATGATTGCGCGCCAGTTCTTAGTAGCGTAAAGGTCCGGTTATTCCATAATTTTGCTATTCGCAACACCAACGCCCTATATGTGACGAAGCGGTAGTTCCAAGATGGCGGAGGAGAATGGGATAAATTCTCCAGGATGTCCCGTGCGCCTGCTCTCTGACGCTGGTCTGGACGCTAAAAATGGCATACCTGTCTACAAATGCGAAGTGGTTAGGGCAGGATCATATTGCACATGACGGAGATGTTGATGCGCGTTAGGAAAACGAGCATGTTGATATTTAAATGTTGCAGGAACCTCAGCTTGCCAAGCTTCGGGGTGGGCGAGCGTGTTTTAGGCACTCGCCACGTTGTGGCCGAATATTTTTCAGGGTGATGAAGATATCGTGTCTGCACTTTGCCTGGCCATTAGTGTTTAAAAAAGTGATCCACGCAGGGTGTCCGTCAAGCTTCGGAAGGGCAGCGTTCACGGAATTCACGTATTCGTGTCACAACTAGCTGCTCACCGTATCGGTTTTAGTCTATTGCAACGTATGATCAAACTGCTCTATGGTTATTAGAGAGTTTTAGGGAACCGGAACAAAATACGATCGATAAACAAAAACGATCGATACCTTGGATCGGGCGTGTGGACCGATCGTGTGCCCTGAAACGGCTTTGGGGGAACCGTATTTGCAGACGATGGCAGACGATCGGTACAGGTCGCGCCCCCTGGCAACGGAAACCTGCATCTGCCTCATCGAGAAAAGACAAATTTGCGTGTGTTTTACAAATCGCAGAAACTCAAGTAAATAAATATCGGACCCTAATTATATAGAAAACCAAAAATATAGTATACCTACTTATAGTTCGTCTCGTTTTTTTACTGGAATGAAGGCGCTTCCGTAATACAAAACCTGGCGCACCACGGCGTGTCGCCCCTGGCACAGCGAAGTTCTAAAATGTTCGTCTGCTAAGAAACAGACGAGCTTTCCGACAACAATGGCGCTCGATCTTTTTGACCATGACTTGGAGTTGGCTCTATTCAGCGAAAGAAATTTAGAAAAAGTGATTTTGTACGACTGTCTGCGCACTAAGTGTGACGTGAGTCTCTTTTGAACTTCCCGCTTTCTATAAGCGAGGCACGCACGCGCGTGCCGTGGGGCCCGTGACTTGTGCAGGGGCACGAGGGAATAAACATTCTTTTTGGTGTGCCGTGACACGGAGTCAGTCGCATTTCTTTCGGGTGCCACCGAGCACCAATACACTAAGAGAAGCCGGTTGTTGGCGGCAAGGCATAGGACGTTCAACTTGGGGGAACCGTAAACAAAAAAGTTGTGATACCAGGAATGATGTGCGAATACCACGAATGATCTGCCAGCGTATTTTGGGTTTCTTTTCTTTCAGTTTACCAGATTTATATATTTGGGGAATAAAATAATGCCTCGACCGTACATGGTAACTTATTTTCTAATAAATCATGCGTTCTCAGCGGGCAAGCTTCGGTGTTTTACATCAACCAGATATGTTGTTTACACCAAACACGTCCTGATATGCTAAAACGTTACCGAAAGCAAACTCGATTTGGCACAAGAACACGCTCGCGCGCGCTTATCATCAACATTCGAAGTCGTCTGCTAGCGATCCTGTCTCTTTCCCTCGAGGCCCAATGCAGGATCGAGTGTTAAGAAAGCCATGGTCAAATAAAACTAGAAATATTAAATCTCGAAGAAAATGCATAAATAACCAAAATATACTCACTTTCTCAAGTTGATGCGGCCATTTTTCTTGTACAAAGCTAATTCAATTCAATTTTCAATTTAATTCAATTTTTGTTTTAAGATCAAGTCATACAAAATAAAGAGCTGGCCCACAAAAGCAGCATTTTGCTTGTATGTGGGGCCAGGCGACCAACTACAATACATGTTGTTACAAAAAAAGAAAACACTCCGCAGCACAAAAAAAAAATGAAAGAAACACAAAATTAGCAGCACAAATAAATACAAAAAGGAACACTTTAGAGCGTGACATATAGGTGTTTATAGCCAAGTCTACTCACGCAACCATGAAATAAAAGTACGAAAGATCTCCAACCATTAGGCTACGATATCTACAGCTCAAATGCTTGACACCAATTCCTTAGTTTCCTTTTTAGTACCCTAGTGAATTCTATATTCATAAGGGGCTCTGGGAGTTCGTTAAATAAGGAAGGAATGTAATGATTTCTGTTTTTCTTTCCATACAGTCTGTATATTTTTGGAATGACGTATCTTTCAGTACGTCTCAAATCTCTATTTTTATTTACGAGGAGGTCAATCCGTTCCTTCGCTCCTCGCAACGAGAAGTTCTTTTTCAAAGCTGCGTCATTTCAAAGTGCTGGAGTGAAAAAGGAGTAGCGCCTAGCACCTCCCGAAGTAGAAAGATGTTGCCTTCTGCTGTAAACCGCTTGCGAGGAGGAGGCGGAGGGACGGAGGTAGATGCAGCGCTCATGTTGCTCTCTTACGGTACAGATAGACGATCACGGTCGTACGCCCGAGTACCGATCGTTGCGCCGTGTACGGTACGACCACGAAGAAAATATAAAGGAAAACCTGTAACTTTACTACTGTACACTTATTAAAACTATCACCCAGTATTCAAAGGGCTCGTTTTATAGGATATATGTGATTAGCATTTGTACAGAAATTTTTAATTCATGCAGCATTTTTAAACTAAAAAGTATCCAGAGCCTTGATGCAGAAGGCTGTTGCTCACTCTGTCGCCACTACAGATAATCCTCAGTCATAACAGCAGCTGTAAAAAACGGGTGATAAGTGCTCAAAATGCAAATCCAATGTTTGTAAAAAAAGAACAAAAAAAAACTTATAATACGTAAAAAAAAAAAAAAAAAAAGAGTTTTGGGCGAGCGGGATTCGAACTCTCCACTACCGGTCCTCTATGGGCTCAAAAAATCGGCGCTCCAATCCTCTGAGCTACCGAGCAGACAACTTTTGACTACGCTAAATACCAATTTATTTCTATTGAAAAAGTCCTATTGCGTTTTGTTTTTTATTCTTTTTTTTATCTGCTGACTAAAACTTTATGGACTTGCTGTCACACATGGCGCTCCTGCCAGGCGCTGCCACGGGTTATTTTCTTCATGTTTAGAGCCCCGGCACGCTCTCTCCGCCAGCGAAATACCGTTTTGCTAACCAAGCGAGAGACTCCATGTCGGCCATTGGTCGTGCCGGTCGTGCCTTACGGTTCCACCAGCGCATTACGGTAAGATCGCAGAAGACAGGCGCATGCGCAGTTCGTACCGGAGGGCCCATCGTACCGTATCGGATGTGCAAAAACGGTTCCCTAAAACTCTCTATTGATAGGAAGTTTGTTACCGTGGGCTACCGTGCGGTGTAGCATCGCAATCGGAAGCTTGCGCTGCGCCTTTGAAGCACAATGTTCAGTGAGCGCCAGGAGCGTGGCCGTGGTTATGGTAACCAACAGTAGCCCACGGTAACGCCATGCTATTAACATAATCGGCGTGTTTAGGGGTTTTATTTATTGCTCTATCAAAATTAATATTTAAATATACCGTACATTTTTTTTTGGTTTTTTGTACCGTGTTATTTGCACCATTGCGGCCCCTCTCGCCAAAACTGGCCGTTCTAAGCTTTCAAGCTCTCGTCTCGAACGGCTGGCTAACGCAGACGCGCTCAAAATGCTTCGAGCATTTATTTATTTTATTTTTTTTTTGCTCTGTAGTTACCTAAACGCAACTACGGGTATTCTGTCTTTTGAGAGTGCATGGAATGAATGGTCATGTTCATTTAATGGCCTTAAAACGTGAACCTATTCCCGATGTGTATTGCTCAACATACGCTTTCTCCTCGAGTCTTCTCCTACTTATGGCAAAGAATAGACTTTTCGTGCACCGTATGCTAGGAGCGTTTGCCGTCACGTTGAGCACAGAGAGTTGACGGCCATGCAGAAGACCAGACATCCGCAGCGTATGTGATGGACGAAAAGTCCCTAATGAAATTAGACATCCCGGTCCTTCGTGCAACGCTGTTGCAAGGTGGAGCACAAGAATTCTCATTTTAACGCGCTCACTTTTCCCGTTACAACGGCTTCACGCATCAAGGCCAACAGTCGTCCCCGTTCCTCTTTTTTTTTTTTTTTTCATACAGCGTGCTGAAATTGAACGAAAAGTGAAAACATTCTCTGTTTCATAATTTATTTCTCAGTACTCGCACATGATAAAAACACAAGCTTTGCTTAATTTGGAAGGAAATGAAAGGTTCTACACGTGGTAGTATTTTAAACGCGATACTAAACGTAGTCGACTCAAAAAAAAAAAAAAAAAGATCCACAATTTAGGTCACACTTTTCCGCGGAGGCATGTTTGGGGGTTTTTACAAAGATTGGAGCGACGAATAATAAATAGTAGTTATAACGTCGTTTTACCTACTTGCATATATATGGCACTAAAAAAGTATAGGCGCTCTCTTTTGAATACTTTGATATAGAGAGTGATTCAAAAACGCCACACACGACAATCGTCAAAACCTCTCGCTTCTTTGAGATTTTTTTTCTCAGAAACTAAACATGGCAGGACATTAAAATAAAAAAGGATTGTACTTCTTGGAACATGCTCCACAAAATATAAAAAAATGAAGCAAAATAAAAAAAAAGACTGCCACTCGTTGCCTGAATCCAAATGAAACCGCATATATATATATATATATATATATAATCGTTAACGTGCACTATTTCGTATTCTATACGATTTGAAACAAAAGCCTATACAGATTGTAAGTTCGTCTGCTTCTTGCGTAGGGGTTGCGGTGACGTCAGAACGATGCCGAGTTCTGATTGGCTCGATTGGAAAGATAGTGAGTCGACGCGACCCACTATCTGAGCGTCGTCTGCTCCTTTGCAACGTCGTCTGCTATTCAACAGCTGTCTTATCTTTACGAGCGAGCTCGAAATCGCCTTTCAGAGATGGCAGACGAAATAACTCGAGCGGTACGATGTGTTTTTGTCTAACAAAGAGCAGACACGTATCAAGGAGCCAGCGAGCGAGCGAAAAATGATACCTCGCGTTTGATGAGTTGTTCAAAAATAATCAGCTAAAGACAAATGACAGCCTATGTAGTGACTGGAAATAAACAGATGCGGCTGTGCGATCACTACTGTGAGCACATCATAGCCCCGAAGTGCTCGATCGCTGCTTGTTGTCACATTTTTCTCGCGCGTTGTAAAAGCTATTGTCAATTAGCGTATTTGGGTATGTATGTTTGTCATAAACTTAAGTGGTAAAAGTCTTAAAAGCTATGCTAATTCGTGGAAGATAATCCGAGCAACATCGATCGAGCTACCCGAGCGGCGTCGAGCGTATCGCGGAAGTTATGTCGTAGACTCGGTGACACCAAGAAGTAATTATTGTTTTTATTTTTAGAGAAATTTTATGGAAACCTATTTTTTTATGCCCTGTTATTTAAACAAACGAACACTTGCTCGGGGGCAATCCGATGGACTTCAATTAGCCCTCTGTATTTCCTCAAGCCACTCTTTTCTAAACTTACTGTCTTAACAGACAGAGACAAAACACGCTGCTTTTTTCAGTGTGGCGCGCGTGCTGCCCTGGACATCTAAGGGCATCCACAGACATGGTATTGCCCTGTTTCGTGCGGCTAGCAGCCGGTTGTCCGTCTAAGAAGAGTGCAAGGTGCAGAGAACTACGCACCTATTTAATAGGCTAGAGTCTCGCTCGTTATCGCAATTAACCAGATAAATCACTCCACCAGCTAAGAAAGGACATGCACCACCATCCACCGAATCAAGAAAGAGCTCTCAATCTGTCAATCCTCCCAGAAATTTAAAATGCGACACAACGTTGTGAACGCGCCCACCACATCCGAAGACGCAGCACGTTTTCATTTCCCCTAGTAACACTGCCCCTTGGACAGCGCCTGATCGGAGCCGACCTCTAAATCACACAGGACAGAAGCGGAACGTTGTTTTTATTTTTTTAACCAGCAACCATGTGAAGGACTCACGCCTAGAGCCACAGCTGCTAGAGAACGTCCGCCATTGCCGACACCGAGCTCTTGACATATGCGACCCTCCCCCCCCCCCCCCCCCCCCTTTCCGAAGAGGCGGAGCTTAGTATAACCTCCTGTCCCACCTCCACACCTCCTTTCCCATGCGCAGAAGACCGAAATGCCCCCACTCGCAAGGATCATTGACAAATCGAAGAAATGTTCGTGGAATTGATTGCCCTTCAATGAGTTACAATGAGAAACGTTTGGAATATATTTCATAAAGACCTTCCGATACTCTTTTTAATTTTAGTATTGGTGACAATTTGCATCTCAATTTTCTTGAAAACTCGGACGCCCTGTCAAGACGCAGCTTTTAGTCCTTTGATGTTTTTGAAACGGTACGTCTCCATTACCAGAATACAAGCTCCCGTGAGATTAATATCAGGGGATGAATGTCGAGACAATTTAAATGACCGAGATGTTCGTAATGCCAAATGTTCAGAGGAGCGAATGTGCCGTTTTCAGACCCCCGGTTTAGGCCGATGTCAAACGTCCTGCACGTCAAATCTTTTCATTAATGTTTCTTTGCATCTCGAGGTGGCCTTTGAAACCAGCATTCTTATTAAAACCTTCATGCGACAGAATGACGTTCAAAGCCCTGATTTTTATATCTAATGAGACAGGAGATATGTTCATCTGCTTATAAGATATTGTTGTACAAAGTGTCATTGCTAGATAATTAAAATGGAATTGTTGAAAAGAGCTGTGGGGTCAGAAGGCTTTGGGCGCATCTAAGGATAGCCTTTGGAGCAGTATACCGCACCATAGATTTCAAGATTTGATTTAGAGCAATAGCTGTTTGCTCTTTCCTCCCCTGGATATGACGTCCGCTGTTGATGTTGTAGTTGTTGTAGTTGTCGATGTCGTAGTTGGCGTAGTAGGGTGATTTTCCGCTTTGCAAATCATCACTGGTTCTTTCTACCTCGGACATACTTATCGGCTATTGTAACCATTCTTTTATCTCACTCTTTATCGGTGGCAGAAGGTAGAAAATATTATCTGTGAATCCATCTTCTTTTGGTGCTTTGTGATTTAGTAAAAATTCATACTTTAAGAAAAGCAGGCTCGTTCATGGTAGGGTCACATGTATTGGTATCCTGATAATTAATTTCAGTTATTTTGTTGGTGCGTGCGTATCTATTTTCTGTGCCTAACGCCCGTTTTCGTTGGAGCTTCACATGCGAGAACTTTTTCTGCCCGGGAACGTGTTACTGTGCCTCCGCAGTGCTCCGTATATATAAGCTGTAGCTTACTCTTTATGTTGTTGATGTCATGTATAAATAACCCTGGGGGTTAACACTCTTCCAAAACAAGCTATTTCGAAGTTTTTTTTTTTTATCTCTTTCTTTCTCCTGCTTAAGAGTGATTGATATTTTTATGTCGTCCGTTTTGAGTGCTCATTCAAACTCTTCCCATTATCCACTCTACTCACTCCCGCCGATGTTCCCTAAATTTTCAACCTTGCCATTAAACACTTAGTCGTCAAGGGGCTTGAGGTTCATTTTCAAGTGGGGCCAGTTAAATCGCTGTCAGTCTTTTACTTCTGATCCTAGCCTCAAAATTCACCAGTCAGTGGTCAGTATAGTAGTCAACATTATAATGTTCACACAGCTGACGGAACAAGGTCAACTGACACGTATACTCCGTCTAGCCGCGCCTCGCAGCTTTCTTTAAAATGTGTGAACTGCACGCCCTCGTGCCCTCTGCGCAGTGTGCCACGTCCTCCAAGTAATGCTCGTTTGCCAGTCTATTACGAAAATCGCCACTCAGTGATGTGATTGCTGCGCCAAACTGCGCCAAGGTGCTAACTCTGCTACATCCTGCTACATTTTGCCAAAATATGGGTAATCTGCGCCAAGCCCGCGCCAAAAGTTCAATGTTGGTCGTCTTTCAAAACCGAAACTAAACTGAGTACCGTAATTGAGCATGCATAAGCTAGGTAGCGCAAGCGGCCGCCCAACTAGAAGTACCCTGTATCACTTGTCCATCCCGTCTTGCATTGTTTTTCCCGCCACCTCACGTTTCACGCTCTCGTCGTTCACGTGTCTCGTCTCGCGTTTTTTTTTTTTTTTTTTTAATTTCAACGATAGACGCGGGCGTGTGTTGACGCTTCAGTCCTTCAGTCGTTGTACAAAGCGCTCCAAGTACTTTTTGACCCTGACTCGCGATGTCTTGTTTTGACCTGACTCGCGATGTCTTGTTTTGACCTGACTCGCTCAGGCTCTTTTTTTCTTCTGTGTGTTTAGCTGGTACCTTGCCTGTCGGCCTGGCAAGCACGTGCCGCTGGACTGTTTTTTTTTTTTTGTCGTATGCTAGACAATTACATTTTGCATACAATTTTGGGAACCAGTTGTCGATGGACCGGAGTGGCAGGGTGTCTGTTTCGATCGAACAGCCATCTCCGCTCGCGCGACGAAGCACGTGCAAATGCAAGCCTGCCGAAGTTGCCCTCATGTGCATGCGAACATGACTGCACGACAGAGGCACCAGCCGGGACGCTTGCAACCCATTGTTTTACGTTTGCTTACTTTTGACGAAAATCTGGCACGTTGGGAAGCAGTAAAACGGTGGCAAGCGGTTTTTCGGAATCGCTCGGCAACGCCCACAGCACTGTTCACTTGTGGGATGTCTCAATGTCTCTTTGGAGACATTGAAAGTGGGAATTCATTACTAGCCAAAAGCAAAGCGAGGCTTGCAGTAACCTTGTAAAGAGTTTCGAAAAGCAAAAAGAGAAGCACCCGCTAGTCGTAATGCACCTTTGTCTTGTGTACAATTTCGCATTGCACTGCAGTAGTTACGTGTTTCATCAGTCGGAGACAGCTTCTATTTATTATATTATATAACTTCGGTAGTCAACCTAATGCTGTGATATTTACTAATAATCTGGTCATTTTCAAATAAATTTTAATATGTGCAGTTTAGTTCTTATTTATCTATAACGGTACATATATATGTATAATTTAACGGAAGCATTGCAAAATGTGTCATGTCATTGGCATTTCAGTGACATGTTGAAAGACTCCCAGGTGGTCGAACTTGACCATAATTTGTTTAATGCGGCGAGCGAAGTGTCCTTCATTCGTCCAGCACTTTAAGCGAATATGTTTATTTTTCTAAGAATATCTGCTCCAAAAGCCACTTTTGCTGCTCCGAAACACTGTTTTGGCTGCTCCAAAAGCAACTTTTGCTGCTCCAAAACACTGTTTTGCCTGCTCCAAAGGCCACTTTTGCTGCTCCAAAACACCGTTTTGGCTGCTCCAAAAGGTGCTCCAAAACGGCTTAGGCCAGTCACATCACTGCCACTGCTATCTCTCCGGTGACCATGAGCGGTCCTCTTTTCTAGAGAACATGCGCTGTTTAAATCCTCCACCACAACAAGCAATCTTCCGCGCTTTAAATATACCGCTTTAAAACAAAAATTGGCATTGATTTGTTTCTACGGACGGTGCGTATGAGATTACACAAAAATCTTGATCTGACAAACAAATATCATAAAACACAATTCTCCCCCCTACACGCGAATCAACATTTTATACAGTAATGCCTACAGAATAAAAAAAAAAAAAAAAAAATGCCTACACCTTTTGACCTCCCAACCACATAGCTTACGCGTAGATCGTATTGCGACTCAAATTCGCGTACCATCTGCTCGGTCTGCTTTTCACTTTCTATCTTGGTTTCCTGCCGCTATCACGTTGAGGTCGCTTTCCAAGAACAACCGCCTGGGCTGGCACCGCTTTCGCCTTGCAGGCACCAATTTTACATTCAGGGTACTTATACGCAGTGCGACATCGAGCTGTTCTATGGTCTCAAAAAGATTAGGAGCTTATGACCTTGTGTCGACAATCAGTCACTCGCCACTCAGGGAGGTAGTGGGGAACCAGCTTACTGTGATAGCCGGTCTTCAAGAGACCTGGAATGCGAGCGATCGATATTTCAGGCGTCGCAGTGCTAGCTCGCTGGCAGCAGCACCGCTTGCACCCAGGTCCTCCAGTCACCGCTTTGAAGTCATCGCGTTTATGGTCATTTCCTGGCCGGAGTTGCTCCGCGGTTCCACTTTTGTTCCCTTGAACGTAGACGTCCCTTCCGCGGACTCTACTTCAGCTGCTTCCGAACCTGATGAGCGTTCGAATTTCCTCATAGAGTCCTGGCACTTCGCGGTCACCATCTTGGCGGGCGCTGTGACCACAGAAGGCTCTTTGTTTCTGCCAGGTTTCCTTTTGAAATCCTTGTTAACGGTTGCTGCTGCCATTGAAAATACACCACAGACGCTTGCGTTGAGGGCGCCGCCACTGGTTTTGCCTCTTGTTCGTCCATCAGAAGCTCGTTTTTGTCTTCCTAGGCCTGGTGTCCCCCTACGACGCGAGCGTAGGATCGAACTAAGTTTTGGCGTTCGTGAAGAAAGCCACGGCGCTCACTGCAACGACGCGCCCTGCAATCACGCCAAAGGTGTCCAGACAATTTGCACAGCATACACAGTGGTGCACGTTTCGGAACCACAAGTACAGGGCTTACTGAGAACCGAAGCTGGAGAAATAGGCTTCCCAGCGTTATTCCTTCCTTCAATGACAGGTGTGCCACAAGTGTCGTCGACTCGGCGCCGTCACATCCGTCTATGCGCCATTTTTCTCGAGATTATCTTTCTTATCACGCTGACGTCCTCCAGAGCCTTCTTCGGGGCATCATTGGACACGTCAACAGGCACCCAAATGACGCTTCAGTCGGACCTCTCGCCGATCAGAGTCCATTGGCACACACCAACCTCCTTTCGCCTTGAACTTGCCAGACATAATCAGTTTCTTTTTGGTAGCGGTCGACTTAAGGCGGGCAATCTAAGGGTGCCCCATCTGGAATGCCCATATATAATCCACGTTGCTCTGGGCGCCAACTCGCCACAAACGTTTCCTGAAATCTTCAATACGGTACGGCCGCACTCCGATGTCAGCGTGTAAAAAGACCGTGCATTTTGAAGAGTCACTCGCCGGTAGCGTCGGCAGAATAAACCGATAATCACCAGGAAGATCCAAAACCTTATCACCTTGGCCAGGCACAACCGCTTGCAACATATGACTTGCCTTATACTACCAGATAGTGTAGGAGAGCTAAGCCCATTTAAAGTTTGCGATTGGGCACACATTTTTTTCTGGTTGCCCGAAGGAAAAATCCATCAATGTAACGCTGTTTGGCAGTCAATGTTTTCTAGTGGACCGCTGACTGTGCCTGACTGTACGTCAAGCATGTCTGATTGGACAACAAGTTACTCTGACCGACAGTCAAACTCCAGTCAGACCCCGCTTGTCGGCTTTCTGATGGTTTCCTGGTGGCAGTCGGCCGCCGCGAAATGCCATCAGGATGTCCTGGTGGTGATTCTGACTGTACATCGTTTGTCTCTGACTGTACGTCAGAAAGCTTTGACGTGCAGACAGAAGTACGGTCAAAGGACGTAAAGTTTGTTCGGATACCACTATTTCGTCAAATCTATGAATACGAAAAGTAATCTATGCACGAGAAAACGATTTCGGGACGTGAGCCCATAAAACCGCGGACGTTAGAGATGTGACACGCAACCGACCGACAACCTTGATCAGAAGCCCGCCGAAGCCGCCGAAGGGCCGAAGTGGCCGAAGCGTCGAACGCGACACTTCGCACTTCGCTTCGCCCATGGAGGCTTCGCCGAGCTTTCATGAACGATCGCTCTCGACTCGTTTTGTTGGCCCGCTTGCTCCAACCTGTCGATCCTGCCCGGGCTCTACAATGTCTTATGTTTTAGTAGAATTTCTACTCGACAAGACCCAGCCTGTTGTGAGTTCCGACGATGTAAGGGACTTTAGCGGTGTAGTTAAAGACGACAAGGTGTACCAGGTCTACTGGGCCGATGACGCGCGAACAAAAGGATCATTCTACGACGCGAAAGTACTCTACATGGCAGGTGAGTAGAACTGAAGTACGGCGAGTGATGTACGAGTGCTTTCATAACATGCTGACGGCTTAACTGCATTTGCAGCCGAAGCATCTCGTATAAAACGAATAGTCAAATCGAGTTTCTGTAGTGGTGGCGTAGCATAGCGGTTAGTGTTTCCGATTTGAACGCAAGCGGTCGCGGGTTCGATCCGCGGTGGTCTTGCTTTTTTTTTTTTTTTTTTTTTTCTTTTTCTCGAACATTTTGTTTTATCGAGGCATTTGGCGATATTTATGAGTGCGTATAGCTTTACTCTTATATAAATGCTGCCCCTGGTGATGAAATTCCCTTGGCAGTGGCAGTCAGACGTCATCTGATGGACCATCAGATGACGTCTGATGGTCCACCACGTTCCACCAAGGCTGCTGACTGGCAGTCAGTGTCCCAAATTACGTAGCTTGATGGAATTTTCAATAGGGTGTGTTACCTTTCAATTAATAAAGGTTGACATATTTGTCGAGAAAGTAAGAAATTTCAAATAAGTCAAGCCCCTGGTTACTTGACGGGAATCAAGCTTCATTATTTTAGATATTTAGTACATGCCTTGGACATACATTCTCGTGTTGCAGGAACCCTCACACTTTGCGAAAAAGAGCAGGTTAAAAAGCAGGCTCGAGTATAATCTCGTCCTCTGGATGTTCTAATCTGAGTTTATCTGCTCGGATATTGTGTGTATCGAGTATATTATTCCCACACGTGGTAATAAAGCTTTGAACGTTTGAAATATGCTCTAGTTACTGCTTTCTTCTGGTAATGCTTTCTTTAGACCCGTATAAATAAAAATATTCTTACTCGCAGGAAAAAAATAAATAAATAAAAAGTTGCAAACCGCTTTTAATATAACAGCGCAGAGCAGCGTTGAGGTTAGATTCGAAAACAGCGAGACGAAACTTGGATTCCATTTCCTCAAAGTGGGAGGTCTTCTAGTGGTCAGCCGTTCGAATGCTTGCTGTTTCTTCTGTTTCCGTCTGTTGTCGAGTGTTCAGCTGTAGCGACTTTTGGGGCTGAGCAAGCTTTTGGGCAACTGAAGCAGTCTGTTTTCTCTGTAAATGACAATTCAGAATACACGGTGTATTTTCCGAATACAAAAGGCTGGAAAAATAACGAAAAAAAAACAATGCCAGGAGAAAGTATAAACATTACGAACATTACGGCATATAGTGCCGACGGCACTATATTACTGTGCATATTTTGGCCAGTTCAATACATCTCCTACAGTCAACGGGGAACAATTTGCCCGTTTTTACTGCTATCATACAATTACAAACACATTTCCACTAATTGGGCATGTTCTAAAAAATAAAACATGCCTGCATACGTTAACAAACTTTATAATTAATTCACGAGAGCTACATTTATGTAAAACAGCCCTGTTCAGCCCTGTTCCAGGAGCGTTGGTTTAATTTGCCAACCCCCAAAGGCCTTCGATATAAATGGCATTTGAAATGCCCGCAAAGCCGGTTATAATTTTCTCCTAACTGATAAACATGCAAGGATCCCCGCACGATCGCCTTGCGTCGTATGGACGGATCGGGAGGTTCACTGCAAAATTGCCTCCGCCGATGGCTTTTCGTACTTGTAAGCTAATTATAAAAATAAATCTAACAAACACGCTTAGAAAAGGTGCAGGAGCACTTCAGTATTGCTCTTACGCAGCGTCTTGTACACCGGCTAAACAAAGTCCCGCTCCTCGAAGTCCTTGCGGCACAGAACGGCCAACGTTGACGGTGCCCTTCCCATCCTATAGGGTTCCTGGACGACTTCGGATAGTGAAAGCTGACACTGGCTTCTTTTCGGGTTTGCATTGCGGCACTGAACAGTAGGTCAGCATAATCGCAAACCAGGAACCGAGGGCAGGAAAGCGAGCCGGATGCAAGATCGCGAAACAGTTCCTTTCCCTGACGTCACGTTACGCATTACCCAATCAGGGCGCGGCGACCGCAGCGACGCTTGTGTTTGCTCTCGGGGCTAATGCGAGATTATTGTTACCCGGCCCCATCACCCGTACAAAAAGAAAAAAAAAAAGAATTTAATTACTCATATTTTTAATTATATTTTTGCAATGCACGCTTCGCTATCCCCGACACTCAACGCCTCGAAGCAGCTACATCTCTATCGCTATGGTAGCCACCGGAAACCTTTGGCTCTTTGTGAACCACTTCATGCTCATCTTCGCCAACCAAAACTCACGAAGGACGAAAAGATACGGACTCGGAAGCATGTTGGAACTAAAATAACAAAATACACCGTTAGAAAGATTGGTACCTAAATCTGCAGAATACACCGCACGAAAAAAAAAAAAAAAAAGAAGAAGAAAAGGAGACGACAAACAGCATCGCGAGCCGAAGATGTAAAAAAAAAAAAATAAGAAAAAATGTGAGGACACATCGGAGGCATAAGTTATCCTCCGCGAGTATCGCGTTAGGAAGTCGGCGACTTCTTGGGCACGGCAAAGGATGCGCGAAGATAATAAAGCGGCAGAGCCTCACTAGCTGGATTCTTGCAAGACGCTCGCAGGCCAATCAGACACGCAGACACCTTCGGCTGCGGGGAAAAGGGAAAAAGAAGTCGAAAGCGCCGCGTCACCATGGAAACGCCTCCTGCCTTCCTTTTCAGCCACGGGTGACAGAGCCCTGCGAGCTTCCTGTCACGCTTCTTGCGCTCACCGCCATTTTATCGTGCGGCAAAGGCGCCCTGGCGGACTTCCCTAGACCGAGCTTAGTAGGCCTAACCGGGCCCTCGAGATTTTGTGTTGCTGTCGATCGTTTTCGCTACTTCGAAGGAGCTATGCTCCGTTCCACCTTTCTACGATGGACTTCAGACGACACTACGGGCCGTAAGAGCCAATCGAAACCCGAGTGTCTATCACGTGACCTCTGGGAAAGACATAGCGACGCGCATAGTGACGTGATGCGTTGTCAGCGCTGGACTGGCTGGGATGGCCCGCGGCGTACACTGCGGTTGGTCTCAAGGTGAAATGTTGTATAGTACTCGCAGAGTGTGGTGCGAGAAAGCCCTTACGCGTTTACAAAGGATAAATTTGGGAAAGGCGAAGACAGCTCCATGGGGTTGAGACTAAGATTGAAAAGGGACGATGAAAAGTTTAGGATGGAGTTTTTGGAGTCTCTAACGGATATAGACGTGAAGGAGATGTTTTGCTGCTCGTGTTTTTCTTCTTTTTTGCGGCTCTCGCGCTCTTCGAATGAAATGATGGCAGTGCATCGACGCTTCGGCGGAGACATACTATGGGGCTCATTCCGTCGTTTTGTAGCACCCTGTTTCGGAGCGGTTTCGACGAGCCCGAATTTGGCATCGCGAGAGCCAGTCGGCGTAAATAAGGCTTACAGAGGACGGGATGGTCATTGATGTTTATTGCCCGCCGCCTTTTCACGACGTTTCGAGGATTTGGACGCAAATATAAATTTGAGCGTCAGCGGCACAAGATGAATGCCTCCCCGTACCGACGTATATCTTTGAAAAAAAAGAAATGGCGTTTCAGATTTTGTTTTTTCTTCTTAAATTGTTGATAAGATGTTCAGCTTTTAGGGCGAAATGGTTGAAATTATGTCCACACAATTTTCTTCGCGGCCTTCTGCCAATGAACCATTTGTTATATTGACAATTTAGGTGATACTAGCTTTTCCAAACTTTACCATTGGCGACTGTTTTCTTTAGTTTAAAGTACATTCGCACGCTTCTTTCATTTTTCACGAAACTTTCCTGGTGTGCTTTAATACTTCCTGAAAGGCACAGTTATACGTAGGTCTGATTGCAAGCACGGGATGTCACGATTCACGCAGTTTCTAGCGCATAATGCTATCAAGGTAAAGACGCAAACATCATGCCAAAGTTTTACTGTTTTTTTTTTTTTTTCGAGTGTACAATGGTACCAAGGCTGCTGGCACGAGCGTGTTGCTTTACACTGTCTTCCGATTCATTGGCGCATGTCCTTGCAGAGAAACATCGCTGATGCCATTGTGATTTTATCAGTGAATTTTATGAAAGCAACGCTCTCGGGTCAGTAGATTTGACAGCCTTACAATGAGTACAAGACGAAGTAAAAAAAACGGCCGAGCGTCTCCACAAAGGACAACAACGATCCAGTTACAGCAAAATATGAATGTAGTCGACAGAATGACAAGATTCGTAAACACGTCATAGTCATGTATCCAAAGTGCGCGCTGAAGCAAATCATAGCGCCTCGTGTGTTCACTGCTCTTGTAAAAAAAGTTTAAATGGTTTGTTTGCCTCGTTATATATTTCAAACACCGTGTTCGAGATATTTAAAGCATAGTAAAAACATAAAAAGAAAGCCTACCGAACGAAACCGTCTGTTTCAAAGAAAGAGATAATTTGACGCGCCGGAAAGAAGATAGGAAGACAAACATCCTTTCTTTTTTGGAATAGAATAATCACTGAAGTAGTGCCGGTTTTCATTTCTGTATTCGGGTTTGACGAGTCGAAATTAGATTGGTGGTTAGGTGTTTAGACAGCGTGAGGTTAGTCTGCCACAGTTTATGGCGACATTGTTACATGCTGTAGTGTAGAGGATAAAGTTTGCCAATGCAATGTACCTGCTTGTCTGACATCTTGTAAGAACGAGTGCGTAGCAGCTACAAGAAGACGAGGAAAAGAATGCACGCGTCAAGAGGCGCGACAAGCTAGAGTTACGCCGAGATATTCAGTGATTTGGCAATATACGTCTCACGATGACAAATAAACCAGTCTCCCATAAACAGTGGATAAGCAGTCTCTTCAAGTTGTTAACACCTTGGTGCGAACGTACAAGCTAAGACGTGAAGCTGCGGTGTGTGAACATATTATGTACACGAAATTATAATTTTTAGCATCGCTGTACTATCATGGAAGTATGTGGAAATCTGATTACGAGGCACCCCGCCAAAATTTACAGGATTTTCTTCACCGCCAAATAGAAAACTACTCATCTCCAAGCGCTCAAGCACGAATGTAGTGCCAGCGGTTCGGACCCGATTTCAAAGCGTCGGAGCTAACCGTTATCTACTTCGAAAGTTAAAAAAAAGAGAATTGTCTGAAACATTAGATGGCAAAATGGGACCCTTTCCCGGTACGCTTGGGCCGTTCAGTCGGCACCATCATCCCATAGAAAAGTTGTGTAGGATATGTCACAAACGAAGTTGGATCTCTCCCCCCCCCCCCCCCCCCCCTTCTTTTTTTTATGGCCGAACAAATGTTCAACGCGAATGTGAGAAAGCCTTTTTGGGCCTCTGTCTCAATAATAATTCACATTTCATGTTAATATGGGGCGGTCTGGTGGCCGAACGTGTTAGCGCAACGGGTTTTGAAACACTTGCAACGGAAGCTCTCCCTGCAAAACCCGGCAGGGTCCCTTCGGCTCAATGCATTTCCTACCTGTTTCAATCCAGATGAGCGCCGTACCGGTGTGCGTCCGGGTATCAATACTGCGTGAGGCACGTCAAAGATCCCCGGGCGGTAGGCCTACAGCACTGGGTAAATTTCTCATTACAGCGGTGATACGGAATGGAAGAATTTCCATATGTTGCAAATATATATAAAAAAAACATGATTTCTGTGGATGTCTTACTAAATGTGTACAACATTAACGTGTAACACGTGAAGGAGCCCTCGGCTTCTCTTCCCCTTAGGTTAAGGGTGAATAGAATGCACCGAGAAACTCAAGGAGAGGAGGAAACGTCAGAGCGCGGGGTCGTCAGAACGCCGAGCTCTTATTGGAATGATTAGTGGGTAGGCCTGAAGCTCTAATCCTTTGTCTCCACTTCACTCGTCGAACGCGTTCAAATGCCAGAGCCAAACGCCGGACGCTGGCGTTCCGCGTTCTGACACGTTCGACAAGTGCCGTGGAGACTGAAACAGATAGCGTTAGGCCTACCCACTAATAATTCCAACAAGAGCCCTCGGCCTTCTGACTCCCCCGACCAAACTAGTTTCCTCCTCTTCCCCAGTTTCTCAGCGCTTATAACTGTGCACTTAGCAAATTCTGGTGGATTAGTAATTAAGCCGCTTCTACGGACGCCTAATTTGCACTAAACAAGGATCGTCGCTAATCTCGTCACCGCATTAGCTGCGTTAACGAGTTAAGTAGCACAAGCGAATGCGAACCGCTCATACGGTTGCATATGTAGCAACGAAAACCTTTTTTTGTGAGATTCGGGACTATATCATGCGTGAGCGGGAAATGAGGGTTTAATGTAGGGCCAATAAACTACCCAGTTTGATGACAATATGGTAATAAATTGAAGGCTATTGTGCGGGTGCCTTTGTCGGGAAGTCTACAAACCCTCGGAAAGGGTGCACTTCTGTGGGCTATAATCGTTCTGATGGCTTTGCGTCCTCCAGCGCTTTCATATAGATTGAGGGCTGAAAAAAAAAAAAAAAGACACAATGTTTAGTCGATTCAAAAAGAAGACAGTGTTTGGATGAACTTATAAATTTTAATGCGAAAACACCTTTCGTGAATCGTGCCCTCCTTTCCTTACCAAAATGCACGGAATACAGAATAATATTTCACGCTTGTTAAACAAATGCTTCAGAAATTGTACTAGGAGTGCATTCTAAACTCGCAAATATTATATTAAAATATACCTTCAGTGCAAACATTATGGGGATGATGAGGTTTGTGGGAGCAGTATGCAGAGCTCAATCAGCATGCCGAACACGGTTAAACCCCCCCCCCCCCCCCCCAAAAAAAAAAAAGGAGGACAAGAATTGTATTAAACGTACAATTTATACGCGGAAGGCACCGCGTTGGATTGAGAAAATAAAACCCTGCTATATTTCTCGCATCAATAAACTACGCATGGTAGGAAGGTTAAACTTCTTGAGAATGTGGGGGATAAAAAGTGAAATTTTGAGTACCGGGTGTTACATGAAACAGACGATACAAAAGCAAAACTAATATACCCTATGAGCAGACGTCGACCTAAGTCTAATAGTCATCAAACCGAAGTTTGAAAATGTCGGCGCCTATAACATTTATTCTAGTAATATAAAGCTTATCAGAGAGAAAAAGAACAATACAGTATTTCTTACAGACAAGGTTTTTTTTTTCTTCGCTAAAATAAATGCAGCAGGCGCCTACAATCACGATATTTTAGTTCGACGAATATAAGGCTTAGGTGGACGTCCATCGGCTTAGACAAATTTGTTTCCCTTTTGTATGCTTTGATCTAGGTAGCGTAATCTGCTCAAACTTCCGCATTTGATCCCCACCGCTAGCATCGCATTATCGCAGGAGGTTCTGCTTTCTGCAATGCCAAGTTTATATTTACTGTTAAAAAAAAAAAAAAAAAAACAGAATTAACTAGTTTTTTCTTTTATCGTTTTTTATTTTTTTTTTACGTCGTTTTAATACTTTCCGTAGCAATGCTCCATGGCGAAATGACGTATTCGCGAATGTGTCGGCGGAGTGCCGGCTATCGTTATCGAAGATATCCCCCCAGAACGATCTTCTAAAACTCTCCATTTTCTCGGTCCAGCTTGGTACATGGCGAAATAGTCCAAAGTTACTTCAAACTTCAAAGTAATTGGAGCGCACTCTTTTTCGCTCAATGAACACGTACAATTAATTATACTCCGTTTCCTTTTAAGAGTCCCATCGCAGCCGACACTACAGGATCGGTTGGAGCCAATCAAATACCGCCAAAAAAGCCTCTGAACGTTGATGCCATTACCGATTGAGTCAATCACGCACAACAAATAAACCGCGACCTTGCAATTCTTTTTTTTTTTTTTTTGCCGCGCTTGGTTGGTGTAGGCCGGTGGTTGCAAGCATATTTTTTTAAAATTATTATTGTAAACAATTTTTGATAGCGTTACAAATGGGTACAAAACTTTAAAGTATAAAACAGAGAGGACGAGGACGGGAACAGGACATCAGGATGAAAGATGTCCTGTTCCCGTCCTCGTCGTCTCTGTTTTATACTTTTAAGTTTTGTATTTATTAACCAACACGCTCGGTTTTCAATTGTTACAAATGGGGTCCTGTGTTTCCGGTAAACACCAATAAACCCCAAAAATTAACCCCCAAGGAGGTTTTGTTAAAACCGGAAAACCAAAAAAACCTAAAACTGCATGTCCTTACAAAAAAGACAAAAAAAAAAATCTTTACGAGAATAAAGTTGTGTGTACTTGTACCGCGAGGCTGTGTACCTGCCTTAGACAGTACATCCTATCTCATCGGAAACCAGCTCCCGAGACTTGTACCGTGGGGCTTGTACTTATTTTAGAACAGTGCATCTTATCGGAGCGCTGCCTCCGAATATTGTACCTCGAGGCTTGTACTTGCTTTAGAGCAGTACATTTTATCTTATCGGGGCGCAGCCCCCGAATCTTCTACCACGACGCTTACACTTGTTTTAGAAAAGTACATACTATATTATCGGAACGCGGCCCCCGATGCTTGTACAGGGAAGGTAGTATTAGGTTTAGAACAGTACATCTTTTCGAACGC
The DNA here is from genome assembly GCF_016920785.2 of Ixodes scapularis. NCBI lineage: Eukaryota > Metazoa > Arthropoda > Arachnida > Ixodida > Ixodidae > Ixodes > Ixodes scapularis. Next base: position 69,582,247 of record NW_024609880.1, on the reverse strand, counting down.
CGCCCCCGATACTTGGACCGCGGGGCTTGTAAATGCTTAAAAACACTGCATGTTATCTCATCGGTAGAGCCTTGCATATTCACGGATATCCGCAGTAAACTGGCAGATGGGGATAAAAATGAATAATATTTGGCGGATTGCGGATCGGTTGCGGATGAGAACCCGACGGTGATATCCGCGGGTCTGGATCTACACAGCGTAGAGTGAATACGTGAGTGATACTATGAAGTGCCTCATCGAATATGTTGCGGGTGTAAAGCACTCTCCTTGATAAAATGTGCCAATCAGGAAGAAAATTTTGTCTTTACGTCAAGAAAGATTTGTTTCTCACAAACGATCGCTTTTTATCGTTCTATCTTGCAAAAAATGCTGTCCCTAGAAAAAGTAAGAAACGCAGGAGTATAAGTCGTCCCAGGAAAGCGCATGTTATTGTTTGGCAAGGAAAGAGCGGAAGATGTTCTTTGAGCAAAGAAAACCCAAAGCGTGCAAGCCACAATAAAGTAGAAGGAGCCTGCAACTGTCTTATTAGCCTTCAAGCAGATCCAGGAGACTGAATTCGATCTGTTTGGAGCGCTGGAACTTGCTCCAGCACTAGTTTTTGCACCTAACTCTTGTAGCTTAGGTCTTGCATGCCATCCCAGCATTAAGTGCATTATCAAGGAGAGACGTCTTATTAGCACGTATTAACTTAAAAGAGGCGAACCAGTCTGAATCCATCCATGTTGACGATATGTTGTTTCTTCGACAACGCAGCCTCGCAACTAAAACGTTGCGTGTGTGTGCGTTTTTTTTTTTTTTTTTTTTTATCGACCGGCACTGAGTTGTTTTTAAGTATATGGTTCCGAGCATACAGTTGAGGTTCGTGTTTAAGAGTGATACCGATAGGAGGTGTTGCCCTTTTTGAATATTGTTATAGTTTCTCAGTGCTCTTCGCGTTTTACGTACTACATATACACGAGTACTTTGTTTCGGTGAGTGTGCGCCTTTGCTCCTCCACTTTTTTTATTGTTTGGCCCAAATAAATTCACACATTGTTATTAGTCTGTCCTTTGTTAATTTTCATGTTTATAAAATATCCGTCTGCTTAAAATGGGTTTTACAAATCAAGAAGAAAAAAATAAATATGAAAATTGTCTTCCTTTGGAGTGCATATACTTCACAGAATGTCAGTGTCACGAAATTCCAAGATGACCTCATAACTGCAATCATCTTTCCGGCAATGCGAAGTGTCCCTGGAAGGATGATCGCTTATTTTACAAAAACGATAAAAAGAATACGAGAAAAGGACTTCCACCGTATTCTGACACGAAGGGTTCTCTGTACAAAGGTAAGCAGAGGAAGAGACAATCCAGAGGCTCTTTTTTATGTTGTATTCATGCTTGACTTCATGATGTAAAATGAATGCGCGGATTAAGGGTCGGATGTCCTTCTTCACCAAGGTTTTGTATGAGGAACGCCAAATCTTCCGCTCCCGGTAATTTCGATAATTCTTTTTCCTTGTAGTCTCCAGATACCTATAAATATTTGCGAACCAGGTATATATATATATCAGTGTCCCAAACGCCGTATAGAAGCAGACGCACCTCGAAGGAATTGCAGCCTTCCATCGCTGCTCCCCATAGATGTGATCCGGCATGACATCGGCCCAAGGAAACGTCACCGACGTCGAAAATATGGCGCTTAGCATAACACCTGCACAGCATGCAACAGACGGAGCGCCCTCAATGACACCGATGGAAGGACAACCTGGTTCTTCTGATCTATCGAGGACATCGTCCTCAACTGAAATTGACGACATGGACCACGAAAACGACGCTGGAGGCATATGGCACGAAGTTCGAACCAGAAAAAGAACGCGACACACAAACAGCCTGTCTGCTTCGAGCTCGGACACGATTATACGGCCAAAGCCTGACAAAGAGGGGCTCATGGTAATATTCGCTCCTGGGAAAGCCGAAACGGTGCTTAAAGATCTCAGTAGCCTGAAGGTATCAAATGCACTAGATAAAGAACTCCCGAAATGCGTTCGCGAGGTTCGGTTTAACCATCGACTAAACCTCATTGCAGTTGATGCGCTGAATGGAGAAGCTGCCAAGAAGTTACAAAGCATGACAACACTCTGCAGCATTCTTGTACTTTCCTATTCTCCCTTGGCTGGACCAACTGTTGTCGGACTGATTCATAGCGTCGACAAGGAACTTTCTATTGAAGATGTCACTTCAAATTTGAGGGCGGATGCAGAGATTGGCAGCGTACGACGGCTCGGAAACATCAGCTCTGTAAAAGTAACGTTCCGTGGAAACCGACTCCCATCCTACGTTCTGCTAGGGCATGTGCGCCACCCGGTTTCTCCGTTCAAGGCCCGACCAATCCAATGCTTTAATTGCTTTGGTTTTGTTCACAAACAGGTGGCTTGCAAACCTCCGAAAACATGTAGACACTGCGCACAACATCACGACCAAACGGACAGCACATGCCTGTCAATGTCGGCGAAATGTGTGAACTGTGGGCAAAACCACGAGGCCACAGCACGGTCCTGTCCGAAAGGAAGAGAGGTTGAAACGATTCAAACCTACTCGAAGGCAAACTCGGTGGACTTCCACGCTGCCAAAACAGCCTTAGAACACGAGGAACTTTTTCCGGCGCTTGAGTTCACTCCTGCTGACAACAGTGTCACGAAAGAGCTGGCTGGTGCTTCTGGCTTCAGGGACATTGCAGGGAACAAGAACGAACACTCGAAAAAGCCGACAGTTTTGGCAACACCATATGCGTCGGTTCTCAAGGCAACTAAGCCCAAGGCACCGAAATATCAAAGAGTTCGACAAGGATCAACATCACAGGGTATATAAATGCCTGCTGTGTCGGAAGCACCACCCCCTGAGACACCTCAGTCTGATTTGCAGCTATCAACTGTGCGCCAGCGCCGTCAAGTAAGGGAGGCGGATGCGAAGCCGTCAAGTTCCGGGGACTCTGCAGGATGGATTCCTTTGGTCAAGGCAGCAGTCAATATCGCTCTCACCCTACTTAGAAGCCTCAAAACATCCTGGGCAACGACACTAACTACCATGATACAAGCTCTGCTTCCCCTTTTTGAAGGATGTTAGTGCCATCGTCCTCTCATGCACAAGACTCGATCAGAGCGACCCCGGCAGTGTCTGTGCGTGCTGCGCATCTTGGACGAAGAAATACCCACCTAACCTGTCCATCCATCCTCCAATGGAACGCGCGTGGCCTTCGAAGGCGTCTTCCCGACCTACGACAGCACCTGATTCATTCTCCTGCTGACGTCCTGGCCATCCAAGAACCGATGACGCGACCGGACGATTTCAGGTTTTCCCCTTGCGTCATTCACCACAGTACGCCAGCGCGAAAGGGAGGTCGTTCTCGAGCAGCGCTCCTTGTGACCGCAGGACTAGCACACAACCCGGTTGATCTTTCATCACTCACCACAGAGAAAGCAGAATTTGCAGCTGCCACGATTGAAGTCCGAGGCGAGCTCTTCACTATAATTTCTGCATATGTCGCTCCTGGGCGTGCTAACAGCTGGGACGCGGGAGATTTAAATAAGATAGCGCTTAAATGCCCTGACCATTTGATGCTCTGCGGTGATTTTAACGCACATAACTCTGCCTGGGGTGACAGGCGAACTACTGCAAGAGGCAGATCGCTCGAGTGTATCACGTCTTCGCTTCACCTAGAAGCATTAAACGACGGCACAGAAACATATGTTCACCGAGGTGTAAACGACAGTGTTCTTGATCTATCCTTTGCCCCACCGGATGTAGCTGCAAACTGGACTCCACAACCTGACTCATGGGGCAGTGACCATATTCCTATCAACATTGTATCTCTCAACGCTAGTAAACCGAAGTACAGACGATGCAGGGTCACAAACTGGGACATGTACCGACGGCACCTTGACGCGAAAAACGTGGCAACGCTCACGGAGGCACAAGAAGAGCCAATCATCCTACGAGAGGAAAGAGTGGCAATGCATTCCCTAGTGCGAATGCACACGACCCCGTCGGCACAGTACATTCTTGCCAACCTGCTGAAACGACCATCGTCGCATCTTGGTCAACTAGCTGCACAATTTCAGCGTAACATCGGAAGCCCTGGAGTTTTATATTCTTCACGTCCCCCACAATCCATACGCTCACCGCTAGACGTGCGTGAAACACTTCCAGACCTGCCTCGGAAAAACGATGTTCACCCAACTGTCGCCCGCACAGCTGTCGCAGTGGCTCTCGAAAATGAATACGTTGAACATCTTGAGATCTACACAGACGGCTCAGTTGACAAGAAGAGAGGAACTGCAACCGCGGCATACACAATCCCCGCAATATCAACTGAAAGTGCGGTTCTCTTAAACATCGAGACGTCCTCTACAACAGCAGAGACGTTTGCGATTCTTCTGGCACTTACGGCACTGCAGGAACGTCCTGAAATCGGTAAAGCTGTGATACTAACCGATTCTCGAAGTGCGCTAGTTCAGATCGCCAACCCCGAGCACGCTCCCTTGATCGCCCAGGAGGCTGCACACATAGCAACAAAGCTAGAGGACAACGGTTGGAGACTGGTATTTCAGTGGGTGCCATCCCACAGCGGAATTCTTGGAAATGAACGTGCAGATACCCTGGCAACAAGGGCGCACAGCATTTCGACTACCACACACAACCTGCGACGCTTCCACGAGGTGCGCCTTCTCATCGCACGCGATCTCAGGAAAAGACACCCCGATCCCGGAACAGCCAATGGAAAAGGTCCTGTACCAGTCCCAACCTCTAAACTGACGCGGAAAGACGGAACGCTTTTGCATCGTCTCCGAACTAATAGCGCGTTTACGAGGAAGACATTGCATCGCTTTGGAAGGACGTCTCAGAGAAGCAGTGCTCACTGCACTGCGTGCGGGGACGTTGAAGACATCGATCACATACTATGGCACTGCCCGGAATACGAGAAAGCACGGAAAACATGACTAGCTTCGGTAAGGGCGACAGGGGCACAGGTGTCCACTACAAAGGAACTGCTATTTCCTACTGGTGGCAAGCAACGGGCGCGGGTCATATTCCGTGCAGTGCTCGAGTTTGCGCATGTGACTGAGATTTCAGACCGCCTCAAACTGCCGCGCGCAATTCGGAAACCGGTAAAGATCTCGTCACACGTTTGCGACATGACAATGATGCAAAACTCCAGTGAACATAACTGTGTTGTGGCAGAACTGCGGAACTGCGGCTGTGAAACACAAGTCTCGCCGCCGCTTCGCGGCGGCGCGACATGTTACACAGGTTCAGCTCGTCGCCGCTCGGCGGCGACGAGCTGTACTTGTGCAATTGACCGAATGTTGGGAGCGATTGAGCGACTGTTGGCACTTGAGCGTTTTATCGAACGTTTACTTTGAACCATGTTTTAGCCGTTTGTTAGCAACGCTTTGCCCCCCCCCCCCCCCCCCCCTCCCTCTACCCTACAAATGATTTGATTGGCGCTTTCCCCTAGTAACTGCTAAAATATTTTATTCAACCCATCTCAATCCACATCTTTCCCTCCCTCTCCCCTTTGGCTATGCGAGTCTTTTCCCTGCCTGGAGAATAACATTTCGTATAGCCATTAAACCCCCTTTCCCGTTTTATACACCACATCCCCCCCCCCCCCCCCCCCCCCCCTAAGGGTCGGATCCGGTTCCGAATTCTGTGGATGCGGTTCAGATGTGGATAATCAAAATGTTTTCCGCGCAGGGCTCTACTCATCGGAACGCAGCCCCTGGTGCTTGCACAGTGAGGCTTGTACTTGCTTTAGAACAGAACATCCCATTCTTATACAAATCGGTACGGGGACGCTTTCCAAGTAATTTGGGTGACGCGTACGCTCCCTGGAGGTCGAGGAATCTCAGGCCCGCGTCGTCATTTCTTCAACGTAAGGCCGATAAACCCTGAATTATCGTTTGACACTAAACATTGACACTGAAATACCTCTGATAGGTGGGGAAAAATGAACTCCCTAAAAGCACCCCCGATCCTGAAGAAAAATAAACCCCGACAACGTGAAAACCTAGTTATACACGACAGTTGCTCATAGATTGTACGTACATTTGACCTCGCAAATATTGCAAAGACTTCGCTCTAGTGAAAGGCGTTTCCAGGGTCATATCAAAGATGGCGCCAGCGTGCCGGTGTGTTCTCTCCTCGTAAGAGATCAGAAGAACTCGGTCGTAAGCAGACGAAAGTGTGTGAACCAGTTTTTAAAGTGAAACGTAACATAGCATACATTTAATAAAGGGAAACGGAGCATAGCCTACATTTATTAAAGTGAAACGGAGCATAGCCTACATTTACTAAAGTGAAACGGAGCATAGCCTACATTTATTAAAGTGAAACGGAGCATAGCCTACATTTAGTGCAATGTGGTTTTTTAAAGGCTTGTCTTCACCCTCCAGTCGCGAGCCGCCCAGAGCAGGCGTTGTCATAAAATTCGCGAAATTCAAAAGGTAGAGGTAACATAAACCTAAAGGAAGGCTTTGATATTATGACCAATACATATGAAAACCATTAGATGAATATAAAATGTTGTGATGAGTTAATGTCAGACGCGCGTTGGATGATATTGTGGATAATGACGATGTTAATGTCAATGAATGCAGTTTTCTCTTGTTTTTGTTTCACGATTCTTTTTTTTAGTTTGTTCCTATTTTTTGGTTTTTATCGTGACGCAGTGCTTATGTTTATAAGTTTATATGGATGCTATTGATCAGAACGGCTTACTGATGCCTCTGTTTATTTCAATCTTGTTGCTTAATTATTGTATGCTGCTTCTGTTGACTGCTATGGGGGGAAAGGGGGGGGGGGGGGGGGGGGCTGCCGGCCTCGTCAGAGGGCTTTTTTGCCTTCTTTTGCTGCAACCCCCCAGACACATGTATGACACATGTATGTCTGAAATAAACTATTCTATTCGATATTAAAAAAACACGTAAACTAGAAAAAATATGCGTTCGCGTTTATATTTTGTTAAGTGCGCGGGGCCAATGCTGCGTGCCGTAATTGACTCCAAAATGGGTCGGTAAATTTGCCAACACGTAGCTGCGCTGATAGCCTGCCTATCCAAACTTTGTGTTTGCTTAAACTACGCGCGCTCCTCTTTATTCGCATTTTTGCGCTAATCTTTATTCAATATAAAAAAAAACAAATGTGAAGGAAAAACGAAAAAAAAATCAGACACCCTATTCCTTTAGACATCCGGCGCGTCTCCATTCCCGCAAAACACCCGGAGAGCCAATCAATCCTACGTACGAATGCAGCTTGGCAAATTACAGGACTAATAATTTGAATATTCATAGAAAAAAAACTCACTGCGCGGTGACATCTAGCACCTGCTTACGTCATGGTCCGTGTCATCGCGCGGACTGTATATCTTGTAGGTTGAAACATATTTTCGGCGACGTCATTGGCCGAGCTCGCTCCGAAGGTAAATAACCAGGGCGAGCTTAAGGAACGACATGGCGAGGCGCGCGTTCAGGGAATCTTATTATCGCTACGCAGCCAATCACGTTGCGGTGCCAGCTTCCACGGACTCCGAACAACGAATCAGGAATGAAGAAGCATGACGAGGATGGGCCACTCCCTGCGTGTCTTCAGTTGCCAACACCCGAGTTCTTAGAGTGTAAGGGGAAGAGCCATCGTAGACCGAATTTTAGTGTCAATACAATTACAATTTCCCAGGAAAACTGTTTTTCTAAGCTGCGAGCAGAATCAAAATCTAAACCCGAAGACAAGGGGTTTAGATTATGGTGTTTTCTAATCAGCTCGCTTACATACTTTAGCTCTGAGAGTGTTATCAGATCGATTGTGCGACCACGACATGAGTTTTCTTACGCTGTCGCGCTGAAACCTGGTTAAAGGTGCTCCCTAAAAGTTCACGGCGTAAAAAGGAAACAACTATATATATATATATATATATATATATATATATATATATATATATATATATATTCACACAATATTTGCCCTTATGGAGTTGGTCGGAAAACCCCAAAAAAGGTGAGCTACAGAAACCTTTCGAGCCTGGTAGGCTCTTCGACAGCCTAAACAAGAACATTCCGTTCTCCTTTTCTTTCAATCAAAGAAAAAACGGCCGGAAAAAAGAAGAAGTAATTGGAAAAATGTTTACCGTTTAGCGGGTATCTACTCAAATAAATTCTCGCTTAAAAGTTTAATATATCCCGATAAAAAAGCAGCAAATAATATAGAAGTAATTAAATATAATATTATTAACGCCATTCTTATAAAAAAAAACAGTTTTCGGGACATGTGGTTGGACATAAGCCAACTATACCTGGTGTCATGTGAAGCCAATGAGAGGCCCAATGTTAAGCGTTTGCTCGTGTCGCATTAAACGATAAAGCGAGAAAAAAAAAAGCAACAGTGCGGCACCGATTAGAAGATCTCAATTAAATGTCCGTGAAAAAAGACGGCAATGACCCTTTCGAACTGTTAAGCCCCTTTGGTTCTAAAGTATTAAATTTATGAATAAATTCATATTCTTTATTTTTTCGATATCTGGTGGTTCGAAAGCCCCCCTGGAGTATAATAAAATTAAAATCAGAAAGTCCGTTATGTCCTGCGGAGTTTAAGTGACGAGAAACTGGTCCGGCAATGTGTTTACGTATGTGACTTTTATGTAGATTCATGCGTTTTCTTATGCTAGTTTTAGTTTCTCCTATGTATTGAATTTGGCATTTTTTACAATGAATCAAATAAATAACATTTTCCGAATTACACTCAAATGTACCATTTATTTTCCAGTTAAAAGTTAATTGCTGTGCTACGAATAGAGTTAGCTGTAATTATGTCCACACATAAACTGCATTGGTTATGATTGCATGTTATGCAACCAAGAGGGACCAGGCTATGTCCGATGGAGTTTCGGGACCGTTTTAAAAAATCTAATAAATTACGTGGTTCCTTAAACGCTATACCTGGTGGTCGAGGGATAACCGCCTTTAAAGCAGTGTCAATGTGTAAAGTATTCATGTGTTGTCTAAGAATATTGTTTATGTTTGGAAGTTTTGACTGGTAAGGTAAGATTAGTCGTAATTCGTGGTTATTTCTTTTCGGCCGCTCTACTAAACACGCGTTCCGAGGGTTCGCTAGACTTTTTGATATAGAGGTATTAGCGGTAAGGGGTATCCACGGTTAATGAAATTCTCTCCTAGTGCTCTAGCTTTTATATCAAAATCCTTATCTTCTGAACAAACGTCTTAAGCGTAGCATATGACTATATATATATATATATATATATATATATAGTTGTTTTCTTTTTGCGCCGAGAACTTTTAGGGTGCTCCCTTAACCAGGTTTCAGCCCTTAATCGCAAGAAATCCTCCAATCTACGATACCAAATAACGCAACTACGGATTCTAAATGAGTCTCGAATGAAATAATTACGCCCCGGAGATTACTGCTCGAACGGTATACAATACGGATGTTGCGTTCCAAACATGAGGAACGGCGTTCCTAGCCATTTAGGGACAATATTAATCGCAATGGCGCAACAAATATCCTGATTCATATAGGTACGGTGATCCCCCATTTATTTTCTAATTCCCCACAGCTTACGTGTACGTGTGTTGTATAATTGAAAAATGTGAAGGAGTTACCATGTATAGATCAAAGATCGTTCAACATGCTCGCGCACTATATATAGTATATTGCTGTACGAATTCGGTTTACATTTTTTTCCATGTGGTACATGGTCTAGTCAAGTTTAATTAATTTGTGCTCCAGGATTGTGCTATGCGCACGTACAGCGTCTTTGTCATTGTGCTCCGGTTCACTAGGTCGCAACATATAGCATTTGAAAAATAGGAACGGCGCACTCAATGATTGGCACGGATAAGTTCATGAATGCATAATTTTACGAGTTTGTATTTGATTCTAATCGTCTGAAGATTTTGTAGCCCTGTGACGACCGTAAACGACAATTTTATAAACGGGAAGGAGTTCCATCAAATTAAGTATTCCAGCTTGCAGTGACAAAGAAAAAGATGAGGTCCGCCTTCCACCGCAATGGTAATGTTAACTTAAAGTAGCCATAAAGAAATGAAATGCACGTCGTTAAGGCCTAAGGGTAATTTTTTTTAGTCCTTATTCCGGATACGCCGTTGACAGATTTCGTTCTAGGACAACACCGCCGTAATTTTGATGGTCACCGATTTTTATAAAATTTTCACCATGTGCTTGGGTGCCCTTCCTGAGAGCACGTCTACAATATATCTCGGCAATATATTTATTTTCTTAGAAAAATATAATTTTTAAATTTACGCGTACACGCCCAAATCATTTGCTGCTGCTCTACTGGCAACACTGAGCAAGAGCGGCGCACGGGGGTTGCCATTATGCACTTTAAAAAAAGCCCGCGCGTATACTTTCCCGCACAACACTCGGACAGCCAGTCACCGCAACTTACGGAGGCAGCTCAGCGAATGACGATGCGGGAACATATGTCTAGACCAAGAAACGCAGTCTGAGTTGTGACATTAAGCAATGCAAAACGTCACGCTTGCATTGCTTAATGTCACAACTCAGACTGTGTTTTTTGCTCTGAACATATGTTCCGGCATCGCCATTCGCTGAACTGCCTCCGTAAGTTCCGGTGATTGTCTCTCCGAGTGTTGTGCGGGAAAGTAGACGCACGATCTTTTTATATAGTGTGGTGCTGACGTTGCCGTGACGTCACATGTCGGTGAATGTCTTGGTGAGGGTTCTTGCTTTGTAGCTTGTTGGTGCTATCGACTGTCCGCTTTTTAGTAGATATTTTTCAGAGGCCTACCACCGCTCCGGGCGCGCAGGAGAGCACGCTTGGAAGTGGCAGACATAAATAAGAACAAAACAGGGCAAAGACGAGAACAAAATAAAAGGTGACCGACTGGACACAGCGTTGCCAAAATAAAGCATTGAAAAAAAAATCGATGTTAAGAAATATAGTTGATTAAAGTAGAAGTTTTTGCTAGTTGGTATGCAGACATAAGTGAAAACAAAACAGCGCAAAGATGATGACAAAGTAAAACGTAACCGACAAGACACAGCGCGATCTCCCGCTACAGACGCGTTGCATGAAAACACGGTCTACTAAAGCCGTCTATTGTCAGACCCCAAGATATAACAAAAAGTGCCTCCAATTAAAAGAAATAACGTCTATCAGCCTTTCGCGGCGTGCTAGGAACAAAAGCTGCCTTACCATTCCGCTGCGGAAGCGCCCTCTGGGTCCGCATGGGGGAGGAGTGCAAATGCAGTCGTATGAGAACAGGTTATCGTCTAGGTCATCGTCCTCAAAATCTAGGAGCATATCCTGAGCGTTGCTCGATTTAGACGAATCTGATGAGTCCAGTTCGATATGCGGCACGAACGCTAAACAGTGACATGCTGCCAGGCGGGCCAGGCTCAAACTGCATATATGTGACGTCACGTCAAAATGGCGGACCAGTCAAGTGGCAAGTTAGTTTCGGTATCGGTTTCACTGTAGTTTAACGAGTATAAATTATGTAAAAAGGCTTTTAATGATAAAACCGCTGCTATTGGCCAAGTATATAGTACCCTTTCCGAATATATGTTTTGATAAAAATGCTCAAATTGACGGCGGAGCTGCCTTTTAACTAATTGTCGGAAAGGATTGAAACGAAAGCATTTTAAAATAAATGTTGAAAGGAAACTGTGCTTCACTGATGTTACCAAGTTTCTATAAACCGTATATACTCGAGTAATAGCCGCATTATTTATGAACAAGGCCTTTGCGTCTACTTTTCCGAAAAGCACATATACAGCCAATCACCCCGTTGCGCATAAATAACATAGCGAATAGGCAGATGGAGAACACAAGTCTCCATTCAAATGCAATCTACACAGGTGGTATCTTCGCACGAAGGCGTTATCTCTGGCCTGTAAAAAGCTGGAATCATGCTGTCGGTCGCGGTAATTTGCAATCCGCGTTCTCCGCGGAAAAACGAACCCTCAGGTTTTCTTCATAAACAGTGCGGCTATTACTCGCGTAAATACGGAATATATATTTTGTTTTATGAAAGGCTTTGTCAGCAATAGAAAATGCGATTGTAGAGGAGCCTCAAGACCGTTTCTTTGCTACAAATTATTGAGCTATATACAAAATCAATAAAACATAATCTGAATGCAATCCATATTATGAGAGTAGATGCCGCTTAACTGTCATTGCAGTTGACTTGCGAAACATCTGTAATTTGTTCAAGGCAAATCGAAAAAGCAGAACCCACAAAAAAAAAAGAAGCATTTGAATCGAAATGCATGCTAGATTGTAATTTTGTTGGGCGGGGTGCCGCGCGCGGAATGATCGAAGTGAATGTGATTTTATTACATATAAGTATGGTGACCAGACGTGCAGTTTTGGCCGGGACAGTCCCGTTTTTGAGGTTCGCTTCTCCCGCTGTCTCTTCGTCTCAATAAAGAATCATGTCCCATTTTCGCACGCGTGAGTGCACGGTTTCGAAATTGGCACAAAGCGAGTTGAAGTAAACCGAAAGTATGCGTACTCGTTACAAGTATATTTTACAAAAATAACCGTAGGTACTTTAACTTTAAAATATTTACCCAGAGTAAAATCAAGTGAACTGTCTTGCCCACAAACACTTTTTCTATCGCGAAGACTCGTGTTTGGAAAGATTTTTGTTTTAGTTACTGAATATAGCACGCATGCATGCAGTATGTTCAAGTTTTGAAATGACAGTTATCGCATTAAATTTCTTCTCCCAATCTTAATCTTTAAGACGCCTCCCCCCCCCCCCCCCCCGCCGCCCCCCCCGCCCCCCGTTGCCAGCAGGCTGGGATGTCCCGTTTGCTACCTTTAGAAATATGGTTACCCTACATATAAGCTAAGATGTTAAATGATGCGAGCGCACCAAGCACAACTTTACTACTTTCGAATGTACTCCTGGTGTCAAAGCGCTTGTACTGTATGCACAGGAATGGGCGCAACTCGTGAACGTAGGAAGCTAAGATGCCGGCCGTATTTTTAGTTAATAATAGTAGAATCGTCCAGCTAATGCGCAGATAGCCACAGGGTGCTGACGTCTGACACACACACACACAAGCACGCACCCACCCACCCACCCACCCACGCACGCACGCACGCACGCACGCACGCACGCACGCACGCACTCACTCACGCACGCACGCACTCACTCACGCACTCATGCACGTACACGCGCACGCACGCACACGCGCACACACGCAAGCGCGCACACACGCGCGCGCACAGACACTCACACACACGCACACACAATAGATATGCCAGCGACTTTTCGACATGAAGCAGTTGTTTCGAGAAGTGAAGACCATATATTTGTTTATCAGTTTTCCATCTAAACATAAGGGGCGACTGTTAACAGTACATGATGTCGATGTTATGTCATTGTCATGAATGACAAAGGTTGAGGCGGCAAATAGCAGGGAAGCAAAACGTTCAGTGGAGTAAACTTGTGCCATAAACAATATAGAAGATGGTTAGTGTCGCAGGCGTCGATGTCGGCGAAACAGCGAGTTCGAACGCTGGGGTGAGACTGACTCCGCTCGCCCTGCGTATTGTCCCTGACGTACCCTCGTGGGTTTCTAGAAAATTCAGCGCGTAGAACATTCGGAACTCAATCAGACGAGAATGTTCTCGAACTTTCGAGAACGCCAAATGGAAAGAAGAAATAAAAATACACCCCGCTGACTGAAATCGAACCGAGACCTTCAGCGCGACAGTCAAGCGTGGTATAATCATTCGGCCAAGCACGCGCTCGCTCGGCGACGCGCATGGCAGTGTTACCTCACGTCGACATCGAGGTTTCAACGTGATGCCACGTAATATTATGACGTTACGTGATCTGACGTCACTGTGTTATCGCGTTGACACGTGATATTATATAACGTTATAAGACGTCAGTTTTCTCGCTAAATTTAGCGGGGAAATGCAGAGACGGACGGATAGCCGGGCGGGCAATTTTCTGGGATAGGGGGTTCCGTTGAAAGCACTCCATGCTTGAAAACAAGCATGCGAAGTGCTGATTTTTTGTTTCTTCGTCTTAGGATAGCTGCACGAGTTACCGCTTAGTCCCGAACGACCAGCTCTGCAGCTACGTTTTCTTGGGAATTCTGAAAAAAAGTTAATCTCCCATTTTTGATCACTATGCTATCATTCAGTGCTCTCGCTCGGCCTATCATTAAACTCTAACTCGTGCTAACTCACCGTGCCTGATTGATTCGGTCTGTCATCATTCGCGTTAACTCCGCTGATATTTTCCCCAATGCTTTTTTCCTCTCGCGTGCCTAAGAAAATTGTGCTCTTCAGATCGCCGATCTCGTGTGACTGTGTCATCAGGCTCAGGAGAGGAAAATTGCAGTTTACCCGAAAGAGACGGGCGATATTAGACTGCCAAATGAAGCGGCATCGAAGGAAAATTGAAGGTTCGAAAGAAGGAAGCAGAAACAACGATGACAAATGGGTTCCACTTGCGTTCCGGCGAAGGTTCCGCCAGTAGACCAGAAGTGATCGTCAAGCTCTCTTGACAGATATTTGTAAAGCACCGATTGATTTTTTCGAGGGATCCCCCGATGCTAAAGTTTACCCGTTCGTCCGTGCTTGCCCTTGTGCATTTTATACTAAACATAACGGGAAAAAGTGACAGCACGTGACCTTTAGACCAGTCAAGATTTGCCGCTAAATTTAGAGTTAAAATTGACGCTACGTGACCTGCATACCAATTCGGTTTCACCGCCCAACTATAGCGAGGAACTTGACGTCATCTAACCCGACGCCACGTGCCGTATCCAACAATATTGTTTCCCCGCTGGACTCGGCGGAAAGATTGTCGCCACGTGACCTGCCATCACGTGACTTATGCACCAATTTAGAATCCCACCTATATTTCGCGGAAACATTGACGTCATGGGATCTATGCATTAAGTCAATGCCCCGGCCAAATATACCAGGGAAATTGTCGTCACGTCACCTGGCGTCACGTGAAAAGACGTTACGGTGAATGAATAAATAACAGGTTCTGCACTCCATAAAACGACTATCTGATGTCTTTTTCACCAATTTAATCGATCGCTTCATGAATACTGCATTCCGTACATTAGTTTATAGTATACTAATGTTAAAGGTTGCTGGCAATCTTTTTTTTTACTTTGGTCACATTTATTGATATAAGGTTGATGGAGATAAAACGAATCAATAATATACATTGTTTTACCCCAGTCGAGGGTACCGAAAGCGAGATTTTTTGTTCATTCCGAGTTATGAGGCCGTCAAAAGTGGAATGCGCGTCTCACAGGTACGTTATGCTGTGTTCTTAATGAATATGGCACAGCGGCAACCCGACATCATCATGACTATTTCAAAGTCGGCATTTTAGTACGGAGCTGTATGTCAAACGTGGTTTCGAACCAGCATTTTCGCGACGCTTAAATGGTGATGCAAAACCTTTAATTTAAATAAAAGAAAAAAAGAAAGGTAAATGCGTAGAATATCCATAAACGGTGGTCTTTATATTTAGCAGATATTTAAACCGATCAAGTGTCGTAAAGCGACAGGTGCCGGAATACTTGAAGATTTACAACCTACATAAGCTATATTTTCATAGAACCTAATAACCGATTTAAGCGATATATGCTCAAAACTGTAACAAATACACCCCCTTTTTGTGGGAGTAGGGAGGGAAGGAAAGGGAGTTGAAGAAACAAAAATATGTACTTAACGGATGCACGAAAGACACCCACTTTTTTGTAGTTGTATCGTTTTTTGTTTTTTTTTCTCTCCAACTCCATCAGCAATTCAGATACAAAAACAAAAAGCAGATTAAAATGCGGGTGTTGCGATACAAATGAAAACAATGAAGAAATGAGTGTCTCCATCGCCGAGGCGTCTCCAATTATTTGCCAGACAGCGGCTACGCGTTGCGATTCTGGGCGACCCCAGTGACGTAATTTATCGGCTCTTCATGGACCATTTGCTGTCGAGTACTCGTGCCAGGCTCCGTTGTGCGACGTCGGGCACAGGGCCTTCCGGAAATTGAATACTATAAAATTGCCTTTAGTTTGATTAGATCGTAAACAAATGGCGTCGTAGGTGTTCTCAAATTCAGATTGCAGCTCTTTGGCCTTGTTTGGAGAGCGGCGTAGATAGATCCGCTAAACCAACTTCACTGAAATAGTGCGTTGTACCACCTGCACCCTGAAGATTGTTGGCTAATACATCAGACATTTACAGTAGGATTCTTCTCATTTTGTTTTGTATTGACGCGACTGTGCTTAATGATACCGTATATACTATAAGGGCAAAATCGCAAACTCCAGAAATATTTTTTATTATTTTTTTTTTAAGGAGCGCATTGCTATTGCATACATTTTTTTTTTTTGCGAGAGAGTTACACATAATCGACGGGACACGGACAGCACATCTTCCAAATTTTAACACACGAAAATTTATTTTCCAAAAGCAGCGGACCTCCAAATTTGTGGCCGGGATAGGGAAAGCGGCCATCCCGGCCGCAAATTTGAAGGTCCGCTGTTTGTGGAAAATGAATATGCGTGTGTTGATAGTCAAAAATGTGCTTTCCGTTCTCTGTCATTATTTGCAACTGTTTCATAAATTTAAAAACAAAATATTGTAAAAAGTACTGTATTTCCAACTTCTCCGGAAAAGTATAGACAGTTGAGACTTTGCCTATTACTCAAAAATCAACTAACTTCTCACATTAATTATTGCCCTAATTTAAAGTGTTGTGCCACTTGAAGCCTCTACCATTGTCCGAAGATAAGAAAAGATTATCTTCAGACGATGATACAGGAATCTTCGGATAATGGTACAGGAAGAAAGGTTATCTTCGGACGATGGAACCCTGAAGCGAGACTTCATCTCAATCTTTTGGGTCAAACCCCAAGGAAGAGAAAAATGGCCCATTCGAGGGGGGGAGGCGTTTAAAATACTTAGTGTATATAAGCGTAGCGGTCCGAGCAACTGAGCAACACGCTGGTTCGCGTATTTTTCCCACGTCTATTCTTGTTTCTTCGACAAAGTCGATCGCAGGTCGCTTTCCTAAAGTATAAAGTGACATGTGAATGAAAATATATGCTCAGTAACGTTCAATCTCTTAGAACCAAGCGGCATCACAGCCATCATTTTCCGTATAGCGTCTGTTTTTTCTCCCCCTTTGCACATAGCCTGTAGCCATACGTAAGACCCATTCGGAGCAAGCGAGTGATTGAGACGGGGGACGGTGGAGGCGGCATTCATGCTTCGGGCCGTTCCGCGTCGTTACCATGAAAAGTTATGTGCTCACTCCGCGTGGCCCAATTCCCATTGGCTACTTTATTAGGATTCGCTCTCCCCAGAACGACATAAAACTGTCCGAAACGAGTGCAAGCAGCGTCCGATTCGCTGTTTCGATAGCGCGCTCCAAGTGGGTTATTTATATTTACAGTGAATGAACCAGAGAGAGTGTGTTCTGATTCTTCGAAGACCATGTGGGACCTACTTTACAGCTGGCAGTAAGGTGAGTCAACCAGGCTCCCAATCGTCGCAAGTACTCTTCGTACTATCGATGCGCCATTCTCGAGACGAGCAGGCTGGCATGGGACGTATCGTAGCAACTGATAGGTGGATGCGAGACGTGTATCGGGAGTTCATATCCCCGCCGAGACCGGAAATACACTTCCCGGACAGCCGTCCACCGGAACGACCGGTGTACGAGACGAAGATGTCACCGCGTCATGGTCTCGTACACTGCTCGGTTACAGTTTGTCAATCGCACTCAAGCGGGGCTGTTCAGGAAGATGCGGGTTCATTGCATCTCTCAAGCGATTCGCTCCTTGTTAGGGAAATGGTATCCGTGCTTCAAGGTAGATGAGTGCGCGATTGATGGTATAAAAAAAGATGACAGAAAGGCTTATTTGAGGGACCACTGAAAAGCTATACGGCTTCTGAGAAACGTCACTTCGGCAACTCAGGCGCTTAAAAAAAAAATACACATATATATATATATATATATATATATATATATATATATATATATATATATCGGGATGAGTCACTTGAAGTTTTATTTGAAATCACACAGAAACGTTTTGCGGTCAGTTCAGAATTTTTAAGCACTTTGCATCAGAGCCAAGCGATATCACCCGAGTTTTGTGACTCCGTATCTAAAATTCAGCAGGGGAGTTGCATGTCCGAACTGCTGGTATAAACACAAAAAAAAAAAAAAAAAAAAAAAAAACAACATTGGCACCTACAAGAAAATTTAGGAATGGAGTGCCGATATCCTAAGCGTATCTTATTCGGGGACTATAGTTCAGTTGATATTAGTATTATGAGGAGGCACTACAGCGTGCGTGCTTTTCTCCGTTATGTTGTAGGGCTCGGCGATTTCCATCTCGGCTGTTGTTGAAGGCGTGCTTGAGCGACAATTTCCGCCGAAGCATCGAGTGAATCTGAGCACATGTCAAGAACTGATACAGTCCTCGTCTTCAATAGATCTGACGCGTTTGCGTGAGGTATTTTCGTATGGCCTGCTTTGGTAGATAATTGAGCAGGGTTTGGTTTCAACACACCTTTTCACCGAATAGAAGCAAAGAATAATCTCATATGGTTCATAATAAACGAACTGATTTCTGCTACTCACTAGGGAAGGAGTGTAATTATTTGCACGACGTATCAGGGTCAACATCGCTCTACTGTAGATTTGATTATTTATGTAAGACCACTTCTCAGACACCGATCCTGGGCATTTAGCTGCATTTAAATGTTATTGTTGTTGTTTTGTTGTCAGAGAAAAGAACAATCCTGTGTAAGACAAAACTTTGTCTGCATCTGTCTTTTACGGAAGTTTTTTTTTTTTTTTTTTTTGAGCTCACTTTATGAGGAAGCATTTTGAACAGCTTCCGCACATGACGTTTACGAATAGTAGAATCATTGTGCTTCCGTGGACTAGTTCAGTGTGTGCGGTGCTCTGAAATACACAGAAGCCAGAATGCAGCTCTGTGAAGTGCTTTCTTAATGACAATACAAACTACACGGATTTGACATTTCACAAATAACAATTTAATCAGACGTTTCGTCTCTCATATGGGAGACATTATCAGTGAAGCGAAGGGGCAGCAATGAGAAAGACGCCAACCAGAAATCCAATTTAAGGAGGCCCGCGTACACTTCGGGAAGTGGGCCGTGGTTCGAGTTAAAAGCCGATGAATCATGCCGGATGCACAATGCTTCCAAGGGATAGTGCACGAAATAACCCAATCCAAAGGCAGCTGTGTAAAAATTGCCCCTGCAAATTCCCTGCGTTATATCCCTCGTCCTCGAAATCCCCCGCTTTCAGAACCCCCTTTGTTCTATCGCCTTATAAGTTGACCCGGCATTTCCCCCAAGTCTGGTTGTCGAAGGACAAAAAGGAAAGCTACAAACACAGCTACCTAGCCTAGAAAAGAAGGCCTCCAAGAAAAAAAAGATGGGAGCACTAAAGAAGCGAGGCTATATAGTTCATTCGTGCAAAAATCCTCGAGAACCTTCGGTGACTTCTTGGAGCGATGATAACGTTACTATCTAGCATGTTGAGGTCGAAAAGTTTGACACATCTAAGGTACCTTCCACAGTGAACGTTTCCCAGTCAAGGTCAAGATGCAGGTGGTGGAGGTCGAATAATAGCAGAGATGCACGAGTGTATTCAAATTGGGCACGAGTGCATTAAGAAATGCCAAAAAGTAATGTGCAGAAGATAAAAATGAAGGTTATAAAATAACAATCCTTATTTTTGCAAGAACCGATGGACCTAAATGACCACGCATTGATTATTCCGTGCGCTGACGTTTATTACACTGAGAAAGCATACCAATCTGTGCACCGAAATGTCCGTGGACCGTAAAAACACGGCTTGACAGTCGCTGCAAGCGGCACGGGGATTTCGACATTCGTGGGGAAATGGCATCGGGGGAATCGTGCTATAACCATTCCAAATACGTTCGGGGACCCCACCCTTTGTTTGCGCGCCAAGGTCGACACGTTCTCTTGGTCAAAACTGTGACCTGTTGTCCGACTATGGTCGACCCGCTCCGTCTTTGCACTAGTCACTAGGGCAAAGACGGAGCAGGTTGACGATTGTTGGACAACGGGTGTGCCTTTCGTCATGTCACATTTGTGTACTTTCATACGGGTGCAGCGTTTGCGGCCGGTCTCTCCAATATAGATGCGTCACACTCTAGACAGTTCAATTTATACTTAACACCACAATTGGACCTGCGGGAAGGTGGGGAATTTTTGGTTTGGAAACGAGGTGACGTAGTTTAAGATGAGGTTTGAATGCTGTTCGAATGTTTAAAGAGGGGAGGGCCCTGCGAATAGACTCAGTAACGCCTTTAATATACGGAACTGATACTTGCCCTGCTCTATTACAAATTCTATCCTAATGTCTTTCTTCTTCCATCTGCTTACGCGTGTTTTCCATAAAACGTCTAGGAGAATCTCGATTCACAAGCGAGTTCACAATAACTGCATCTTCAGATGCTCGTCGTCCCGTATTAGAATCAATTAGAAGGTTATCAGACATCAGAACGGGGCTGAGCTCTGTTTCGAATGATTAGTAGGTAGACCTAACATACCTAACATACTTCGTAGTAATACAAGCAAGTTTTGGAACTTGGTCTTGGCAAAAAGTAGCAATCCTATCATCCATCTTACAAACGCTAATGGTGACGCCATCCTGGAGAGCGATTTCCCTGGAGTTTTTAACGTATACTTTTCTTTAGTTTTTACAAACGAGTGTTTGGAACGCGTTCCCATCTTTCCCGATAAACCAGATGAGCCCATTTTTCCTATCACTGTTAACTCTGCCGGAATAAAAATCTCATTTATAAACTAAAACTTACATCATGTGCTGGTCCAGATAACATCAACTCCAATTTTTAGCGAGTTTTTAAAACTGATCTTTACCCAACCAGTATCAGAATGCTCCCTTCGCTCCAACTGGAAAATAGGCAGGGTCATCCCAGTTTTTAAGCAGGGTAGTTGCTCTTCTTTGTCTAATTATCGCCTAATATCTTTAACCCTATTTCTTGCAAACTACTAGAGCATATACTATACTGCAACATTATGGCGCACCTTACAAGTAATACTTTTTTCTTTAAACAGCAACAGAGATTTCAAAAGGGACTTTCCCTCGAGACTCAACTTTGTGATTTCATTCATGACCTGCACATTAACCTTGAATGTCATACTGAGACTGACGCCATTTTTCTCGATTTCTACAAAGCATTTGACCGTGTCTCTCATCAACGCCTGTTCTCTAATTTTCCATCGCTTCGTATTGACCCAATCATATTTGCATGGATACCTGACTTCCTCTTATCCCGCGTGCAGCTAACGTTCATTAATGACCAAAAGTGTTCCTCAACAAACGCGTATTCTGGTGCTCCGTAGGGGTCCGTTTTAGGGCCTGTATAGTTATTATATAAATGACCTCCCTAACACTATTTTCTCTAAAATAGTCTCTATGCAGATGATTGCGTCGTATATAACAAAGTAACAAGTGTTCAAGATAACAACCAACTACAAAGTGACCTAATTAAAATTAAAAAAAAAATGTGCATTGACTGGTTGATGCCGCTAAACAACTCTAACTGCAAACTAATTTGCTTTCCTAAAAAAAAAAACTGTAGTGTTCTACCAATACTAGGCTAGACTCTGATTTAATAGAGACTGGTACTATGTATAAATATATTTGTGTAAGACCAGGCTTCACCTGCAATAATCACATTGAAGCCATCACTGCTGACTCACCAAGAACACTTGGACTAATAAGACGTCACCTGCGATCTGCACCTCCCATTTTCCGCAAGCCATTTTCCGTCAGACCTAAATTAAAGTATGCCTCTACAATCTGGAATTCCCATAATATTTACCTAATTACCAATCTCGAAGCAGTTCAAAACAGGGCTGCCCGATTCATCTTGTCTACCTATGATCCTTCATTCAGTATTTCCGCATTAAAGAGCCAACTAACAATGTCCTCTTTGCAGCTCCGCAGGAAAGTTTCTCAGCTATGCCTTCTTTATAAAATATACTACCATGTTTTAGACCCTAAACATGAGTTGCTATCCCCCCCCCCCCCCCCCCCCGACCAAAAATCATCGCGCCTTAACAATAAATACACTTGCCATCAAACGAATTTCAGGCTTTACAAACTTAATTAATAGATCATTCCTTCCTCAAACCATCAGCGACTGGAATAACCTTCTATCATCCATTGTCACCACTCTGGACCCGAATAAGTTTCTATCTTGTATTAAACTTAATTTTCCTCTTACTAATTTTATGATTTGTGTAATTATGAGCAGTCCTGAGTGTCTTAAGAGTATTAAGTTTTTTTTTTAGTTTCCTTTTGTGTTTTTCATATAACTGCGTTTCTTTATTGCATAAATCTTGAACATCCCTCCCCCCCCCCCCCTTATGTAATTCCCCTCACGGGCACTTAAGGTGTAAATAAGTAAAATGAAATAAAATAAAGCCAGCTGCCTTTGTCTCCACTGCACTCGTCGAACGCTCAAAAACTAGGAACGCCGGTGTCCGGCGTTTTGCTTTCGCATTCGAACACGTTACACGCGGAACGAAGCTACGTGTCCAGCGTTTGGCTCTCGCATTCGAACGCGTTAAATGAGTGCAGTGGAGACAAAGGCAGCTATCCTTAGGCCTACCCACTAATCGTGGAGAAACAGGGCCTGGCGTTCTGACGTAGTTTCTCTTTTTGTATTTTATCTTTTTTTGGTCAAGTGTACTCCGGTGTACTGCTTGTAGGCACACATACGCACAAAACTGCTTTCGTGAGTCGGATACAAATGTTTGTAAAATGAAGCATAAATGAACTATTGCTATTACTACTATTACTACTACGTTTCCGCGCGCTCTCGTCACCTCGTCTCCCTTAGTTTCTGGGTGCATACCGTGTGACCGCAGCGCTACCTTCTATACCCTGGATGTCGATGCATCGGGGTGACAGCCGTGTACTTAGACTGGGCCACTACCTGGAGCCACTGCCTTCACGGAAGCAAGCGACCGCACCATTAACTGCCAGGGCTTTACCGTCCAGAACGTACATTCTCCCACAATATAAAAGACTGACTGGGAGCGCGTGGCAGAAAAGGGCGGCGGGAGGGGGCGCTGCGCGCGCTTCAGGCTATTCCATTTAACCTCGAGGGGAGTACACTTCCTCGGGGGCCTGAACCCGCTTAAGTTTTTTGGTTTCGGTTTAGCGGAATAGCGCGCTCCATCGGCGTCATGCCGAGTGATCTCCACCGAAAAACCAAGTATAGCTTTTCACTATCTAGATTATGGAGCTGGCAATTTAACTGCCATAGGTTCTGGAATCCTGAAATTTAGATTGCAGATAAAGAAACAATTTCTGAAAACCTGAATACCAATTAGAATCCAGAAGGATTTGCAGTTCCATAATCAAAATAGCGAAAATTATACTATTTTTTTTTGTTTTTGTTTTTTGGAAGGAATATGGTTACTAAGGTTTGAAACAAGGCAATCATTACTGTTTTTGTGAGTTGTTTCTGGTGTCAGATATCGGAGCAGTAACTGCCACATAAACAAACATTAAGGTTATACCTGAGTAATACATTTAAGGGATAAAATTCGTTGAAGAGGGGATTGATTGGTTAGAAAGATGGCACGAATCTGTCGCTGTAACAGGGTCAGAATAATCGCCTTGGCTTAAGCCGGTCTCTTTCAGACGGCAGTCGGGGCGTTAGTAAGACGAGTCTAGGCCAACATGACTGAAGCAAACCCGTCGACGACCAACTCGTCGACGGCCCACTCATCGGCGCCCCATTCGTTGAATAGGCCCATTCGTCATAGGGCAACTCGTCGAAGGAAAACTCGTCGAAGGAAAACTCGTCGAAGAAGCCAACTGGTCGCCGCTTTTTCAAACCCAAAATATATAATTTTGTCCTGAAATTTTAAAGCAAATACAGCACTATAGTAATTCATAAAATTGCCGCACGGTAATCGACCTTCAGTGTTCTCTTTCTTGTCGAAGATAGCAAATTGCCTCGTTTGCCGCTTTCGCGGTGCAGTAAGGGACGGTCAATATGTCATGTGCGGGTATCACCGAGGCGCGTGTAAACCTACCCGGCCCACCCGTTCACGGCACTTCGCGGTGACAGTGGGCGGATGCTCATTACATGAAGTAATAAAGTATTAAAGGGCGCAGTCCCTAGTCCAGCATAAATAAAAACATTAGGTCAAAAGATAACAAGAAATGACGAAATTTTACCTCGGGCCGTCATTCAACCGATTCAACAAATCGTCCTCCGACAAGTCGCCCTTTGACGAATTGACCTGTTACGAACTGACCTATTCGACGAATTGTCCGTCGACGAGTGTGTCGTCGACGAGTTGGATTTTGACGAGTTTGCCGGATCACTAGTAGGACATAATCGTTGCATGACTCTAACGAATTTCTCAGCCGCGAACTGGAAACTGATGAGAGCGTGTTGCGCTATAGCGCTTTAGCCGACCCACGAGCCAGTCCTCCCCTCGGAGTAGAACGCAATTACCCGAAGCGAGCGGAGCGCGCGCAGCGCCCCCGCTAGCCACCATTATGAAAGACCCACTCCCAGTGTATCTTTCATAATGCGGGGGACTGTACGTCGAACAGCCCGCCGACGGTCACCGTAGTTCGCTGGTCTAATCGCCTGAACCGCCACTGCACCTTCAAGACTAGCGCGGCGGTTCAGAAGAGCACGTCGTCCTCGTCACCACCCAACCGCCAGGGTTTTCCCAGTCCCAACGCATTGTGAAGCCTCCGGACACCACCATGGAGAGCTTTCCAAGACGCTTCTACCAGCTGGAGAGAAAACCGGCCCAGCGAGCAGCCCATTGAAACTTGGAGGACGCTTAAGCTGAACGCGATAACTTTATCGGGCCCCGTTCGCATCGCCTTCTCATTCACTTCTCATGCTCCTCCTTCCAGTGAGGAGGAAGTGCGGTGGACATGGCCTCGACAGTAGCGTGTCTGACTCGCAACCGAAGGGCCGTGGGTTTGAATCCAGCCCAAAAATTCTTCAAATTTTTAAGATGGATTAGTTAATGAAGTGAAATCATTTGGGATATGCTGCGACCTTTAATTCGTCATAAATGTAATGTTTTTTAGTCACTTGCATTCTACGCGTGACACCACGTCTCACGTGAGCGTTGTGGGTTGTTTGAAATTTTCACGCGAGGTCGTCTGTGACGTCATGACCGTATCGACCAAACAGGAGTTTCCCCGTCACAACGGAACCGACGCCGGCTTTCTGCGACACGAGATCCTTCATGCTATCGCGTTAAGAACGCTGGACCCTCATCGTTCGCAACATCAACCCGCACCCTCGTCCACAAGCTCCATTTCTACATCGACATGCATCTTGTATATTATGTGAGCTCATAATCAGCCTTACTAGACGCGGCACCGCGGGCCTCTGCGGTACGGGCTGTCGTCTTTCCGCGGTACCGTGGCTTTCCTGACTCATTCAAGATTACTAGATTACTATTTCCGCTTACATCTCCACCACTTCAATGGAGCAGCTCCGAAAAAAAGCAAACAAAATTGCTAGAAAAGGTTGGAGCCCTAAAGTGCCTCTCCACATCTAGAGCCCCACAGGCCATCTGTCCTTCATCCTTTTCTCGATTCTTTAAGTGCACTTTTGCAGCCCTGAACAGAGTACTCACCTCGGATCCTACTTTCTGGAGTCATAAGCATGCCCACTCACGCCCGGACAGTTTCGCTGGGAACGCAGCGAAGAACCGGACACCGGGAAAAGTCAGCAAAACGTACCAACTCTCTCCCTGCTCTTGGCCCGTTGTTCCCGCCAATCTCTCTACGGACGCTCGTCCCCGCTCTAGTGAGCACTCAAGATCGCTACGGCGCAGATGGATTAAAGCGAGGGAGACGCTCTTGGAAGTGCCATCTTATACGATGCTTCTCATTCTGTTTCTTCTCCTCGGCCGTGTCCAATGAACTTCCGTCGAGTTCAAGCAGTAATCAATAAAAGGCACCCGTGTTTATTTTGCAGCCGGCATAACAATCAAGACGTCCGTACAGCACCGTTCTCCATCCGCATTTGTTTTTCCTGCCGCTATCATACACCTGTAACTTTTCTTTTGCTACACGCTTTTCCACCTTGCCTTAATTTCATCCTTGTATGTGTCTTAAAGGCCACCTCATGAAGTTTCTGCTCGATTGTTTTTTCTTTCTTCTTTACGCCGTGTCTTTTTGGTGCACGGTGATGTCGAGTCTCTCTCTTCTCCCAAGTGACTTTCTACCGTGTCCGATGTGGTGGTTGAAGAGCAACGAACAAATGCAATGCTACACGATATCAGTAATCTGAAAAGTCTACTTTCCTGCAAACAGCTTGTGGAGAGCCAATCGCTGGAATCTACAGAAGTGGCTCGGCGCCTTCCCGCTCTGCTAAAATTTTATCTGAAGATTGAAGTAATTGTAAATAAGCATCAAATCAATTTTTTTTTTCTTTTCCAATTGTACTTAAAGCCGTTTTTGAATGCTGGTCAACTGCAAATGAGAATGAAATACCAAGTATGGTATGGTGTTAGTGGTCATCCAGACTTAAGGGTGTGTTTTAAGACATTTAGAGCTTACAAGCTTAAAAGTGGGAATTTGAAGAATTATAAAAAAAGGCCAAAAAAAAAAAAAAACTTAAACTTATTAATAAAGAATGGTGTCGATGACCTTATAAGAGTAACACATGGGAAGCATGCATCTTCATTACCCTCTTTTGATTTGATGCTGTACAGGGGGAACAGCGCACCCGTAAAACAGTAACTCGAGTCAACACACACACAAAAGAAAGAGACACTTACGCAGCGCTGACTGACTATTCTCGGGTATATTTACACTTTTTTCTCTTCGTCTATTTGTATTATAGGCCAGGGCCAGGGAGAATAACTGGTCTTTTTTTCGATCTGAAGCTAAATTTAAAGCTGACTAAATTGAAATTGATGTAAGGCTAGGTAGTCTAATTCTTTTTGTGATAAGGTTACTGACGGAGTACTAACACATCTGTCGTTATATTTCGCGATATTCTCCGCCTCGATAATTTCTGTTGTAAGCTGGTTGTGGTACTTGCCATGCACAGCGCAGTTACTCAGCAGCACCGAGCAGCAACAGTCTCGACAGTGAATGCCTAAATGTCTGGAGTTTTTGTTGGTGTATGTGTTCTTATGCTCACGAAGGCGATCGTTAAGACACCTTCCGGTCTGACCTATGTAGTATTTTCCACAAGAGAGGGGAAAGGAGTACACCACTAATTACAACTGTCGGCTGCAAAAAGAAGCATAAGAACACCTTTGTCCCTTGTACAGAAAAGGTGGTGTACTCCATTCTCCTCTCTTGTGGAAAAATCTACATAGGTCAGACCAGAAGGTGTCTTAACGATCGCCTTCGTGAGCATAAGAACATATACATCAACAAAAACTCCAGACATTTAGGTATTCACATTTGAGACTGCTGCTGCTCAGTGCTGCTGAGTAACTGAGCTGTGTTTTGCAAGCACCACAACCAGCTCACAAGACAAATTTTCGGGGCGGAGGATATCGCAAAACATAACGACAGATGTGTTACTACTCCGGCAATAACCTTATCACGAAAATATTTAGACTACCTAGCCTTACATTAATTTCAATCTAGTCAGGTTTAAGGTTAGCTTCAGATCGAAAAAAAGACCAGTTATTCTCCCTGGCCCTGACCTATATTACAAATAGACGAAGAGAAAAAAGTGTAAATATACCCGAGAATTGTCAGTCAGCGCTGCGTAAGTGTCTCTTTCTTTTGTGTGTGTGTTGACTCGAGTTACTGTTTTATGGGTGCGCTGTTCCCTCTGTACAGCATCAAATAAAAAAACAGGGTAATGAAGATGCATGATTCCCATGTGTTACTCTTATAAGGTCATCGACACCATTCATTAATGATAAGTTTAAGTGGTTTTTTTTTTCGGCCTTGTTTTATAATTCGTGGAATTCCCACTTCTAAGCTTGTAAGCTCTAAATGTCTTAAAACACACCCTTAAGTCCGGATGACCACTAACACCATACCATACTTGGTAATTCATTCTCATCTGCAGTTGACCAACATTGAAAAACGGCTTTAAGTACAATAGACTGATCTCACCAGCTAGTTTGAGTAAGCCACCGCTGCCGCCATGCCATCGTGGGAGCTGTAGTCTTTCCGCACGCGCGACAAACCTGCTGGAGCTCTGTGCGAGCAGAGCACGAGGTGGCATGAGCTGTCTCGTGAACTGGAGTCTGCACCCTATGAACTACAGTTATGGCGGCGTCACGCATGCGTGCAACGCTTGGTGAGATCGGTCTATTGGAAAAGAAAAAGCTTGATTTGATGCTTATTTACAATTACTTCAATCTTCAGATAAAATTTTAGCAGAGCGGGATACAGTTGGGGAGGTAAAACAAGAGGCTAGCATAATACAAAAATGTGTAAACTAATTGGAAAATAAAATAAAAAAAAACACACACAAAACAAGAATAAATTATATGCTGTTTAAAGCAAACAATGAGAACTATGCACTATAAGAAAGGTTATTTCAGTCACTTTCTGTTCCTAAAAGATAAAATAACAGTTATAGTTATTATGCAAGCGGTTTCGATGTGGCAGCTTTTTCTGCAGGCCTCCAGCAATAACTTTTCGATAAAAAAAAGCCTAAGGGCAGAAATACCCTGCGTCACTAAAGAGGACCACCGTGGGCAGAGATTGGACACGACTACGGCGTCGAGGTTCGGCTAGGTGTCGTGTTCTCGTTGACTGGGCACGAGGTTCAGCCGACCGCTGACGCCATTGTCGTGTCCAATCTGTGGCGAAAGGTCGCCTTTTTTAATGACGCAGAAAAATGGGAAACTCAGTTGAGAATGATGATTTCTTTCAAGCAGCGGAGGTAAGTTAGTCCTAGTTATAAGTTCTGTTATAGACGAAGGACTGTATTATAAATAAAGCTTGCGGACGTTTTTTTACACTATCAACTTGATTATAATAACTTAGCGAAACGATTGCTATCAATATAAGCATAACCTATCCCTGTCTGGAAAATAGCTTTATATGCTATAAAGACGCATGAAAGGGATAAGGTTTTATTGACCTGATTCTCCATAACGAGCTCCATAAGATACAGGCAGCCAGTGCGTTTTGTCTGGGTAAGATTATGAAGTTCGCAGTCCAAAATGCTTATGTTACGTTACTTTAAAAATAAAAATATTATTAGCCAAGTTAACAAACTAAGAGGAATACTATTTTGTGAGTAATTTCTATGAAATGACTTTTAATAGTTAAATGAATTTTGGTTTTTCTCAGACGAATCATTACATATCTGAAAGCGGTTAAAGAACAGTTGGTTCGAAGCCTTGGGTCTGTAAATTGCAAAGTCATGAGCACATAGGTTGATTTTTACCGGATCTTGTTGCATCATATCACTAAGAAAGAACAGGAACAGAAAAGTTTCCAGTACAGAGTTCTGGGGAAAGCCAGAATAAGAATACTCTGTCAAAAACATCGTATAGAAAAAACAAAACAAAAAAAACAAAAAAAAAAAAACAGTCTGTTGAGGATCTGAACCGCACCCGAAATTTTATGTACCTAGCTGTGTATTCTTCTATATTGTTTCTGCCTTGTCTTACTTTTTTATGTGAAGCCTGATCGAAGGCCTTTGTAGAATAGATAAAAAATATGATGAATACATAATGGTAGAGTTAACCGAAACCATGGTGACGACAGAAAAACGACAGGAAGAAGAAAAGAAGTGCCAAACACAGCTGAAATTGTATTGCCACAGAATTCATTTATATATAGTCTGGACAAGGAAGGGGGTGAGGGGAAATCAGGGCAAAGAAAAAAAAAACGCAAATGACAGACTAACAAGGACAAAACACACGGTACCAACACGAACTGTATCTGTCAGTTTGAGGTCAAAAGGACGGGAAATCTGAATTTTCAAACTGAGAGCGCGGCATTTGCGAACTTTTCTCTTTCCCTGGTTTTCCCTTTCTTGTTCAGACCCTATATAAATGGATTCCGTGGAAATAAAATTTCAGCTGTGTCTGAGATTTATTTCCTTCTTCCGGTCGTTTTTCTGTTGTCACCGGAGTCTCGGGGAATTGTACAATTATGAATTTACACTACTTCACTTCCGCCCTTGCGTATTGTTCATGAATACGTTCCACACTGTTATTGATGTTAAACAATTGCGCATTGTTTCATAGAATGGAGTACGAAAGTGGCAAACTTTCCTCAAAACATGCTGATGTTTAGTCAAGGTATTCGTTTTAGCAAAAACCATGTAAATAAGAAAATAAACCTATGCTTTTTTTGTGCAAGCCGTTTGAGAGTGAAATGCGATTCCGGAATATTTGATTACTGTTACTGATAATGAGGTTTTGTTTATGATAGAGCGCAAAAAAATATTCCGGAGTGGAAGCGTTTTTGTTGTTTGATGCTTGTATTTAGATTTTTCTCTATGTTATTGTGTACCCTCAAGCATAATGCCAAAGGGCGCATGCAGCAGGCATCTTTGTACATAAATAAATAAATAAACCTCATAAATTAGGACAGTGCTAAAAAAATTGAATAGGAGACACACACGTTGGTTTACTCTACAGTTGTTCTTTTGCTTTCAGAATATATGTATTGGGTGTACGTGCCAGCGAGCACTCCCACAAATTAAAACCGCACGCAACTCCCCCCCCCCCCCCCCTTTTCCCCTCTATTAGTTCGGTCACGTTAACCTAACACTCGCGAAGCGGTCGGTATTGTGCAAGGGCGGAAATATTCCCAGTTTTAATCAGTTTATTGTCACTGCGAATTCAAAAACACACCACTGTATAGACAAAAAACAAAAGAAAACACCTTTACGTACATTAGAGCCATAAAAAAATATCTGAAAGTTTTTATACCAACTGAGAGGAACTCCCTAACAGAAGCGCAAAACTCCGTGACTCTTCAGTATCTGCAGACCCGATCAGCGGCGGGTACCGTCCTCGCGCATTAGGTGATTATTGCGTTCCGCTACGGTGCGAGTGCCAGGACCCCAGAGAGCCCGACTGCACCTCGACGCAAACACTCCCGCCGGTTGCAAGTTACCACGGCAGGCCGTATGAGAAGCCCCCTATCCTTCAAAGCTCGGCCTCGCCGACGCGAATCCTAAACACCAGATTCCGTGTCTGCGCTCCATTGTGCCCCGCACTGCCAGAGAACAAAGCGATAAACCCGAGAAACAGGGGGGAAAAAAGGGCAACGATGGGAAGCGAATAAATTAACGAGCGAGGAGCGCTGCATCTACGACGTGTTGGAATTAATGATGTTAGCTGGAATGAAAAAATAAAATAGTTATAACAAGCCCGGAATTTACGCAGTGTCCTAGTGGGGTGTTTTGTGTCTTCTATCGAGTGCGTAAACAAGCTTTCTGTAGCGCGTGATTCTAAGGTATTAGTTAATGTCGGATCTTTGAACCTAAATGTAGCATATCACTAACAGGATAACAACGGCAGGGCAGGTCTTTCGTACGCCCGGTGTCAGGTACGCTCTCGCCGCCTTCCGCTGTGCTGCACGTGCACGCTCGAAGCACCCTTGACGCCGGCGTGTTATCGTGGAGTAGGACATCTGAAAATCATCGTGGTCTTTCTCTTCCTGTTAGGTGATTTGGCCGGGTTTTCGAGTGAGATAAAATAAAGGTAGGCAAAAATGAACAGCGACCTTTATCTCTCAACTCCTAGAATGCATGAAATGTAGTGTTAAAGGATCGATCGTTTAAATTTGTTTAGAACATATTAGGCGGTCATTTCGAATAATGAAGAAGAACCTCTATTTTTATTAATTTCGCTGCGAAATTTAGCAGGGAAACTGATTTGGTGCAAGGGTCACAGGCGCCGATTTTACGGTTAAATTTAGCAGGGAAACTCTCCCCGCTAAATTTACTTGGGGTATAATGTATAGGTCACATAACGTCAGGTCACGTGACATAAAATTTCCTGCCACATTTAGCGGGAAACGCGCGGATGGACGGATGGATAAACGGACGGTAAAACATTATTAACATTTAATTATCATTAACATTAATAAAACATTTTTTATTAAAGCATTTCGTGCTTTAATAAAAAACTTGCAGTGGCTTAGCTCGGCTATGCCAGAATATACGTAGCGTAAGCTTAGGTTCAGCTGGTTATTCTTAGCTTTCCTGGTTGTCTAGGATTAGCTTGATTATCATGCTTACCGCTGCTTCAATGACACACACACGGTATACGCATTGTGTGACTACTTCGAGATTCGATGATTAAGCTTCTCCGCTCTTCTTATTGCGGACGAGGCGCCGTGTAACCGGGCGTCCGGTTGCACGTCAAAGGATCCCCAGGTGGTCCAAAATAATCCCCAGTCCACCGCTGGGGCGTGCCAGATGCCCGTCATTGGTTTGGCCAGCTTCGCGCCGCGATGTTATGTATCAGGCAACGTTACTAGAACCCTCATTTGGGAAACTCATCGTTAAAACCTGGGCCGCTGGCGTCCACCGAGACCGAGCTAAATACGACAACTGCGCCACCCTTTATCATTTGTCTTTACTGTGGTCACCTTGAACTTTCAGACGCATGTTTTTGCGTAAAAACAAACGGGAAAAAACTCTTTTTGTAGTAACTTTCATTGGAGTTTAGCACAAATTGAAGGCGCGTGATGTTTTCTAAAATCTTTAGTTTTCAAGGTTTTGTGGCACAGTTAATATTGTCTTTATACAACCAAGCCTCAGCGGCCATTTCAGGTAGCGCGTCCCGACCTATAGGTGCATTTTAGCTTCGGTAGTAATTCGCGGCGCGTCCGCTGGGGAGACGGGAGTGGCGCCCCTGGAACCTTTTCCACCGTATCTGCTTCGGCGTCATAATGGCCGATTAAAGCCAAAATAAAAGTAACGTGCAGTTCCTCGAGTGGCCGCTGCGGGAGAAATGGCGGCGTTGTGATCGCCATTAGCTCGGTTCTGGAGGACGGGTTGGTGCCTCTTTTTCAGAGCAGTCTCTATGACAGTTTCCCAACTGAGTGGTTTAGTAACGTTGGTATCAGGCAACCAAGCTGCCGCCCAGAACAACCGGACAGCGCGAGCCATGATCTCGAGCGGGCGCTTGCGCGCGGCGCGTGCATCGGGGACGGACCTAGGCTTACGCCAGTCCTGCCCGTTCCGTCACTGCTCCCCGCGCATGCGCAGCACGGCTCTCCAGGAGCCACGTAAAACTGCTCAACCTCGGCCAGTTTAGCTTACGCTACAAATGAGCAGACAGCGTTATGAGCAATGAGCAGTTCAGATGGTCTTTGAGAGTAGCTGTTCGGAAGAATCATTCCGCGGAACGCCGGTTTCATAACGCATATTGCAATATCAATCTTATTGATGTGTAATTGATAAAGGTTTGACACCGTTCAGGTTACACGTTTCACAACGTACGAGAGTGATTGGTTAATTGTCGGCACTCCGGTTAGAACTTCTGTTGGCGGTACTGTCTTCACGGCGCTTTTGCTAACTGAGCCGTCTCTCCCATCACTGCTGCGCAGGACTGAACGTATTACGTCAGTTCAGTTGGCATTGCGTTGCGAGAAGCTTCTGATTTACGAGGAAGAAGAGCAGTGTGCAGTGATTTGTTTCTTGTAGTCGGAGGATGTGTTTGGTGCCGACATTTGGTGCGTAGTATGGAGAAGGTTATACATGATGATTGGAACCTGAGACATATGGTTTTAGAAACGGAAACTCGTGAAAGAGGAAAAAAAGAGGAACAGACAAATTCTCCAGACTCAGCTACAAACGGCCATAAAGAGGCCTTCATGAAACGGCAACTTGCTCTACAGATCAAAGATAAGCAAAAAAAAAAAAAAGCGGAGTGTTAAGAACCGACGGGCTGCCATCCCGTATTTTCACGTCATTTCGCGTAACTTGAAAGCGTGCACGCAGATAGATTTGGGCTCGACGCTGTTTTTACATGTGATTTCGAATTAGCTAGACTGACCCTTTTGAAGCAGGGCAAAATTAATGTAAAAAAAAGAGAAAAAAACATTGCGAGAGCTCTGTTTTATGTGTAAGTGGCGTAGAGTACGATATTCCCTTGGAGTGCGGTTTTAAATAAGTTGGTCAAACTGCAAGATGCATTAATGATAGGTTAACAGAACATTAACGGAATGTGCGGATTAACCCTTCGAACTCTAAACTAGCGAGGCATCTCTAGGAATGCAAGGAATGCACAGCAAACTGCTCAGAAACAGATATCGGACACAAAGAGCGCGAGGAGATGAGACGAATTGTGCTAGAAACTGTTCGCATAAAAAAGTCGGGAAATTCTATCAGCCAAAAAGCGTCATTGCAACTTGGAAGTGAGTCTAAAAAGTTGCTTCGACTGTAAAACCTTATCTGGGGTGAAGTTAGGAGGTAGCGGGGTTGCTTCGCAGAGTTGTTTTTGCCATGTTAGGTTCGGGATTATAATTAACAGGGGGCATTGATGGCGACTGTGTGTGATTCATGGTTCAGTTTAGTGTGTGTGTGTGTGGGGGAGGGGGGGGGGGAGGGGGGAGCTAAAGACGGTCACTG
Source organism: Ixodes scapularis (assembly GCF_016920785.2). NCBI lineage: Eukaryota > Metazoa > Arthropoda > Arachnida > Ixodida > Ixodidae > Ixodes > Ixodes scapularis. The sequence continues at coordinate 69,547,589 of NW_024609880.1, read as the reverse complement.
CGTGTTTCACAGTGCTTCTGATGCATTGTCCGTTTCGGAATCCTTCCGGGTGCGGTGGTGACGACTTTGTGTTTATGTTTTCTATGCTCTAAAAAAAGCCCGTGCTTCTACTTTCCTGCACAACACTCGGAGAGACAATCACCGCATCTCACGAAAGCAGCTCAGCGAATGACGATGCCGCAACATATGTTTAGACCAAAAAAACGCAGTATGAGTTGTGATATTAAACAATGCAAAACGTAACGCTTGCATTGCTTAATGTCACAGCTCAGACTGAGTTTTTTTTGTCTAAACATATGTTTCGACACCGTCATTCGCTCTACTGCCTCCGTAGGTTGTGGTGATTGGCTCTCCAAGTGTTTGCGGGAAAGTAGACGTATGGGCCTTTTTTAGAGCGTACCGTATTTACTCGAGTAAGAGCCGCACTATTTATGAACAAGGAAGGCCCTTGCATCTAATTTCCCACAGAACACATATACAGCCAATCAGTGCATTGCGCATAAATAGCGCAGCGAATAACCAGATCGAGAACACGATTCTCCATACAAATTCAATGTTCACAGACGTTATCTTCGCGCGAAGACATTATCTCCGCCCTGTAAACAGCCGGAACCATGCTGTCGACTGCGGTGATTGGCAATCTGTGTGCTCCGCGGAAAAGCGAACCCTCAGGTTTTCTTCGTAAACAGTGCGGCTATTACTTGAGTAAATACTCTAGTTTGCACACGATGGTACTGGGTAAAGATGGAAACGATAGGGCACGTTTCCATTTGTTTCTGGTGTATTGTTTGCGGTTCTGTGTATTGTGGTTCTGATGTATTGTTTGCGGTTCATTGATCATCCGGTGTGGTAGTGGCGACGTTCGTAGGAGTGGTATATAAGGCGTAGAAACAACAACGTTTGTGGCTGACTTATGAGACGTTGTGTGTCCATTTTTGTTCTCCTTCAAGAGATTCCGTTTTTCACACCACAGGCTCAGGTATCAATCATCATGTATAACTTACACGAGCTCGCCTGCATTTTAACGTTTTTTTGTTGTTTTTTTTCACGGAGAAAGTGTTTTGTCGCAAATAAATGTTTTAATCGCTATGTTCAAGGAAGGACGCACAAGTGTAAGCCACGAAGAAGAAGCGTCCGCGACTGATGACGACATTGGGCATGTAACTGAACTGACACTGTCGAATACACGAGTGACAATGGATGACGTGGCAAATCAGTTGCATATAAGCCAAGGTTTTGCCTTCGCAATAATCTTCAACAGATTTCGTTCAGTAAAGCTTGTGCGAGATTGGAACCGAAACGTTCGTGCGGATAATATTTGCTCACAATTGTATTAAGTTTTTATTTTTTACCATTAGGCGTACTTAAATCGGTCTTGTTAAGGCTATGCATTTTGTTTCGTCCTTAATAAAGGCCTTTTTGAGCAAGCAACAATTAAAAGGAACGCAAGGTATTGGCAATGCAGTTTAATATTTTAATGCCAAAGAACGATTTTAATTCTGGGTACTAGAAAAAAAAAAGAAAAGTGTTGTGATCATATACACTCGACGCAACAGTGTGTGGAGGGTTTTCAAACGGGAAAATCGCGTTTTCCATCAGGCTAAACCGAATCTTTGCTACAGCGGCGACCTTTTCAGACTGCAGCACCCACGCGTTACGTGAAGTATACGGCGAAAGCAATAAACGGTGTTGGAGAATACGTGCCAGTCTCGCACGGTCAAGTTGTTTCTGCTCCTCTTATATAATTCCTGGCCGCTCTAGCGCTATCGGTTTCATGGCGTAGCTGTATGCCCTCTTGTCCCAACATTCTCGAGAATTTATTACGGGAGAGGATGGAACATTCTTGCGATCGTACGGGGTCTCGCATAATGGATTTACACAGATACACTGTATAGTGATGGGCAAAAAGCTCGTCCGCTCCTCGCGAACCCCGTGCCGTCGTTTACCTGCAAGTGCACCCGGGTGATTTATTGTCTTCCCCTGATCTACAACATAGCCTCCTATATACTCACAAAGCCTGGCAGTTTGACGACGGAGCCATAGAGTGCCCTGTTGCAGATTTGGAGCGCGAGGATCTGGTAGCACAGAGCATCAAAGAACAATTTCTTAGGGAACCTGGACGTCAGCGCACAGCTTTTGCAGCGGTGAGGACCCGAAACACACTTGTTCGCTCGGGAGAGGTGTGTTTCGGCGTCTCGCCACAGCGGGGCGCCAGTCACGTGGCTCTCCTCTCATCCGTTTTCTGCGGCTTAACCTTTTTTCATTTCGGCGGCTGCCTCTCGTGGCGACCTGCCAAGCTTTGTCAGTATATAGGAGGCTATGCCCCGAACTAAGCCAAATGACGGCGCGCGCTTGAAGACCTCGACACCGCGCGTCTCCCGTACGTTCTTTATGTTGCCATTTGATATACGTGTCCCTTCTGGCGTTCATATGCACCAAATATTTATTTTGGAACACTAGCACGCCGCACACCCACCCATAACATTGGGACTATGATCACTGACAGCCTAAAGTGCGAGAGGCATGGCTGATAATGGTTCCGTTACCTGCTTAGTTGATTGGCTCCTCTCCGTTCTTATCGCCAAGTGACACAATCTCATTGGCTGCGGAGTGATAATGAGATTTTCGGCCTCGCCATGCCCTGCGCTTCTTTTAAGCGATCGGGGGCCAAGGTGAGTGCGACCTGGTTTATGCCATTCAAAGGTAATGACGTTCAGTGTCTTCGCTCGAGAGTCCACACGTTGTCGGTAACTCGACGTTCACTGAGATGCAGAGGCGGATCCTAGATTTCGTCGCGCGTTCGAAGCCATTCTTGTGTAGGATTGGCAATGGTTTTTGGCTCGCCGTGCAAACGCTTGGGAAAGCCATTCGCTGGAATCACTGGAGATCTCGGCCAATGACGGGGCTAAAAAATATGTTTATATATAAAAAAAACAACAAAAAAACAGTCCGCGCTCTTGCATTGAGCGTGCATAAAAAAAAAAAAGAAAAGAGGAAAAAGGTAGCAACGGCACGTTCTTCTCCCTTCCACTGACATTTACCCATTGAACACGAGAAAAGGCGAAAAACGAGACGTTTTTCTCCTTCCCCAGGAAGACGGGAAAAAGTTTCCGCCCTCCAGCCTCATCTTCTTTCGGTTTCATTTTTCGAGCACGTCGCACGCGTTGTATAATAAGTGTCGTTCAGTTGATTGAGCTTCAGCGGCAGCGAAGGCAGCTTGTAATTCTGTCTCTCAGTCCAAACGTGCAGAACATCTCGGTTGAGTTGACGTTTTTACCATTAATTTTGTCAAACGAGCAAACGAAGCCGTTAGAAACAGCGAAGTTCCGGAGCAGCGCCAGCAGCGCTACGTACACTGGGCTAAAATGGCTGTACGCCTCGCCAAGTGGGCTCATTTTCGTTTTCTGCGCATGAGAAAGGAAGTAGCGGTGACTTCAGATCGCCGAGCCCTGATTGACTGATCGCGACCCCCTATCTGAGCGTCGTCTGCTCCTTACCAACGTCGTCTGCTCGCAACATCGTCTGCGTCTGTCTTACCTTTCCTGCGACTTTCGGAGGTGCAGGTCTTTACGAGAGAGTTCGACTTCGCCTTTCAGAGGGGGCAGACGAAATAACTCGAGCGGTACTTCGTTTTTGTCTAACAACTAGCAGACACGCATCAAGGAGTGAAATCGAAGGACTCACTGGCGAGGTGTCCCGAGGCGCCGAGGTTTGTTTGCTAAAAACCGAGAATGAGCGTCCCGAGAGTTCCCTCCCAAATACTGTTTCCCTTCTTTCGTGTGCGGCGAGACCCCTCACTCTTTACCGGCGTCGGCAGGTTGGCGCAGTTAACGTCGTCTGCTTTACGTCTGCTAGTCAAAGCGATGGCTGCTTTACCTTTCCTGCGTCTGTCGGAGATTCACCGCCTTTTCACCGGCGAGAGTCACCGTTGCCTCGGGAAACAATGAGATAACAAGAGGAAGAAATTAACCTCTTAATCTAAAATTGAGGTCAGCGATCAAAGTATAATACGGGAAGGGTTCACAAGGGTCGCGCGGGCATATTCCATTCAGCACGCCAGCCGGTCGTGGGCAGACGGTCGCCGAGTCGCAGAGTGCCTGCTAGGCCTAACTGCCGTGCTCGCTTGGTCGCGTTCGATAGAATCGTGGCCGTTGGAGCTTTTCCCGGGTGTTTGTGGATTCATCGTTCTTGTTCGTCGTGGTCTGTTTCAAGTACTTTTACTTTTTTCTTGCTGCTTAAAGTCGGGACGCCTGAGAAGCTCATGTAGAAAAATAAACGCCCGTGGGTCGTCGCGACCGCGACGCTGTCGGCCATGCTGATTTGATCGTAAGAAGTGCGTAAGACAGCTTCGGAGCTGTCGTAGGATTCCGTCGTAACCTGCGCAAAACTTACGAAAATTTTGTTTCGTGAATACAAATTTGTTCTTAAGTTTTGTCTTACGCACATTTTTGGCGTAAGATCGTTTCTTGAATCTGGCCTCTGCACTTCCGAAAGCCGCAGGAAAGGTAAGACAGACGCAGACGACGTTGCGAGCAGACGACGTTGCAAAGGAGCAGACGACGTTCAGATAGGGGGTCGCGATCAGCCAATCAGGGCTCGGCGTTCTGACGTCACCGCTACCCCCTGCGCAAGAAGCAGACGAACTTGCCCTCCGCATACCTCCGGATTGTGGAACGAAGTGTGAACTTTGACGACGTTATGGAAACCGCAGAATCGTCTAAAACAAGCAGGCTAGTAACTGGAGCGGTTACTACTTTTTTCTGACCGTTGCTGTCTTCCACTAGCTACTGGGTTTTCCAAGGAGTGGAAAGGATCTTTATATCGACCGCAAAATTCGGTTCTTAACCTATCGCGCTACGACTTTGTGCAGCGTTGCCCACAGATGGTGCATTGTTTTTTGTAAAATTTGCAAAGAACGAACTTAAGAACGTCGAAGAACCTATCAAGAGGCATGCGGCTTGATCATGTTAAGGGATTTTTCACACGTTAATTCACACGTTAGCCCTTCATCTTTATCCTAGCTCGCAGAGCACGCAAGAAGCCATATTGTGGGCTGACTTCTAAATTTGACACCTTTCATCCCTTTTGTGAATGTTTAAAATATGTTGCGACCTGTTCTACTTGTCGCCAAAGATTATACCCCATCAAGCACATGGCGCAAAAACGAGGCAATTCTGATTTTGTCGGCTTCTCTCTCTTTTCTGGCAAAACAAAACGGATGTATTGATTTTATGAGTGCGGTGATAAACGCATACATGCCCTTCTAACACAATTATTCACGAAAACAGAGCTGTCACCTGAAAAATGTGAGTTGGTTTAAATCTTGAAGGGTTTTGATGTAATTGTGTATTGTCAGTGTCGACGTCTCCTCCTTGTTTCAAATGCATTAGGATAACGTAATACGTTGCATGGATATATTATTTTACAATCCTTCTGGGATTCGATCTCCAAGCAAAACACGTGTTAGAAATACGAATGCCAGAAGTGGCCTCTTAATATGTTAAAAGGCTCCGTGTTATAGGAAGTTATTTTATCAGCTCAAGTAAAGTATCGCGTTGCTCGCGAAAAAATTAGCCTGATGAGGTGCCATCAATAATTAAGCTGAGCTCCACATCGCTTCCCTTGAGAAGCCGTAACAGCTTCCTAAAGTTCTCCGAGAAATTATAAGTGGCTGTAAAAGTACCCCATGAGAGAACGCCCAATTTTCCGGAGCAAAGTCCGTAACCATCTTATTACGGTTGTCGGATGGACACGCCTAACGTTTTGTAACATCATCCCGTTAATTGAGCACACATTTTCCAGTGCGTATAACTAAGCGTTGAGTGTACACTTTTTTTCTTACTTGATCTGCATGACATGCAAGCGAGCTGTTTGCTTTATGAGCATGATAGAGTTATGCAGACTGTATAAAAGAACTAGGATAATTTTATAACTCTTTATTTTGTATCTCCTAGCAATAAGTAGATGCTAAGATGGCTAACGTACTAAGAATGCAAACTCCATTTAAGCATTTGATACTTTGCGTGTTGTCTCTTTTAATTTGTATTTCAATTTTATTTTATTCGATACGGAGCTCTCTTCTACAATGATTGATGTGTTCTATTGTACGGAAAGGCAGCGTGATAATAAAGCTATGTTCACTGACGGCTTAAAAAACGCAGGTTGTACCGAGTCCCGTGTCGCTTCGCCGTCAATCAGGTAGCGGAATCAGCACCTAAGAAGGCCAAGAACTACTGTCAAAACCGGTTATAACAAAGTGAACGGGAATTGGAAATCACTTCGCTATATCCGTCATTTCGTTATAACCGACTTCGATTAACGAAGTGCAAAAGGGAATAGGAAATCTGGATTGCTTCGGTTGCTGCTGTTTCGTTATAACCGTCTTCGCATGAAGTGATTGAGCCACGTCCTGTAGTTTCTTCAGCTGGAAGTGACTAGTGGTAATCGGTCTGGAAGTGAATTTGAGCTTGCCGATAAGTAACTTGAACGAGTTTTTTTGGAAGCAATGAATGACGAGCTGCCAGAACTACCTCCCTGTTGGAACCCAAAAATAAAAATAACATATTTTTGTTTAAAAAAAAAAAAAAAACTAAAAAAAAAACGCACGAATGCCAGTCTTTTAAAGGCAGAGGTATATATATGTTTTTATCTCGTTCTTCCTTTAGGCACTGCCATTAAATTGCAAACGCGCACCATGGTTTGAATTGCTTCTATCTCAAATCTAGGCTTTCTAGTGGTAGTAGTAGGAACGTTTACCGACAAATAAAAAAAGATTCTAGGCTTCTTATCTGGCAACATACTCCGTGAAGCCCCCCCATCTCTCTCACAGCCATAACCCACTTTCGGTGTTCGTATTTCTTCTTACGCATTAGGTTTTACTATAGTTGTCAAATATTTCTGAAAACGGTATCAGCGACCATTGCTCGAAAATGTCGTGCAGATTTCATCTCCCACAAATATTAAGTTCTGCGGCCTAGTTCAGAACCGGAAGCGTTTATGTGCTGTTTCCGCATTTACCACGCCATGTCTTCAACTCGCACGAAAAAGGGCGAATTACAATAACTGGGGGGAAGAAATGGGGGGGGGGGGGGGGCAGTTAAGTAATGGCTGGCAAATAAAGCACCGGTTATTCTCGACATATGTAGCCCCCAGTACTCTCTGCTGCTTATCGCGGCATTAAATAAGAGATAATATCGCACTTCCGGGTTGGGAATGGCATAAAATGAAACTGCGCTGCAGCAAGCCCAGTCTTGGGTAAATCACTTGTAAATAGTAGTTAGTTACAGTTACAGAGAGTTTATCAAAATGTGTTTAACTTACTGTTAAATTTAATTAAAAATAAAAGTAACGCGTTGCAGTTAGTTACTTCGTCAGAGTAACTTAGTTTGTTTCACGATACTTTTTTAATTTAACTATAGTGACATTAATGGCAACACACATTGCCTATGACTTATATTTATTTGAAAATCTCAGAAAACTCATTTTACATTTCGCGACATTTAATATTACAGTCACACGGCTTTATTGGATCAACACGTTTGCTGCTTCCCTACAAGATGGACTAAATAATACATTATTTAGTTGATGATGTAACGCAGCAGCAACTGCTTTTCAAAAATACATCAACTTTCCCGTTTTGATGCTGAATACATCCTTGATAAAGAGATGCTCAACGTGTACGCTGTACGGCAGTGAAGTATTCAGGTATAGAAAGAACTTTTCAATCGTGGGAAAGTCTTTGAGGCTGGAGAGCGCTGTCGAGGCATCAGCCCTCCATTGTTCCATGTTCGTGCCTAGCTGTAGTGTCCAGAAATGAAAGTCGAAACTCGCCCCGAGGTGCTGCGATGGTTGGGGGAAGAGGACCTCCCAGATGCGTACACTTTTTTCGCAGTGTTTGCAGCGAGCAGTAAAGTTACCGCCACTATATTTGACAAGGTCAAAGTGCAGTTCATAGCCGGACTACGTTAACACCTGCCACTCGTCACTCATGACAGGCTCTTGTTTGAAGGATAACGGTCAATTAGCTTCCAACTAATTTTCTTCTTTTTTGTGGCTCTCTTATTCCTCTTTTTTAGCTGACAAGAGAGGGAGATACTGATGAACAGAAAGGTCCATTACAATAATAGGAAGAGGAGCAGAAGGCTAAACCATTTGGAACTGAATAAAGTGGGAAAGATCGGTATTATAAAGCAAGGTAAAGAAAGGAATAAAAAAAAAAAAACACAAAGTCGTCTCGCAATGCCTTGGCGGGTTCGCTTTCGGCGGGTTCCTGAAAAATTTAATTCTTTGATTCATTGGATTAAGTACGGTTGATTCATCTGCATATGTTAGTTTATATATATATATATATATATATATATATATAAATTCTGACAGAACTATGTTGTGCGAAACCGTCTCGAAAGCTTTCGACATTTGGAAATAAATAGTGTGAACTTGATGACGGTTGGCTACCAAGTGAACCGTATATGCTAGGAAGACATTCACATTTGTCTTGATTGATCTACTTTCCAGGAAGTCATGCTGCAATGGTGATATTTTCTGTTCAAAATAAAAATGCAGACGTTCATGTATGACGATTTTGAAAACTTTTGAAAAACTGCACAAAAGTGACACTGGGCGAACGTTGTTGACATCACAGAGATCGCAAGATTTGAATATTAAGAAGATTACAGACCTTCTCTAGAGAGACGTAAACACCGCGCACCGCAAAGACAAATTGTACAAACGAGTTAACGCAGGAACAAGGATTTCGGCGTATCTCTTGATAATGAAGTTGGGAATACCGTTACAACCTCTGGAAAGCTTTGACTTCAGCCCACGTACAGAAATACGTAACTAATTTTTCGTTATACGCTCGTAAGCCAAACCGTCAGAACTCTCCTCAAAACTGAAAACCGCAGGCGTGCTGTTCACCTGCAGAGTAGTGGAGCTAAAATACCGAGCGAGCATTTCGGATGCTTCTTGAGATATGCAACGAAGATTGCCGTCGATATTCAGCACCGTGGCGCTGAAATTATTTTTACTTGTACGCACATGATGCCAAAAACATTGCGGTTGCTCTTTAAAGTCTTGTTCTAAACGGTCCTGGTAAAGTCTTTTGTCACGAGCATGAATTTTTTTAACTATTGTTCTACAGGTTGAAAATCTGTAGTACTAATACTCGCAATTCAGTTGCTTATATAGATTATGGTAGCGTGGCTTCCTGCACATGTAATATTTTTAATCTGCAGAAGAGCAACTAGGTAATTTTATCTTTTTGGACACTCTTTGGTATACATTTGTTCATAGCTTTCTGTAGAATCTTCGTCAGCTTATCAACAAAAGCGTCGACGTTCGTGATGCTGAATAAATCAGACCAGCATGGCTCTGCGGACGACCATACGCCCACGCGTAATCACCATACCCACATCTAAACGTCACCATTACGTTAAAGGAGTGCGGACATTAAGTCCGCACTCCTTTAACCCTACTCCGACGCTACGACAATTTTCGTAAAATTTCAAGATCGGACTACCAGAGAAGTCCTGGAAGCGTACAGCATAGCAAAATTAAGGGAGTGTCGTGTCAGCAAACCACCAGTTACGCTATTTGAGAAGGAAGTGCTTTTTCTAGACAGTCCATTTAACGACTAAATGTTCCTTGAACCTGTGATCCTTCCTGTATGCGTGCCTTTATAGATTTTTAGTTTTCTTAGTTTCTTAACATTTTGGTAAATATTCATGGTGTGAATGTACTATGCGTCATCCTTTTCTGCCTTTTTTTATGTATGAGCGTCGTCTTCTTGTTCCTCTCATAAATATCTGTCGCGAGTCAGCGACTGTGTGTTCTATGCATTTCTCTTCCTGGTCCTGTCCTTTTTTTGCTGCTTTTTCGTCGTACTTCAGATTCTGACCGTCGGCGTTGGCGCTGAACAGGTAGCGGTGATTAAATTGCGAGATTTAGGGCACGTGCACTCCGCCTACAAGTCGCGGTGGTTATACTAGGCGCGCGCTCTACTTCGCGGACGCACAACTTCTAGGTCCGCACCTTACTACCAAAGTTTGCGCGTCCTCCTCTGCATGATATGTACTTAACGTACTCAACTTTGTGCCTAACTTGTCTTACGGACGGAAAAGCAGTACAAGGTCCAATAAAATAAATCAAAAAGAAAATGAACTCGGCATCGTTAGTTGGCAACACGGAAAAAGTCTGTCTCGCAATAAAAAAGATGCGTTCAAGCTTTTCTTCTTTTTATGCTACGAGAACGGTAGGAAACGGGCGCCAGTACCCAGATTAATTTTTGAGGAAGGCCGCTGCCATTAATTCAGAGTAATTGCTTTCCACCCTTAATATGAAGATGGACGACGTCGGTTGCAATTAAACTTTGTCGGAAACATGAAGTCGCTTCCTCCGCAGCAAGGCACTGCCGCCCCTCGGTGTGACGTATACTAGTGTCGCGTGCGAGAAGCCCGGGCGCTCTCCTCATTACGTTAAGTTTATTACTTCAATATTCATTAGGACGGCCAAAGACAGGCGTCTCGTTTAGTCAGAGCCTTTAGAACAGTCCCATAAACAATACAAAATTTCTAACGGCGGCTACATGTTATAATGCTAAATGGAAATGAACGCTGCTAACTTATGAAACGTTTAAATTTTTTAAAGAATATGTTTGCACTTCAGGGTGGTATTCAACGACTGGCAAACTAGTACTACCCTTGGGAGTAGCGGAATACATGTTTTTTTTTTTAAACCCTGTTTTGAGGGCTTGATGTTTCAGGCCAGCGGGATTCTGTTAGCGTTTGCGGTGCTGGTACACTAGGCGACCCAGCAAGCGCTTACAGAAGTTTGAGCTTTCATCACTACACAGGGCGTGACTTGTTAAATGTTCACTCGGCCCATTCAAAGTTTGTAAAGAGAGGAATTGCCTTCAGTTGCCTTGCTGCCTCTTTGGAGAATTCCTGCCCTCACAAGAGGAACTCTAGTTTTCAGCGACAGTCAGTTAGATTGCAGGATGTTAGTTTCCCACCCTCTGTTCTTTATGGTGTTGCAAAGGTTCTGGTAAAAACATATGAAAGGGCTTTGCAGAGGAGAGCAGGCTGAGAGGTCGAGGCGAAAGGTCATACCTGCTGTCATGCTATATGTGCACAAGGTTTCTCATAACTTGAAAAAGTTGGCGAATCGGTTTAGCATTCCGGTGTTTTTTCCGCGCCAAACAAACTTTCTAATCTATGTAAAAGAATAAACAAAAAAGGAGAGTGAGGGGAGGCGGAAGGAGTGTGTATGTAACGTCATGCCACTAAGTTTTGTGAGTGCGCTATGGTGGTCACCTATGAAGTTCGCTTGTCATGTGGCAGGCTTTACATGGGATAGACGGGAAGGTGCCTCAATGATAGGATACGAGAGCACTCAGCTGCCACCAGGCAATCCCCTCTGGCCATTTGGCTGTACACTGTGATAGATGGGAATGTGAAACGGAGTTCCATAGAACTAAGGTTGCGGGAAGATTCGAAACGCAACTGGAGCGTGAAATACATGAGGACTTCATAAGATGGCCCATGGTCCGAGTGTTTGCATCAGCGCACCCTCTATCGCCGTCTTTGATAAGGAGCAGGCCTTTATCAGTCAAGCTTCAGACACCTACCAGTGACGTCTGGCTTTTGTTGTTTTCTGTTGTTTTTTATGTATCGTTTGTGCGCATGTGCGGTCTTAATATATTTATGTGTGTGTTCTATTGAAATTCATTTGCAAGTAACGCCCTGCCCTGCATGCCTCTCGTCTCTGTGCTCGTTTTTTTTTTTTTTGGCGTATTTCCAATCATGCGTTTTCTGGCATTCTTCTTTGGCTAAGGCACCAATCGCATTAGCTGCAGATGGACAATAAAAGGCTTAAGGCCCGCCAAGCTTTGCGTTTATTAAATTGTCCTTGAATATAGGTGGCATCACGCACTCCAGCAGAAGCGATTGAGTTCCCGAATGGCAACGCAGAATCGCAGGGTTAAATGCATTCTCTCGTACACCGGGCTGCTACTTGCTTCAAGGTTCAACCATGAGATTGCTACGTATCCCAGCTTAGCTTCGCGCAAAGTGCACCTGTCAGCAGGGATCTCGCCGGCACTAGCGGGGATTGCCGCGTCGAATAAACGTCACCCTCCCTCCTGGCGATACTGCAACGCACAATCGATGAATCCCATTCTTTATCTGCGATGCTCATTGCCTCGGGAGAGGTAGAAAACCTATTGGCACAAGCTATATAGACCTCGCAGTGCTCAGATGCCTGTTGAGAAATCCAATCCGCACTAAGCATTTCTTCGGGTACTTTTTCTCCCAAATACCCTGTATCTCACGCCTGGAAGAGAAGCGATTCTAGACTTTCAATTTTGCGCATGAACTGCTTCCTTTTCGCAGAGATAACCATCGGGAATCCCATCGTTCAATATGGTGACTAGTTGTTTTGTGACAAGAATATAGGGTCAAGGGGGATGCGATTAGTAGGATACATATCTCAGGCATTCTATCATGCGCTTGGCACCAGTCCATTGCATCAGTTTTAAGCACGTCGTTGTGACAGGTTATTCAGGTGCTTTGGGTTCTCTGTTGGCGTTTTATTCTATACTGATGGATGTATGTGTAATAAGCCTCGCGAGGCGTGAGTTCAAGAGTTTAAAGAGGCGTGAGCCTCCTGGCTCATGCCTCTTTAAACAAGATGAGCGAATCGGCAGACAATACTAAGAAATAAACAAAACCAAATGATACGCTATTTTGAATGAGAAACTTATGCAAATATAAAGAGAACTCACTTTTTTAAATTATCATCCTTGACACAACAAAAAGTTCCGATGGACGGGTTAACTGCGAGGGTAGTTCCTGTGCATAAGACTGGAGATAGGCACCTCGTCGGAAATTATCGCCCAATCTCGATAACTTGCGCATGTAGTAAACTGCTCGAGCATATCATTTCTAAACAGTTGAATAATTTTCTGGAAGATTCAGTCTCTCTCTTTTGTAACCAACATGGTTTCCGTAGATCTTTATCCACAATAACACAGCTAATCGAAACAACGCACGACTTCGCCCAATGTATTAATGACAGGAGCCAAATAGACGCAATATGTTTAGATTTGTCAAAAGCATTCGACCGAGTCGCGCATAGTGAACTTATACACAAGCTTGTCAACCTTGGTGTTAACGAAAACATTATACTATGGATCAAGGCCTATCTCCAAAATAGAACACAGTTTGTAGAAATCAATCATGTAAGGTCGCACCTAGTAACTGTGTCCTCAGGTGTCCCTCAGGGATCCGTCTTGAGCCCTGTCCTTTTCTTGTGTTATATAAATGACATAGCTGACAAAGTTGACCCTGGTGCCACGATTAGGCTGTTCGCAGATGATTGTCTCATTTATTCTCGAATAAAGTCGAGCGATGACGAAGTAAGATTGAGCGCATCTCTTAAAGTCATTGAAGAATGGTGTAGGCAGTGGAAGATGGTAATTAATTGTGATAAAACTGTGTTCTCTATAATAACAAGGAAAAAGAGCGTCTTACCATTTGTATACGAATTCGACAGACGTCCCTTAGCTAAGGTTGAGAATTTTAAATACTTGGGTGTCACAATTTCTAATGACCTAAATTGGAGAAAGCATATTGATAACTTGTGTTCTAGTGCGAAAAAGAAACTATGGTTTTTAAAACGTAACCTTCAATTGGCGCCCGTCGCAACGAAACTACTTGCATACAAAACTCTAGTAAGACCGACATTGAAATATGCCTCAATTGTATGGGACCCCTTTAGACAATACCAAATTAATAATCTAGAAAAAGTTCAAAGAATGGCAGCGAGGTTCATTTTAGCTGAATATACACGAACTCAACTCTCCTACGTCACGCCGCGGTGGTGGCGCGTCGGTCGCACTTCCGGTCTAAGGCGGTGGGCAGAAGTCGCCGTACGAGACATGCATTCTTGTGTTCTTTTCGGATAAACCAGACACAAAACCAGCGTTCTCGTCAAAATGCTGCGACGGGGGCTGTATGAAAAGAGTCTGGAAAGGTTCGAAGATCAGATTTCATGTGTTTATGCCCGCTCCGTTCGTCCGAGTACGTGGATCGTAGACGTGAAAAGGGTAAGCCAGACGCTGTCGAACTACGATTGCTTGTGCGGGCAACACTTTGTGGTCGGTAGATGTATTTGTTTTGTTCCAACATGAACGAGAGAAACCCGTCAAGTTGTCCGGGCCACCCGCGGGTTCAGTGCGTCTTCAAATTCACACGGCCGCATGATCGTTCGAACATTCTTCTGCTCTTTCGAGCCTGCTTTTTGTCGTCTGCTCGTTCAAACAAAAGCGGCCTGTAGACCAAACTTTAACCCGGTGATTGCAATAAGAAGTAATTGCGGGCCTCAAAAGACTTATGTAGGCTCGGTGTAAAGAGTAGGTACAAGATGTTGATCATTGGTACCAGTGACCATCACCGACTTGTTACGCTTGGTCTGTTCCCGCGTCCGAATTTAAGTATCGACGTTGATTATCGCCGCTACCTTCTACACGTTTATTAAAACTTGTTGTTGGCCTAGTTGGTTCATGATGCAGGATAGAGGTTTTTTGCGCGACACAGGGGACAATTACAAGCGAGTAGACACGGACAAGCACAATCGCTTGTCCGTGTCTACTCGCTTGTAATTGTCCCCTGTGTCGCGCAAAAAACCTCTATCCTGCTTCTACACGTTTGTAGCACGAGCGACGTCGCGACCGAAAATATCTAGAAGAATCTCACCATGGTTCTGGCGTCCATTCTGCGGCGTTCACGCGAATGAATCGCCGCACGTCAAATTATTTACGCAAAGTTTAGCGGTGTAACGAGCTTCAATAATTTCGCTCAGGCGATTAAAGTGGTAAGACATTGCTGTGAGGACGTAGAATAGACAATTCCATCGCGAAAAACAGTATGCAGACCCACACAGACGCCGACAACGTGACATTCCAATGGTTTGTTGACGCGGGACGCGGTGCGTCTTGCCCGCACTCAATTGCGCAAGCGTTCGAACTGTCGTCTGCTTTTTCAAACTTGTCTGCTTTTTGTCGTCAGCTCGCTCAAACGACAGCGGCCCGTAAACCAAACGTTGACCCAGTAATTACGATAAGAACTAAGTGGAAGCCTCAAAACACTCTTGAAGGTTGGTTGGGGTAAGTAGGCTAAGTGTAAACAATATGATACAAGAAGATGTTGATCATTGTTACCAGTGGCCATCACCGATTTGTAATGCCCGATTCTACTTGCGGTTTTCAGTATCGACGTCCACCATCTCAGCTACGGTCCACGCTTTTACAGCCCGAGCGACGTCGCGACTGAAAATAGCGAGCAGAATCTCATCGTGCGAGTCAGGCTTTAGCGCCCATTCTGCGGCGTCCACGTGTAATGATTCGTCGCAAGTCACAATATTCGCGCAAAGTTTTGCCTCGTTAATTTTGCTGAAGCCGCTCAAGTAGTCAGACATTGTTAGGAGGACGTAGAATCAACAATTCCAACGCGAAAAAGAGCACGGGGACTCCCACCGACGCCGAAAACAACGCAATTCAATGGTTTGTTTATGGGCGACGGCGGGCTTCTTGCCCACCGTCCATCGCGCATGCGCGGCGCCGATGGCGTCCGCTAGGGGCGCTCCGGTTTGTTTGTAAACATGAGTTGGTGTATAAGAGAACCGAATCCGTTAAAGGTATGCTGAAAGATCTCGATCTGCCACTCCTTTCTAGCCGGCGGAAAACTGCAAGGTTAAAATTTCTATTTACATTAAAAATAATTTGTTTAACATTGACACTTCAAGGTTCTTACAGCCCCGCCAATCTAGAACACTTAGAAGAGGCCACATCGCGGAACTTATGGTGGAAAGGGCAAAAAATGACACTTTCCAGTATTCTTTTTTTCCCAGAACAATCCTAGATTGGAAGAATCTTCCACAGAGCGTAGTTGATTGTGATAGCTTTGATGGTTTTATGAAAAATCTGCTTACTTTGTCGACCGAGCCTTATCGTAATTGTATGCCGAACTGTTACTTAGATCATTTGTTGAGTTGGTGCTGTATTGCCTTATCTGTGATAATATTGTCATACATGATTTGATGTATTGTACAGTGGCATCTATAGAAGTCTAGAATTGTGTAATTTAACTCTATACTCATGTTTTCTAAACGATCAATCTTGCTGTTCTTTTTTTTGTTTTTTTGTTTTTTGCTCTGTATGTTACTGCTGTGCTGTAACTGGTTTTGATCATTTTTACGCCTCTGATTGAAGAGCGTGCATTTCGTCATACCGGTATTTTGTATGTTTTTGTAACAATTACTCCTGTAACGACCCGATTCCGGGTGAACAGTATTAATAAATGAATAAATCGTTGAGCGTTCGTTATTTAACAGCTGTCAAGTTTCGCAAAGAAACACAAAAGTTTGAATGTTTCAACCCTGATAGAAAAAACGATAGAAGAATTATCTTTCCGTGATGTTAACTAAACTATTTAACTGAAAAATCAAAAAATTATATTGACTCCAATGTAGAATCACTGGTCAATATAATTATGTCGAAGATTCCTTGTATCCTGAGTGTTCGCATTAAATGTGAGTAATATCTAAGTTTTTTTTTCTATTAAATGAAAATAATAGAAATTGCTCGCCGAAGGTTTTGTTCGTAAACTCGCTTTTCAACACAACACGCCAAAATTCTAAATATCAAAAACGAAATGCACTGTCCTTGCCACGCCTTGCATTTATTAAGTTGTCAGGAACTGCGGCTACTTCCGATTACTTTTCAGAGTTTTTGCGTCGCAGACCTCGCCCAATCCAGAGCCAATTTCGACTCAAGAAGAGCGTGGAACTCTCAGCAGCCAATCTTAATTTCAAACTCCCTTAAGCATTTACTCTCTATACGCTCCCTCCGCCAAACAAGGTGCCGCTCTCCGCCTGGAGTGCGTAACGTTTCTCAAGGGAGCCATAAAGACCGTGCAGAAATAAAAAAAAAATAAAAATAAACGGACACAAAAACGACCCAGTGCTCGGAAAGTAATTTGGGTTTAATTCGGGCCGCATGCGAGTCCAAGCACGCAGTGCTGTGCAATGGTATGTGTACGCCGCATGATTCGCGAAGGAGGGCGCCGAAGCGCCTGGCTGGGGCGCATTCCGCCGAGAATTCTGCAGCTCACTGCTGATAAAGTTGCGCTCGAAACGCGTTTTTTTCCCCCAAATGGGCTTCGTCACGTACTGTGGTGATTGTGTGTTGTTGGGAGCAAGCAAACAAGCGTTCGGCGTGCCCGCGCTTACGCTTTTCCAGGCCAAGAAGTGCTAGAAACTGGCAAACCCACACGCGAATAAATTAAATAATTTTGTCGTGTGTATGTTTAGACAGCTGGAAGTTAGTCAGCCTCAATGGCGTCTCTTGTCTCCGCTGTAAATGAAAAGTTTTGGCCAGTGCGGTACAACCGCTACCCTGGGATCCTTGACCTGCACTCGTAGTAGTGATACACGACCGCACGCCGGTACGATGCTCATCGAGATCAAAACGGGCAGGGGTGGGAATTAATTTGATTGGATGTAATTTGAAGTACTATGAGACTTTTCGCTCAGGCTTGAATAGAAAAAACAGAATACATATTAGATATACAAAAAGGTATTGAGTCATGTGTTCAAACAATTTAGGTAAGTATTTCTTTCAGTTGGAGTTTATATAATTGCAGATAATAGTCACAACTTGTTCGGACAGAGCGATCCACCCACTAATTGACAAAATATGACTATTTGAGGGCATTATTTTTATACTGGTATGGAGAAGATGCTTTAGTGTTGCTCGTGCTCCGGGAGCCCGATATGACTAGTGTAGCAGATATGACTCAGGATGTAACTTTTGACAGGTCATTTGAAAGGCAAATTATCGTCTTAGACGACTGCTATATTGGGGTCAAGTAATAGAGGGAAAAGGAAGGCATGGCAATGAAAATATATGACCGCATCTACACGTGGTGAATAATGTTGATTGGGGCGAAGCTTTGGTGGTGCTGATGATATTGATTTTATTGTTCATAGATAGTACTGATGGTGCCGATTTTCTTTATTGCTCATAGGTAGTGCTGAGTTCCGGGTTGCGCTTCGACTTCATTATTACTGCTTTATGCTCGGTGAAATGCAGAGCCAGGGGTTCTTCTAGAGGATCAGCTTGGATCCGCTAGAAGCCCTGGGAACACCCCTCCACCGCTTAAATCAACGGTCCATGTCAGAAAGAGAATGTGTGGTATGGAACGTGGTTATATACATATTTGAGCATTTGACCAAAGCGCCCTCTCGTCTATAAACGTTGAGCCAATGCATGTAAAGTTTAACGTGATTATATACGCATCTGACCGCAGCGCCCTCTCCTGTATACACGTTGAGTGGCTACATGCAACGTTTCATCCAAGACAGAAACCCCAGCTCTTGAGTTACTACCACATCTCAGAGCCCCCCACTCGTCCCGCAGTCGTGGCCGAGTCGTTAAGGCGATGGGCTAGAAACCCATCGGGGTCTCCCCGCACAGGTTCGAGTCCTGTCGACTGCGCAAACCTTTTTTCCCTTTATGTTAGCACGGACGCCGGCCGGACGGACGAACGGACAAGACTAGACCCTAAGGAGCTTCGCCTCGAATAAAGAGTTTAAATGTTTGTGATGATTTTTAGAGGAATCACATTGCTACACCTTGCATCAAACGTTTTTATTGGGATTCACACCTTTTCTTGTAAAGGTATGTAATCTATCACATGTTATTTTTGGCGTCTTTTCGTCGTCTCTGAAACTAATTGTTCAGAGTATTTTTGAGGTATTTTTTTTTCCTTTTATCATTTACTCCCATTTCATCGCTACGGTCCATTGCTTTGCTTTTTGTCTTAAGGTGCACAAAGACCCTTCCGCCGCGTCCCACATGGGACTCAAGGTTCCCGAACACATCTGCTTTAACCAACCGAAAACCACACGAAATTCGAAGTATTCTTAGTTCGTCCAAGGCAAATTCTGAAATTCGGGGGAATGTACTGCTAGAAAATTGAGATTGTGCTTTTTCCGTTTTTAAAGTTGTATCTGCGAATATTTATAGTTTAAGTACCCATAGGTTGGTTGTTTAACACGACTAATGTAGAATTATTTCCTTCCGAACTTAATTTTGCAGTAGTGGCAATCTTGCATATGCGTGCAAGATTACCACTACTGCAATTTCCGCTGCCAAGATCGATGTTCCTGACTCGGCTGGTTATTCAAGCAAGAAATCTTTAGCGTTCTACACTGCACTTTCATTATGCCTTGTATATGCTGTGCTTGACTAAGTTCTTATATTTGAGTTCTTCTTCTATTTAATGTATATGCGTTTTTGTGAGGGTATGCAGACGTCTGCTGCAGATAAGAAATTGAATGACACTAAACCAGATAATATAAAATAATAACTTGCCGCGAGAAACATGGTCGCGAGCGCGCAGCTAAGTAAAAAGAATAAATAAAAAAGAAACAAACCTGCATTTTTGTTTTTCCGTTTGCAAAAAAGAAAAAAAGAATTGACTTTATTCTGTTGTAAATAGGTTCCAATAAGGTGTCGCAACTATTTCACCATCTTCATTCGCGGCATGCGCGTTGCATACCATATTAGTACCGTTCGTCATGCTCTGCTGTCTCATTTCTAAAACATTCTCCGCATAAAATTATTTGGCGCTTGTAGGCCACATGAGTCGTCGGCCGTTGTCTGACTGCGGCCTAAGAAATGTGGATCATGAATATTATTCCGCAAAGCGCTTGGGACTGCTAATCGCTGCATTCCTACGGTGGGATAAATGGGAAAGACAAAGCTGCAAATATGTTTAGAACTAAAAAAAAAAAAAAACAGTCTGCGGTGTGGCAGTGAGCATGATGTTCTACCATATGCTCATGTGCCACAGAGTGACCCGTTTTCTTGGGTCTAAATATTTTTAGCCTGCCAGTGCCAAGTGCTTTCCAAGTGCTTTGTGGGACAAAGCACCCTTCCAAGTGCTTCGTAAATCAGCCGGCACTCCGGACGTTTTTTTTTTATGTGTGATTTTTGCCAATATCTACTGAATACCACCCCTCCCTCCCCCTTCCCACGGAGAACCACAAAAAAATAAAAAGAAGAAACCAGCATGCTCTGCACCCTTGCGCACATCGTGCGTTTGTTTCACCCCTACTTGAGCCAATGGCGGCGCGCGCTAGGCTCCTTCGACATCGTGCGTTCCCTGCGCCTTGTCTATGTTGCCCTTTGATCGACGTGATTCTCCTTGCGTTTCGATGCGGCAAAGACAGGTTTCGGAACACTTGCTTGCCGTATAGTCAGTGTCCCACGCATCGAATCATCGCTCCCCAGCTAATCAGGACGCGGTATGCATTTGCATCTTAAGAACGCCGAAAAACGAATCAGGCGGGGCAAGCAGTGCGAACATCATAATTACATGCTCTGCGTTTCTTAAACGGGTACTCCGGAGTTTCCTTCCTATTTTTCCCGATTTGCCTCAAAATTTGCTACACGCACATTAAAAAAAAAAAAAAAAAAAAAAAAAAAAAAACAGTCTCCGAAATAGTAACTTGAACGTTGGGCCAATATAAATATTTTTCTCGAAGTTATCAAAATTACAGTATTGGTGTTCGCTGTAGTTTTCGAATTGAAAATTTCTACTCGCAACAATGAAAATGTAGTTTGAGTACTTGGAGTAGCTAAAAAAAAACAAAAACAAAAATCGCCTGGTGTACCTCTTTAAGAAACGTAAGGAGTGGTGATTCCCCGGTCGTGAATGTGCACTATTTCTATCGGGTAGGTCGCGGCTCCTCTTTAAGGTCCGAAATGAGTAGCTGAATGTTGCTTGTCGCTTTTTTAAAGTATGAGGTCCTACATTCATCCTGAGTCTGTCACAAAAAAGGCGCCGCTTCCAAACTTTTTTTATAAAATTTTCATTGTTATTCCGTGTCTCTACTTGCTCTCGAAGACTCGATATCGAGCAATACATGTTCCTAATACACTTAATAAAAATAAATATATGAATACAATTTATGAATAATCCTTTCATAGTAAAGTTAAAAAATGTGAATTTAAATATTGCAAATACCAGTTGGTTTAGAGCATCCATAGTCACTTTTGGCGCCGTACAAAAAATAGTTCTGAAATTAATAAAGCGCAAGACTGGACCAAAATCAATTTTTCTTTTACTTTATACGTTATTATACCGTTCTTATTTTTTTACTTACGATACGGAATTTCATTTGATTTTTTTCCAGTTCTGATGTCTCGCTCTTTTTGGAATCCAATCATACGTAACATGCCATGCGCTCAAAGATGAAAAGCGGCTTTACCGAAATTCGCAAGAATTGCAGGGATCAGTGCTTACGGCACTTTAGTGAAGAATGAGGAGATTCTTGGTACTTATTCTGCTGCGTTCCTGCAGCATATTGATACTACAGAAATAGACTCTCTCAGGTGGAATCTTAGGGACGTGCCTTTTTTTTTCTTTTTTCATTTGCTCTTTTAAACATTTCAGACATTTACGTTCTCTATAAGCATAAAATCCACTCCTGTTTGGGCCAAAATATTGACGGAGTATTTTGTAAATAAAGGAAAAAAAATCTATATAAACAATGACCAGATCGAGCTTTTTTTAGCTGTAGTCGGACGATACATGTTGCGTTCCAAATATACCCTTTTGGGAGGCGCCGTGCTACGGCGCAGAACCTTTGTGACCTTCACATATCCCTCCACAAACAGACGGGCGCGAGTCACAACTTCCCTTGCTGAGAAAAATCGATGTGGTCATATAAAAATAAAGTCAATTTTTGGCAGATTATGGTGACCGAAATACACAACACAGAATACATTAAAATTAAAGTGAAGGTCACTTAGACTGAGCTTATAATGCTGACTAAAATTCGAGGAGAGAAAAAAGTGAGAGCAGGCAAATTCTTGCCCAGATTGCTCTTTAGAGACACTTAACACTCGAGCGTTTTTATTTACTTTCGAATGATTCACAGTGTCCGTTCTGTTTCTTAACTTTAGTTATTAATTTATTTAATATTCCTCGCTGACCCAATCAAGGCCGTGGTAAGAGGTGCTCAACACGCCATCATTGAGATATCGCAAACAATGAATGAAAAAAAAAATAATCGAGATATTATGCAAAGCTAACACCACTTTGTACAATTCAATCTACAATGTACTAATAAGAGTACAAGAGTACTTAGAGAAATAAACTTAGCTTAGTTACAAAAGCAAGCAGTGATTCAATGAATAAGGTAGTCAGCAAAGACTGAATTTGTTAGTGATGCAGGGAATTTTCTCATTCAACAAAGGATTAAAAATAAACTCAATGCTTTAATATGTCAAGTCGAACTTGATATTCTAGTACAAAATTAGTAGGACAAGGTCAGATGTCTAGGCGGCCTCATAAACTAATAAATTTGTTAACTAGACGTTCAGTTTGTCCTGTATTTTATAGGGTTTATTTTACCTCATGTACACTTGATTTTTAAGAAGGACGTCATGACATTTGGATTGCTGTAGGCTCTAAAAATGTTGAGGCGTCTTCTGCCGCCCAAATATAAAGAGGGAGGTGATTCATTGAGAGAAAAGGATTAAACCTACCGGGTAACAGAGCCCAGAAAACATCTTACCTCAGAGACGCGATTCACTCTGACCTCAGAGGAAACTGAGCCTGCCCAGTTGTATGCTCACTGTAACCACACACATCCCATTTTTTGGTGCAAACTACATGACAACCTCCATTATTTCTCCATCTTTATTTGTAAATAGCAATAATAAATTAATTAACAAGTATATACGTGGCTTATATTAGGCTGTGCAAAGAGCTCCAGGTCAGCACTTTCCATTTTTACAATTTTGAAGCAAATAACAGGGCGGCACAATACAAACATTCTGCGGGCCAAATAATAGTTTATTTGCAATCCCACGGGCCGCCACCAAACAACCACATACTGAAACTGTTTTGTCGTCGAGAGTTTACAATACCCCTAGTCACCAGGGCCCGTATCTGTATTTCAACGCGTTGCGGAATCCCATATTTAAAAATATTAAAATGTAATTTTCTATTAAAAAAAATTGAAAAAACGGCATAAGCTGGGGGAAGCGAACTGTTTAATAATTCTGAATTTAATTTTTAACGAAACAAAAATTTGTAGTTTTGAGTTGTCTGATTGAGACGGCTCAGGTGCATTTAATGCTTTATTCTACAACAAGGTTGAGCTGGCTACTGTGAGGCTTTAACCTTCTACTTGTCATTTAAAGAACTAGAAGAGTGTCGGTTTGACCAATCTCTCGGCCCTTTTCCATTTTGTAGGGTACAGTAAGTAGCATTCCCGCCCGCTCTGATGACCTAATTCTTCCCAAGATCTGGACATGCAGGTTTCGAAACAGCCAGATAAAGTGAATCAACAGCCCCGATTAAGATAATGACGAGCCAAGTTGAACGAAACAAGGCGGCTCAAGGTTTTTCATCCAACTCGCATGCCCCCTTCCTGTCACCTCTGGCGTTTTTTCTACACCTTGGCATGAACCAGCTGACCTGACTGTCCACTCTGTCGGAGCCAAACAAATTTGAAAATTGCGCTAATTTGGAAAGTTCTGTGAGTATTTGATGTTGGTATCAGCTCAAGCGATAGGCTGCTTCCCTCGGCACAGGGAAAGCACACCTGCAGCATGTTCATCTGTGTGATTGGCGGAAAGGCACTGAAGCTATTGGTTTCGCGCAGATAGTAAATGAATGTGAACTACTTTGTGGGTGTGCGATAAAAGTGCGTATTTTTCTAAATGAATTTAGCTTTAGCTTTCTTGCGAAATTGGGCTCGAACACCTTTTTCGGTTAGTTACCTTTAAGTGACACTATGGGCCGTGTAAAAATCGCTTGCAGGCCGCATGTTGTGCAACCCTGCACTAACACGCGATACGACGGCCATAACCCGAGGCAAAGGATTACGTCATGAAGAACGGATCTCGTGTCAGGCATCAGACCCCGGTTCTTCCTGTCTAGACACTCGCGGCCAGCGTTCAAACAAAACTGAATGACAGGCCCGCAAACAAAGCGGAGGTGAAAGCAAGTGGTATCGTAGCTCGGTAGCAACAAAACTGGCTGAGGTACAAAAAAAAAAGGTAGTGGTCGCATTTTCCTCGGGGCTTCAAATAAAGAATCGCTAGGAGAAAACGTGCGGGTTTGTTAGAAGCTGCACATTTTTGGTGTACGGTTAAAGAGTAAAATGGGAAAGAGTACAAGCAAAACACGCCCTGTCTGCTGCGAAAGTCAAGTTAAGTAACGCTTGTAATCGAAATTCTTTTCAACAGACGAGTGAATGTAAGCGCGAAGCGCAAGCCTTCTCTTTCGAAAAAAAAAAAAAAAAGGGAATTGTTTACAGG
Source organism: Ixodes scapularis (assembly GCF_016920785.2). Classification (NCBI taxonomy): domain Eukaryota; kingdom Metazoa; phylum Arthropoda; class Arachnida; order Ixodida; family Ixodidae; genus Ixodes; species Ixodes scapularis. The sequence goes on along the minus strand of NW_024609880.1, from coordinate 69,523,195 downwards.
ATGCCACCTGCAGCGTTTCCATATCTGTTCTAAACAACGAACATTTCTGCCGCGGTGTATGTCGAGAATGCCGATCCGTCCTTGACTAAAGTAATAACGGTAAAAAAAAAGAATGTTAGAAGCATGTTACAATAGGCTTATTTTCACTCGAACAACAGTAGTTCAGACAAGAGAAGTTTGGCTCTAAGAAATCAGGAGCGCCTACTTTCCTGCAAAGCACTCACGAGAGTCACTCGCTGCAATCTGAATAGGGAGCTCAGCAAATGACGAAGCTGATATCACGTTCAGACCTAAAGAAACAATGCGCTGTGGAGCCGAGCATGGTGAAACGGCCCGCTCAGTTTCCGGGCACAAAATGTGCGCTGTGACACTCAGCACGACCTCTTTTTATTCGCTTTGTGTTTCATAGGGAGAAATGTACGATTGCCGTTTATCAGCAAACATAAACAGAAAATGTAGTATTTTGTTTGTATGACCGCAATGAAAGCTCAAATGTCAAAAGTTATACCTTGTGACTGCGTTCTCGCATGGCTGTTATGATGACCAACATTGGGGCGCGCTATAGTTAATTACCTAATGGTAATACTTTATTTAATCAACAAGTAACCTTAAATAGAAGTGAAATTGTGTGACATCCGGAGTAAAGTGTTTTCTACTCTGCAAGCAAAGCTTGCTGTTTTACAAACCACGTAGGTTCAAGCTTTAATTGCGTTGATATATACAGAATGCTATATATTGTATTTATATTCTATAATAAAGCTGCATTATATCTTGCTAGTAATTAAAAATTGAGCAATTAAAAAAGTTTTTTTAAGGTCGATCTTGTCTTGGTTAGATTTTTTAAACGTTCGTTAATTCAAACACATGCCACATATTTTGTTTTTTACATATTACATTGAGTTTGTATTCATTGAAAAAAAGCTAGAATTTAGCATTCTGGTGGCGTTAACTTAATTAAAATGTTTTCATCGGTCGCACACATAAACGTTTCAAACTTTGCTGAAAATCATCAAAGGAACACGTATCGACATTTCTTTAAGTTACAGTCTCCAACCGACTTTTTGGACGCCGATAATTCGTACTTGTTCAATATTTCGTACCTAAAGAAGGGACCATGACCAGCCCATAGAAATAGTGCATATTCAGGACCGATATTTCAAATTGCTCGACGTCTGAAAGTTCAATTTCTTTCGGGCATGCTATCGCGAGCAATCAGCGGGAAAAACCTTTCGAAAAACCGCCATTTGAGATTCTATGTTGGCTGCACGTGCATTGGCTTGGTTTGGCAGCGCTACTTGAGAACTGCTAAGTCCTACCGCGAGGTGGCGCTATGCTACGGATATTTTTCTTTCTCTAGCTGCGTGCCCTTATCATCGAAGATAACGTAATATGGCAGGCGAGCTGGTTAAAGTTAAACATTTTTGAAACCCAAGACGGAGACTCCAAAGAGGGGACAAACACAAGACGTCTCAATTGAGACGTCTTGTGTTTGTCCCCCTTTTGTAACCTCAGTCTTGGGTTTCAGAAATGTCATTGTCATCATCACTGTTACCAATTTATTCTGCCGATGCGCCATTCCGCAGTCGTAGACTTGCGTCTCAGTGGATCGTGTTTTCGGACTACGCCGCCACGAAGTGTCGCTGAGAAGCTTGGTAAATATACTTGACCGTAAGGCTAGAAAAGAAGGCAGCGATTCTCAAGCTAATAGAAAGTGGCCGAACGCAAGTGGAGGCGTAACCTGAAGCAAGGCACTATTGACGGTTTGTTTTAAGCCTTATTAGACGTAATAAAGGCAAGAAGTTTGACCTGCTGATTTTTCGGACTGCTCTACTATTTGAACATTGTTTTGGCCCCTCAGAAATCGGTCGTCGACTGTATTAATATATATATATATATTATTATTATTTTTTGAAATTTTTATGATTAATGAAATCTACCTCGAGAGTGTCACAAAAGTGTTTTAACACTTTATTTCAGGAAATGAAAAAAAAGAAAAAAATAGCGAGCGGTGAAACATGCAAATCTCCGACCGATGAGAGAAACTTCAGTTTTCGCCTTTGCCACTTCAACGGTCAATAACTCGACAACAAAAGATCCGTCAGCTTGAGGCTCCCAAAACATCTATTTTTTGGTCAAACTTGAAAATTCGACCCCAAAGTCGTACACCCACACACTACGCTGTCTAAAACAAATATCTATAATATCACTTCAGTTTCCGAAAAGACATAACAGGAACTGTCTATTTTGAAAACCCCATTTAATTCTCGTCTTATTCCGTTGTAAAAAAGGAAAGAAAAAAGAAAAAACGACGCACTGTAAAAGTATGCGGCATATTTCTTTGTTTTCGTTTTGACAGAACGCAAGAACAGTCGAATGTTGCCGTAAACGGAATTAATCCTGCGATTAGCGAGAATGAAATATTCTGATTCATTATAAATTCTGGAAGACTGAGCAAAGATAGTTTTATGCTCTTTGCTCCAAAATCCTATGCTAATGGTCAGATTTTTAAGCTTCGTCGCAGGGTAATTGTCTTCCGTCCATTGCAACGATTGACCCTACCTGCGCTTTTGCGGGGAAATCTACGCGAGGGTGTTTTTAAGAGTTTAGTCTGATTGTCGGGAGACTTCGTTGTACTATGTACTGAATACTTAAAGCGCAAAGCCAAGTATTTAATGCCGTGTGAGATCAATGGATATAACCTACCTTAAAACAGAGCACGAGAATTGATTTCTTAACGCATCGCCCTGGGATTTATAACAGAGATGCCAATAAGCTCGTTCGAGCCGTCGCCGACTTCCCAATCGTCCCCATCGCTCTCACTGCCCTCAGCACGAATGCCGGGCACCGCCATAATTAAACTAAGAAAAAAGAAAAAAAAAAAGGAAAAAGAACACGGTCGATGTCTTGTTACCCACACTTCTAAACTCTTAGTTGTTACATTTATAAACACGTTTGATGAATTCCATTTGTTACTGACATGCAACTTGCGAAATCTCTAAACTTTGGAAGAATGCCTCCGCCATCTCATCAGCGCAAAAGCGAAGCAAGGAGTGTCGGACTGCCTAGGTCGGGGGAAAGGGGGGGGACGCGCAAATGAGGTTTTGCAAGCGAGTTCCGCTCTGTGCTGCAGAGCGTCACTCTATTGTCCGAAGGGAGAGAGTGCAGACGAGCTGGTTGCGAAACGACGCACTTCTAAACCCTTAAAACAGACAACATTAAAACAATGCAAAAAATCCAAAAAAGTTTATAGTATTGTGTCCGTCTTTTTTTTGTATTTTTTATTTAACGGTTTACAATATGTGAAACTCTATGCTCCTAGTGTCTGTGCCTTTCAGTGTTGTTATCAGTAAGATAAGCATAATTCGCACGCCTTTGTATAGTGCCATACCCTTACTCCTCCCAATTTACAGAGCAAATAGGACACGCGTACAAAAAGACATTGCTGGACGGAAAATTAAAATCCTAGAGGACAATACCTCAACCACGTGTCTTGGAGGGAACGGGCTGTGCACTCAGACTAGTAAAACTATTCCAAAATAAGGTTCTTCGTTTGTATTCACAATTCCGCGCCATAGTTAAGCAAGTTTAACACACAAAGAAGTATTCACGCTCTTGCTTTTTTTTTTTGACACAAAAGCTAAACGCTCAAGAGGAAAATGATTTTCCTTTGTCATCTGTGTTACCCAAATCGTTTGCCTGCTCTCCGCCTTCTTTTGTAAGCTCGAAAAGCGGCGGCACAAAGACGCTCAGGAATCGCTTTGGATTAAAAAAGTACTTACATTGATTTCTAAAACAACGTCAATTTGGCCATAATTTCACTCCAGTGCCCAAAAAGATGTAATGGCAAATACACGTTAAAAGAGAGCCGCCGAAGCATCTTTTGATTGCAACGTAAGGCAGAACAGAAAAAAGAAGAACACTGTAAAAGCATGTCGACATATCTTGATAACGACAGAACGCATGCGAAATCAAATGTTGTAATGAAAAGAAAATAAGCTAGAGCGTGGCGGGGATAAAAAAAAATACTTTAGCCCACCATTAACGCTGATAAACTGAGCAAAGGAAACTTGATATTCCGCGCCCCAGCACACTTCAATGGCGACGAAAAGTTTGAGCGGTGCCGTAATGTAATTTTTTAGTATAGCTTCAATTACCCGGCGACCTACCTTTTAATTGACTTTTGTCCGTTCAATTTGTTTCGGTTTTTATTAATGGCAAATACACGCACTTGTCTACTAATTTTAGTAAAACGCGCGCCGTTTTCGGCCTGATAGACATTTTAATAGATGTTCGCTCTCTAGTCAGTTATAACTGCTGCGGTGTTCTTTGCTTTCTTGACTGTTCTGATCCAGTGACGCTAAAATATCATAACCTGCCCGGTGATAATTGCGTAATTAGCAGTAAGAGAACAAAAAAAGCCCTGTCATTCCTCCTCTGTTAATGACAAGTAAAATGTTCGCGTGTTTCCAGACTACGCTGATGATCAGCTTCGGCGATTATCTAAGCACAGGTAACGAATGTCATAAGACGTGTTAAAGCAAATTTAGACACTAAATAAACAAAGAAAACGTTAAATAAATTAATGTGGTACCTCGTGCTTTTGCGAGGAAGAGTTCAGACGTTTTGAAGTTCCAACTTTCGTATGATGAGTTTACTTCACGTTTTTGGAAAGATATATCGAGTTCTAAGACCCGAGTAAAGTTAATCATTGAAAAATCGAGGGAAAAAAAAAAAGCTATCTTCAATACTTTGGGAGGAAAAAAAGAAACTAGTGACTCCTCTTTAGTAAGCCTTTATGCAGGCCTGAGGAAGTTATGAAATGGACAATACAATATACAGGGGCAGGCACGTAGCCAGGATTTTTTTTTCGGGGGGGGGGGGGGGGGGGGGGTGCGCCCATGACAAAATGCTGTATGAGGGGGAAAGGGGAGAGGAGGTCCCAGCAAAATCGAAGATTTCGAGGGGGGGGGGGGGGCGGGCCCCATGGGCCGCCCCCCTGGCTACGTGCCAGTACAGGGAGCTACCTTAATTTAAACTGTTTTTTTTTTTAAATAGGAGGTTAGAGTGAGACGAGAGGTCTCTTCACTTTGTATTTATGGGACTCGGCGGACATTGGATTAGGGAACAATCGTCTCTGTAAGTCGACTACCCTACCGAAATATCCAGTATAACTTTTCGCCATCGGGATTATTGAACCGGAAATCTATCTGTATTCTATCAGGACTCTATCTGAAATTTAGATTTTCAGAAATTATTCCTTTGTCTGCAATCTGGACTTTGGGTGTTCAGAAACCAATTTCCTGTTTCATAATGCGGATAATCAAAAGCTATACCGGATTTTTCGGTAGGGTAATTAACTTGAATTTCCTGGGGTACGTTTTCATTATTGGTTTTAGCGGTCATGTTGGAATTCTAGTACTGGAGGAAAATATGACAATTAGAAGCAAGACCAACTTAAAGAATTTGCGAAAAGGTAATCGATAAAAAGATGTTATGCAATCAATTTTCGCGTTTCGTTTTCGCCCGTTTTAATAATTTCACTTCTTTAAGAAGAGCGTCGCAAGCCCTGCCCACACAAGGGCGCCTGGAAGAATGACGTAGTTCTGATCATATGTCGTCACTATCTCGGCAGAGCGTCCTTGGTCAGCCCGCCGAGGACACTAGTGACCACGTGACCTATAGACGACTACGTCACTCTTCCAGGCGCCATTGTCAACCGGGCTCGACGCGTTCTTTGTAGGCGTATTTTTTCTTAAATCAAGCGAAAACTCTTAAACTTTCTTAATTATTACTTGAAAAAAAAATATTTATTTATTGCGAATTCTTTAAATTGTTGTGAACTTAGATAGCAATTGCCGCCGACACTGCAATTCCAACACGACCCCTAAAACCAATAATGAAAGAGGGAATTAAGAAATTGTAATGAATTATTCTCCTTAGCATGGCGATTATCCCCGCATCTAATGTGCGCCAAGCCTGATAAATACATTGTAAAAACTGCACCCGTCTAACTGTCGCTTTATTATTTTTCAAGACATATTTTCGAATTAAAAAAAGTCAATAAACACACTGTATGATTTACAGAAGTCCTAAAGGACGAGACATCTATTAAGAACCCTGTTATCACGTCACGAGCACTTTCACCAACGAGCCATGCCGTGTCAGATGTATACTCTTGATTGCAATGCGCTGTTCATCTCCAATGATTACTTGGGAACTTTTTAAAGCATCGTGCCATTACTTCAGACATCTTCACTAATGGTTTTCTTTGAAATTTCAGGCGTTCCCACAACGACACTTCGCGTTCCTGAGTAGCGCTGCACAAGGAAGGTCATTAGTAACGAGTAACTAGGAAGTCAATATCCATAAACACATCGCACGTCGTGCGATGGCATTTATTATCGTTTGTTCACGAAGCCTCATATCCATGAATCAGCAGTGTGGACAGCGGCAATTATTTTTCTTCTCCTCCGCTTTAAATATCTCTGCAGATACGGCGTTCATTAAGGCTTTACGAGCTACCATATGCTCTAACGCACTGCTCCTGTAAAAAAAAAAAATATTTTTTATTAGTTAGAAAACTTTAGCGGGTGAGTGAATCCTGTCATTACCGTGCACCTTTTATGGAAAAAAAAATATATTTGTTTCGACTTTTATTACTTAATTTACTGAACCAAGAAGGCGGTTAACTGCTTAAAAATGACAACGTTGGAAATGATGTTATATTCTTTATTGTACCGGAGCCGGGACTCTAAGAGAAGGATACGCATTTGAGACTGTATGAGAATCAAGTCACAAAACGTACAACTAGAAAACATATTTAACAATTTCCAGAATAAAAAAAAAACCGACTTCTTCTTTTTAAATGTACGTACTGTAATTTTAATCAGCGGAGCTATAGTTTAATGATCCTGTTCAAATAAACTTGTCAAACATCAAGTACGCCACCTTGACCATGACATGATTTTCCAATAAAACTATAATCAGTTAATATGTAGCACTGGCCGAATGAATGCTGTTGAGCGATTGAGGCCTCCGAAATCAATGTATGTTAACGTTCAATCTGAACATATTTTATACATCAAGGATGGTACAGTGTGTTTCATAGAATTCTGAAATTTGTTTCTTTCACGGCAGAAATACACCACACATCGCCGAACGCTTACTCTTTTTCCTAACGTAAGACTAGCGGTTAGGTCAAGAAAGTAAAGTTTCAGGATTTACAGTTATCTGATTCAAAAGTTTTAATCGATTTTTGGAAACACTCAACGAGAATATGGGGGGGGGGGGGTGGGGGGCATGTTTCAGCAGTACCTAACACTACTCACCATTTTGTATTTGCTGGCTGACAGGTTCGAATCAAAACTTTTAGAAAGCTCACTGACTCACTGTTTGAGAGTGCAATGACCTTATTTATGATTATAAAAGAACAAATAAGAGCCGCGTTAGTCAAGCCTTAGAACTTTTCGGGTCTTCAAATCAGATGAACAGCCGAGGGGATTAATCAGTACATATGTACTGCGTGGGGGTGAGGGTGGGAGGTCACATTTCGCGATCTAGCATCCCATATGGCGCAACGCAACTCTGCTCGACATCGTTTCAATAAGTAAATTATTTCGTGAAAGCTATGCTAGTTTCAAATCTCAAAGCTTGAACATGAAAGCAAAATGTCGCCTTTGTGACACCATTCACATTTATATAGGAATTTTATAACGTAGGTGGCCATTTCAGTATATTATAGAATGACGTTATACTGCGAAAGAATGCAGGGCGTGGAGGTATATTTCAGTTATGAATTCTAAAGGCCCCGTCACACTGGGGCAACACCACTGCAAGAGCAACAAAACATGCTGTCCAACAGTCGGGCCACCTGTTGCTCGCCCCGCCTGTTGTCCGGCGACCCTTTCATATTGCGGAACACCAGTACAACATGGACGACAACGAAAATGTTGCCTAGGTATGGCAGCTTTCGGCAACAAAAACAGCAGCAACTTGTGCTGGACATCGCGTGTTGCCCTGAACGCGGGCTGAACGAATTTCGGGCCGGCAACATGACGGCACAGATAACTTCGATGGTTGAGCTAGTTCCCTATCAACGTCTTTTTTAGGAGCTTACTCAAATAAAAGTTAGGAAAACGTCATTTAATATTAATTAAGGCTGGCGTGCAGCTAAAAAAAGTTTGAGAAATGTTTTTACTGTTTATTTACGGAGATTTATTGTCGAAATGGTCACACCTACGGTCGTCAACGTTCAGACTGGTGTTGAGCTTAGAACTGCCGACAGACCTGCTTACATTACTGCTAGTAAAATAGAAAGGCATGCATACTCACCCGCTGCTAAATTATAATGAAAGTAATCCAGGAAAGCGAAGATTAATAAATCTAAGCATTAAAGCGACCGCTCTGACCATGATTGTTGATGCTTGGAACTTGGGAGCCGGCGCTACCAGAAGCCTGATTTGATCCGAACATCCCCAGGACGTTTTGGCAATTTTCAAGGATCAGATAGCTTGGGGATCCCGCTATATGATCCCCAGGTTTTGCGGATCACATTACGGGTGGTAGGTAAATAGGCAGCTCTAAAACATATTTATTTAACCGATTATAATGAAGGCCGTCGTGTTGGAGTCGTAGTTTCTCAGCACTGTCAGTTCAGGTCAATATCATGCTACAGAAGACGCTTTGGGGTACTGCCGGTGCTAACTCAATTTTACAGTAGATAGAGGAATTTCACGAAAGAAAGAACCAGACAAAAACACTTTATATGGTGGCGTAAGTCCCGAACATATATCAGCACTCTCACGTTCCTCGGTCAGGACTCCGTCAGCGAATAAAGAACATTTTGCTAAAATAAAGGGTGAAAAATACTCTCCCAGTCTAGTTTTCTAATCACAGTCACCAGTGTTGAGGTCGTCCCATGGTAATTTCCGGCCCTTCGAGCGCACTAGCACTTTGTAGAGTCACATCTCCAGCTACGCCGCGCCGGACACGAACGAAGGTAAACAATCAAAATGGCGGAGTCTTCCCCGTGTTGGCCCCGCCGTCAGCGCGGTGTAACAGGGTGGTCCAGAGCCATAGATAGGGGAAGAGTTTGGCCATCTATTGTCCTCGGTGAACCCCAGGCGGACCCTTAACCTCTCCCACCATCGTTGACGTTGGCACTAGCAACCGCGTGATAACGACGAACGCGGTGCACACGACACGCTCCTGTCCACCATTTTTCTTCTTATTCCCCGTGCGCGCGCGTAGGCTACGCTTGGGGTTTACCAGCTCCTTGATTTGCTGAGCTTTTATTTTCACTGCCAAAGCGAAAATGATTTGTTGCTGTGCCATTGGGTGCTCTAAGAGCAGCCGTGACAGCTTTCGCTTAATTATTATTCCGAAAAAAAAAAAAAAACGAGGGAAAGTTTGGTTAGTAAAAATAAAGCGCGACAAGTGGACACCGACGGCAGGTTCCCGACTTTGTAAAGTAAGAATGTTTTCATTTACTCGAAAAATCACCATGTAAATGGGAATTTTTCTTCAGATGCGATCACGCGCACTGTACGAATTTATAAATTATTGTCAATAGCAGTGATCTGGTCATACATGTAGTTCAAACTTTGGCTCAACTCAAAAAGAGTGAAACATAATTATAGGTCGTTGCACTCAAAAGTAGCAATGGGGATCACTAAACCTACGACCCTTGTTTGTTGCATCAAGATATACGAGCAAATGGAATTTAAATCAAACAAAACAAAACGGCAAATAAATATAATCATGCATTTCTGATGTTCACTATCTGCAACTTCTAAGGGACCCTGCCCTGGTTATGACAGCCCTGTTTAAGATAGTTATTGCTAAATAAATTGAAAGCTATAAGTTGTCTTGGATTTAATGCACATGAAGCAACTGTGCATGTAAATGTTAATTGTAGGCCATTGTTAGGTCAAATAAATTTACGTTTTTCTAGGCACACTTTGAAGAATCGCAGTTTGATTAAAATCACTCAGATTGTTGGAAGAAACTGAAGCAGACTGCAATTCCAACAGTGTTTGCACATTCTTCGCGTGTTTTGTTTTGGCGGTTAAAAATAAATAGTATTTGATGCATGAAAAAGTCTTGGTTTTGTCTCTTGATCGAGCTAGATTAGACTAGCGTTCTCCAACGCCCAGGCACGACAAGTTTGTATTAAAGCCTGCCACTCAAAACGTTGCATACAAAAATATCCCTCATTACGGAAATCTCCCGTCTGAAGCAAGAAAAACGCGCGCATGACGAGATTATCTCGTTTAAAGGTATGGCTCTAAGCTACACATGCCATTTGGCGCATATCGCGAAGAAATCCTGCTCAAAAGCACGGTTCCAAATAACCATCTCGGGCGAATAGCATTAGTTTTTTTTTTTTTTTTTTTTTTTTTTCAAATTTTAGTTTTTAAACGCTCGTTCGTTGGAAGCGCGTTTCGCAGATTTCGTAGCAAACGCGGGCGCACCTCACGTAACTCATGTCGCTGACGCGCGATCGCTCGTCGGCCCTCGCTGACGTGAATATTCTGCCAAGAACTTGTCAACTGCGTCGGAAATTTAAATCGTCGTACCGCGTCATTAAAATCAACAAATATGAACGGTCTTAACTAGAGCTGTAAACAACGAGCATTTTATTCCAGTGGAAATTTCGCGACACACTGAACAAAGAGCCTGACTGAGCGTGCAATTTTTATGAACCGGGCAGCGCCACGGCACATGCATACGGGCGGAGAATAAACAAGGTTAGCGTGGAACTGATTAAACATGGCTCTCGCATAAACACAGCAGAGATTAAATGCCGTCAAACACTGAAAAAAGCAGAAATCAAAACGACCATACACTGGCAGTCGCCGAGAGCAGCGTATATACCTTTTCCACAAGGGCGCAGCCATCTTGAATGACGTCACGTCTGGTATGCGGTAAAACATCGTTGTGATCTTTACACGCCGCTGGGAGGTGTTTAAAAAACTGCGTGATTGTCACACATTCTTGTTCTGCCTCACCTATATTTTTTCGCATTATACAGGTTGAAATGTTTTATTCTTTTTTCCTCCCGCATACCAGATACGGAACACACGGGACTGAGAACGACAGGAGACAGTAAACGTCTATACGGGCGTAGTCGTCCGGCGCGGGTAAGAACGAAAATGGCGGAGTGGGGCGTGCCCGCGACGTTAGCGTGACGTGTCAGTGACGTGGCTGACGAGCTGTCAAGCGGGCCACGCCTCTTGGCCAAACTCTTCTCTATGTATGGCTCTGGGGTGGTCGGACAACAATCTGGGTCTGGATCTGTTGGCTATTCCCTTTTTACCGGGCGGGAACAACAGTACGGATTATCTCCGTAAAGTGTCCTAGCGATTTTTTGTCCTTAGTAATGACAAATTCACACAAACGAATCGGCCAGTGCGGTTCCCGGGCGATACCAACATGTTGCCCGACTGTTGTAGCTGCCGCGATCTGACAGGGTCGCCGTAAGAACGTTTTCTTCGTGTTGCCGAAGAGAGTTGTCCAACTGTTGGCTCCGTGTATACCACGGCCTTAAGTGGATGAAACTTTTCTGTTCGATACAAAGTACAACCAATTAAGCATGTATTCTAGCATCACCGTGAACCATTCTGAGTACGATACCTTGCTTAGCCTCGGATCGATACTCACTTAATCCCCGTTGGATGGCACATTGTCCCCGTATATTGCTTTGTCAGCCTATTAGGATCGCTAATAGAAAGCAATTCGGTCAATGCCAATGTATTTACTTATCTGTAATATACCGATAGGTCAAGGAACTTCGTTTGGTGGTTCTCATTACTGTACCACCCATTAACATGCTGATTAGATATTTTAGTAAATTGTTCCAATAATTTCTATAACGATATTCGATAGCGTTGGCGCCGGCGGAGTATTGGTGTCGTTATCTGAGCTATCGTAACCATATATTCAAACTCCTTACTATATACGCGTTGAAAGCTCCCGTTCGGGAGGCGAGAGACGCTATCACCCTCTTTATAACAGCGCACGAACGGTGTTAAGACCTGAATGCGACAGCACTATCACACTTTATGTCGTTCATTTTAGTTTCTCTTTACGTTTTTACAGTTAACGAAGAAAGATGGGCACATCGGTGCGAACAGCGCCATCTCTCCGTTAACTGCGTCACTTTAAGACCTGTCGTTTGCTGAGCTCTACGGGCCCTTTTGTTCGAGGTGGAAGATTAGGTCGGGAAATATGTTATTGCGCGATTCTCGCCATTGTTCGCCGGCACATTGATATAGTTTCCACGGCTCATTTGCGAAAAATAATCGTATGCGCTGCCACACGTGCACTGCCGACGTTATTGCGTTTCTTTCTCCTTCCGTAATGTTCGAAGCTAACCTAACTAACGCGGTCGCAACGAAACTGACACTTTCTGGACTCCGGACCACACGAGGAGCTGTTTATGGCGGACAGCTCCCCTAAATCACCGGGCAGTTCGGTTAGATCACAGCGCCCGGAACGCGACTGGCACTGGTGGGTTCGGCGTCCTATACTGCAACGATGGGCCAAGAATGGTCCCGAAGCTGCAACAATTGACGTCATAGAAGCCGGTGTGTTGTGCTGCGTGATGTTGCGATCCTGGCGGTGAGTTGTAGAAGTTGAGGGAAAACAGACGAGCGAACGCGAGTTTTGCTGTCGTCACTGTGTCCCAACTTTTTCTTGAAGCCTCGGTAAACTGTCGAGCTGAGAGCGAGCCACAGCAAAACAGGCGCGTGCGCCTTATCTACATTCACTAGTGTGTCACCTCCAGGATCGCTAAACGCGATAGCATGACACTTTTTTGACGTCACCAGGCGGCAAACGAGGAACCATATTTCTGGACGCGATCAACACGCTATTGTGAGAGGCGCTCCAGCAGTGTTGTAAGCATTACCGAAAGAAAAAAAAAACGAAATACGTTACTTGATACTTTCAAAATAAAGGGAGGCGTTACCCTTACCATTACCGATAAAAAATAACGCAAATTATCTTTGCTGTATATTTTTTTTTCTTAAAAAAAGGTGGGGGGGGGGGGGGGGTACGGCGTTTTGCGACACTGAGGCAAACGGCGCGGTCGTTGCATTTTTATTTTTAAGTATAACTTTTTGCGAGGTGGAAAGAGTGCAACATTTTCAAGGTATGTGGAACGAGAGCGTCTGTTGAGATGCGACCGACGCTCTCGAGCAGATGGGACCAACCAAACAGCGTCAAAAGTGCAAGTCACTGGTCTTTTTTGTTTATGGTTGGTTCAGCGACGATGGAGCACGTACAGAAACATGACAACACCATGATGGTGCCATTTTGACGCTGTTTGGTTGGTACCGTCTGCTCGTAGTGTCAGTTGCGTCTAGGCATAAGATAACAGAAAATATAGAAACGAAAAAAAAAATTAAGCGTACTTTTATTTGGGTCTTGGGAAAAAGATGTTACGAGTACCGCAACTACGTTACCCGTTACTTAAAATAAATAACGTAAGTTCATTACCCGTTATCGTTTTGGAAACGTAACGAGTACGTTACTACATTACAAAAAAAAAGTAACGCGTTACGGCAACGCTGTGCTCCAGTCACATGCGAAAGTACCAATAAACATTACTTAAGAAACTTGAAAGCGTGTGAAATAATGCGTAGTTACTCATTTCAAAAGTGAAGTTGAAGAAGTCACAACAGTGTGCGAAGCACAAATATAAGGTAAACATTTTTTTCCCCGTTCCCGTTCCCGCTCCTGTTCCCGTATACGTTTTTTCTTTGTTGCAATATCATGTTTGAAGTTCCCATGAAACGACTTTCGGGATGGGATGAACGAATTTAGATTGGGATTTTACTAATAGAATATCGTTTAGTGGGCCGAAAGAAAGAAGGTAGAAAGTCGAAAGCCTAATTTTCGGTACGAAAATGTGAAAACACAGCGGACTATTTCGTGCCTCCTTCCCTTCGAAAGCTCTCTGCCTTTTCACTGCGATACATCCGCGGCACCCAAAGCGGGCCACCCGGCCCAAACGCACGTCACGACACGACACAGGACCTCACTTGTACCTTTCACCCCTAAGCTGGCAGTGCGGCGTAAGCTATGTGCTTGTCGGACCAATCAGCCGCCTCCCTGTCATCACCTGACCTAATTCTTTGTGCGTGGGTATGCGTTAGGGAGCGTGATCACGTGGCAACAAATGTGGCTGGCCCAACGAGCACGTAGCTTCCACAGCACTCTCAGCTTTGGGTTGAACGGAGTGGGGAAAGCAACTTTTGTCCGAGCTTTGAGCGACGGTCTAATCTTGTAGGAGGATAATGGTGGTATCCGTGTACATAAACGAGCGTCCGAGCAAGAGTCAGTGGCGTACGAACTTGTTTTTGAGGGGGGGGGGGGGGGCAAACCAGACCTCCACCCCCCCCCCCCCCCCCCCAGGGCCGGGGGGCGGTGCCCCTGGTATCCTTTGGGCGCCCCCGGCTAGTGTTGGCCCTGCCCAGTGACGGTTGTTTCAGGGGGGGGGGGGGGGGGGGCAAAACACGTGCCTTGCCCCCCCACTCTGAGAACTTGGGAGGGCAAGCGCCCCCCTTGCCCCCCCCCCCCCCCCCCGGTTGGTACGCCTATGGCAAGAGGGGAGTCCCTCCTTTGCGTCTTTTTGGACTGTTTGGTACAATGCGCGATTTGTAAGTTGAGGAGCAAAGCTAAGAAGGAAAAGAGTTAAAAAATCGATTCATGACCCGTTTAACCTAGTTTGCGTTTTAGAAAGAAATGTTTTAAATGCACGTCGTTCTACTATATCCTGTCCCAAGTGGCGGTTGTTTTATCGATCGCCCAGTTCGAAAGTGAAGTTGTGTACATTATGAATCCAATTAAAAAAAAAAAAAAACAGTGCGGTTATAAATAAATATAAATACATAAATTGATTTGACCGTTGTCCCATCCCTCGCAATAGCGCTGCTAAAAACAGTACATGCATTATCTGACGTGGGTCTTATGTACACTAACAGCTTAAGAAACAAAGGGTGTGGCGAGTCCCAGTATTTTATTAGTGCTGCCCGTAGCCAGTGATCCACCAACCTATAAAAAGGCGGAAAGTAGAATGGCAAGAAAAGAAGAGTGAAGAAAATAAGCCAAGCCCGCTGTTTCTTAAGCAGTCAGCGACAGCTTAAGCGATCAACAAATCCACGCCGTCACACGAAAAAAAAAAAAAAAGAAATAGGTTCGCCACGTTTTTTTGTGAGGGAGCAAATACGCATATTCATGAGCGCGAAGCGATCGTTGCGAGACATCCCAGTTTACCACCCGGCTTTTCCGAACTTAATCCAACCCGGAAACACCGATATCTGAAATTGAGTTCGCGCGAGAGACGCGGCAAGGCGCGCGCTGCGTCGCAAAATATACGTCACCTGATCCCCTCTGTGAAATGTGTTTCTTCCTTGGGATAGACGAGCTTATCCAAATTATACATTCGACTATTTAATGACTTCGTATTATATCTGCTGCGCCGTAAAGGATAGAATAATTGGATATTGAGGATGTATTCAAGGAGAATTCCAGTAGTACGGTGGTATACTTTATAAACCCATCATAGCCACTTCCGATCGTTCTACGCGCGGCTTAATATTGCACGTCAGATTCATTTACTTTAAACTAGGATTGTCTAAAAATGTTATTATTGATTTGGTTAATTTGTCTTGGTTTTAGTATCAAACTTGCGCATGTGAAACATTTTTCCCGTTGGCAAAGACTTCACCTTTTCCTTATCTGTTATATAGATGCGCTATATTTACAAAATAAAAGGACGAGGAAATTAGAAAAACCGTAGTAGAAAGTCAATTGACATACAAGGAGTTCCCGACAAGCAAGATCCTGGTTTATCGGCACGGGTAAATAAACTATCCACCTCAGGAAGCTTAAACTTCGTGATAATGTGACGTTATCGGTTGGGATGGAATTCGATAGCTTTGGAACATGATGTTACCTGGATAAAAAGAGAATTTAGAAGTATTAAATTTCCTATCAGCAGACGTCCACCTAAGATCTCATCACGTCGAAACAGAACTCGACACTGTGGACGCTTCTGGCATTTACATCAGTGGAAAACACTTGTCAGCAAGAAATAGAATATTGTTTTCTTTATTGCTAACACGTTGTTGTTTTTTCTCACTAAGATAGATGCTACAGCCGCCAACAATATAATTACTCGTTTTGACAATATTAGGCTTAGGCGGACGGCGGCTCGTCAATGGCACTCCGTTTAGTGTCCACGTTTTACGATAGAATAAGTAGCGGTCAGTACCTTCCTGAACGAATGAAGCCGGCCATGTCGCGTCGGCGCAAGCGGTCCATCTTGTCTGCCCTTTTACTGCGGGGGCTCATTCTTCTGCTTTTACCGACGGCTGGATTGCGTACTTTGTCACGTAGAGGATCCTCTGGACACATTCCTCTTTCGGATCCACCGAAAGATTTCGGAAATTCAGAAGCCGAACCCGACTTACAAGAGTAGAAGTTTCGGCGCCCGACTACTTTCGCAAGCGACGGACCAAGAGAGAATCCAGATGGTCCTTTTATGACATAGCGGCGCGTCTTGCGTGACTAGCCAATGGCGTGCCGCTAAGGTTATCGCATCTGTTTTCTTCGCTTTTTTTCGCGTTTAGTAATTATTTTGGGTCAAACGTTTGCGTTATTCGTTACTCGGCAGGCACAAAGACGTCAAAATCAACCATTAACTATTTTTTTTTTCTCATAAAACTCTAGCTTCTTTTCAATTTAGATATGATACTTAACGTATTGATTATCGAAAATAAACACATAGTTTTAATAAGAAACTTGTTGAGCGGCATCGAAAACCACTAAATTCGTAAATATTGCAAATGCTTGAAGCACGCGTGGGAAGCGTGGTGCAGCGCTAAAGTTACCACACATGCAGCAGGTGCAAGGCTACCGGTGTGATAACACGTCAGCGCGGTTTTTTGCATCTCTTATAATGCGCGTTTTCTCAGCCCAGCTTTGTGCCTGTTGCGCAAGTGGTAATTTTAGAGCATCACTGCGCTTCCCACGCGCTCAAAGGTTTTCTATCGAATACTGATGTAGTGGTTTTCGGTAACGCTCAGCAAAGGTTCTGATTGGAACCATATGTCTATTTTAACTAATTAAAATGTAATTACCACATATTAGTTAATTACCCCAATTTTTTGTGACAATCAGTCCCTATATTATGTCTTCCTGGGCGTGTAACTCACCTGCGCAAACTGCATTATTGTACCTTTCACGGCTCTCTTTAAACAAATCTGTTAAACTTAAAACAAAAAAAAACTGGATGTTTTGTTTGCAAAGCGCTGTTATAATTTGATTAAACAGAGTTTTTTTCCAGCCGCGAGACCGACAGACGTGGAGACAGCCTAGTTTCTTTTTATGTGCGCGTTCGTCATCAGAATATCAGTAGCTCAAGATTTTGATGACAAACCGGAAGGTCAGTAATGCGTTTAGCAGCGCATCGCCAAAACGGTCCTGTACGTCGCGTAAAGTCCAACGAACAATTATGTGTGAGTGAAATGAATATATATCTCTTAGTATAAGAACCATTGTTACCCAAAATACCCATTTGGCGTTGATTAATCTTTTATACGCACCGTAGTGGCTAACTATAATTTTGTTTCTACTTTCAGAAAGCGACCGGGAAGCGTGTCATTCTAACGTGAACTTCTGAAGAAGCCGTAAGTATGCAAGGAACTGTCATTTCTGGAGACGGAGTGCTCACGTCAGACTTGGGCCTTTCTGATACGAAGCTCCGCAGACGTTTGAAACTTGCGGCTGGTAGATCGGGAAAATCATATTTTTTCTTCGGACCGACACCAGTTGTGACAACTCACAATTCATTGCTCTATTCCAAATAAAAAACGAAACCTGTGAAACACTTCAGCTTTTGGAAATAGATATGAGTTAAATCGGAAGGAAAATAGAAGAAATCATAAATATTCAGGCTTGAAGTTTTTTTTTTTTATTGTTATAAAGTTCGACCCGTAGTTTTGTTGTTCATCTTCATACTACTGTACCGCTCTTCATTGCACAACATTGTACAACTGCGCCCCCCCCCCCCCCCCCCCCGCGCCTTCCGGGCTCTACTCACCTCTTTTGTGCATAATCCCATCATGTTGGCAATGATCACGTGGTTATTTAAAATTATTTGACGTCACAAAATCCAAAGATTTGTCCACGAGACGTTTACCCTTCATGCCGGTAGACTATAAGAGTAGTCTAACAAATTACTCACTCGTATGAGAAAAGAGGCAAGATACACGTAACCCGGCTCTGGTATGCACAATACTCTAAAGACCAGTAGTTTCACTCACCGTGTATTAAATATTTTGAAATCAAGAATAACTGTGACATACAGTCATGCCTCATTGATACGGACCGTCTTAATATGGGTACCCGCTATATAAAGAAAACGTTTCGGGGACAAACTAGGTAAACATAGACGCGTTTTGTCTCTTTATTATAAACAAATTTTATTAGGTAATTTTAGTCGAGACAATATTTTTGCTATTATTTAAATTTGAATTAAAAAATACTGGAAAGTCTCAGAGTAAAAGCCGTAATTTCGATAGGAGCCTCAGCTTCCTCAGGGGTGGACATGAAACGAAGGATACTATTTTGGACCACGATGCGTTGCCAACTGTGGCTATGGTGGACATGAGCGAGACGCATATAAATAAGATGCCCTAATTGTTGCAAAAGACTATAACTTCACAACTTACCAGCAGCCTTTGATTACTCCGGCCAGTTTGTAATGTACGTTGTCCTTTGCTATATGAAGTTTCAACACAAAATGGGAGCGATGGAATGAAAAATGTAAAAAAGCAGAAAATTCTGTATGCGCACAACAAACAACAACATTGTCTCGTAGAATAGAGATATCAAGTCTATTTCAAAAAAGAATCTTGAATAAACCAGACTTATTATTTATGATCCCTACCGGAAAATCCAGTATATATTTTTCGCTATCCGGATTATGGAACCGGAAATCTATCTGGATTCTATCTGGACTCTATCTGGATTTTAGGTTTTCAGAAATTATTCCTTTGTCTCCAATCTGGATTTCGGGTATCCAGAAACAAATTTCCGGTTCCGTAATCCGGAGAGTGAAAAGTTATACTAGAATTTTCGGTAGGGATCATATTATCTGCTCGTTCCGCGTTCTCAACCAAGACAAACCTTCAAAATGTTTGTACAGTCCTAGAGAGATTAAAAAATGGAGGGGGCGGGGAGTTCCGAGTATCCTATTATCGCTCAGATGCTAGTCAGTTTCTAGCAGTAGCGAAATATGACACCCAAGAACGACTATAGCATGAAGCTACAACAATTAAACAAAACTAAACAAAAACTCAAAAGCATTGCATCACTCACCAATTTCCATCAAGCGAGGATCTCGTTACAAAAAGGCAAGGCAGCTTAAACTCAATCCCGACATAGCATCGTAGCGCAGAAACATATAAAGTGGCAAAAATAATCTTAGAAACGCGGCGTCAATTTTTTCCGGTTTCGGTCGGCTAAGCGATTCGATTTAGATAGAGGAACACGTTTTTGGAACAGCCTACAATTCGAAGGTAAAGATGTATTAATCTTTACCCGAGGAATTAGTTTGTAATTGACTTCGAGCTAGTGATAAAGTCGTGTGAAGGGTAGATTTTTGTTTATATCTGTGTTATCTTGGAACATATTTGGATTGGTTTGTTAAAATGAACATCGTTAGCCTACCCCAAAAACGGTAATGATATAATTTTGGAGAAAAGAGTCAAAGTACAGGCTAGCTGGTGGAAGTCAACCAGTCTCAGGGTAAACGACGAAATGATAATTTTTGAGTTGACATACTTGTGTCGGGGCTTGTTAATGCTTTCCCATGCACACGATGATCAATCAACTGAAACAGAAGTAAATGTAGGCTGCGGTATGATTCTTGAGCAAATTTCGGTGCTTGAAATTACACTGACTTCAAACCTAAAGAATGGACATAATCAGCTTCCGTATCCACCGGAAGATTACGCGCACTGACTACAATAAATTCCCATCCGTCTACCTTCCAACCAAAAACGCGTAAAATAATAAATAGATAAAAAATGTGGTCAAGAATGTAAAGATCCGTAAGTAGAAAGCGGAAAACATGTGAAGGCAAGGAACGGAGAACTACCTACTACCCAAAAGTGAAGCGAAATCTGGAACCTCGCTGGCAGCAGAAATATAAAAAAAGAGAGTAAACGGTGCGAAATATAGGGCGTTTGAGTTGCAAATAAAAATGTCTTGCTCCGCGAAGCGCTTTTGGCAATGTGTTTTGGACAGGTAAAATATAACAACAAAAGTCAAGAGTCCTAAACAAAAAAAAAAAAATTTCCCGCTTAAAAAAAATGCATTTTTTTTTATTTGCTCGTGTGGCCACATATGTCCTTAAAGTGTAACCATTGCGTGTAGGCGTGTTCTGTACAACATACAAAAACAAAGTCCCAGATTTTGGTTATATACAGTAATGACTCCATCTTTTACAGACACCATCGCTCACACTGTTAAAACGGCTCACTAAGGTAGACCACATTGCACCTTAGTACGAAAAAAAGGAGAGGGTCAATGAGGCAGTAAATGGGCTGCCTCATGGTTCCACCTCTGAGACGACTCTGCAATGCTACACACCCGACCGTAACGCCTCCTACATCTCAATCAAGTGTACGAACATAAAAGATATTGTGATCATGCGCAAACTTAACAAACGTTTCCTACGAGGATAGCCAGGGTTCGATAAATATATTCACCTAGAATATATGAAATATATCTAAATATATGAAAATATTTGGTGTATCAACAAAGACACTTCAACTTTCCTACCAATAGAGTGGTTGAGAAAAAAAAACTTTTTTTGGCAACACATTATTACCCATGGCGGACTTTTGTAATTGCAAGATACATACTGACATACTAATTAGCTAAATATTTACCTAAATAATTATTTCATCCCGCAGCAACATGGCTTTAGATCTGGCCTATCCTGTGCTATCCAGATCAATGAGTTTACTCACGACATTACTGCTTTATACGAAAAAGGTCCAGAGGTCTATTCACTGTTCTTGGATTTCGAGAGCGTCTTGAGACGGCAGACATATTCTTCTTCTACATAAATTAGCGTGTTTGGAAGGATCACACAATGTTCTTGGTTGGAGTAAGGATTATTTTTCTAATAGAAAACAGTGTATTCGTGTGAATGGTGTTGCCTCTGGTTCTGTCAACATCCTATCAAGCGTCCCGCAGTGGTCGGCTTGGGACCATTGGTATTTCGGCTATACATTAACGATGGAACACCTGGAATGCCACCAAGCATAAGCCTTTACGCAGATGATCGTGCAATTTCTAGAAGCGTCTAAGATGTAGCTGATATTGATGCCCAGCAACGTGACCTGGGCTCTGTATTACTACAGTGTGATAGACAGAAAATGCGAATAAACATTAAAAAATATTGTTTTATATACGTTTTAAAAGAAACCTCGAACGTCTTTTCTCAGGTTGCTATCTATCAGATTACTTGCTCGATCATGTTGATGAGTATAAAAATATATAGGTGTATATTCCACGGCTAGCTTGACGTAGAACAAGCACATACAGTCTTTAACTAACAAAGCTAGTTGTATATTCAATTTTATTCAACGTAATTTCAAAACTGATTCCATGTTCCTCCAGCGATGTTTGAGGTTTTATGCTTTTTAGGCTATTACCTCATTGGTGGGTCCGGCTGCTCAGGGAACAAGTAGTAACCGCGAAATATTAGCGCATCATATTATAATTTGATCAGGCAAATCATTGCAACGTCTGGTGGCGCCCCAGTGTGACGAAAACGCGCAGCTGGGGACAGAGCGGTGACATTTTATGGACGACTTTCTGATTGGCAGCGTTAAAAAGAGCCGTCAGAATTTATTTAAGGCACTCTAAATAAAGTGCATCACTCCGTGATATATCGTTATTATTTTAAAAGGTCGTATTTATTTAGCGAGAAAGGTTAAAAAAGAAAAGATGTTTAACGTGCGCAGAAATGACAAGAAAAAACAGTCATCGAGACTGTATATAATTTATAATTATGTATAATGTGTATTCAATTCATTTTACCCTCTACGATAATGCCCTCTGAGCGATGTAGGTATTTAAATCAATAAAAACATACGTAAATTATATTAATTAGCTTTCAAATTATTTAAAACAAACACATGGCTCCAAATATTGTAAAATTGCTGAGCGTCAACAAACCCCCCTAAATCAGTCACTCTTATCAACACATAAAACAATTTTGAAATTCCGCGGTGCGGTTAAGTTTCAATTCGTGCTGCAGGCATAGGGCTGGTGATGTTAATACACGGATGAGTTTCTTATTATTCGCGTTTTCCCTTGGAAAGCCTTGTGCCGGCTGCACAACTGAAAAATTTAGCGCGACCGCACCGGAGATTGCGATGTTAGTTTTCAATAGTAAATTAAGTTACATTACTCATTACTTTCCTCATAAACATGCGCAGATGTAATTAAATTGCATTGCAAACTATCCCAAACTAAAAGTAATTACAGTACATTAAAATTACATATGAAAAGACGTTATTGTGAAATTATCTTATAATGCGGCAGTAATTCGCGCCCATTTTATTTACGACATTCGAGAATTCATGTCTCTTTGTTGCACCGCAACAGTCACATATGCCTCAAATTCGGCAAAGTTTTCTCGCTTTAAAAATAATAAAAGTGACCACGGAAGCGTTAAACTTAAGGAACAGCTTGTTTAGGTAATTAAAAAAAAAAAAAAACCGCTCACCAGTTTCGCTTTTCATTAAAGTTCAAAGGGCATCGGTTAATGGCTGATGTGATTTTGTCGACCTTATTTTGGAGAAATCGTCCTTTTCGGGCAATTGGACCATAGGCTCATTTATACGTGAAGTCGTAACGACTGTAGTGAGATTTGCTAAACTAGTCCTCGTGTGGCCTTTGGCGAACGTGATCCACCGTTCCTGAACCCATTTTGCACAGGGTTGAAGAAATCCCTGAAACTTCTTCGGACTCGGATGCAGTCGAATATTTTTTTCTCTCAAAATCACTGTTCGACGCATTCCAAGAAATTCTTCTCGAGGAGTATTGTTCCACAACACCTGAAGAGCGAGCATTATCGCGCGTTTTCATGCAAGGGGGCCAGATGTTTACTGGAAAACACCGCCGCCAGAGAAAGGAAGGGCTGGCGGGCGCCTCCTCAAATAAATCTCTCCCCTACGAAAGTGCGGCAATATGTGCGCCTTCGCTTTTGTCTGGCTTAACTTCCAAAGGCGAAGGCAGAGGACGGGACAAAGAGGCCTACCGCGGGTGAAGCTAGAATAAACAGTGCTCTCTAGGGCGTTTGCCTTTTTCATTTCCTGCGTTATACAAAAAAAGAAAAGCTTATATGCTACGCCAGGGACAAGGCTACTCACGGAAAGTACTGGATTCTTGACAAGATATTTAATATGAGTACGGACCCTTCACCGCAGGTTTTAAGATATGTAAAACGTGTTCATATTCATGGTGACATGCTCTCCGCATTGTAACCCGGTACGGTTCCCGCGGTGACGTGGCGCTGGGAATTAATTTGTCTTACTTGAAATTGTGTGAACCGTGGCTTTCCATCTTAGGCGCCCATTTCCGGCTTGAGCGGCGTCACCGTCGCAGTCGTCGTCGGCGTAACCGCGCGATGCATTATGGGAGGTTTCCCATAATGACGTCACACGTGACGTCATGAGGGTCAGGAGTGACGTTACGAGGGTCACGAGAGTTACGAGTGATGTCACGACGGCCACGAGTGACGTCATTATGGGAAACGTCCCATAATTCAACGGGCGGATAACGAGTGACGTCACCAAACTCCTTAGTGACGTCACGAGGGGGTCACGAGGGTTACCAGTAACGTCACTCGTGACCCGCGCGTTGCATCATGGGACGTTTCCCATAATGACGTCACACGTGACGTTACGCGTGCCTTCACGGGAGTCACGATTGACGTCACGATGATTACGAGTGACGTTACGAATGTCACTCGCGAAGGCGTGACTTTCACTCGTGAAATCACAACTTTCACGGGGCCTTCACTCGTGACGTCACTCGTGACGTCACTCCCCCTCTCTTCCTCACAAGGGTGAGGAAGAGAGGGGGAGGAGGAAGAGGACAGAAAGAGGAGGACAAGAGGAGGAGGGGAGGAGGAGAATGTACAGAGGAGGAGGACGGGCATACCCACTTCTCCGTACCCTCCCCACCTCCTCCTCAAGAGCTGAGGCTCTAATTCGGCATTCGAAAGCTTTTCTTCGTACCCTTTCGATCTTGCCTTCGTGCGTGTTGTCTAGCTCCCGACTCCCGCGACTTAGGTTGTGTACTGAGAAAAGCCTCTAAAAAAAGGAATTACGAAATCAATTCCTAATTCGTAATTTTCTACAAATCACGGCCTGAAAGTTATTCATTGCTTTTCTAAATTACCAGCAAAAAAGTGATTCATTACGTTACTCATTACAACAAAAATTAACTTAATGACAAGAATTTTGCTTGAACATTGCCTAAAATTGACTGATTTAGGGTTGTTTCCATGCCGGTCGGCTAGTCTTTAATTGAAGTCATGTTTATTTTGATAACTTAGAAAGTTAATTAGAAAATAATAATTATCTAGCTAAGTTCTACGTTTTTGTGTTTTTTTTTTTTTTTTTTGGCAGTACCTGATTTTCTTCGTGGCTGGCAGTTTGTTCACGAGAAGAGTTTGTCGTTTTCTCAACCTCCCTCTTGGCAGGATGTCTTTTTTTTTTTAATCTCTGCTGAAACACCTCGTATACCTGAATCTCGTATGAGAACCTCCTACTATCATGACGCCACGAACAACCTCCTATAAAATAATATAATAACCTAAAGCTGTCTCGAGCTGCTCTACAAACCAATAAGCTCAACAAACAAAAATTAAAACAAAATATTTTTTGAGTTTTTACTATACGTAAAAGCTTACCTGGTGCTTGGTGGACTCGAGGAAAAGCCAGAAAAGAGGGCTGATGCGCAACCTTGCGCAGGTAACAAGGGACAGGTGACAGTTCAAAACTGCCAGTAAAGGCGCCAAGCCCGGATCCTCGTAAACAGCGGCCCTGCGTCTTCCGAGTTTACGACAAGTTACGACGTCACAACCCCGGAGACTGAACCATCCACCCTTCGCCTGATTCACAGGCTTTAAAGTTAAACAAACCGTTTTTCAATCTTGGCCTCAAAAAAAAAAAAAAGAAAAAAAGAAAAAAAAAAGAATAGATTTGGTCCACTAAGATTTTTGACACGGCGCTCTCGCCTGGATCAAATAAGTCGCCTCTCGTGATCGTGTAGGTCACGCTGTGGTTCTGCAGAGGGGATGACTTGGTTTTTGCTGTCGTACATTCTAAGGTTGTCAAATTTTGAAACTAATAAGTTCGGCTCAAGAGGATTTGATTGGTTGCTAAGTGCAAACACCGATTTCTAAGCTTGCTTCGGGGACATAAATAAAGAGGCGCCACTTGGTTCGGGGTGTAAGCACATCCGTAAGATAAGTTTACTTTATAAATTGTACGTGCGTGCGCGACAAGCTTTCCGGTATGACCACCCCTCAAACAAAAATGCCAGCGATGTTGTTCTGGCACTGTCACAGGTCGAAGCAAGTCGCAGAAGCCATAAACAATGCTGAAAGATAGCTTAATAGAGATGTTCATTGGCAAGAGCTATAAAAGAACTGAAAAATGTTTTGCCGCGAGGCGGTTGAGGTCACAATATTGGCACGAGTTTAAGCATAAAGGCAAACATTCAGAGGCTTGCTTGCTTAACTATCGAAAGGTACTGTGCACTTCGCAGAGGAAATAACGAATAAATAATAACGTCTAAACATTTTCAGACTGTGCCACGAAAATCTCGATCAAACAGTGTCTTCAGAGTAACGAGGATCCGTCAGAGTGCGGACACCTTGGCCCGAATTCGAACCCGTCACCAGGGGATTCATAACACGTCACTTTGCAACTGAAAATCCTATTTCGCAACTCTGGTTAAAAAGTTGGGGCTTTATTTTCTATTTAACAACACCGCCTGTTTGGGGAGGGGGGGGGGGGGGGGGGAGGCGGATCATAATACAAGTCATGGAAGCTCTCCGCGGAGACTAACATGACCAAAAGCTAGCGGCTCCAACCGACTAAATAATTGTTCTGCAATAATTAGAACAATAATTACGGAAGCGTAAAGGGGTCACGCGCTTTTAAAACGCGTTACAGTTTTCCTATCCCGCGTAATATTTCATTATACACGGTAAAACAGTAAGTCATCAAGGCAATGACACCAAGTAGATTTTTTCTCCTACTAAGGTCTAGAGGTGACCTGTCCTCGACCGCCATATCTAAAGGTCCGTTCCCACTTGCGACAGTCGCTCGAGCGATCAGCGACTAGCCGACTGGTTTATGGTCGCGGAGCGACCAAAACAGGTCGCTAGCGACAGGTTTTGGGCAGTCGCTCCCTGACCGATTTTTTAAGTCGCAAAAACCAGTCGCTGGACGGCAGAGCCAATCACAGTCTTGTCGGAAGTGATGCGTGTGTTCGTTTGCATCAGGCACTGCTTCCCGCGGGAAAGAGCGACGTGCGCACGGCGGCGGTAACTGGCATGGAGTTCTGCACGGAAGCTCTTAATAATGCTGTCAAAGACTATCCGTTTCTTTACAATAAGCGGCACCCCGACCACAAGGATCGGGACAAAAAGCTGCAGGCCTGGAACGAGATCGGCGATATTTTCGGCATGGCAGGTACAGTGTACGTACATTATCACGGTTGAAGGTCCTGCCGGCGCCTTTGATCACAAAAAACCGTCGGCCGGCTAGGGAAGGTGTTCATTATTATCCGTTAAGTTGGCAGCGCGCCTGGCGACTCCTCAGTCGCTCAATGAGGTGTGAACACTGGTGGTCGCCAGTCGCTTGTCGCTAGTCGCTCCAGCGACTGTTCCAAGTCGCAAGTGTGAACGGGCCCTTATGAAGACCAAATATGTCTACCTTTATGAGGCCACTTTCATCGGCGCCTTTTTCGAACTCCGAATCTATCCTATTCTGGAGTGAGCTCTATCTGAAGCGTCTGCCTTAGATACAAAAGAGTTGTGCACTGGCGGTCACAAAACACTTGGTGAAGGTCTTTACTATAAGAACACAACGCTCGATATCAACACCACGGAGAAAAAAAAGTTGTTTTGTTCAGTCAGCGTTTGACGGGTAAATCATCGCCGTGAAATTTAGAGAATATTCTTCCTAATGCTTGTATTAGTCAGACTGCACGTAAGCAACGTAAGCCTTTTAAAAACACATGTCAAGGTACCAATGTGATATGCGCAATACTTTTGTTTTGAGCTGCAGGCCATCGCAATGTAGCCTCCGTCATTTCACCTTTGCCAGGTTTTTATTCGAGATGCCACTTTGGATTGTTTTCGACACTCTTCATAATTACTAACAAAATTATGACGCGCAAACTTCCCCGGATTATTAACTTGCTTCAAGGGATGTCTCGAGAAAATAGGAAGAGACAGACCGTACAGAACTCGAAGAAAAGGACGCGAAAACCAATCAAACCAAGGTCGGTGCACGCCGCAGGAGGACACAGCAAACAAGCAGTTCGCAATCAAACCATGGCGAAGATGCTGCGCCTACACAGTGCGTCAAAAACACTACATCTAGAAAACTCATGATCCAATAGATTTTCACTCAGCCCGACATCACAAAGCCCCCAACCAAACTAGAAAGAATAAGTGAAAAAAGAAATAACAAAAGCACACCACAATCTTGATCAGCCGGACCGGATTATCCCTCGAATCCTTACTCGCACAGTCCATCAGTCCCGCCGACCAGTCCAATCACAAAACCATCACCTTTTTTTGCCGATTTGAACCGCTTGCTTTCTTGCCTATCTTCAGTCTCGAAATAAAAACAAAAGACACACAAATCACAAACAAAATGCATGAACGTTTTTGTTTTTTTTTGCGACCTTTGTAGGGGCAACTCTATCTGCACCTGAACCGTTTACCCTGACGCAGCATCCTAGACCGTAGGATTTCCAGCTCCCTCGAACATCCACGGTTTCTTTTCATCCTTCCTCACCAGGGAATTCGCCCAAAGGAAGAAAAAACGACCCCAAAAGGAAAGAACAGAGCTCACGCTGAGACCGAAAACAGACCTTACTCTGGCTCGCCTTCTATTCACTCTCGCAATATCTGCAGAACGAAGCAGTCTCCCAGGGATCTTCTTTTCCGTTTTCTTATTACCGGAGAAGAACTCGCTGGGTGAGGGATAGGCCTCCCTAAAGTTTCGGTGGTGTGCCGCACACAGGCGGATCGCGGGAAACCAATGTCCTCTGGGAGCAGTGGCCTTTGACTTGGCTACACACGATCCCCTGCGGAGTGCCGTGGTCGTGGCCTAAAGGTAAAGACCCTGCTCTCGATTATCCAAACAGCCGAGGGAGTTGTGGGAGGGCCGACCTTACGACAGAAGGGGAATAAAAAAAAAGGCTATATTTACAATTCTATTGTAAGCAGTATCCTACAGCTTATGCGATTTTGAATCGGTGGTTAGAGTCAACGCAGTTGAGTCTTTTTTTAACTCTGGGACAGTGTGCGAACTAATTGCTGTCCCTTTTAGGTGTAGTCCCCGCATTATCTCCTCCAAGAAAGATACTTTATATGACACTTAGGTTCACACTCTTGAAATGAATTTTCAAAATGCAGTACTTTCGCCTATGTGTCATTCTTTAAAATAACACGAAATCTCGACCACCGATATTTCGCGTTTCGCGCCAACCGAGATCCTACTGTCAAAAACTGTCGTAGCCAGATCACACAAGCAGTGTGCGTAACTTTTTCCATTGTGCGTTTAGGCATACTGTTAACCAATCTTTATAAAGAAATTCTGTGGGCATGCGTTTTCAGGAGCTTTCTATAAATCGACGCTGAAGTGGTTTTAAATATGGGAACACAAACGCTTGCGCCTTGTTAACTAGCACCCAGCCATTATGAATATCATATTCGTTTGATCATTTTGATTAGCCAGAAAAACACCTTCAAAGTATCTCCGAAACCACGCCCTCCTCAGGTAAAGAAAAAGGCGAGAGAGGAGCGAGCCCGTTAGCTAACGTCATGAAAGGACCTACGGGGGGGAAACGCGGGTCCAACGGTATCCTGCCCGCGCTTTTCTCGCAGGCTCCTCATGCTGACGTTCAGAGCCGTCGTCGTTCTGCCGCTGCATAACGGTCGCTTCAATCCGTTGACCAGTCGTACTATTGATTCGATCCCCCGACACATTTATTGTTTTCTTGTGTGTTCACGGGTTTGCGCAATTTTCGCCGAGCGGCTGCACAAATCGGGTTTGGCGCCGTTGTTCCTTCGGTTTCCCGCCCTCTCCATGCCGACACCGAGATGTCAAAGACGTGGGTTCCCGCTGTGCAAACCGAGAAAGTTTGGGCCCCGCAAGCAGATTGTTTTTTGTTTCTTTCGGAACGTGTTTCGGACGGCGCATGCAAAACCAGCGTGTGGGTTTGGGTCTGAAGGTAGGTAGGTAGGTAGGAACGTTTATTTCACTTTTTTTGCATTAAGAAATGCTGCGGTGAAAGGGTGGGTCTGAAGAAGGCTCGTCTGAACCCGATGCTCCGCCGACCAAATTTGAGCGTAAGATGGCGCCTCAGTGCATCCAAAGGCACACGCAAAGAGGAGATGAAACAAGTGGGAATCATCAGCCGGCTGTCCTAGAAACAAAATTATCTATTAGGTTAGTAGTTGTTAGCAGTATACTCCAAAAACCGCCTTCATGTAGCTAAAGAGTGGGCTTTCGCTGGCTGTTGCGTACTAACCATCTGATATTAGTAGTGTTTTTATTTTGGTTTATTTATGTGTCGCTGAAGTGACCATACTGTACCCAAGATGATTTTATTAACAACTCCGCTAACCGTTTACTTTAGAGTTGAAAGCTTATGTTCCA
This sequence comes from Ixodes scapularis, assembly GCF_016920785.2. NCBI lineage: Eukaryota > Metazoa > Arthropoda > Arachnida > Ixodida > Ixodidae > Ixodes > Ixodes scapularis. The sequence goes on along the minus strand of NW_024609880.1, from coordinate 69,493,190 downwards.
AAACTGGGCACGCAAATCATCTTACTATCGATTATTTGCTAAAAGTTACGTCAGGTGACCAAACACCAATTAAGTTTCCCGCTAATTGAGCGGGAAACTGAATTGGTGTTGAGGTCACGTGACGTCAATGTGGCCTCTAAATCTTGCGGAGAAACTAAATCTTTTCATAGGTGACAAGACACGAAGTCATGCGACGTCATTTTCCCGCCACATTTAACGGGGAAACTGAATTGGTGTGAGGTCACATAGCGTCAATTTTCCAGCTAAATTTAGCTGGGAAACTGAATTAGTGTTGATGTCATGTAACGTCAATTTTCCCGCTAAATCTAGTGGAGAAACTTAATTTGTTCATTGGTGACGTGACTTGAAATCAGAGACGGCAGTAATGACATTCCTGTAATGAAATTACAGTAATTAAATTACTTTTTGAAGTAATGAGTAATGTAATAGATTACTTCTCTAGGCTAGTAATTTAGTAATGTAATGATTTACTTCCAGGCAGTAATTTCGAGAAAATCACTCATTACTTTTGAAATTACTTTTGTCCTAAATTAGAAAGTTCGTTTGCAAGCCTTAAAAAAAGAAGAGAAAATTAGTTTGCACGGTGAAATGTTGTGAAAGAGCGTCGGAGGAAATAAACGACGGCCACCGGAGCGGAAAGCCTTGTACGAAGAGCAGGACAGACGCACAGAAGAGGACTGGAAAGACGAAGGAAAAAAGCTTACGTGTAGACATCGCTGGAAGGCAACGGCTTACGAACTCCAGACACGACAGGTTCACGGCGTCGCGCCATCAGGACGATACTGTACTTCGTTTATCCCTTAGCTGACAGTACGGTGGGAGCTGCAAGCTCACCAGAACCAATCAAACACCTCCCTTTAATCACCTGTCCCTTCCCTTTCTCTGCGAGTTGGTGTGAACGAGAGCGTGGTTACGTGGCAAATGATAGACGTGTGACTGCTCCAACCAGGGAGTAAGATAGACAGGTGGGGAAACGAGCGCCAAATAAGCGACCGGATTGTGTCCCCCTCAGTTTTCTCTTTTTCTGTGGCGCCATCTATGTGGAGCACCGCGAACTCTCGCTCCGGGTGGGCGACCGAAGGCGACCGGCTAAACTGACGGAGATGCATGGTTTCTCGTGTATTTTCAATGGAGGACTGTCGTGCTCTCGGTTTATTTTGCGCTCTCTGCCATTAAGTTCCACGCAAATTCGATTCCGATTTTTTTCCTCTCGCCGCAGCGCCATCTGTCGCAACTCGGGGGTACCCGCAAGCAGACGAGTACACAATCCGGTCACGGCGCTGCGGTAGGCTTCTATGGACCGTTTCCCCACCTGTCTATCCTACACCCTGGCTCCAACAAACACGTAGGTTCCACCGTTTATCCCTAAGCTGACAGTGCGTCAGCTTAGGGATGAACGGCTCATAGGCTACAGGGCGACGGGCACACCACCAGTGAGTTAAACATAATTTTAAGAGGCCCTGCAATCCTATTTAAGCGTCTGCCTTTTTTGCGGTTTCCACGTCTCTTGGGGTTCGGGCAAGCCAGCGGGCACGGAGAGAGGAACTAAATATCAGTGCATCATATTTTAACCGGACGACGCGGAAATTGCCTCCACCAACGGGGGCGACCCGCGGTACCGAAAGCGCGCGAAATGTGACGTCTTTGGTCCTGGGCTTACTACTGCTCAGAGCCGCTAAAAGGTTTTTTTTTGAGTCGAAATACAAAACACAAGTGGCGCGAACCGTTTCAATTATTTATAAAAGTAGTTTTTGTTCAGTATTTTAGATCAGAAAAGAAACAAATGCAGTTTATGAAGTACGGAAATAAGAAATGAGCCATCGACATGCCCGTCACCAAGCGGTGGAAAAGGCGGCGCATACTAGAAAAGAGTAGTGGGATCAGGCGCCGACACGGAAAGATCCCGGATGTACGCGGCGGCGCTGCGGTCGTTTACGGACTGGAGTATCCGACCGGCTCCCAGCGTTCCGAAGGCCTTCAGCGAGTGGCTTTGTCTTGCGTTTTGGCCATTTCGCGGTACGGCAGCGCGAAGTGGCTCCCATTCTGAACTGATATTTACCCCGTGTTTGCTGTCGTTTGCGGCCAATGAAGTGTCATGCGGAATTAGTGTTTAATCGCGCAGCAAATGCAATGAGAGCCGCTCTGGCTGCCCGCTGTATACATAGAACACGCTTCAGTGGCGCCCTCTCGCACCGTCGACACGCAATGCGGCAGCCGTGAGCGCTCAATGAGCTCATTATCCCTCCTCTAGTTCACGGCCACTGAAGCAACCAAGGACGTCATGAGGGAGGTTATTTTTTGCTTGTTTTTGTAATTTTAATTTGCCTATAACTTTTAAAATAAAGCGAAATTCGAGAAAAGAAAAGTTACATTAAGTTACTACGGTCAGTGCGCTCAGGTTTGGTGCAAATTAAGAACCAGTAAAAACGTGCTTGAAGGGCCCCTTTAAGACCTGAGAGGACAGGATAAACAGGTCCCCAGCCTTGTAAGTTCGTAAAGCAAGGTCAAACCGTAAGCTTCGACCGTTGCGAACAACAAACGACCGGAATAAATATGTAACTCTAAATGCCTTGTCAAAGCCCCAGAACGTTTTGTGCATCCTCGAGCAGTGCAGGTGCCGCTCACGGTATGCCTCGTTACCTTCCCCTGGGAAGTTTATTCGGGAATAAGCCTACAGGCAGATATCGTCCTCGTTTGTTGGGAAAGTACACAATTTAAAAAAAAAGAAGCTCGCGCCATTTCTCAACTGGCGACGCTTCTGGTTAGCAATTATCCAGGGCCTTTTTGTGACAATGCACAAAAATGTGGTTTTTCGGGCGTTTGGGAAAAATGCTTCTTCGAGGGAATCACCGAGAATAGGCTCTTGGAAGAATAGAATTCGATTGTGTCCGAAGCGGGAGGGAGACGTTTCACGAGACGACTAAAACGAGCTTCCGTTGCCCGACTTAAAAAAACTCACTCGGACTACAATTTCCAAATCAGAAAGACGGAGACATATCACCCTTTCAGTAAGAACCTTCACAGTCGAATAAACAGCGAAACCGGTGAGTCGACTGTCTTAGTCACATCTAAAGAAGCTATATTCATCATGTTTAACACTTATGCCGTGTGCACCAGCAAAACCACTGTCCAGTATGATTCACTTTGAGGCACAGAAGGTTGTTGCGGTGTAAACAGAAAGATCTGAGTTTTGGTACATATAGACCAACTCAGCTTTTTGACGTGACATCACTGCGGTGGCGCTGCTGTCGGCACTGCGCATGCGCAGCGCCTCGCCTCTCCCGGATTTGGTTCCTGCACACGCGCTGTGGGAGCAAACAAGTGCTTGTTTTGTAAACACTGTGATGGTGTATGCGGTAAATAAAATAACACGAATTACTGTCTCAAGGTATTCAAAAGTAATGTCAAAGTAATTTCATTAGTTCTGAAAAGTAATTGTAATGTATTGTCAATACATTTAGTTCGCAGTAATTTGTAATTTAATTACATTTTTTTCGTTTTCAGAAAAGTAATTTGTAATGTAATTTAATTACTTTTTTAAGTAATTTTTTCATCTCTGCTTGAAATCATGTCACGCCATTTTCCCCGCTAAATTTAGCGGGGAATTGAATTGGTGTATAGGTATGTTACGTCCCATAAAGCAACGCGCGCAGTTACGCCGACGGCGACGGCGACGCGCGAAACACGGGAACAAGCGCCTAAACGCTGCGCTTTAGAAAAAAAAATACAAAAAACACAACGTAAAACATTATGAGGGGAAACTCGGTGGCAAAGCCTGTCAAAATTAATTCGGCTGCGCAAATAATCCTTTTTTTTATTCAGCGTCAAGCCTGCACATGACTCTAATATTTCCATCGATATAATATTGAAATGCGCGTGTGTTATAAACATGGAATATAACATCTTTTATAACATTTGAAAGGTAAAGATTGTAATGATCAGACATTAATTGATAGGGACCATGTGCAAAGGATAATGTACTCACCTGATTATGTTTGTTCACAAGTCAAAAGTCACTATGGTTCACCTGAAAATAAAACGGAAATTTCATTGTAGAAGTACACCAATCTAACTTCCCAAAACAAATGCGCAGAACCACACTTTTATTAACTCTATTTTAGAGCTCAACTCTTGGGCGCCCGTTTCCGCGTATAGTGGCGTCGCCGTCGGCGCCACCGTCGCCGTCACCACGCGCGCTGTATTATGGGACGTCACAGACCTATACACCAATTCGATTCCTCGCTAAATTTAGCGAAGAAACTGAATTAGTGTGTAGGTGTGTGATGGCCCACAATGCAACACTGCGCATTCAAATTCTCCGCTACACTCAGCTGCAAAGACAGACGTCACATGACCTCAACACCAATTCAGGTTCCCCGCTAAATTGAGCGGGGAAACTGGCATTGTGTATAAAATCACGTGACAAAGTCATGTGACATCATTTTTCCCGATAAATTTAGCGGGGAAAATTAATTGGTGCTTATGTCACGTGACGCAAAATTTCCCGATAAATCTAGCGGGAAAACGGAAACTCTTAGTTGCTGGTTCCCGTGTTTCGCGGCGTCGGCATCGCCGTCGTCGGTGTAACCAGAGGAGGAGGGGAGGTTACGCAGAAGGAGGAGGGGAGAGTACGTAGGAAAGGAGGGTACGGATGAGGAGGAGCGGAGGGTATGGAGCAGGAGGGAGGGTAATGAGGAGGGGTGTACGATGGGAGGAGGAGAGGGTATGGAGGAGGGTATGGAGAGGAAAAGGGGAGGGTACGAAAAAGAAGGAGGGGAGGGTACGGAGGAGCAGGGTACGGTAGAGGAGGAGCGGAGGGTACGGAGGAGGACGGGAGGGTATGGAGGGAGGAGAGGGTATGGAGCACCTCCCCTCCTTCTCCTCCGTACTCTCCCCTCCTCCTCCTCAAGAGCCGCGCTCTAATTTGGCATTACAGAGATTTGTAAACGCCTTTCATTTATTAGCAATCCACTTAAATACCGTAAGAACTCTGGAGTCAGTGCGTTACACGGGAGAGTGGGTTTAAAGAAAACGTGATATTAAGAATTCGCGAGATGAGTCGACGTCTTGAGTGGAGACGATGAATTCGGGCAAGCCCGGTCCAGAGACGTCTCCGGGAAAAATGATTGAAAGAATGCTGTATTTCGGGTAAAAGGAAGGCCAACATTTGCAGGGTGATCAACACGAGCGGATGTGTGAGGAGGTGACAAGGTGAATGAGCTATGTAGGTGGTCGTCGTACATACGTTTTGTTTAAGAAACAAAGCTGGAGTAATGAGACGCTATAAAGCGAGTTGAAAGGTTGTGAAGTGATTTCATGTCAGATGCAAGGTATTTAAGATGAGGGTCCCAGTCTGATGATGTAAATTTTAATTTTGGGCGTAATAACATGACATTGTGCGACGCGTTCGACAGACGACGGCTGAAGACGAAGATTGCTGCGTAGAAAACCAAGAGTGCGGTTTGAATCGGGAATGATGCTGTTAATCTGCGTTTTCTAGCAAAGGTCGCGAGATAAATGAACGCCAAGATATTTCTAGGTTGAAAGGGAATCTAAATTGAGGTTACCAATAGAATAACAGGCATGAAGATGCTGACGAGTTTATATAAAAACAAGACAGGGCTCTATAGGTGGAAGCATTTAAAAGCATTTGCCACTTTGAGCACCATGCGTTAATTTGGTCAAGGTCAGTCTACAGATTAAGTGAGTCATGTGTGTTAGCTATGGCTCTGTAGATCACGCAGTCATAAGCAAACAAACGAACCATAGAGGATAGCGAAAGGGGGATATAATTAAAGCGCTCAAAAAAGCAGGGGTCCAAGAACAGATCCTTGCGGCATGCCACAGGTTACAGGAGCGCTCCGGGAACACAGTTGTTGACGTGCCCATGCAGGGTTTGATAGCGGAGAAAATGTTGAGTCCATGCAGAACGAAAAAGTAAAGGAAAAGTGTGTACAGTTTTGTTAGTAGAAGTTTATAAGAAACACGATCAAAAGCTTTGGCAAAATCGAGAAATATGGCATCAATTTGAGGAGCGATTTCTAGGGAAATATGAGTGTCATGGCTGAAAGCGGCAAGCTGTGTTTCGCTGGAACGATGTTTTCTGAAGCCTTGTTGGTTGGAAAAAAAAAGATTTTGGTTCTAGAAATTGAATAGCTTGAAAATGAATGACATTTTCCACGAATTTATACAAACTTAAGCTAACGATATGGGTGGGTAATTTACAGGAAATCGCGCATCGCCACCTTTGTGAATGGGAGCGGCCTTACCTTTCCCCTAGTCGTAAGGAATAGCGCGAGTATCTAAGAAAAATTGGAGCAAAAAGACGAAAAAAGCAGTTGACAGTGGTTTAGTAATGTTTAGTATATTACTGTTTATGTTGTCAGCTTCTGTTGATGACGATATCTTAAGTGTATCTATCAACTTGCTAATGCTGTCTTTCGCGAAAGTAATCGGATGTATTTGAGGAAATGAAGTGGTTACAACATCTGGCAATGATGCGATGACGCTAGTGTTAAACATAGCGGAGAATGCACCACAAAACGTTTCAACAGCATCATCGTCAACGAGATCAATTTTGTTGTCATTTGCGGAAACAAAACAGGTTTACGATAGTGGGGATTTATTGTCTTGCAAAATTTCTCAGGGTTACTTTTGAAAATAGCGGCAAGATCACTCTGAAAAAAATGTGTTTTAAGTTTCGCGACAGTCAACTTGTACAATGTGAAAGTATCTGAGAAACAGGACCAAGCCTGATCGGTGTTTAACCGTCGGACACGTAGATACAATATTTTTTTCTTTAGGTTGCAAAGCGTCCTAGCTATTGGGTGCACGAGGGTGCAGACTCGTTCTCCCGAAATTATATTAGTGGCATATGACGGTCAATAGACCTTTCGGGAATTCAGGCTGGCCACTGTGATGACTATCATCATCTGAAAAATGACATATATGCTATAGTAACGGCGGCTTTCTGTTTACTGATGAAGGAAGAAGTTGATGACGCTCCTAAGCAGATGATTCGAGGCCTATACATTCTAGATGTTAGCGTGATGTGAATTAGTAATTGGAGTCAAGAGCTGCGTAAGCGTTTATTTCTAACTCGAGTCCAGTCAATCTGTTAGTAGCTCACACTCGGCTTCAAAGCCTCTTGATGTATAGAACGTTATCAAGGCGTCTGTGTCGGTTAGCGCTTCGTTCTGACTCGTTGCATCCTCTTCGCCATCGACACTGAGGGATTGGAAAAGAACTGTACAGTGAAGCACACAATCTCGCTACCGTTGACTTGCGAAAGTGACGGTACCCAATAAAATACTGCAGACCACAGGTTCATTGCCAGCATTAGTACGGTAAAGGTTACTAACTTTTGAGTCACCAGACGTCAGTGAGTTCCGGAAAGTGTCTATTAAGCTCAGTGACGTATCTTTAAAAAAAAAATACCCAATTTTTTTGTACAGAACGATAAAAAAATAGGGCACACATGACTACTAAAGAGATTTGAAGCCGAAGTTCACCAGATCAGAATTTCCCCTTTCGTATATTCTCATTTCTGATAAGATTCGACATCTGTGTTGTTTTAATGATCAAAGAGCAGTGTATGCACTTGTGATCGTTCAAGCCACCAAGGATGTTTACATCGCTCTGCGACGTGATAATTAAATCTAGAATTGACGATGATGATTCAGCTACCCTTGTTGGCTGCGTTACGAGTTGCTCTCAATGAAACGTTAGGAACAAATAAAACATATATATTTATTTCGAGATGCCTTTGCCGACGGAAATGTGTTGCCTCCCAAACACATGAAATGAAACCAATGAGAGCGTACTGTTAGGCGAAGTATTTTTTTTTAAATAACTAAGTTATGAAAGGCAATAACCAGAAAGCGAGTTTCACAATATGTCGGGTCCTTGAAAGAAAACTAATCCGGTTTATTCGACTTGCCTAAATAAACTACACATTGCAGAATGTTGTGATACCATGTCGGAATGTTACGCTAGTTGGCTTTAGGATAGAAAATTTCGGAAACCTGACCTTTCCTTGATCAAAAAATAAATCAGAAAGGCGAATTTTTTTATTGGCCGACGTCCACCTAGCCTAATATTTGACAAAAAAGGAGATTGCATCGTTTGAGCCTTGGGCATATATTTTAGTAAAGGAAATTTCTCTGCAAAAGAAAAAAAACAATTTTGTCTTCGCGGTCAAAAGATTTTTTCTTAACACAAATGTTGGAGGCGCCCACAGTGCCTTGTGTTGCACTCTCAGAAATAGGAAGCATAGTGGTCATACCTCGTGTCCCATATATAACACCTAAAAACAACATTTCGGGCATTCATAGTGCCGAGTGTTGGACGCGCTGATCTCCTCCCGACCTCCTGCGTGGACTGCCTTGCGCTACATTGCGACAGCTACAGCTGTCCATACCTTCCCTAACCCGTAAACCGTTCTTCCTCTCCGCCCCCTTCCCCTCACATGAGAGTGACACACCGGCCCTCACGCTATCCTATCCAAGTTCCTTCTTTTCCAGTACTATGATGTTTGCAGTGCCTCATTTAAAAGTTTAGTCCTCTGTCGTCGAACTGAGGATACCAACTTTTACGAGTGGCTTGGGAGCTGTATCGTAAAACTTACTAAATAGCTAATGTACCGTATCAAAAATTACAGAAACAACAAAACACTGAGGCTTTGCAGCAAGGCCAACAAAATCTTTCAGCGTTTTCCTGTCTTATTTATTGCGTACATTCTATTTAAAAAAAAAAAAAGTTGTATCACTCGACTATCAAGCCGCTCCTGAAAGTTGGTGTCGCCTGTTCGACGTGAGTCGACTGAACGTCGAGTTGTAGCTTTTCGAGCGTTATACGCGTGGCAAGGGGTGTAAGTACCGCACCCCTTATTTTTGAGGGTGTGGTTTGACAAATATAAAGCGAGCTAGGTATAGGAGCCTTATATGACAATTTCGTATTTTTGCTTTCTTTATTTTATCCACCCAACATGACGTGCTCCAGATGTCGCTTCTGAAGGACGATGCATACACTGCGTTGAGTTTAACCGAGTGCGAGGGTTGCTATGGCAACAGCTGCGTTGGCTCAACAAAACCGGTTTTTGCACCCTGTTTGCTATAACCGATGCAGCTGTTTCCATAGAAACCCTCGCAATCGTTCTGACTGTGTGTGAATCGCCCTTCATTCCCACCGCTAGCGTCATATTCTGATGGAGTTTCGACTTACCGCAATGCATAGTTTGTTTATGCAGGCCGAAAAACGGGTTTTCGTTTCCCCTTATGGTCCCGGTACACACCTCTTCATCCGTTTCATTGTCTCTAGGACAAACATATATTCGTAAAATAATACCTGCCAAGATCGAAAGCATCTGTCTGCAGAAAGAAACAAATAAAGATATAACGCCGCATATTCCGAGAATTATGAGATGGCCTCCAGCAACTAATAATTTGACGTGTGCTGCCAAGTACACAATATAAGGACCTGAGTTTCGTATGCCCCGAGCTTTCCAAGCTCTAGGCAACTTCAGAACAAGATATGGGCTCTCACGTCAGACGCACACAAGCCTCTTGAACAAATTTAGTTCCTAGACTCGGGTGTGCAAGATGTTAAAAGTTCACTAGCTCGCCTGCACCTTCCTCGTTATAGTTTTGAACAAATTTAGATTGAAAATGTTGCCGCAAGATGCAAGGTCTTCCTATCCAAAGTCGCACTTTTTGTTTTAAAAAGACATCCGATCCCCTCTTGTGTCACGTTTCGCACCCGAGGCACCTGCCGAGTCACGTTCAAAGACTTAATTGCGTTCTATATTTTTAATTTTTCCATGAACTGCGTTAAGTGCCGACGATGAGGCGTCGCAAGAAAAAAAAAGCCTCGCGGTGATTTGTGTGGAATGACACTCAAGAAGCATTTCGACAAAAATATATATATATAAATTAAATTCTTCCGTATCCTGCTGGGAGTGCAGAGGTGGAAAGGAATGTCTTGAAACAGTTGCTGGGTTGTGAACAGAAAAATAATGTTTTATGAGCTTTACATTGTTTAGGTCGCGAGTCCTAGTGTCATCCCTCCGAACAATGAGAAGGTAAATGATAGAGACGGCCACTCACTGTTATAAATCTGCTAACAATTGACTTGCGTATACCAGTGGGCTCTAAAACGCAATCTACACAGGGTTTTGAACACGCTGCGCATCATGCTCAGCACCGCATTCCATGTCACATTTTGATCGGGGAGCTTTGCTAATATATCATCGTTCGTGAGGTTTTCTCCAATAATCATGCGAACTAAAAAATAAAAAAAAAACAAAAAAAAACACGAAAATACGCGTGGGGCTTGTTCGTAAACAGTGAGCAAAAGTTTCGAAATTATGCAGTGCGTAGAAACATACAAAGGCGTCTTTGAAACACATAACATTGCGTTAAGTATGAGTCAACAAACCAGTGCATGCCACTGGGAACGAAGAAAACTAAGAGGACTTGGTGATTTTCCAATCACTCGTATAATATTTAATGTTCTAGCATTTGAAGTGTTGTCAAAGGTATTAATTTCCCATTGTGAACTGAATTTAGAGGACATAAGTGTGAGCGAGGATTCTATGACATCACAGAGATCAAAATTCAATGGTGCAATAGCAGGTTTCTTGAAAATTAAGTTACGTGAACCTTACTTTTGGGATGTCGGCTGCGTGACATATTCTGAAAGTCTCAAGCGACGAGAGAAATTTTGCGCGAGTGAAAATCAATAATGCTTAATTGATAAGCGCCATTTATATTGATTAGCTTAACTAAGCCACGCATTTCAAATTTACAAAAAGCTGACAGGCGAAGGCGTAATTGCTTCCTGCACAAGATAATTTGGTTTCTAGTCAAAGGCTATAAACATAATAAAAGCTAATAAAGTAATTCATATGTTCTGCGTAACAGAAACAAATGCGTTTTTAGAAGCAATCTGTAAAACTTAATCTCAGCCGCGCTAGTCGTCATTCTATTTCAGTCAAACGTAAAGAATTTTATTAACAATATTTACAGCGAGAAGTCGATGCATTGCGAACAGCTTCCGAGGAAAGACAAAATACTAATGAACACTGCAGAATATCAAGGGAAAAGGGAAGCGTTATTGATGGTCGCGTCGACGATCTCCCGATCTGGAATATTTCTACAGCATTTTGCATCTAATTTTGCTTCTTTCGCTTCTTTATTGGCTTTATAACACGTCGAGAGCGTAATTAAATTTGTTGATTGATCATCCGAGTATAAACACGATAGAGGACGAATGATAACCTTCGTTAGTTTCAGTGGCTCAGAATCCAGCAGGCGAAGAGCTATTACGCGTAAATACCGCAACACAGTCCATTTAGCCAAAAGAATATTGATACGATTCATTAATTATTAAGGTACCGTAGAAAATCTGAAAGCCACGGAAGCAGTAGGGTCCTAAATCCATAGCTTATTAAGGGAACGGATGGACCTTGTTTTCTCCTGTTGTTGTTGAAAGCAAAGTAGCGGAGGCCTTGGGTGATAGTGTAAGCAGCGGAACGCGGGCGCAGTTTTTGGTGTGATGTCGTAGCGCGCGCGACCCATGCCGTTGACTGGGGGAGAGGTGCGTTGTAGAGTAGTAGCAACTGCGTATTAGTTCTATCGCATGTTCACTGCATTTGGTAGAATATCTTCGCGCGAATTTTCTAGGTACTAATTCAACAAGTACGAAAAAAGAAAACGGTAATATTTCCCCTGTTTTATAAACAGTTCGCAAAAAGTATAAAAATGATAAGATGCAAGCTTGGCGGATTTTTTGTTCCTTTTTTTTAATTTTTATATGCTTAGAATAAAAAGGGTTGAAAGCTTCTTTCTAGCACGTTCCTCTATTTTCACGCCAAGCCGGTTAAGCGTAATTCAGCAGTTACCTCAATAAAGACAATTCGTGCTCTGAATAAAAATACTGCTGTAAGTTATGCATGTCACATACACGGAACTTCTTTTTTTTTAAATTTTAAACGACTAAAATTTGGCGCTTTCAGATCCTCTTAAAGTAATACTGGAGGTGTTAACTTCACCGTGAACTGCGTTAAATAAAAGCCCCCCCCCCCCAAAAAAAAAAGTATATATATATATATATATATATATATATATATAACAGGCATGGTGGCGGAAGGCCGATGATAAAAGAAGATACACACCGTATAAAATAATCCGCGTGATATTTTTCTAAAGAGCAAAACATATCTTCCGTATACTGTTTGTTTTCCTCAAAATATTTTGTTAGCATAATTGTCTAAGAGTCGATATTAATTTTGCAGCTTTATTGTTTAAGGAATCAAATGCGATAAGAAACCTGCACTTAGCCCCAATTTGTTTCAGAAGAAATACACATCGGGCTTTTGTTTTTGTTCAAAAATAAATTGATTCCAGCAAATCTTAATAAAGCAGCCCTTAATGTTTAATGAGATCTGTCAGGCCAAAGAAGGAATAACTTCGCGAATTTTATTAATACCTGCCGATTCTTTATTATCGAACAAATAAGTGACGGCCGCATACGCTTAGCCTATCGAGTGTATTATCAACGTAAAGGTTGAGTTATTCCCGATTGTTGTATCGAAACAAATAAAAAATATAAATGCACGGGATGTGCACAAAAAAGGCGATTGTATTGATTCTTATTCATCCACTAAATTTTTAGCATACATGAAATAAGTAGTATTTCTCGCCTCTAGGTCGCTTGGACCACTAGCAATAAAACAGATTTCAAGATAAAAAAAAAATTAAAACATCTGGAACCAGATATGTGTGCAGTGTATCTGGTTTTAGTTCGCAGAAATTGTTCTTTAAAGCGGTGACATTTATATCAACACAACGTTCAGTGTGTGGTTAATGTACCCTTTAAAAATTCGATGGGGGTAAAAACATCTCCCGATCATTGAACCAATTGTTTGAAACGCGTGGAAATATTTGGAGCCTAGAATAATACTGCCATTTCGCAAACATTATTATTCATTATGACTACTCACTATAAGGAGCCAATCCAGTTTGTAGAATTAGTTACAAATTAACTATACTTTTGAGATACTGATATTTTTGCGTTCTTTCCGCCTGATTTCAAAACTGCATGCTTAAGCAAGGCTGCAAGCCCTGCCGCTAATAATGAGAAGAGTAAGGCGTACGCGTCATGGTCGCACATAGTAACTCTGCAACTAAGGATATTACGGAAGTAGCTGATAAGAACACTGAAGGACTGCTAACAAAGCAGAAATCGGGAACATAATGCGGACCACAAGTTCGTCTGCTTCTTGTGCAGGAGTTGTGGTGACGTCAGAAACGCCGAGCTCTGATTGGCTCTGATTGAAGGATAGTGCGGAGACCTCGAAGGAAGCTGCCTCGAGGTCTACCCACTATCCTTAACTAAGAGTCATCAGAGCTAACCGTCGTTACGACGTCAACACAACTCCTGCACAAGAAGCAGGCGAACTTGTGGTCCGCATAAGCCCCTCCTTGCGTTTATTAAGCTTCTAATGTTTGTATTTCTTAATTTTTGTTGCGTGTCCTTGGAAATAGCGAAAGTCTACGATCTTACTGACCGTCTAATTAAGAAACGCAGAACGTTGCTTTTTCTCTACACGCTTTCTGCTTCGTGATTCTCTCTTGGGTGTTTTTATCAGCAAATGGAGCAGTCTCATTGACTGCGCAGCAACGATAAGAGGAATTGGGCACTCGCCACGCCCTTTGTTTCTTACGTTGTCGACGGCTGTAAACAAATCGGCTTTAAATATAAAGTCGGTTGCTAAAACATGGAAGGGATGCAAAAGTCAATGATTGGCGAGCTTCCTCGGACGACTCCTGAAGGTCAAGCGCGAGGCTACGCAATCATGACGTCATCAATCTATGACGTTTCTTTATCACATTTGTTTACTTGTTTTTGTTTTATTTTAGAAGTACGTCACGTCTACGGTTAACGTGTCCATCATTTACGCTTATATTGGCGTTGCAAACAATCTGATTCGTTCGCTTTAAATCTCAAACTTTGTCAAAAAAATTTAAAAAAAAAGTTATATCAGGTTGACATATGTGAGTACTAGCAGAGCAGTCAGAAACCGAACAAGATAACACGGACTTCGCCATTGATTTGCCCAGTTCGTGCCGTACTGACGACGCACCCAAAAAAAAGAACCACAAAGGACATGGCGAAAATTACGTCTCCATCCAACCCTTGCTGCATAGGTTATCAGATCGATCTGCTCCCGCAGGAAATGAGCACGGCGCAAGCTTTAAGCGAGCACCAGCACGCATAGTTCGAGGGTGCGAGGCAGCATGCCATAATACCGTAACCTGCGTGCTGATGTTATGGCGAAAGCCGGCACGATAATCAATGCCCCGGTCAATCGGAATTTTTTTTTTGTCAGATTTTAGGAACTTGTGATTAATGTTCGTTTGCCTGGTCTGGTCAATGCCACCTAGAATAACCAAAGCCGGCGTAATAGTAGAGCAGGGTGCGGTAAAATTAGACGCGGGGCAAAATGCGTTAGTGTGTGTTTAGCGTCATTCATCGCCCAGACCAGAAATCAGAGTACGTTCAAACTTCACGGAGAGGGGCCGCAGCCCATACACTTTACATGTGCAAAACGTGAAAAACATCGGCGAGAGTGTACCGGAGAAAATAAATGAGGAGTTGAGGTTGACGCGTTTATACCCCCCACCCAAAAAGGCGGAAAATTCAGCGCGAGTTTTCGCTTCGAGTCGTGCGCCCCGGTTGGCACCTACTATTCTGTCAAGGTAAGCTTTAGTTTTATTGATATGCTGCATTAGCTCCATGCAGACCAAATCTGAGCAATCTGTGGCTGCATTCTGTAAATAAAAAATTACATATGTAACGGGATACCCACAGGTAAAAACGCGAGTCTGGCATTCTAGGAAGCGTATGTCAATAACGCACGAGACTCCTCGTTGCCCCTGAGCCAAATTCTTTTTCTGCCGGGTCTAGGGTGGCACGAAGTATAAAAAAAAAAACAGAAACAAGGGCTTCATAAAGCGAAAGTGACATGAACAAAGCTCTCAGAAGTCTCAAGAAACAGAGTCACTCCCTTTGCACTGCTGCCACACTTTTTGGCGTACCAAAGGATGCGCTTCGAAGTCGAGCCAAGCGGCTCGGTGAATGTGAAGAGCAGGGGCTCTAGAAGCAACGACTAAGCTACAGAAATCACGTTATTCCCGACATCTGAAATTTCAAGATTTGTTTTTTGTACGTAACGTAGGGCAATAAAACAGAACAAGCAGTTTGGACAGCAGCACTGTTCTAACGTTGTCGCCCCACAAGGCAAAGCTAATGTTGGCGTAAGCAACTTAAAACCGGTGTCCCATAGCCCCCCTCCCCCCCCCCCCCCCAACCCACTCCTTTCTGAAAAAAATAACCGTGAAACCAAAAAGAAAGATCCTTAGTGACTCCTTAAAGATGCGGGAAGTGTCCGAGTGCCTGGACTGCAAAGAACCTGTGAAACAAGGATCCAAGCATTCAGTGTGGAACGAGTGCATGGAATTCAAAGGAGTGGGCTCATGAAGATTGGGTTGGAGCTCACACAGAACGTTTGAAGTGTGTTTATTGCAAAAACTGTACGCAAAACAAATATTTTTTTTTTTAAATTGTGTTTTAATGCATCTTACTATGTTGTCTCATTTTGCCCCACAGGGCGGAGCAAAATAAGGCATTGTGTGACCTTCAGATATTGTAGTTTTGTTTAATGCTTCGCTTGCTACAGTTAAGTAATATTCTAGTGATGGGACAAATCTTTATCTGAATTGAGATTCGGAGCCGAATCTGAACAATCGGAAAAATTCGAAAGAGTAGCCGAATCTGAAGCGATTCGGAAAAGTTCGGAAAGATTCGGAGCGCTGCCATGGTTGCCAGATCACGCTGATGAGTGTTTCAGCTTTTCGTGATATTAAATTCACTAAATTATACAAACTGCACAAAATAATGTGGTAATATAATACCATAGTAATAAATAAAATGTTTCGCTTTGTTTATATTATTTTGGGTGTTTGTCGAAAATGGTTGCCAGACATCGCGGGAAAATTGGTTTCGGTTCCGGATTACGACCAAAATAGGCATGCTTAATGCGCGTGAAAATACAAGCGCATGTTTTCATCGCCGTAAGAGACCGCTGCATTACGTGCTGTTTGTTCGGTGCAGGCACATTTCGTGCCCATCATTAGGGTCATAGTGGCACATGCCACACAAGTGAGTACGTTCGATTCGATTATCTCCAACGTGTGTCTACTGAGGTATTGTTATCGGAACACGGGAAACAATCTGAAAGTCCTTGCGCCGTACTGTTACACTCTCCTGTAGTGCATTTCTACCTTTCTGGTTAGTGATATCCGATTTAGCTGCAGTAACGTTTCACGGCCGACTTGCTGCCGAGAACGGAGAAACAACACTGAGAATTAGAGACGTTTTTCTTCGCCACCGGTGACGGTACGTGGTCGAAGTTGTGACGAGCAACATTCATCTCTCTCTCGCGCCTTACAGGTACAGGCATACGCTGCTCTAGAGAAGGAGACGAACCATTTCCTTGGCTGATTATATTTATTGTGCGTTGCGCCACATTGTGTATAATACACAGCATTTCGCTTCAATTTGCCGATACCCGTGAAATCGCAAAGAAACCGAGACCGTGCATTGGTTAGGCCTATGTCAACCACACCTGTTTTCAAGCAGGCCCTGTTTAAAAACAGGCCAGGGTTTAGAATCACAGTACCACCAGTACATACCTGTAGGTTGAAATAAACAAGACGAAATCTGGTACATGCAATAAACGTAACCCCCCCCCCCCCCCCCCTAAAAAAAAACACACAAGCAACTGACCGCATTCGCGAGGTTTACACAAAGTTTCACGCTGCCGTCTGCAACCAGCGACGAATCTGACGAATCTCCGAGTCTGCCGAATATTCGTCGCGGAAAGTTCGGAAATTTTCGAATCTGCCCGAATCCGAATGCCCGGTGATTCGTCCCATCATTAATATTTACTGAGCATAGAGTCAAGAAATATAAGAATACAGCCATGCTGTGTTGCTTTTTTTTTTTCTTCTTTTTTTAACATTGAAGCACAAATAAAAGTTAACATCGAAAATAAATTGTTTTCACTCATTTTGCCCCACCATGCCCTATGTCGACGTCATCACAGGGAGATCGAGCGCAGACGCTGATTGGACACGAGCGCTGCGTCAGCGTTTGGTTCGGCCTCGTGTCCAATCATAGCCTCCTCTATACCCACAAAGCCTGGCAGTCCGACGACGGAGTCATAGAGTGTCCGGTCGCAGATTTTGAGTGCGAGGATTCGGTAGCACAGAGCATTTCTCGGGGAACCTAGAGTTCCTCTATAAGGAGTATTCACTGGGCGCCATATATGTGGGTGCCGTTTAGAGCGCATGCTCAGAACGAGCCCACATTAATAGGCTGCTAAGACCGGCAATCTTAAGGGTGCGAAATGCACCTTACAAAAGAACTGTGGAAGCTCGCCTTCAGCACACGCTCAGCAGCCGCGCACACAGCTATGGCCGCCAGTGAATGCTTCCTATACGCCTCGCAAGTGGGCTCATTTTCGTCTTCTGCGCATGAGAAAGGTAGTAGCGGTGACGTCAAAACGCCGAGCCCTGATTGGCTGATCGCGACCCCCTATCTGAGCGTCGTCTGCTCCTTTCCAACGTCGTCTGCTCGCAACATCGTCTGCGCCTGTCTTACCTTTCCTGCGGCTTTCGGAGCGAACTCGACTTCGCCTTTGAGAGAGGGCAGACGAAATAACTCGAGCGGTACGTAGTTTTCGTCTAACAACTAGCAGACGCGCATCAAGGAGGGAAGTCAAAGGACTCACTGGCGAGGTGTCCCGAGGCGCCGAGGTTTGTTTGCTAAGATCCGAGAGGTGAGGGTGGTTAGTGTCCGAAGGTTCCCTCCCAAATACTTTTTCCCTCCTTTCGTGTGCGGCGAGACCCCTGATTCTTTAATGGCGTCGGCGGGTTGACGCAGTTAACGTCGTCTGCTTTACGTAAGCGATGGCTGCTTTACCTTAATTCCTGCGTCTGTCGGAGATTCACCGCTTTTTCACCGGCGAGAGTCACCGTTGCCTCGGGAAACAAGGAGATAACAAGAGGAAGAAATTGACTCTAAAATAGAGGTCAGCGATCAAAGTAAAATACGGGAAGGGTTCACAAGGGTCGCTCGGGCATATTCCATTTAGCACGCCAGCCGGTCGTGGGCAGACGGTCGCCGAGTCGCGGAGTGCCTGCTAGGCCTAACTGCCGAAGCTCGCTTGGTGGCGTTCGGTGGAATCGTGCCGTTGGAGCTTTTCCCGGGTGTTTGCGGATACAGCGTTCTTGTTCGTCGTGGTCTGTTTCAAGTACGTTTTACTTTTTTCTTGCTGCTTGAAGTCGGGACGCGTGAGAAGCGCACGTAGAAAAATAAACGTCCGTGGGTCGTCGCGACCGCGACGCTGTCGGCCATGCTAAGAAGTGCGAGCTTCGGAACTGTCGTAGGATTTCGTCGTAACCTGCGCAAATCTTACGAAAATTTCGTTTCATGAATACAAATTTGTTCTTAGGTTTTGTCTTACGCACATTTTTGGCGTAAGATCGTTTCGTGAATCTGGCCCTCCGAAAGTCGCAGGAAAGGTAAGACAGACGCGGACGACGTTGCGAGCAGACGACGTTGCAAAGCAGCAGACGACGCTCAGATAGGGGGTCCCGATCAGCCAATCAGGGCTCGGCGTTCTGACGTCACCGCTACCCCCTGCGCGAGAAGCAGACGAACTTGCCCTCCGCATAGGCTCCCTACGGAAGCCAGAGTTGCGCGTTCATCCCCGTAGCGCCGTCTTTCCTGCACAGCATGTTGATCCTGCTCCTCACGTGAGTGAATTCGGCGAATAGCGGTGCCACGCGTTCGAGGCGCGCGGCGCGCTCAAAAGCAGGAGAACGTACGCCGGGGCGCGTGCAACGTCTACTTTCTTGCACGGCATTTGATCCTGCTCCTCGTGTGATCGGATCTCGGCGAATAGCGGCGCGGCGGCACGTGGTAAACAGACGCGCCACCCCGGCTCCCGTAGGGAGCCCATACAGGAACTTTAAGGGAATCTGGGCGCCAGCACACAGCTTTTGCAGCGCCGAGGCCCGGAAACATGGTTTATCAAACCCGACGAGAAAAAAAGCGGTAGCGCGAGGAATGCGAGGAGCACGAGCGGACATTCCATCGCTCGGAAGAAGTGTGTTTCGGCGTCTCGCCGCAGCAGGGCGCCCGTCACATTGCTCTCCTCTCATCCGTTGTCTGCCGCTCAAGCTTTTTAGTTTCGGCGGCCGCTTCTCGTGACGATCTGCCAGGCTTTGTCAGTATAGAGGAGGCTATGGTCCAATCAACGCGACGAGGGACGCTGGGAGTCGGACTCAGGCCCAACTGCCGAGTCCGCGCCATCTGTGTTTGGCGACGTTACGTACAGGTAAAGGAGACACGTCGCGGGCTTCGATTGTTCCAAGTTGTGTTGGCCCCATCCCGTATCACACTGTTGGTAGGTTGGTTAAATCATAAAGCGTTCCAACCCACAGTACGTTATATTTACACATTTAAGAAGATTATCAATTGGAGGTGCACAGCTGGTGGCTCGAGAGCGGATCGGTGGCCGAGTGGGCTAACGTAACCTCGGAGCACGTGGAGCAAAAGCTCGCGCTGCAGACCCCAGGTATTCTGGACTCAAGCCCCACCACCGCACGTTTCGATCTGGATGAGCATCGTCCCGGCGTGCGGTCGTGTATCGCTGTCTGCGTGGTGCACGTTAAAGACCCCAGGCTAGCGGTCCCACTGCACTGGCTACATTGCTCATCTACAGCTAAGACACTGGACGCGAATCGAGGCTGACAACCTTCCGCCTGTATAAACATACACACAGCACATTTAGTTGGTGGCTTGATGATTGGAATCTGATTGAAGCCCTGGCTAGTGTCGCTCCAACCATTATATCTTCCTCTGTTTATTGTTATTTCTCCTACATATATTCCCGCTTAGGGAGGAAGTCGGGTGAGGAGCGTTGAAATCTGTGACGTTTCTTGGAAGCTAACCTTTCTTTGGACTACTTAGTTTCTGGTTGTAATTAAGTGGAGTTTGGCGATGAGGGGAGGCTGAGGATATTTTTGGAGGGTAGGCTTCAATCGATCGATTGAAACGCTTTCTTTTCGGCCGTTGATTGGTGAAGTCATATAGTTAGAGCTCTTGTGTAAGACCACACAGAAACAAAGTGAGTGTTTCACCCCGTCGTTCCGTACGAAAACATCTTAGGACTCAACTCTGGACTTACAAAGATAAAGTCGGTTGCATGACTCTTGAGGGACGATGTCGAATTTATTTTATGTGCGTCTGTAGACGGCTTGACAAAAGTTGTAGATATCAGGGATCGTTCAGTTCTATCACGTCTAGTACATCAATTTGTTGTTAGCGTACTTAAATTATAAAGCATTCCAACACGCAATAAATTATATGGAAATTATTTTCAACGAATATTAAATAGGGATGCGCAGCTGATGGCTTCACGATTGGAATCTAACTGAAGCGCTGGCTTGTGTCTCTCAAGCCTCTTTCGCTTTTTCTCTTCGCTGCTACTGTTCCTACAATACTTTTATCACCTCGGCAAAACACGAACATCTCGGAGCATATGCTTCGGTGCTTCGCTACTTTTGAAGTGGTTTGGTAAACACTTATTGAATTTTGTTCCAGTACCATAGTCCGGTTATTTATGGTATGTTGGTCTTCAGATTAGAAACTAGGTAATTTGTATTAAGGTTTTATAGATTTACAATGTTTGGAGAAGTTAATTAAGTACGTCAGCACCCAGTGCCGATAAGTGATATCCCTCGTTTATTTTGGATATGATGAAAATATGGCATGTAAATCATCGGGAGGGTTGATTTCTCTTGGAGATTGTCAGCTTTGTTATATGCTATAGGAGCACAGATATCACTTAGGAGTTTGTCTGCGTCAGCTCGGGCTGCAGTCTCCTGATGGAAATTAGATGCAAAGATTAAAGGGATCCTGAAGACTATTGTGAACTTTTTAGAAAAATGTGTTTTCAGAATCTCTAAGGACGTGGTTCTTATAAGACAGTGGGCATGGGACTGAACATAGCGGCCGAGCGGGGAAACGAGGCGCGTTCGTGAGTATTGAAAGATGGGAGGTGTGTGAACTTTGCACGAAAGCTGTTCGATCAGCTGGGAATGTCAGAATGTGGTGACGTGAGAACTTCGACCGGAATTACTGCACGACGCTGATCTGAGCTACATGCACTAAAGGAGAAGATAGGGTGACAAGTGAACGGCACTCTATAACGTGAGGAGATAAAGGACTGAGTTAATTTACCGAAACGTCACGGTCGTCACGTCAACGACCAAGAAAAGGACGTTCGAACATCAGCACAGCGATACCAGCAGCGTGCCAAGAAATAACATATTAGAAACGATATTTTTACGCTGGCAGTATGCTCGATTATTTATACAGCTCTATGGAGCTTATTATTTCGTATAAAATAAATTCACAAAATCCAAACTGACGTTCTGATAAGCCTCTCTTAAAACGGGGGTGCCGTAAACAGTAAACCGTCAGTTTTAGGTAGGATTTAGTGGTCATTAGCGTAGATGATGCGGTGAGCTGTAGTGGCGCTTTGTGGTTTGAGAGCGTTGTACCGCGCAGCGACTGCATGCAACCAATATATTCGTGCTTCGTACACCGCTTGCCAGGCTACTGCATGAATTGGTCGCCACGCTTCACACGAAGCACTGATGATCCGGTGACTCGCGGCCGCTTGTCGACGCAACGCAGTCAAACGTCTACAAACGATACTGTGTATCTGAAATAAAATAAATATTTGAAGCTTATTTTGTGTCGACATCATTTATTGCCAATTGCGTTGCGAGCGGCGCAATTGCAGTACGAAGAGCGATAGTTGTTGTGTGTCGCTCCTACGTACAAATTGAGACACAACACCGTGACATGCTTAACGCGAACGCCATCAGCTTTTGTAACCGAAGACATGACACAAGTATGATCTTGCTCGAGGAGGCTCGGCGTAAGAGCCACGGAGGTTGGGTTGGCGTAGGGGCGTTTTCCGGTGTCTTTGTTGCTTCATATACGCGCACAACACTTCAGTAGAGCACAGGCGCAGAAATGTCTCGTTGGATGGAAGGCTGAATGGATGTGCAGGAAATATCGGGGCGTGCTAGACGAGGTCTGACAAAAGCTTTTTGAGATGCACTCGGAGGAGTGTCGCAAACTGCCGCGCGGTAGCCAGAAACAGGGAGGCAGCGCAATTGCTATATCGGGTACGGGCTTGTGTTCATTTAGACACAAAGGGTCGGGCTCTCCGGGTGAGAAACGTTTCAAAGACAGCTTGTGAATCCTGACAAAAGCGCCTGAGGCACGCAACTTGTGACTTTGAAAAAAAGCCGTCTGCATGGAAATCACATGAGTTGAGCGCGTTGTCGATGCCGTTCGTTCAAACAAACAAAGATCTGTCTAGACAAATTTATGAAGTGGTGCCGGGCTAAGGGGTACTCCACAGGTTTTTTTATTGTCTCCGATTGGCTTGAAATTTCTCTTAACTCGCCAACAAGCATCGCTGAAATAGTATCCCAAATATTAGGCCAAAATATATTTTTTTTCGCGAAGTTACTGAATTTACACTTTTGGTCCCCACCGTATTTTTCAAACTGGAAGTCTCTACTGACAAAAACGAAAACGTGGCGTCAGTGGAAGGCAGAGGTTCAGCCTCTTGACATTAGACTTTGTTCCCAACTTATTCAAAGCAGTTTCGTGGCGTCAAATGAAAGCTCTGGAAGCTCGCTCCAGTAGCCGCACTCCAGCACGGAACAAATGATTGGCATATTTTATTTTTTAGACTTCTTGCTCGACTGGCAAGCCTGCCTGCCACTGACGTCACGGCACTGAAAAGATCCCGACTATTTGAATTTCGATTTAGGCCGGAGAGTCAGAAACTATAGTTAGTTGAGGTAGTTTAAAAAACCTGTAGAGTACCCCTTTAAGCAAAGCTTGGAGATGAATTCTCTTGCGCCATTTAATTTTATTCCGCAATTTATGCTTAAGAAAGATCTCAGGCCTCAATTAGCGGGTTTGTACCTTATCGCATATTCTTAATACGCACTAGGGAAATGTCTGTACAACAAATAGTTTCCTAAGATCATCATTGTGAAGTGCTGCTAATGAATATTTTCGCAGGTCTGATAGTTGTACAAAATTTTTCTCGGCCTATGATGGACTATCAAAGCATACCTCGAATACTTAACATCCTAAAAAGAAAAAAAAAAAAAACGAGAGAGACAGCATTGCTTCCTTTTTGCATTCCATGCGTCATTACAGGGTGGTTCCCCGGTTGGCAGTTTTGTAGCGTGAGCTACACTGGCCGTGGTTGAGCAGTTTCGCGTGGCTCCTGGAGAGCCGTGCTGCGCATGCGCGAGGAGCAGTGACGTCACACGGCGCACAGCTAGCGCGCCGAAGCCGCCGCCGCCGCCGCGCGCTCCGCCGCCGCCGCGTGCGCCTGGCCGGTCTGCGCATTCCAGAGGAGTGACGTCATAGCAGCGGCAGACGCACTGGCGCCGCCGCGTGCCCAGCTGTGCGCCTCCGTTTCGCAGTAGCCAAGTCTAATGCTGCACGGGAGCCGCTTGATAGCGCCTCTCATTTTGTGCGCATGCGCAGAGGTATCAGTGGGGGCATACATATAGCGGGGCGTTTGCCAGTGTGTTATAGCCACGGAGAAGGAGAGCGAAATCGCTACTCAGCGGCGCAGAAGAGCGGAGAAGCTTAACTCATCGAATCCCGAAGTAGTTGCCTGGCGATTAGCGGTTGAGCGCAGGAAAAACGAACAGAAGGCTAAACCTGCCGCGGAGACACCGGAGCAAAGGGAGGAACGTCTAGCAAAGCGGCGCCGCCAGGAGGCTGAGCGACGAGCCCGACCATCTCAGCAGCAGCAACAACAAGACGCCGTCGATGACGTCAAGGCTCGCCGATTGACTGACTATACGGTGAAACTTAGCGAAAGTGCCAGTGCGACTCGGACCTTCGAGACGGACTTCGTTAACGATCCGTTTGCCGTTTGGACATGTGTGCGACGTGTGCGAAATACTGTGGCACATGAAAGATTGGACGCCGGTAAGTAATGCCATGCGTGAAACGTTGAGTTTAGCCGCGCCGCCTGAGTGGGGTGAAACCGTGGCGCGGGTTTGTACAACGTGCAATAACTTTCTCGTTAACCAGAAGATTCCGCTCTTTTTGCGTTACCACTGGGCATCGTTACCCGCCCATGCCACCAGGTCTATCAGTTCTAAACGATATGGCCGAACGTTTACTTTTGCTACGGATTCCTTTCGTTCAGATCCGTCGTCTAATGAACTGGAGAAATGGTCAGTTTGGCATTAAGGGACCCGTGGTGAACGTGCCGGTAGACACGGACACGAACCAGGGAAGCTGAGAATATTAACCACCTGAACCTAAGCTCACGCTACGTATAGACCTTTCCAATGTTTACAAATCCACAGCTCAGCACGCGCGTGTGCGTCGCTTCGGAAAGTGAGCAAATCACGCGCGATACGCACGAACATTGAAAATAAAACCCGCCAGCAGCCCTTTTCTGGAAAGGTCTATATCCTGGCATAGCCGAGCTAAGCCACTGCAATATTTTTTAAGAAAACATTCGTGTCCTCGGAAACCAAACAGGGAGCACTAAACTTGCGAGTTTATCTCTTTTCTGCGATTCATCGCATTGTTAGTCAGGATGTCTACCTGCTTTTTCGCTGTGCCTCCATGAATTATAGTCTGTTTATGAGCTTATCTTGAGGTAAACTAGTAGTATAAGTGGGTACGTCCAGTGCGGTAGTAGACACCCGCAATCCTCCTCCGGCATCACTTCAGTCGTTTCGCCGCAGAACCTGGCCGAACAAAGGACATGATGAGATGAAGGTGTTCGTAAAAACGTCCATAATTTAGGCTCGTAACTATGTCGTAGTTCTCCAAGGCGGCGCATTACCACTGCCTCACTGTTTCTGTATCACAAGAAATACATTTATTTCAAAAACTAAGCGAAAAGGTCACAACACACCAGCATAGCCGCGAGCTTGGGCAAACCGAAACCAACCAACTTGCAGCCACCTTACGGCACCGCGTGTGTCAGCGCCCTCTGTGTATCGGTCAGGTAACTACTGAGATTAAAATGTCTATGGATATTTTGGTTAATTACCCAAGTACCAAAGAGCAGATGCATGCTACGAGAGTTACACGTGCTGTCGTCTGCAACAGTAATTTTTCCAAAGAAAATCTAAAACAAATGGTATACTTTCCCACAGGTAAACCGAGCGTGTGGGGCATTTGAACCCATATTCCAGCATCCTCCGTAATACTTCGGTAATTTGTCAAAAAAATGTACTGCGACTCTTCGATCTTTCTTCGTCAGCGTAGTTGCTTGCTTCTGGTAGAAGGAGAACCGACTTTCTACCGATTTCACGAAGCTAGTGAGCCGCGGCAGGAGCGTACCGAGTTGCAAAAACGGTTTTCTCGAAATCCCAGTTGCTTTCGTTTTTTTTTTTTTTTTTTTTTTTTTTTGTTACTTTCTCGTAGTTCACCACGTAGGCGAAGGTCATACCTTGCGCAAATAGAGATTATTATCGACTACGGAAAGCACGAACGCTCCTGTTTTCTCCCTGTTAGACGCGAAAAAGGCGTGCGCGAGCGTACCCGATTACCGGCCGCGCGTCTCGATTCACGCCGGTCTCGTCACTTTTGGATTGCGGGGAAAACGGGGGAAAAACTAGGGAAAACAATGTTTTGACTTCGGCATGGAACAAAATATCATTTTTTTTTATTAACTAGAGTGAATCTGGGGGGAACGAGATAGCATTTCCGAATCAGGAAGCCAACCGCATTCAGACGATGCCTTAGGATTAGATAGCTCTAACATCGGAGCAGTTTTACTGTAAAGAAGCCAGAATTTTTTTTTTGCGAGCTTATTAAGTTTACAGTTTTGGTCCTCACCGTATGGTTTTCAAAGTGAAACTCTTTACTAGCAACAATGAAAAAGTGGCGCCACCGGCAGGCAGGGTTTCACTCTTTAAACTGTATACTTTGTTCTCAACTGATATCAGGCAAGTCCGTGGTCTCGAACGAATACATTAGAAGCACTCTCCTCCACCCTCGCAGCAGCACAAAACCAATGCTGGGCAGAGTCCTTGTTTTAGACTGCGCGCTCGAACTGCAAGTCCGCCTGCCACTGGCGTAACGACACTGAAAAGCGCGGGTACATTCGAATCTTTGTTTTGGCATAATTTTTGTGGGCCAACTTCACAATTTCTGAAGTTTGCAATATTAAATAACATAGCGGTAAGGGCCGGATTCAAAAAATATATTTAGTTCGGGTAGCTCGAAAGATGGCCGGAGTAAACAAAAACAAAACTCGGTTATCTCCAAAAATCCAAAAATAAATGCGGTTTGCCACAAAAAACCGCAAACAAAAAAGTAGAAGTTTGTGCAATGCTGAACACTCACCGCAGCTCGCAAAAATTATGGTAAAATGTAACCGAAAGTTCGCTCAGACTGCTAACCTGGCCTCATTACGGAGGTGTAATAAATCGCGCAAAAATTAAAACATACTGAACCGCGCAACGATTTATCCGAGAACACACCGTTTTTGGCGCGGCGCATCGAGAAAAGCGCTGCAGCCGCTCGGTATACATGCCATAGTCCGTTTTAGCGTACGATGGACCACTGTGGACGCTACGAACCACCCGAGCCAATCCGATGCCTCGTGAGTGTCACGTGACATTCGGAAGGGACGCAGTGAGGCGCATAGTCACGCGATGAAAGTTTGCAGCGCTGAATCGGCGGCGATGGCTCGCATAGCGCCTGCTGCGGTCTATCGTGAGCTGAAACAAAGTGTAGCGCGGCTTTCGCGGAGGAGGGCGAAAAGGTTGAACGTTATTGATGGTTCTCCGCGGGGCCAAACTCGCGGCTACGATTCGGAACGATGTCCGATCACGCAAACAAAAAAGTGCGCCGGCTATGCGCTGAACAGAGATTGCTGTGCCAGCCCACTTTTTCCTGTTTGTGCGTTTTGTTTTTAAGTCAAGGACTTGATGGGTTTGGATTTTTCATTTTTTGTTTCTTGGCTTGTGTGGTTTTACTGGTTCCTGCTTACACCTAAAAGTTGAACGAACTTTTTTTTTTTCTTTCACGCGCTGCTTTACGCGTCTCTTCTGCCATCTAAAAGAAAAGAACAGAGCTTACATTGAAGATTTCCTATCGCGTATACCTGGCGCATTTAACTACGAACTTTCTTACAAAGAATACTTTTTTCGTTAATTTTTATTTTAAATCATTTTATACATATATTTAAAAGAGAAAAGGCGCTGAGTGCTACGTGCACACCATCTTCGTTATCCGTGTCCTGAGTTCGGGGGAAATGAAAGGGACGGGTGACCCTCATACGCGTAGTCTGTTTGGAATTACCTCAAATTCACCGTTTCACTTCTTCATTACTCGCTTCATGACCCATGTTGCAATTGCAATTCTGAGTATGGTCACCGTGGAAAGCTATTCCAATTTATACAACTAAGAAAATAAAACGACTATAGATATACTTGGTTACAATATCTCTCATTTCCTCTTATACCGAAACCGAAGTCAGAATAAGTGTCGTAAGCGCAATCTACGTGAGATTTGTAGGAATGACTTGCAAATCGTCATGATCTCATCTCTATAGTCAGTTTTACACTACCATGTACCTTGAGCCATGCAGCCAATGCAGCGCTCCACGCGCGCCACTTGACTTCACGCTTCGCACGACGGTCCGTCCAACAGAAAGGTCCCGAAAAACGCTAGATTAGTTCCCCTGGCTGGTAGCGTTTGTTGCGATTCATCGTGACAAGAAAAACAAAGAAATACAGTAAACACCGGTTACGTCGCGACTCTGGATATCCAAACTCGCTGCACCGGCTTTCAGCACACATGCTTTTATTGCGTCATTGAATTCGGAACGTTGCTCGCTCGGCATTGTGGGCCTATGGTAGAGCATCCTAGCCAGGTACGGTACGCCAACGGATGTCGCCTGTACGCTCGTTGGCTGAAGAAATAATGTAACGGTTCTGGGCTTCACGGGTGTCCACCCGACTCTTTATTCATTTATTATATTTATTCAGTACCGGCAGCGCCTTACGGTATTAAAGCGGAAAGGGGAAGGGAGGGGGGGGGGGTGGGATACAGACGCAAAAAAAAAAGAAAGGAAGTGAACAGGTCATCACCTACAACAAGCTATGAAGGCAGCACCGTAATATACTAGATACAATAAAATACCTCAATTTTTCGCGACATTAACTTGGAAGCACGCAGCTCTTATTTTGCCTCCAGTTCTCCAAGTATATATTCAAATATGGTAATTCTAAGATGGTAGTTGTGTATTCCTGCCCTGTATTTCTGTAATCGCGACTTTGTGATTATTGTTACAACAAATTCGGCTTACGAGTCATACTGTGCTTGCAAGACCTAATCGATGTCATCTCAAGTCGGCGGAGGTGCCCATTTGGCTCGTGCCTCAATTTGATAAATAGCTCTTAGACCTTTTCACATAAGACACATACCTCAGCGCTATTAGTCTGCGCTGGACGAAACGACGACCGTGCTGAAGCATCGCTGGTTTTACGCTATATTTTTGATGCAGCGTTGCATGAGTGCTCACTTACTTTCAAATGAACGCTGTATCAGGGCTGTCTCTGATGTTGATTTATCTTTGAATTGATTGATTCGACTCTATGCTTGAATTCAGTTTAATATTGTGTTCAGCTAGGATCGCTAACACGTTTGAATGCTTCAATTTGGCTTAAGTTTTAGCTTGGCTGGAAGTCCAAGTTTGGCTGAAGTATCTCGATTCGATTGAAAGGTTAGCCAGGTTAGGCATAGGTATGAGGCTTTCAGGCGAATAGTCAGCTTAGCTGTATCAATATGTAACCGTTACAATATATCTAGAGCTCAGACATTTTAAGTTCATTTTTGCGTCGACTAACTTTTAGATGTTTCAAGAAAACTACACAAATTTTGCTTACTTTGCTAGTAACGTGCACTGATTCAATCCGTCTGCGAT
This sequence comes from Ixodes scapularis, assembly GCF_016920785.2. Lineage (NCBI taxonomy): Eukaryota > Metazoa > Arthropoda > Arachnida > Ixodida > Ixodidae > Ixodes > Ixodes scapularis. The sequence continues at coordinate 69,464,023 of NW_024609880.1, read as the reverse complement.
TGAGACAGAGTAAAAAAATAAAACACGCGGAAAAACAAATAGTATAATTGAGATTAAATTTGGACTGCCGTCTGGATGCTGCCCAGATGGAACAGGGTTCGTACTCAAAACAAAAAAGGCACATAGAAACTCAGAACATTCTATGTTCAAATATTGCGTATAGGGCTCCACGCGAATAGACAAATAAAAACCAACATTGATTGAATAGCGCTCAAGGAGCACGGTCTGCTGAATACAGTTCAATCAAAACTCGGCCATATTCCTCGATCCCAGCTTTTATGTCCACGTGAACCGAGAAACTCAGCGTGAGGAGTGAGTGGCCTGTCAACCTGCTTCCGCAATCCGATCTCCGAAAATTCCCACAAACGCGAAGAAGGAATCGCGATACAATGAAATATACAATAAACATAATGTCGCGAACTACGCGGGTATCCAGACATCTAAACAGTCCCCGCCATGCACACTTTGTCGGATAAAAATGTCGCAATAAGGGTCCAATAAAAGTAAAAACATAAAAGTCCGCGCCCAAGTTTCCGCTTGTCCGAGCCCATGTCGTGTGTCGCGCGAAAGAAGGAAGCAATGCGCGGAGCGGCAAGCACGACAATGCCGTAGCCACCATCGCGTAGTCGACATGCCACCGACGCGTCTGCTCCAACGCCGACGTCGCCCCCAAAAAGCTAAGCTTTCCAATGTTTATCTTTACTGCTTAAATCCGAATAGAGCCCCTCACAAAATGTTTGTGCCGAAGCAGCCGTCGTCGTGCCAGCCGCGTACCCTGCCACAAAGGCAACGACAACAACAAGAACACCAACAGCATGACGGAACAAGCGAACAAAGATGCGCCGGGCATGCTTGAATGTGTCCTGCCGCGTGCCGAGACGCCTGCGCGAGTAGCGAGGAGGCGCGGGCATGGATACCACGCAGCTCAGGCGTCCAGATAGCACTGCCGCGCTCGCTAATGAATCGAGTTAATGGATTGTTTTCGGAGCAAACTGAGCGCCACCCACACGCCCCAAGATCGGGGAGGCTTTGTTGCTGTCAGTGTGCTTCGCTGAGCGTCGCCACAAAAAGGCAAATGTGTTTGTTCACTGGGGCGTAGGCTCGTGTCACCGTGTATCGAGTGAATGCGAAACCCGCCATTAGGGACAACGCGGAGCTCACTTAGCGTGCGTTGTGTAGTGAGAACACGGGTTTGGTGGGGTCTGCGCGCCTATACAGTCATGTTTACGGGGTACGAGAAGTTTCTGTTATGCCCCTTAGAAGAGAGAAAATTGTGTATGCTGACTTACTTATTTTCCAGCACGCAGCAACGTGAAAAAAAGCTGAAGGAAAAATAAGGTCTCCTGTGTTATTCCTTGTCGTAGCAGCGGTTTTGTTGGGAAACCCTGCGGGGATCTCGCTTGCTCGTCTTTGTGTTGGTCGCACACCGTAGCAAGGCCATGGGGGAGAATGGCAGTATTTGAGTGCATCTGTAGGTTCGACTTCATAGCGAACCCGAAAAATGACGTTACGCCTCGCGCAGAAGGGGGGGGGCGGGGGGAGGGCGGAGAGTGGGGGTGGCGCTAGCTCTCCCCTATTTCCCTCCTCGGCTGCGCAGGAGCTTGGGCCGTGTAGTAGAGTAGGAAATGCGTGTTAGTGCTATCGAACCTTCATTGCAGTGGACGGAATCTCTAAGCCAGCGGATTTTTGTCTGAGACAATGGTGTTAGGCATACGAACGAGATATTCGGTTCTAGCATGAATATTCCCTACCGATTGGCACAACGAGAGTTTCGCAGGCAATGGCAGAAAGTAGAGCCTGACGACACCACGCAAATATACATATGTTCACTTTTACTCTACGATTTACAGAGACTGCTTTCCCACATGTTTATAATTAACGCCGCGTCGTCAATGTGCTGGTTTGAGGATGTGCTGTTTTGGCACGTGCTTGTTTGTCGGTATGCCGCTTGGTTGCACCTATTTTGACGCGGGATGTTTTGTGGATGTGCTGCTTTGTTGTTAGCTGTTATGTCCTAATGCTGGGATATCTGTCGCGTCTGAAAACATCGGCCTAATACCCGACAAGGAACCGAATTGACGATCAAAGCAAAGGAAAGTCGGTTAAGCATTTAGAAAGTTACTCGGACAGTGCCCCGCGATCTTTTAAAGCGATGGCTTTACGGGCGACAGTTTGCAGAGATTTCGACCTCGTTTCCTGACGTCGCCGTTACGGAAAAACCCTCCTCTCCACTTTTGGCACGAGGCCGGGGAAGTCGGGTTTTCCCGTCGGCCGCCCCGGCATCCCGCCAGTAGCGATGCGACAAAAGAAGAGACTTCCGTGTCGTCTGCTTGAAAGACTTGTTTTCAAACATTACTCGCGTTATTCGAAATCTCAATTTGGAAGTATCCAGTTGCTACGCGTAATGTTGGATGGTTTTAGGTACTTTCACGGCGCTTACCCACTTCACGGATCACCGAGATATTTTGATGGTCGGCCGTGGCATCCAGGCGCCAACCACGACGGCTATGAGAAGTAACCGCGTCGCACCTCCGTAATCAGGTACGCGGCGGCACTATCCCACATGCATTGCGCGACGCTGCTTCAGCTATCGTTTTCGTTTCTTCAAAACATCTATCCGAAAATAACGACCTTTTTTACCTATTATTTTAGTTTAAACATATATTTTTTTTTAGACAAAAGACAACGCCTAGGGGTCAATTGCGAATTTCGCCTCCTGGCGCGTAAACAACGACTGTGGAAGTAATGCGATAAAGAAATCAGGGCCATAAAAAGTAAAAAAAAAAAAAAAAATAGAACTAGAGCGGCAGCAATTGAAACTGGTATACCATCGACAAACAAAGATGTGTTTTCTGCCGGACCGAGCGCAACAAGTAGTTTCTATTTTGCTTTTTGTTTTGCAATCTCGGTTTCTCAGAAAACCAATTCGGACACGGTTCTTTTTGTTGCGAGTAATGTTTCGATTCACTTGTCTCGCTGCCAGCGTTCGTCCCGATCGCCTGGCGGCAACCCACGCTGCGCCGCTCACCTTTTGGGGACGTTGACGACGATACCTCACGGCGTATAGCCCTGGACGGCCTCGTCGATTCGGCGGACAGCGCGGCACGGCAAACAAAAAGGCAACAATCACATTTGGACGGCTGGCCGAGTGAGCGTCCCGCTAAAACCAATCGGTGCCGGGTTTCCTCGTGAGACCGGACTACAGAGTTTCGTCGGCGAAAGTTCTGCCCCGTCCTGTTGCCTCTTTTCCCTCGCCGTCGCCGTCCGCTTTTCTTCGCTTTCCGCTGAAACTTTCGCCCCGCGGGCTCAGGTTTTTGAACCCCACGAGAGCTAAAAGAAGGAGTGGAGCGTTCCGACGAGAGCTGTCGGCTAAAAAAGAAAGAGTTGTCAAATAGAATCCGGAGTCCGCGATGCTTGCAACGAGGCAATGCGAAGGTATAGAGTCTCAACCACTTTGTCTCGAATGAAAAACGTTTGTCCGATTGTTCAGTTGTTTTGTGTTCCTATGGTGTTTTCGTTCCTCGCGTGCCTACCTTTGGAAATGGTCAGCCTCTGTTTGCTAGGTGGAATTGGTGTTGACGGTGTTCGCGGCGTCTGAACGAGTAAACCTTCGAAGCGTCGTCAGTTTGTTGGATGTTCTCTCGTTGTCGATGGCGGGATCGGAGAAAAAGAAAAAAAACGGGGCGCGGAAACTAGTCGGAAAAGGTAATCGGTTTTTCTCTTCCTTGCAGCTTTCCCAAAAATCTTCGCTAGGAGTCTGACACGACAGTTCGGAAGGCACAAGGAACGTTACGTTAATACGAAAAGAATATGAAGTTTACTGCAGTGGTCGTGTACCTTAAAAAAAATCATCACAGAATTTCGATTCTTGTGTTATTCTAGTTAACGTCATTCAGTGTTCTCTTGCCTTCCAGGCAGAATTTGTGTCGCTTAAAGCTGCAGGGCATTTGTTGATTGTGCCAAAAGCCTCTTAAGCATTCCGCAAAAATAAACTATTTTATTTAGTATTAGTTACATTTTTAAAATAACGCTTGCTTCTTTCGTCAAAACGTCATTTAAAGCAAATCTTTTATCGCATTCGTTTTTGACCGCAGTTACAGTGGTCATCTTATATTAAATCAGAACGACAATTCTACACACTTTATTGAGCAAAGGACATCATAAGTGGTAAAAGTAATAGGGGGTGTTAGTGATTCAACACTTTAATGAGATGTGCATGGGTGCGGGCATAAATATTTATTTATTTCTTTTTTTCGATTTGATTTATGATCATCCCTGGGGTTATTATTTTCTAGGGTCGTCTGCTGTTGCCTCCACCGAAAGCCATGCACCAAGGAGCTATTTCTAAAAATTAAAATGGAGAGATGGGATAATTGGTACATGATTTTTAAACAATATACTCCGTAAAACAGGAAAAAGGAGAGGGACACAATATGTCGCTGTTGTATCCCTATGCTTGATTTATTTATTTGTTTATTTATTTGATACCCACAGCGCCTTTCGGCATTAGAGTGGGGGGGGGGGGGGTTATACACAAAAAATAAAGTATGAAATCACAGGTACTACATTGGAAACATTCATAAAAAGACAACCAATCGAACAAAAAGGATTCCGCGAACATGAAACAACAAAGTCACAACTATCGCGACACACGGAGCAGATTGCAACAAGTTTTACAAAAACATTATTAGAATCATGCTATGAACCTTTTCAATCGAATGACGTGACTGTTTCTAGGGCAGCATAAAAAGCATCATTGTCTATAACAGACGCTATGGTTGAAGGCAACCGATCCCATTGGGAAATCGTTTTAGGGAAAAAAGAGCTGCTCTATGCTACAGTTTTGCATCTAAGCTCACGCACTTTGTGGGCATGATCCACACGAGCAGATACATAATGTGGTGAAGAAATATAGGTTTCGCATGGAATACCAGATTATGAATGATATATGATATGGAAAAGCTTTAAACGAAGCTTTGCTCGACGGTGCTCGAGTGTGTCCCATTTTAATGTTTGTCTTGCACGCATCGCGCTAAAATCACCACCCCGTTTTGGTTTTCCTAACACATACCGAGCGGCTAGGTTTTGCACTTTCTCTATTTTCTCTTTGTCAGTGTTTGTCGGAGGGTCCCATACCGTGCAGGCATATTCTAGTATGGAGCGCACATTAGTTTTATACAAAAGTTCTCGGATGTCGTGCGGAAACTGTCTAGTGTTGCGCTTTATGAACCCTAAAGATCTGCTAGCTTTTGCAATAGTGAAATCCCCATGTCGATGCCAACTCAGCGAGGTTGTGAAGTAGACGCCTAAATACTTACATTCAGACACTGTTTGTAAAATAATATTGTTGACTACATAACGAAAATTAGTTTTCACTTGCTTTCTCGAAAACGTCATGGACACAGTTTTATCTAGATTAAGTTTCATCCCCCATTTTTCGCACCAGGTGTATATTGCATCTAAATCATTCTGTACTATCTGATTATCACTTTCACAGGTTATTTTTTTATACAATACGCAATCATCGGCAAACATTCCCATACACGACGTAACGTTTTCATTAATATCATTTATATAAATTAAGAAAAGTAAAGGTCCTAAGACTGATCCCTGTGGCACCCCTGATGTCACATCAGCGATTGTCGATGCTGCACCAGTAACTACGACGTAGTGATGCCTTTCACGGAGATACTCAGCAATCCACTCAGCAACAGTTGCACGGTTGTCCAGTGCTTGTGCGATATCGTGGGTGAATTCTGTTAACTGTGTCACGCACGACAGCCCTTTCCGGAAGCCGTGTTGGAATGGGTTAAACAGAGAATGACCATCAATGTGCTTCAGAATAGACGTATATAAAATATGTTCCAGAATTTTGCAACAAACGGAAGTTAAAGAAATAGGACGGTAATTTGAAATAACATTACGAGCACCTGATTTGTGAGCAGGAAGAACAGACGCTATTTTCCAGTCATTAGGAAGAGCGCAATCATGCAAAGACTCCTCAAAAATCACTTTCAAATATGGAGTAATCCAACGTGCACAGGATTTCAGCAGGGCATTTGGTAAGCCGTCCGGGCCTGCAGCCTTTGAAACACTTGATCGCTCCAGTAAAATGTTTATCCGATGTGAATCAAACAATATGTCTTCCATGGGCGCTAGTCCACCCCAAACAAGCCTTTCAGTTCGGACATTATCTGCCACTGGTAACGAAAATACGGAGCTGAAATAACTGTTGAAACATTCCGCTTTATCAATAGGTTTGTTAATGATATTGTCACTATCTAGAAGAGTAGGAACCGATACGTTATCTTTTTTATTTTTCTTAATGTACTTCCAAAGTTCTTTCGGATTTTCTTTAACTTTACCCTGAAATGATTCAAAGTAAACACATTTCGCTTCGGCTATTTTAGTTTTTAATTTGCTGGATATTGCTTTCAATTTGTTGAGATTTACAGCAATCGGGTTTTTCTTAAATGCACGATAAATTCTTTGTTTTCGCTGTGTCAACCTTTGAAGTTGTTTTGTAAACCAAGGCTTGCTTTTATTTCGTCTGGTAGTTAGGATCCAAGTAAGGACAAAGCGCTCTTGAAGTTCTAGTATCTTCCTCTTAAAAAATATCCAAAGATCGCTTGCAGTACAAGATTCAGCAAGTGTTTCAAAAACTATAAAGTACGAGTCTAGCGCGTTGCAAATCTCCGCTGTGTTGGCTTTCGCATAATTGTAAATACGTCTAGTACTGCTGTTGTCAATTTTTATGTGCCCTAGATTCATTTCACAAACAACAATGTCATGATCGCTAATACCTGGTATTACTAGGGTAGATTGTAACAGGTCTGGTTCATTTGTGAGAAAAAGATCTAGAACGTGGTTTCTTCAAATTAACTGCAACACAGTCTGAGTGAGTGCAAACAAATTAATAAAATTAGACATAAGTGCAGCGTGCCCTCGAGTTGCGCCAGAAAAAGCGCCTTGTTGGTTCCAGTCAAAATTAGGGAGATTGAAATCACCACCTATTACAATACAATCAGTTTTTATTGCTTCAGTCATGGTTGTGAATTCTGATAATACCTCAACTGAACTTGCTGGTGGCCGGTAGAAAGAACATACTGATAAGGTTTTTCCATTACAAAGTCTCAATTGGCACCACACCGCCTCGCACGAGCTTTCAACTTCTATTCTGCTTGAAGGAATATTTTGGTCGACCAAGATAAACACACCGCCGCCGTGACAATTTCTGTCTTTTCGATAACACGTAAAATGCTCGGGGAATACCTCGCTATCAGCTATATCCTTGTCCAGCCAGGATTCCGTACCGATAACAACCGACGGTTTAACAGTTTGTATCAGGCTATTGAAATCTTCAATTTTGTTTTTGATGCTCCGGCAGTTAATTACAACAAAGGAAGCAGTTTTGGGCGAGCCAGTACTCGGTCACTTGAACTGGACTACTTGACTTGTATCGTCGTCGAAAACATATTTAACATCATTTAGATACAGTACATCATGCCTGAGTCTGACTCGTGTATCATCAGTTTTGCGTGATTTGGCAAATTCCCAGAGATGCCGTCGTTTTCTGCGCACTACGTCAGAGAAATCCTCCGATAAACTGATACGAGTTCCCTTCAAGTGTTTCGCATTTCCTAGGATAGTTTGCTTTTCTTTGAACGATGCGAAGTTAGCAATTATAGGTCGAGTTTTATCCGCCTGGAATTTGCCAATCCTGTGTGCTCTTTCGATTGTTGTAGGCTTTACGACAAGTTTTGTCTCGCATATTTCCCGAACCAATGTTTCAGATACAGACCATGCTTCTTGCGCATTTGTATCCGCAACACCGTACAACACTAGGTTGCATCGCCTACTACGGTTTTCAAGATCGTCAACCTTTGACATGAGCGAATGTGTGATACGCTGCTGGTTTTCGCAGCTCTTTCTACACTCATTCACTACTGACTCCAAGTTTGTCAGCGTTGCAACCTGTGCTTCCAACGATGACAGCCGTATTTTTACATCTTCGAAAACCACAATTTGCGTTACTTGATTGGCCTCAATGCCTTGAAGTTGGGCCTTAATTGCTTTTTGTCCATCAAAAATCATCTGTAAAGTTGGCCCGGGACCGGGGTTTAGCTCAACGTCCCGCACAGCAAAAGCAGTAACAAGTAAAACGAAAGCCGTCGCAACAAAAGAAAACGCGAAAACGCCTTCGCACACGCGACATTCAAATCGAGTGCTTTTTGACACTGTTGTAAAGATTTTGGGGTGGAACCGGCAAAGCATATACAGCAAACCGTGCGCCAGGCACTAATCTACTAACCTGCGTAAGCAGTAGGAATTTCGTGAACGGCACCGTCATCGTCGCGCCAGTTCCACGCCCCAGTGACTTTAATGTTCAACCATAATCTTTTTATTTGTGAACAATTTTAGAGATGCTCGCGGGCTAAATCCTTTTGCTTCTCTAGCCGAGTTAGCTTTGGATATATACTCAATTTAGCGGTGTGCTTAAAAAAAAAAAAATGTCAACACTGTCAAAAGTGCAGACCACCTCTACCGCGCTCACGAACCCACGTGCTCTCCGCCAAACGTCATCCTGACTATACACTCCGTGCGGGAACTATAGGGGGCGCTTTGAAAAACGCGCGCAGCGCCGCTAGCGGAGGAGCTGGCGTTCGACTGTGAGGCGCGTTCAGCAGCCTGCGGCGCCTTTTCGCATGCCATGCTGTGGCGGCGGAAGTGCGCACGGGCGAAACTTTTGCTTTTTGAGCCGACACGTTGAGGGTGATGTTGCATGAGTGCTGGGGAAGAAGGGCATTTAGCTGTTCTCCACTTCTTATATATTGAGTTTGAGTCGTTATTAGGGGTAATTTCTCTAGTTGCGGCCGAAAAAGGAGTTGGAGCAATTTTCCGAAAAACAAGACGGCCGTCACCATAATTGCTCTGAGTGGGAAATTTATTTCGCTCGTCGCTGTAAACCTAGGACTGCTGGAACGATGATATTTGGAGGCGAGCGAGATGTTCACTAAGTTTGTGCACGAAGAGTGTCAAGTTTCTTTAAGACAGCAGGTGTGGAAGTTATGTTTCTAACGAATAAAGAAATAAAGCTGTACGGGATATCCAATATTGAACCCAAAATGTTATGTTATAGCGAGCTGTGCAAAGTGCAGATTTGGGCACACTGGTGCTTGGACCTGACAGTAGCATGACACAGCACTTATTATACAAAAAAAAAAAAGTGGCATAGGGAAACCAGGTGAAAATATGGTTTGTGCGGCGTAACTCAATGGGAACCGGTTTTGACCATGAAAAGGCTGTCAAGAGAATACCACTGGTAGGGGGAGGTGGAGACTTAAAAGGTATGAAGGGACTAGTGGGACTGTACTTCCGATTGAAACAACTTTACGAAAGGTGGTTCCAAATCCGAGAAAACAAAGTTGTCGGCCAACACACGGTTTGGCCGCCAAGGGCTTTTGCGGTCAGCTGTTGTGTAATAACCTGTTGTGCGAGGTGCTGATTATCGGCGCACAGGTACTTTGACATGACCGTCACTTGGCACAACACTTATTATAACAAAAAGAGTTGGCATAGCGAAGCCAGGTCGAAATTTAGTTTGGGCGGCGTATATAAATGGGAACTGGCTTTGACCGTCGAAGGCTGTCAGATAATACCACTCACCGTGGGAGGTGCACACTTTACAGGTAGGAAGGGACCAGTGGACGGTACTTCCAGTTCGAACCACTTTGCGATAGGTGGCTCTAAAGCCGAGAAAAAAAAATTGTTGCCTACAGAACTCGGGGATTCAGCGTTTCCACATCCAAAAGGAGGCTGATCAAGAAAGAAAGCACACCACATAAACTTCCATACTCAAACGTCGATTCTCCAGTGATTCCGAGTTTCATTGTTGTTTTCTTTAGATTTATATTTGTCACTTGTTTTACCGTTCGAATTTTTCTTCATGAAGCACAGATTGCGTGCCATACTTGTCCGGAAATATCATCGACACGTACGATGGGGACGAAATTTCTTTGGAGGGCATCCCTCCAACGAAATTGACACTGCAATCCCGCGAGTGTGGGATGGCATTTCAGTTCGTCCCATTGGCGCTGACACATGTAAGCGTTATTACTGGTACGAAAACAAACGCAGAGCGCAAAGCGGCAGTTAGAATATGTCAGCCGTGCCGACACAGTGCATGCAGACATGATCGGGAGACCAAATTTCTCGCGTCGTATGGCACGGCTCCATCGTTGTCGCTGTCCCGCAAAACATCGGCGAGGTGTAAAACTGTGAAACTTTGTCTCCACGAGATACGACGCATAAATATTGAAGCACTTAATGACGCAGCACAGGCAGCACTTCATGCTCTGAACCCAGCGCAACCGCACCACTCCGACTTCAATGCGTACCAACGTACGCGGCGTGGTTTCGGTTTCGTTTTCTCTGGGGTTCTCACTGCCTACCTTCGGTACCGGCCGCGCGGCGGCGCGCCAGTCGCGTCGCACGGAGTGTATAAGAGCTGGCCTGAAAAGGCACGCAAAGACGTGTTTCGACTACGAACTTCCAGAAGAAGTTGTTCGGCGAATAGGCACAGCTGAAGCCTACAAAGTTGGCAACGAACCGTTGACATCGGCAGATTTAGGTGACATGAGTGCAGTCACCATCGAGGAAGAACACTTCTTCTTCTAGACTGTTCCGTTGAACTGTTCTTGAAGACAAAGCAGTTTATTATTTCAGTGTTAAAATTAACAAGTACCCGTTTCTTATTCTTACTTTCGTACTTAGCGCATAGTCGTTTCCCAAATAAAACATTACAAATAGAAACCGTCCTAGTTGTTTTTCAGTGTAAGTTTAACCTCTCAAAATACCTGAGATATGATTATTTGAGGTTCACTTACTTTAAAAGAATTTAATAAGGTTTTGGAATTCAGCGAATTTTTTAGTGACTTCCTGGTCTAAATTTAGCGGCGCGCGCAAAAAAAAAAAAAAAAAAAAAAAGATGGCAACACTGTTAATGACAGTAACATCAGTAGTCTGGAGGTTGGCAATGCAGATTATCATGGAGTGAAAACAGTGACGGACAAAAAATGAGGATGTACAAGGAGGGCTACAAAATGGGCCCCGAAGAAGAAAAGGAGGTTAGAGGGCGATTTATTTTTATTAGCACAGTGTATTGAGGTAGCAGAAAACGAAAGTAGATCACTCTGGTTAGCATTCTTAGGTGTAAAAGGGCATTCTTCGATATAAAGAACATCAAATACATCTCGGCGTAATTTAGTGAGCAAACAAATCGCCTGATTATTCATTATTATTATCCCGAGCATCAAATAAAATCTTATTTAAACGTTAGTTACCTGTCTCATATATTCTATATATTCAAAAGCAACGTTTTTAGCTGCTATGAATGTAAAGCAGGATTCTTTCAGCAAACACAAATATATCTTAATATTTTGGGTATTTTGATTCCATTCCTTCAGATCCTGCAGGCGCGATTAGAAATACATTGCGCTATACTTATTTTGAAAATCCCGCGACTATCACTGAGCAAACGTTAGTTATCATAAATAATTGGGTTCAATGTCCACCAGGGCTGACGCTGATTCCTGTACCTCGCACCGCCTCACACGTATCCGGTACGCCGACGATGAAAACAATCAAAATAAGTTATAACATCAACTCCAAATGTCGTCGTGCACATAATGATGGCATGCAGTTAAGTTGGAAATGTAAGCATCGGGCAACGCTTTACACAATAAGACAAGACATGCGATGAAACGCGACGAAAAACACGAATGCAACGCCTTCGCCATAGGACCGAAGCGCTCAAGTTTCGCCGCCGACTACAGCGCCATTCCAGCCCCTGGCGGGACGCCGGAGTCCGAGTGGCTCGTTGTTTTTCACCTCGCTTCTCCGTCGTAGGCGGTCGGATATAACATTCATTGCGATAGAGACGATATAAAAGCCCGGCTAGCACGAATATTTCGTTGTTGATCGCAGCAACAATCTCCGATGTTGTTGTAGTCGATCCTTAAAATTCTACCGCTTCCCTGAAAAGCCGTGCGAGACTCGAACGGCGCCAAGCCTGGACCACGTCGGTGCTCCGACAAAAGTAAGTTTCTCGTTCGTTGGAAGATCAGTTTTGCTAAATACGCGGGAAAAACTAAATAGAATTGGTGTCAGAATAGAAACAGAATCACTACCGAACGCGGGAAAGTCAGTTGGCAGTGCCTGCGTGACGGAATATCTGATTTTCGTGCGCGTCTGTCGCTTCCCTCGAGGTGTTTGACGGGGCTTCGGTCGCGATGTTGGATCCCTTTGGCACGAATACTTCAACTACAATCACTGGCAGGGTGAGAACGGCAGGGAGAAGCTTCAGTTCCTCCAGCACTAGCTTCGAACCGTCGACAGGGTTTCTATCTCGCGACCGTCGAGCGTTCACGTGCAGCCACATCGCAACGAAGGGCAACGAAGACGTGCTGGAGCTCGGCCGTTCACAAGAGACGCCCTGCCTGCCGTTCTGACTTTGTCAGCACACTTCTAGCTAGGGGAGGGGCTTTTGGGGGTTGCGATTGCAGCTGTCTTCTGCCGTGTGTGTTTCTTAATCGCTGTTCCCGTTTTTTTAGCTGTTTATAGCCATCATGTACGACGCTATAATATACACATGCATCCCCCCCCTCCCAAACAACACACACAAGGAATGCACTTCCAAACAGCATCAACCAGCCAGCCCCCCCCCCCCCCCCCCCCTTCCTTTTTAAAATAAAAAGAAAGCCTGATTATGTTTTTACTTGCTAGGGACAATAACAGTTTCTATTATTTCGTGTCGATTTTCTGCTGATCACACCAGAGATCTTATATTATTGACTTATTTTTCAGTGGGGGCGGTTCAGTTTTGATTCCGCCAACGTCAGCGAGGATCTGCAGCGTGCACTTCGTGAACACCTGCAAGGACAACGCTGAGGCTCATCCTGCAACAAGTCACTAGACGAGATGCCAGCTGAGGTGTTTAATAAAGACTAATTGCAGGAAACCTACCAACCCTGTAATTTCTCGTGAAAGATTCTTAGTTAATTTAAAGTAATTTTCACTCCCTCGCTCGAAGATACAGGTGACCTTTCCTCATCTATGTTGCATTCTCTATGTGTGCCCGATTCTTAGCCAGTTAAAAGTATTGTTAGTTCATTGGCAGCTTCTGTAGTCTCTTTCGTCTTCGAGTTGCACGTTTTGGTTTAGTCTGTACCCCAAGATTTAATATAGCTTGGCTAAAGATGGATAAGCTTAGGTGACGACTGCTTTCTCACGAACTGGGAGACATCTTTCGTGAGATCTGGAATATCTTGAACAGCTGATCTGCCGTGCAAGATCTCTGAAATAGTCGGGGTTCTCGGCCCTACAATTTCTTGGACAGTCCTTGCTTCTCGAGATGTGTACATCATCTGCAAGTGTTTTGCCAGCCATACTTCGAGTCTGCGCCAATGTCACCGTGTTAAGAGCACGAGAAGAATTCTTATATTGTCACAAGGTTGTGTGTTTACCTACTCGTGGTTGTGACAAAACTCAATAAAAATCGTTTTCACTGTCAACAAAACATTTTTGAAAGCGATGCATTATGCTGCTGTACCATATTTTCCAGACTATAGTCCACAGGGGCAAATTTGTGGTAAAAAATAGATTTTCCTTACATTGTACACATAGAGTGTATCGTCTGCACTTGGTGCTTAGTTGTCACGAATATCCTCTCATAGACAGCACACCTTGAGAAATGTCTGCTTTCTTAGTGCAAAAAGAAGCTGGTATTATACATAAATTATCATTAACATACCCTTTCATTCACAAAATCCGTCTCGTCATAATCAACAATATTGAAAAACAAAAATCCCGCATAGTCCGCACAGCCTAAGATTTTCATTTTTAAAAGCATAGCCCGGAAAATAAGGTACATTCCTGGAAACGCGTGAAAACATGTCAACATGCCACGAAAGAAACTTTATTCAGTGAAGCAGCAATGAAACACTGACAGGCATGGATTATGTTTCTAGAAAATAAAAGTTGTTCTACTGATGACAACCTATCATGTGTCACTGGTGTTTTCTTTGCTACACAACATTTCCCTCCAAAAATGTCCCACACAGTAAAGTATGAATCAAGCCCCCAGCCAATATCTGGAAATCTTGCATGTGAACTGGACAACTTGAACCTGAAAGAGATGAAGTTTTTTTTTTAATAAATCCATCCAACTGAACATTGTCATGAAAATTTGATTAAAATTATGTGCAGTCATATGCATAGCAGACATTTATGCTGGAGATTTAGTCTAGGCTAGCCTCTTTTCGTTTTCAACTGTTTTGCCCCTCTTTCTGGCAGAATCTCGCGTCACATTATTCTTCAAACTCGCAGAAAAAGTACCATTAATCAGGAGCAGGTCCCCAGTAACTGCAACCTACTGCCTCAGTGAAGTGGGACAAAAAAACCTGGTAATAAATCTACGAGGCCTTTGTTCAGGTCGTGCCCTGGCGTTTTAGTTCCCTACTGCTGAGGCAGGCTGATGAGGACGCGTGTTCAACAATACTAATAAAATTACGAGCGTCGGCACAATGCTCGCACCGGTCCGCGACTCCAGTCCAGCGAGGACCTGCAGTCTCAACTGTACGCGGGGGACTTCTCTCTTCCCGGAATTATCACCCTATGCCCGCACGATCCCCGACACGTTAATATTTCTTCGACGTGGGCGAGCCCGAAAAGCTATCCCACTCGTAGCCTCTAGTGCGAGAACGTAGTCTGCCGGTGGTTCAGCGACCGAAAAATAGTATCCCGACGTCGTCTAACAGGACTCACGAGAACAGTGGTTCATTGTGATCAGTAATCTTTAAGGCACAATGTTATTACAGCGCAAAATTTAAACAAGTGCCGCTCACCTGTAAAGTTATCTCGTAGACGCCGCACGGCCGGCACGGCCGTACTTGCGAGGCGGACCCGACTCGTTGGCGGGGAAATCAACCGCTTTCTCGGTGGAAGATGCGTGTTATTGAAGCTTTTCTATCGTTTCTTGACTCACGATGAGAAATATTTCTCGCACGCTTTCTATCCTTCTCTAAATCTTCACCGTACGCTCGAAATACCTGCGACGCCAATGCAACGCTATGAGCACGACCGGCGCGACACGACCATGTGTTGTACTGCGGTGGCGCTACCATCGCAATTTCGAAGCGCCCCCTGGTTGGGCGAATCGATTCTATTGCGCGAAGGGGTGAGCGAAGCGACGAGTTGAAACCACCTTAATTATGGCGGCCGCGTCACGTGTTTCTAAGATGGCAACGCCCCTGCGACGGAGACTGAAAAGGCATTTAGTATTATCGAAAGCACTGGCAACCTGCGTTTAGGGGCAACTTTGTCAGGCTTGCAGTTGCGGGCGCTTGACCACTCGAGCAGAGACGTGGTGGCGTGCACATGCCTTGCTCAGAAATCTGTCCTGACTGAGGCTTTCTGCGTCCAAGCACGTGCTGTGTTAATGCGGTGGTGTCTTCACAGCTTGTATTGACAGAAACAAAAAAAAAACGGAAAGGTTAACAACCTGCTGTTAAGAAGGTACGGAAACGAAATTGTTCGCTCTTATTGTTTTGCTTAGATGTAGTCAATGTTGTGGCGGCAGCTTATAAAACATAAGACTTGACTAGTGTTTCTCGGCTGGAAGCCGGAAAGTCAGGAAACTAATTTTAAAACGAATGGGTATATTTCAAGTTTGCGCCTGATGGCGGTTTGTGAAGCTCCGTTAGAATGCCTCCACGTCATTGGCCCCTAAGAAGGAGCGCCAGTTCGGGGCAGAATGGCTTCGCTCGTGGAGGTACTTAGCCCTGAATGTGACTTGGCGGTGCACGCGAAAGCGTTGACTGCGTTGTTTATGTTAAAGCTTCCACAGCGCTTCCGCAACGTGCATTCCACACCATTAAATATCGCCGCCGTTCTTTGCAGATGTCAGGTAGGAGTTTGATGTGAGAACGCGGGGACATCTGCCAAGCCAACCAATTGCAAACCGAAACTTAAAAACCCGTCAAAGTTGTGCTGTTTTTCAGAAAGTTGTAATATGCAGCGCGTGCCTTCTATCGCACTCTTATTTTTTTTTTTCATTTAGTGTTTTTCGATGGTGCTAAGCAAGTTTTCAAATGAAACCATGCCCTTAAACTCAATATAAAAAAACATGATTACACGAGAATAATTAACAACTTAATTATCCGGAACTTTAATCATTTTCCTAATTAGGCCGCTGGCCTAGGACCAAAACGACACAAGCCTCTTTCCGGTGCGATGCGTAGTTTTCGAAATATCGAATTCGTACACCTTTCGTGAAACGCCCTACATATACTACAAGCTAGCTCTTGGTGGGTTTTTGTCCGGTGTCTCCAGCATAATGTTGCTAAAATATAAAAAGAAAGTTAAAAACAAATAGTCTGGTTTGTATTGCCTTTCCAATATTTTAAGGAACGTGTCTTACAGGAACTTCTGATGATGTGTCGATAAAGTTGCTTTCTCACTTCAAACATCGTCCAAACCATTAGCAGGACCCCAAAAAGAACGAAATTTTGCCCGAGCTGGAAGCGCCACAATAAAGAGCAGTATTGTCTCTCTATACTTTCCAGCTATAAAGAGTGAATACTTGGCGCAATGAAGGAGAAAATAAATTAACACATTGATAATTTATGAAATTTTCTTATAACAATACAGGTTTACAAACTCTTATGTTCGAACACCGCGTTGATGTTTCCCGCATTTCTTATCAGATCGCTGTCCTCACACAATATTCCAGCCTTAGGGCGTCGAAGTTGGATGCCTTAAATTAATGGCACAGTTATGGAGGTCTTACTGCATCTCAAAAGATGTATTATTATCTCTAACAGTTGCCCCGAATCAATTCGCGTTCCACAATGAACAAAAGCTTTATCGCCGTTCAAACATATTCCTTATTCTTTTCAAAAGAACTGTACGTATCGAAATATTGCTTTCCCTTTGTTACACGCCGCCGGAGAATTCGCTTTCAAACAATTGGTTGCAAATGTCCGTTGGAAAGTTTAAAGAGTGCAGATGAGCCTGAAAGATATTACCCGCATAAGAATGTACACGAGCTTACATTCAGAGAGCAAGGTTTAGAGCGAAAGATCTGCTTCGCAGTTAATCGTCCTCGGGCGTGACGTTCCAGCACTAGATATAATTCAAAGAAAAATAAACTTCCGGCTATAACATTTTTGTTTTATTTTTGATAGAAACGATGGAGATGAATCACTACCACTAGGAATTTTCTACTGAACTCGAGAATCCCTAATTCTTAGCGCGGCTGCAGAATGGCGTGTTTTTTTTTTTTTTTTAATCTTCTTTCTTGGTTTCTCACTTTCAACACATAGAAGATGCCCGTTGTACATAATGGCGCTTATATGTAAGTGCCAGATATCGAAAGTTCCTATCGACACTGTTTTATATTTATCTGGAAAATATGATCGAACAGGTCATACCATAAAGGGCCGGCAGACAAAGAGCGCCTATTTCTCAGACATGTGTTTCTTTAATATTATTCCAACGTTTTTGAAAAAAAGAAAAGCGGGACTTTTTTTTTTTTTTTCGTAAAATTTCTCGAGCGTTTTCAGAGTGGAATTGTTCCACATAAGTATTCTTACTGTCATTACTGAGTTTTTGTTCCGCTGTCAGCGCCGTCCGTGGGGGCCTTCGGAATATATTCGTGCAAATATTCTACTCTCATTTTGTTTTTAATTTTAATTGTGCATTTTGTCTGCTGCGGTGTACTCTTCTGTCAGACGGAACAACAAGCATGCATTATCAAACCCTCGCTGTTTACGTGCAATGTTACCTGTCACTCATATCCTTCCGAATTCCGTGCGAATGCTGCACGCTTGCCATATGCGTGTTTAAGGACCGACGAGCAGCCCGAAAGAAGAAAGCTCTTCCTTAACTCCTTCATTTCATTCGAGAAAGAGAGACACCCCGTCCCGTATTTTCTGCGGAAAGTAGATCAGAAACCAGCTCCTTTGGGGAAAGGAGGGGAGAAGAGTTCAAGAGGCAACGGAAAGAAACTGGGAAGCAATTTACTTCCCGGCAGAAGACGATTCTGGAGGTCGGCCTGTTTGTTGAGGCCGACATTCAAACTCTGCCATTCCCTCGAGCTGTTTATGGTTGTGGCTTATTCAATAGATCCATACTCGTTTCCTCTAGAGCCGTAGTAAGAGAAAAAAAAAAAAAAAAAAAAGAGTACGCTTTTCGGGGCGCATTACCAATTTCATCCTTTATAGGCCAACTCGACTCTCTGATGTCACGTCACAGCGGTGGCGCTGCTGTCGGTACTGTGCATGCGCAGACGCCTCGCTTCGAGTGAATCTGGTGTTTGGGCGCGCGCACTGCCCAAACCCGGTTAGGGCAAACGCAGCTTGTTTGTCAACAGTGCGTTCGCCGATATCTGGAAGTAAGATGTATGTAGGCGCATTTTAGAATAGATTTATGTTATCTAGTCAAGACGCACAAGTTTCAAACGCTAAAAGCATCGCTTCTTGCTCCGACAACCAAATCCCGCATGAACTACTTCGCGTAGGGTATGAAAAATGCGCAACAATGAGTTTTTTCTTCAGGGGAAAACCGGTATAGGTAGGGACCGAAAAGTGGCATTTCCTCCCAGAGCAAAAAGCTCCGTAACATTCAAAGTTTGCAATGTTTGTGACTACCGACTTCAAAGCTCAAGGCTGATGGCGCGTTGTTCTTACCAGTCATTCAATCACCCAAAGGCAGCACATCGAACCGGTTTGAAGTGGTGCGACTTTAGCCCAATCGCACAGCTCGTGGATCCTATATTTTATTACCACCCCTGATCGTTTCCATTTGTATGAGCATCGTATTGACGTGGGGTCTTGTATCACTACTGCGCGATGCACGTTAAAGACTCCAGGTTAGCGATTCTCCTGCAATGGCAGAATTTGTCATCTACAGCGAAGATATCAGACGACCAGTGTGGGGCTGACCGAAGTCAAACTGTCTACATATGCACACAACAAAATTACTTTGATAGAATTGTTGTTCTTTCTCCATGCTTGTGCGCCAAAACCAAACCGTAGATGGCAGCTGAGAGCGTCCGTGCTTTGTCCACGGATGCAGAGCAACTCCACGTAAAACGGTCTTTAGACTGCGGCACCAATACAGAAAATAATCAGAAATTTCGCAGAGACAAAGGCGATATTTAATTTAGAAACACTTTTTGTATAATGTAGACTTCTAAATGTTCACCCTTTTCTTTTTCAGCCGCCTTTCGCTTCCACGCTTTCCCAAGCCTGGTGGCGACAAGGACTTCCACAGCTTTCCCGTTTTTACCGTCTCTTCTCTGGACCTCAAAAAGAAAAGGCGTGCCATGCATGTGGTGAGTTATCTGCCAATTTTGAAATAGTCAGACAAGAACAGAAAGATCTGGTAAGGCAGAGCGTATTGCGACTCGTGTTTGTAGGAACAAATTAATCTCATTGAAGCTTCATTTTTACGCAATATCATGCCTACGGCGATCAAACTGTGAGGTTTTGTGTGGCATTTTGTCATGGCGGAGGAATCCCTGTATTGGTGTGCATTTATGCACCAATTTAATTTCCCGGGAAATAACAGTGTGAAAAGTTTTCCCGAAAAACTATAGTAGTAAACCATTAATATTTGTATAATTACGCGCCAATTCGATTTCGGAATCATTGTTGGCGTGAAAACGTCACCACGCTGTGGCAGATCGAAAGCGTCGACCTTGAGGGACGTCTGCAGAGCTGCTGCAGAGTCCGAAATGCCATCGCATAACATCTCCTTTGGCGGTTGCCAGAGAGCAGGCGGATATTTTTTTGTTCAGGTTTAATACTCTGTAGTACGTATATGTTTCGTCAAAAACCTCGATCAAAAACACATCGCCTGTGGGCTGAATGGGATAACTGTTAATCAATGTGAGAAGTGTCTTAATCAATTAAAATGTGCAAATCCTATTAACATAAAAAACTGTGCACGGACTAGCTTTATTATTCATTGAGAAGTGATGGGCAGCGGAACCTTACTGAAATCACCGCCATTGATTTAAGGGTCACATGCCATTGATTTAGCAGATTTTTAGCCCGGCTATATGGACATTTCAGGAGCTTATCACCTAGGTGAAAAATGCCGTGTAACTTGGCTGTAGATTATGAGCGGCGTCTTATATTTTGTGGAAGAGAGTTATACTGCGCGCGCGCCCAGAAGGGGTTTCACAGCCCAGTAGACAAAGATTTCAGCACCCAGAAGGCGATTTTTGGAAAGGTCTACACCACTTATCTCTATTGTAGAAGGCTGGATCGCGGATCGCGAGCCCGCCGGTGGCGCCACCGCGGCGGCCATTACTTGACACCAGGCAATACACGCAGGTCTATGGGAGAAACACACAAATATAGGAATATTGAAGCTTGTATGCTGTGCTTGAAGGCGAGTATATCATGATGTGATGCGGTCATTATATCTGGTCTCTGGAAGTAAAATTGATCTTTCTACAGTGATCGAATGCCAATTTAAAAAAAAAAAAAAATCCAACGTTCTGGGGCACTTAGGGCTGAGCTTGAAAACTTGCTCTCGTTGTGAAGTAAACAAAGGAACTTGCCGTCAATAATACCGTCCTCGGGGAAGCCCAGAAGTTGATGAATGTCGAAAAAGTTCTATGTTGACGGCGGCTTTCCGGGGGTGAGCGAATTTCGCGTAGCAAACTCTTCGAGCTTGTCGTCTACTGATTCCAACTTCTCGAAACCGCCACCGACTCCGCGGTAACTCTAGGCAACTCTCGTCTCAGTGAGCTGCACTACATTTCTCGCCCAGCGGAGTCACTCTCGACTACAAAATATTTATTTATAAGAACTGTGAGGGATGTCAGTTTAAATTTTTGTACACATGGTATTTGACAGGCTTGCCGAAAAGCGGCCGAAACGTTTCAGTGCCGACAACAGGCTAAAAAAAACGGGGGAAACGGCACTTTTTCTCGTTCTTCCCATAGAGTCCCATGCATTTGGTGGTGTCAATCGATGGCCGCCGGTGGCGACACTCGGCCCCAGCTGCCGAGGCCGCGCTCCGCGATCCAGCCTACTGCAATAGAGATCAGTGTTCTACACCAGGGTGTAAGATAGACAGGTGGGGAAACGAGAGCCACATGAGCGACCGGATTGTGTACCCCTCGGTTTTCTCTTTTTCTGTGGCGCCATCTATGTGGAGCACCGCGAACTCTCACTCCGGGTGGGCGACCTTTGGCGACCGGCTAAACTGACGGAGATGGTTTCTCGTGGATTTTCAATAGAGGACTGTCGTGGTCTCGGTTCATTTATTGCACTCTCCCATAAAGTTCCATGCAAATCCGATTCCGATTTTTTTCCTCTCGCCGCAGCGCCATCTGTCGCAAATCGGGGGTACCCGCAAGCAGACGAGTACAGAATCCGGTCACGGCGCTGCGGTAGGTTTCTATGGGCGGTTTCCCCACCTGTCTATCTTACACCCTGTTCTACACTCCGTTTCACCTTTAAGTACAGACCAGGGTGTAAGATAGACAGGTGGGGAAACGAGAGCCAAATGAGCGACCGGATTGTGTCCCTCTCGGTTTTCTCTTTTTCTGTGGCGCCATCTATGTGGAGTATACCGCGAACTCTTACTCCGGGTGGGCGACCGGTGGCGACCGGCTAAACTGACGGAGATGGTTTCTCGTGGATTTTCATTTGAGGACTGTCGTGCTCTCGGTCTATTTTGCGCACTCTCCCATAGAGTTCCACGCAAATCCGATTCTGACTCCTCTCGCCGCAGCGCCATCTGTTGCAAATCGGCGGTACCCGCAAGCAGACGAGTACACAATCCGGTCACGGCGCTGCGGTAGGCTTCTATGGTCCGTTTTCCCACCTGCCTATCTTACACCCTGGTTCAGACGCAGCCGATGCTCCGAGACGAAGGGACCAATCAGACAACGTCAAAACAGCACCATCATGCTGTTCGTCGTGTTTCTGTACGTGTGCTATCATCGCCCCGAACCAGTCATAAACAACCAAACAAAAATGCCTAGGGCCTTCTGCGCTTTCGACGCTGCCTGATTTTTTTTCATTAGATCGGAGCGTCGGCTGTGGACTTAGGCTGGAACGTGGTTAGGAAACGTAGTGCGTGGGCGATTCCCGAGCACCATATTGTAAAGCTTCGCTGTCAATGAGATTGTGGCATTTGCCATTAAGAATGCGGAAAAGCAACTCGCGAAAAAAAGGGCGTGATCATATAATACCACGCCTTGGGGTTTCCGAAGTCGTCACTGACATTAGCCACATTCGAGTCGTTATATGTATATGTGAAGCAGGAGCGTTTAACTACGTATCGTCGGCTCATTTTTATTGCGGTTCTATACCAACCAAAGACTTCGTTTTTGTGTCATGGGCTTCAGATTGTCTAAAAACGTAAGTGCCGCACGCAAAAAAGTACAGAAGATAAACGTCGACAAACAAATAAACATTTACTAAAAAAATGGTTGAAGGTTGTTTTTTTTAATAAATGCTCAGCATTTCTTTTTTTAGTCGGACCCATAGTGCGTGCATACATGAGATTGTCCATTTTATTCCCACTTAATGTCAAATGCTCGACTCTGTTTTAACTGCACTGTTCATGCGGAAACCCAACACTCCATTTAGGATAGACTGAGAGGAAGAAAACCCGTGGATTTCTAAAGTGTCATATCATTAGTGCCAACGTAAATGTCAAAAATGGTAAAAAAAGCTTAAAATGAGTAAGGATTAAAGGAATATTCCTTAGCTTCTTTCAGATATGAAAAGCAACTATATGTCTTCTCGAATAACCCTTTTCACTAATATTCTTTTTGTTTTTGTTTTCGCGGGGGTTTGAACATTTTGAAAGCAACACTTTTTAGCTCTAAATGTATCCGAGCGGTATGTGTGGTTTTATTATTTGTTATTGATTTCTATACTTTAACCCTACAAAACAAGAACCATCTCTCAATCCCGCTTTCCGCCTATTGTCCTGGTTGCTCTTCCCGGAAAAAAAATAAATAAATAAATACAAAAAATAAAAAGATTCTTGCGCCACGCGTTGTCTTTGTACCGCACTTCTCATTGGCTGTTACTTATTTCCCATACAAACAAAAGATATAAAAAATGCGACACTATTTTCACCGTTTTATTTGGCCCTTTATTTCTGACAGTAGGGTCGGCACTTTGTTTCGTAGAAATGTTGAGATGACCGGCCCCGCGTGTGCTTTCGTTGCTTTATTTGTCCCCGCTTGAAAGGACCAAAATATCCCGTCTAGAGGACTTGAAATATATAGAGGCAGGCACAAAATATGCACTCGTATTTCAAAGAGGAAAAAATGTGGTTTTTCGCTCAGTTTATTTCACCGAGACTTGACAGGCCTTTTTATCTTCGGCTTCTATTTCAATAAGTGCGTGCTGACTGCTTGACAAAGCCGCCTTTATTCTGACCGTGGAGTTTTCCGTTTGCCTTCAGAATTTTATTTACCTGCTCTGATACTGCTATTGTTCTTTTTTCTTTTTCTTTCAAGGTCCAATAAAATAGAACACGTCATCGCGTACAGATACATCTGTCTGCAAATCATATAAAGAATGGAAGAAAAATAAGTGTTTTCTTATGCAGTAAATTAGTTAAAGGTATAATACATTTTCTCTTTTAAAACGTGTTTTGCACTGTTGAATACTAAATACCTTTATTTTTATCGTCTCGCACATCAATTATCTTTAAAAAAAATAATTTGGCAAATGAAGAGAAGTAGTGTCCGTTTTTTGAAGGGCGGGTGGGCGTTTTTAATTCTGAGTACACTAGATGATTTTGTAATGCAACTACGGATTCCCGGGACAATATTCTTGGTGACAAAAACACGCGTGTGTATAAACACCAAGACCCTGATAACACCCTTGACGTTCTAAGCTCCAGCGCTCATTTTCAGCCATATTTGAAGCATTATTGCACAAACACTACATTCCCATTTTGTTATAAAAATTATTGAAACCGATTCAATATCATTTTTTTTTCTATACAAGTCTTAAGTTCCTTGATATTCACCGAAGGTTAATTGAAGAATAAAATGTACGTAAATAAAGATATAAAGGTGTGGCAAAAATAAATCCTTTGTTTAATAGGTGTTCCCTTATTGTGGTTATTTATATATCCGAAAACCTCTCAGGCAGCATTCAGCCCTACTTACAAGAGGCTTATATTGAACAATAATGCGCACTCTACGTAAATTTAATTTCGTTTATCAGTAAATATTGGCCTCCCAGCCAAGTAAAAATGAAAATGTTGGTGGGTTTGGATTAGATATGAGATAGGAGAAATGTAGACATTCCTAAAATGTAGAAGCCACAACCCGTTCCTGCTTTCTTAATTTATTTCGACCAAAACTGCCCTTAAAGGATCACTAAAGTGGATTTTATTAGTTTACAATCGAGATACCTCAACATAGGACCCCTAAACATCCCAAAAAGTTAAATATTCTAATTATACGTGCAGTCTTAGAAAAAAGGGTATCTATTGTTCTCCCTAAAAGGAGGAACGGTCTTGTAACCTATGTTCCTTTAGAAAGGGAGAAACCTTCGTCCCTAAAGCAGGAGAAAAAAGTTCTTCCGTCGCCTGCATCTCATTATGGCGGCCCCGAATCGAGCGAATCGAGCTCAATAAGGCTTAACGAGGACGCTACGTCTCTTGTATGTGACGAGAGGAGCAGCAAATAACAGCTTAACACGAGGTTTCCGCGAACTGTGTTTATTTCCGAAGCCAGCTTCCACACGCAGGTAAGAAACTTGCGTTTCAAAAGCAGCTACTCAGTCTTCTCCTCATCAGCACTGATATGTTAAACGGAGACAACCGATACCCAATTACTTCGGGCACTTTACGTCTTACCTTTTTTATTCCTCGAGTCACAATTTCATTCGTCAACCGCACATCACGAAAAAATGGCAAACCAATTCGCAAAACGAAAAGTCGCTCTCAAAGGAACAAACTCGAAGCCGCTGTTGGACGGTAACCAAAAATTATCGCGTAGAGTGCAAGAAAGTTAAAACACTTGCCACCAGATGGCAGGGTCACACAGAGTAATTGCAAATAGCTAGGCTGATGGCGCTAGGTACAGCCCAATTAATGTTCCACAAAAATTATTTCCATTTGCTCACGCCACCATTGGGGTTCGGGATCTTCGGGAACCTTTATTATACAAACATGTAAACACTTTATGCAAACTACAAGCATCAGCTAAGCATATGCATTAAACGCAAACTCATACACGGCAGATACAAGCCTCAATACAACAGCGAACTAACCCTATCACTACTTTCGAGCTCTGCGTTTCCGTCTTTTATACTGGTCGTTTTAAACGAAGGGAATTTCTCGGTGACCGCCTAAGCAATAAAAAATATTCCCAGCAAGTTTTTTTTTTTTTTTTTTTTCAGCAAAGTCATACTTTTGAGAGTATTTTGAACGGCCCAGGGAAGTAAACGCTGATGCCGTAATGATTTGAAAGCCAATAAATCAAGCCGCTCTAATGAGGTTCCAAGCCATGTGTTTGCTTCCCCGCATTGCACGTCGTAGCCGGTATTTCTATTGTAGCGTTTGTTTTTTCTCTTTCTGCTTTTCGTGCACGCCTGCAATTGTCGTCTTGAATTAATTTCTGTAGAGCGGATATTCACTCAGCTGGAAGTGATGCTTCACATGTTGAGAAATCGCTTTTCGATCAACTTGAATACAGTCAAAGCCGCGACATGCGGCAGGTGTTAAGTGTACGGAGCTACGCCGTGGCGAGCTAAAAAACCTTCTAGCGCTCATCCCAGCGAGCCAATTGGAGGGCAATTTCTCCAGGAACCGTAGTATATTTAAACATCAAAATGAAGGATAGCTTTTTGGGGATTTTACCTATTACGTTTTAATGATAAAATTCCAAACTATCAATATACGTACTTTGCGTCGTATCTTCATACTGTTCAGTCCTTCCTCCAGAGCGCAATCGCACTCAAGGAGGAGGCAACCGACAGCCACATTGGCCACTGTACGATAGGAGCTTCGATTCAGACCAGCGTTCCAACATGACAATCCGCACGTCGATCGATTGCACCTAACCCCTCAAGTGGTCTTAAACTCTTTAATGTAAAGCGGAATGTCAACCTGCGACACCCCGCCCCCTCCGATCACGGCACGACTAGCGGCAGCAATGCCCGACAGTTTACGCCATCTCATCTTTTTGTTACACCATGCACTTACACGCGAACACATGGTCACATCAGTGATAATTCCAGTCTTCTGTTTACAGCGCACAACAATGCCATCGCTATGTTGCTGCTATGTTGCTGCTACGTTGCTGACACGCAGAAATACAAAACCACGTTGAGTGCCGGTTGGCACTCGGCATCGGAAAACAGAACCTAACTCAGCACAGAAGGCACCCAGGCATCCGGCAGCAAAACGTGCCTGTCTTGGACGCAGTTTTCTCAATTTCCATAACTTCGTCAACGTCGACACATCCACTGGCGTGGTCCACATGGCTCCATGTGGGTTCTGCAATCCCGAGATGGCCATCTTAGCCCACTGTACGTCGCTGCTGGCACTGCTTCGGAAATTCGCTGTTTCTAGCGGCTTTGTTTGCTCGTTTGATAAAATTAGTGGTAAAAATGTCAATGCAGCCGAAATGTTCTGCACGCTTGGACTGGAAAACGGAATTATAGGCGGTTTTTGCTGCCGCTGAAGCTCAATCAACTCAACAACATTTATTAAACAACGTGCGCGACGTGCTCGACAAAACGAAACCGAAAGGAGATGAGTCGGGAAGGTGAAAGCTTCCTCCCGTCGTCCTGGAGAAATAGGAAAACGTCTCGTTTCTTCTATAAAAATAATTTATGACTTTTTATTGAAAACGTGTTGACTTCTTGTTGACTCTGATCACTTTCTTTTGACTGACTTTCTGTTGCCATGGTCAATAGGAAGTTTGTTGACTTTCTGTTGAAACGTCTCTGAGGATTTTCTTCAGCCTGAGTAAAAAGAAAAGCTGTTGACTTTCAATTAACTTTATGTAGATTTTTTTTTTCTGCTGACTTTCTGTTGACAGTGTCATCAGAATGACTGCAGACGTTCTATTTACTTTGTGTTGAAAATGTTCAGTTGACTTTCTGTAGCCAGTGTCAATAGAAAAGCTAGACTTTCTGTTCAATTTTTATTGAACATTGTACACCTCGACTAGACGTCAAAAGTCGCTAAGTTTCTCAATAGTCTGACAAGGTCAGAACGGTAGGAAGCAGCTTCAGTTGTCCCGCCTCCAGCGCGAGCCTACTACCCTTGACAACGCTTTGGCGTTCGTGCACCTCGAGCAAGCACGTGCAGTCAAAGCACGACGGAAGGCATGGGGCGCGTGCTGGAGGCCAGGCGTTCTAAAGGAATGCTCCGCCGTTCTGACCTTGTAAGCGACTATAATGATTTTAATAACCATATTAAATAGTCAACTAGTAAAGAAAAGCAAAATAACCATTGAAAGTGCAGGAACTGCCTTGACTCGCTTCGTCCTGAGTGGTGCTATGCAGAGAAGAGAGAATATTTCTTGTGGGAGCCGCTTTCGTGCATGTTGTTTTAGCGAATGCGCGGAGTTATTATCAGTTGTGCCAACGGTTTTTAGCAAGCGATATCATCCACGAATTTTGAAATACTGTTTTTCCTTTGAGAGACTCCCAAGGAGAAGATAAAATACTTGGAATCTTAATAAGTGCTGAGGTGGTCACCGGCCAAATGATTACCTTGAATATGTAGGCTATAAGGCTCTGGAGCAGCCAACGGGACTGTGATTCAGGTGTTCAGTGCGTCATGATGGAACAAAAAAAAAAAAAGGTTCAGTGCTTTATGGTGTTTGTGTTTGTGTTCGTTTCTAATGTGTAGTTGGGGGATGTATGTAGTAGTGATTTCAAACACCACAAGGACACAATTTACTAAGAAAACTTTAAAAAAAATCACGTTGTTCTTACATTATTTTGCTGCAGCCATTTTCGAGGAGTGTGGAAAGTCATAGTAAGCTTTCAAAACTGTCTTCAATGAATAGCTAAGCTGTAAATAATATTTTTTTTTATTCTTCTGTAGATTTGCAGTTGAAAAGCTACAGAAAAAGCATTTTGGAAGCGACATAAAGTCTGTTGACTTTCTTATTTCAAAGTGGGCCAATATTCAAAAGAAAGTCAACAGAAAAACTAGAGAAAGTCAGATGAGAAGCTATTTACATTTTATATCCTCTGATGACTTTTTTCAACGGCCTTTCAACATAAAAGCATCACAGTTTTTTGTAAGGGTTCTCCCTTTTTCTCGTGTCCGCTTAGTGGCGCGTCAGTAGAAAGGAGGAAAATGTGCCGTTGCTACCATTTTCCTTCATTTCTTCTTACAGTGTATCATCATTTTATTCCGAATACAACAAAACAGAACAATACCCGCCGCCCCCCCCCCCCCCCCCCCCCCGCCCCCCGTGATTTTTTTTTTTTTTTGGGATGTATTTTAGAAAAAAAAAAAAGGTATACTGCGATGTTTCGTCCCGTATTCAAAAATTAAAATGGTCACGCACTTTTTTTAATTTCGAGCCTTCTAGGATGCTAATTAATTTGTTCAAGGTGTCACAAAAAAAAAAATGTACAGTTTTTTTTTTAACTGCAAAAATAAACTAGGCATCGCCAAACGCCCATTCTCCGCTCAAAAATAGCGCCACAGGTCACAATCAGATGCCAAAGGTTCAGACTGATCAGATACCTTATTCAAAAGTGTATAAGTGACTTTTCGAAAATTTCAATGGGAAAATGACGGCCGACGGAGTTTTCGAATACATGGGGTTCTATGGCACCAGCAACTGAAAATGGGCAAAGATGGGCAGCATTTTCCCATTGAAATTTTCAGAAAATCACGTATAACTTTACGATAAGGTGTTCATTCGAGCTGAAAGTTTGGCATTTGGTTGTGACCTCTAGCGCTGCCTTTTGGGCATGGAATGAGCGTTCGGCGATGCCTAGTTTTTTTTTTTTTTTCGGCAAAAAAATAATAAAATTGTAAATTTTTGCTTTTTGTTTTTTGTGACCACCTGTAGGATTTAATTTGAGCACGGGTATGCGAATACTCGTTCGAATCGAATAGAATACCGTCTTTCCTGGCTTAAACACTGCAAACAAACCTGGCATGACGTGGCTAACTCTTACTTTGTGAAGGTTACTCATCATGAAGCGTTAAGACACTCAAGTCACTATTCGCACGCGGCACGCCCCTAATTTGTAGCCATAAAAAATCCATCGCAAAAAACAACACTGGCGCCCCTTTAAGGAATTAGACTGATTAATAATAGACGTAACAAAATACTTCGCTCTGTAGAGAAGAAAAAGGAACAGATAAAAATAAAAATAAAATATTAATAGACTTTTGAAGAACACACCATTTACAATATGTGAATACCTATCATATCTGAAAAAGAAGCTGAGCTAACTCTCAAAAGTAGCTTCATTTCCACGTGCGAGCCGAGGAGCTGGAAAATCTCGACAAATCACCCGTCGAAAAAAACTGTAACGGGTTCCCTTCCCAGTTACACTAAACCCTCCTTCACACAGTTGCGTCGACTGCGTTCCGTTGCGTTGCGTCGTGAAGCACAGCACTTCCCCATTGACTCGTCGTAAGCGTCGCCATAGCAACAGCTCGACGCAATCAGTCGTAACGAGGAGAAAGTGGTCGCAGTCGCACTCGAAAGCAACCGTGTGAACAAGCGTTAACTATACAAGTGTATCTGCAACTGTGTTCGTTCGTTCTTCCTAGAAAAAACGGGTTTCGGGAATGTCGCCAGGTACCAGACCGAAAATAGTAATACCGACTATTCGAAGCAGGAAAGAACCTGCCCAAATAAAAACGTGAAACACCAGAAACTTTATCGCAAAATAACGCTAGATGCGGGAAAGCGATTCATAGTCAGCAAAGGTGCAACGCGTTCTGATCCGTTGACTCGACGTCCATTTTGCATCACCATATATGCTCCTGATCTTTATATACTCAATTAGAGAGTGCAAATTTAAAATAAAATACTACGAGAACAGTAAGACAATATGTTTCCTCTTTGCTCGGCTTCCATGTCAGTTTCTCACCTGACAATGTGCTTCGATTTAAAACTATGAGAAAACAAAAACATATTGTAGAACTATCAATTTGGTTGTTGTAAGATCGCTGTAGCGTCTACTGACCGGTAGATCGGCGCCGAATTACGGAGCAGTGAGTCAAAACGTGCGAGAAAAAATGAATCCACACAAGACACGGTTATGTGCAGGCGTCGTCTGCTCGGCTCTTCCGCTTAATGCGCACCGCCGCTTTGGCAGATAGCTGTACGAACAACTAATAGGCAGGGGCTGTCATCAGTCAGCAGAACGGGCTAGCAGGAGACGTTCGTCCATGAGCGTCTGCAAGCGTTTTCTGTCCCGTGCGATCCATTTGTTGCAATTCGCATCCTGTACATCTTTTCCAGCCGCTCTGTTTGTAACGCGTTCACTGTTGGGGTTTGTCATACTGTGTAATATTTGCCTTTTATAGTCTTTCATTTCAATAAATCTTTCTTTGGTGGCATACAAAAAGCGTACGTCCAACGTATTCTACTCTTATAGCGTGGAAAATATGGCCTCCGTCTGCATTAATAATGTTTACATATATATATATATATATATATATGTTTTTGTATCATGGCTATGTTACTAAGTACCACGAAAAAAAAGCGGTATCTTCGATGGCGTTTGGCAAACATGGGAAAAATTTGCGGATCATTTTGTTTTTTCCCCTGAAAAATAAACTTTATTATTATATATATATTGAAGTAGGTGAGTGCTTTGATTGAGTCCGCGTTAATACGTATAATCGTCGGTAATGTTCCATTTCGCAATGCAAATACTGAAAACAAATCTTAGGATCTAACACAGAAAAAAGGATCTCGGCCCGGGAATAAACCGGGTACAACTTCTTTAGGCTTTATTCAGTACTTATTGAAATTCTGATATTTCCGTTTATATTTCTTACGGGAACTATAGCCATGTCTGTAAACCTTTTGGTGAGAAAATGAAGTTTTCGCAACGTTTTTGCTGAAAGAAAAATGTTTCAGAATCTTGGAGATATTCCTGACTAGCAAAATAGTTTCATGAGCTGCCCAGGGTTAAGCAGTGTGGCGGAGGAAAGACCTGCTAAGTTCCGGCAAAACACGAATTCTTAGAAATGGAGTAGAACAAAAGCCCGCTGGCATTTAGCGCCTAAATATTTAACAAAAATCCAGCTTCCATTCTTTTCAGCTTATGTTCCGGGATTGCACACCTCCTCCAGCTTCTAGCGAATCGAAAGAAAAAAAATATTTTAATTAGGCTGCTGCAAGTAATTAGCTCGGGATTACTTCGTCGTATTTTGTCAAGTCTTGGCGCGTGCTTCTAGATTTGCTGCTGGAACTCATTTTAAGACCTAAAGTCCCCCCCCCCCCCCCTCCCCACTTCCTCTTTCCTTGCCACGTGCCCTATGGCTTTCCTCCAAAAAAACCAGGTGACTGCGTAATTGGACAGTGTAAGCAGCTGAAATGTTTATAGCCCTCCATTCTGGGAAACTCTACACTGCAAAATACCTCTTTTTTTCGGTCGAGTTTGCGTCGCCCGATTTGGGAATGTCAAAAGCAGCACGGATCCGTCAGAACGTAGTTTTTTCGTTTTTTTGGCGAAGAGCCAACTTTGCTTTTGTTTAACAGAACTTGTGGCATGAGGATAGTCGGTCGCTCACTATCTTCTAATTTGACGCTAATTTGATTAACTTAAAAATATACATATATAGGTAGAGCAGGTGTTTCGGAGATGTCCTACGTGCTTTTGATGCACAGGCACTCCTGGTGCTTTGTACATGTTAAAACCTCAGGCAAAGTTCAAATTCCAGAAAAAAAAGGTTATTTTGGTTATTATTTTTCAAACTCCTCGAGATCCAGAAAGTGTGTTGCGAATGAGCTGGGCACATGCTGTGTTTGTGTGTGTGTGTGATGTCACATGACATCAAAACTTGGCTTGAACACGATGATGAGGTCACGTATTTTAAGGTTGTTGCGTGGCGTCACGATGCCATGTAACGACAGTGTATTACGTAAAACAATGACGTTAAGGCATGCAATGTATATCAAGTAGAAAAACTACATTGCTTGTATGACTTAGACCTGTGTGTCGGTCGAGCGTAACGTTTCGCATTTTTCATAAAAAAACACACCTACAACAGAATCTGTTTTAAAAATATCACTAAACTTTCTCTGCGTTTCTCTTTCGTCCCCCACAGATTAAACTTAGTTGGCCATCACTGCAATAACTCAAATTTCTTTTATGCTTAGTAAGCATTATCTGCGCGCTTCCTGAATGCGTCGTTCTTTTGTGCCGACCACCGACGATGGCACAAAAGGGACGCGGAAACCCTGTTCAACCGCTACATATCCCGACGGTATTCACCGTAAAACAACAGAGCCACAGGAGCAGGCTTCAGCAAATCTGAAAGAAAGTTCCCGGTTCCACCTATTCTTTTGTACGACCTGCGGAGCTTGGGGTTTACACGCATAAGGTTAGGGACAACAACAGCGTGCCTTTCTAACGCCCTTCCCAGTGTGCGCCATAGAAATATAAAAGCACAACAAAAAGAATAAAGCCTGGGAAGGCGTTAGTTTTCGTGCGTCGTCGTCGAAAAAATGGCTCGCTTTTATCGAAACACTAAGCGCGGCGGCATCCGTGCCATTTTAGCCAGGGCTTCTGAAAATATGGATATGGCAGGAAAACGTAGTCAATAATTGCCTTGTGAACGATAAAACAGAAGTCATTAATTGTACCTCTGACAAAATGAGATTTGAAAAAAAACAACAAAAAAAACAACGGAACGTTTTTACTTTACTGGGTTCGACAGATAATGCCATTAGTCCATTTATATTTTTTTTCTAAGAATTTGCGACGCATATTAGGGTCGTTTATTTTTGTGTCTAGTGGGTACGGAGATTTCGTAGATCGCTTAATGAGGTATTTTTTGAGCTGTTCATGAAATCACAATCGGCCAAATATTCGGTGACGTCTCGCCAACCCACAAATACTGAAAAAGGTATCGCGGCCTCTGGTGAGCATGTCCTTAGCTCTCCAACCGCCGATCAATGCCGGCGTGTGTACGGCAGCAGAACAACTTGAGAGTTGTAAACCAAGCGGAAGTTCTCAATGGCTCCTAACGTAATATAGCGGACGATTACAATGTCAGCCTGAGTCCAATCTCACTTAGCCGCGGCTCTTGGTTCGCAACAGACAATTAACTTTTTTCCCAATCCTTTAGCAAACGACGTATGGCGGTTTCTTGTTTGACTTTCGTCAGCTAATGCTGCTTAATGGCCGACAAACTCCGTTCTTCACTTGCGTTAGCAGACAAAACGTTTACCAGCGCTATTTTCGCTCGTTCCGCAAGATTCACACTGGTTCTCGCGCTGGGTCTCACGGTAACCAAAATCGGACCCCTGGTAAAGCAAAACAAAAGTCCGGGGTATACACGACTACTAGCGATCTGTGAAGACAACAGCGACGCTGATGCCGGCATTTTTAGCGATTGATAAGTGTAAAGGAATGGTTATGATGCTGCTTTTCGACAAACGGTCGATTGATGCATCGTTTAATTAAAACAAAATGTTTACACTAAATCTTGTTTAATGCGGCAGGTTTTAATTTTTTTTTATTCGTACAATTTAGTGCCCTAAATAAATCCTGAACGTTGAGAAAATTCTTATTATGCATTTGATTTGGCTTGCATGCGTTAAATTTTATAAAAACAAAAATAAAGCTCCAATCCGCCCTTTTGAACTCACAGAGAAAGGAGCATTCGTTGTTCAAACAAGAAGTCCCGTTTTCTCTCGCCATATCGTGCTTCCGATGTTCAATACAGCCATGTAACTAGGTGGGTGATACTTATAGTCTTGAGGGTAACTTCCTGTGAGAGCGAAGAGAGCAAAAAACCAGATCGTCTGCTTTCAACGGTTTGTGTAGCAAGCAGGCGAGATCCACCAGCAGAAAAAGTATGTGTATGGTAATTGCCATGTTTCTAGAGGTGATGCCTAATTTTAGCGATTTGCATTTTCTGCGTCAGTAATTATAACTGTAATGAACCAATTCACAATGTTTTTAGCGACAAATTATGCAATTGTAATTAAATGGCGTTTCCTAAGGCTTTCACCCAAGCACGCAAGACATGTATAACATCTGGTTTGGGCGTACATCGTCGAAAGGAAGGCTGTTTTCTCGTGAAATATCTCGGTGTTGAGATCTTAAATCAGGTTAAAATCGTCGTTCTGCCTGCATAAAAATGCATACACAGCGAAATATTCTTTTGATGCCAGCACTACGAGCTCAACGACTACCCTGACATATTACCACGTGAGTGGCAAAGTTGGCAACGCAGTGCGCTGCTACGCGGATGAGCGGGCTCAAACCCTGATCGGCCCAGACCTTTCTTTCGCAATTCAGGAAGGATTCAGCTCCTTCACAGATGTCATCGTGTTTCCTAGTTGGGAACATTGGTGAACGCACTGCCTGTACCAAAGTTGTGGTACGTCACCGCCACGGAGCAGTCACCCTTCCGTGGCCGGCGTATGATGCGTGGTACTTCTCTTTATATTTGTAGACAGAAGTTCGTCACATTGAACTGCTATTTTCAGTTTCAATTGTGTGTGCTCGTTTTCTTCGTGACAATATTACGAATAACTGTCATGCCAAAAACAGCAACAGTTAGCAGGGGCGCTAGCCAGGTTACTCGTCTAGTGTGTATATTCACCCGCCTCTTTAACAGAGGCGAACGACCTCTAATCTAAACTCCAAAATTACAATTAAGACATGCTATTACTTTTTTTCAAAAGCCATACCATGCTTTGGGAAAATCCGAACCATGTTTTATAAAGCACGTAAGATCAGCTATATTGTGGATGGAAGCCTCGATGCAATAGTAGATATATCAACATTTATATGTATGTGGAGCGAAAACCCAATGGCAAGGATATTTTTGCCATAGCAGATTGCTTTTGCACATCTCAGCAAGTTTGGTTGTATAGGCCCCTGGCACAACGTTTTCAGTGTTAGTACAAGGTCATCACATTTCCTTCTGGTATTATTGTCCACGAAAGAGAACGTTGGGCGTTCCTCAAACAATAGACATACTGGTGGAATCTAAAGTTCTGAGTAAAGATGATTACTATAAATCACAAAGACTGAGCAGTTTTTTGTGTTTCAGCTGATTGCTGAAGAAATCGTTTCGAAGAAGATACCGGTCGCTTTTGTCACCGGGACTTCGATTATTCCACGGAGACAATAAAACGCCGATCTCAAGACCCGAAAACTAGTGGAGAGGAACAAAAATCGGTCTTTGTTGGGAAGATTGCAAAAAGAGAGCCAACAGACGCAGCCTTCGTAAAACCCTCGCACACAATGCCGGATTTTTTTTTTCTTTCCGTTGTCAATCTTATGTCACTTGAGTAATGAGGCCGGCTTAATGATTATGTCCCGGAAAAAGCTCGAGTAATTGCTTTCCTCTTTAATCATCGACGTTGTCGCCTCGGATTTCTCATCGACGTCTCTCTTGTCTTCCATTGTCCTATTATACTGGAATTCTTGGAACCCTGGGCGGAAGAGCATTTATCACCACACCTGCGCCCCTTTCAGGTAGGACGAGCAATGGCGCTCATCCTCTTTTTATGGCTATAGTCTATTTTGGTGGCTTTCTTCCATCTTCCACAAAATTGTGACAAAACTCCCGGTAGTATCAGTACACGTATTGTGTTTTTTTCTGCTGCGTACATAATGTCCTCGCCCCCCGCCCCCTTTCCAAAGAAAAAAATATTTATTTTTTTGCAAAAATAAACTACGCATTACCGAGCGCTCATACTCTTCTCACGTGAAGTCCTAGTGGTAGGAGCCAGATGCCAAAGTTCAAAAACTGACAGTTATCCTCTTCAAAAGTTCTAACCCATTTTATAAAATTTTCATGGGAACATGGAGGACGACGGACCTCTTATAATACATCCTGGGTAATGGCGCTAGTTCCCGAAAACAGGACTAAAATGGGCACCATTTTTCCATTAAAATTCGCTTATAACTTTTGACTGAAATGATGGTTAGTTCTGAAACAGGGGGTGGGGGGGGGGGGGGGGAGATAGTGTGTATATGTTTTGGTTCCACAAAATATAGTAGCGTGCTTTGAGCGCGATGCTGCTTTGGTTATCTAAAAAAGACTTCCTTATTGCTTTCATGTTGCACAATACTTTCCTAAATGGAAAATAAAAAAAAAAACTAATGTCTGAATGTCTTATCAAAATATTTGATAAGACATTCAAAATATTTGATAAGACATAAGACTCTTGTTCTCGTTATTTTTGTTTCATTGAATATACTCGTGATGCGTTATTTATTCTTTTATTTTTTTGCGAAAAAATCAAATTTTCCTTTTTTTTTTGATTGACATAAGCAGAAACATTTTTTCGCAGAATCAGTTTTCACTCGAAGGACCGTCAACTCGAAAAGGATTTTTAGATGACGATGTACACAGCGCGACACTGTTACCACCAATAAGCAACCGTCAGTTTTTTTTTTTTTTTTCACTCTTTCTTAATTGATCCGTTGCCATAAAATTGTTAGTGTTGCGGAAAGTCATAGTTTAGGACAATATTCTCAGCAGTAAAAATTGTTCCCATCAAGAAACTGTCTGAGCAAAAAGAAAAGAGGGGTCCATTTCATGTTTGCGTTAACAGTCCTACGTAGTGTACACAAGCGGTGCAACCTCATCGACTACTTTTTGTGGAGCTTGACGGGCTCCTCACAACCAAGAGGCCGGTTCTAAACTAGAAACATTCGCCTCGGCAATACATGTTTTGGTTAGAGAATGGGCTGATCCGCCCAATAAAACGTCGTCTGCAAAAAAAAAAAAAAAAAAAAAAATTGGCGAGAATTGAAGAAGTTTCAGAAAACCGTGCCCTTTTCTTTTTACGATCTTTTTCGTTTCTTTTTTTAACTTTCCAGCGTCTACGGCGTCAAACGCGTTTGCTTTTGATCCCGGCTCAGACGTTTTGCATGGACTATGCCTCGGCGGACATTCGAACATTTCTAACCGCTGCCGAGAGCGGAATATCGGAACACTAACGATGTCGGCGGTTAGGATCTACCGAGTGACTTGGCAAAAAACCCAGCATGGAAACGATAAGCACAGAATAGGTGCTGAATTACGCGGCCGCTTGTTGGCTGCGAACATAATGTGCGAGGGCGTTGCTAGGTTCGGGTTGCTCTTTCTGTGCAATAGAGATTGTGCAACCAACATGTAGCTTTGAGCAAGGCATGCGTGTTTCGTACGCTATAAACTTCAGAAATTAATTTTACACTCTAAAAAAAAGGAACAAAAAATATCGGAGTTCGTTTTTTTCGCTGAACTCGAAACAACAAATCACGCGAATTAATACAAGGTCCCCAGAAAGTTACAAATCTCAAAATACAAATCAAAGAAAAAAAAATATATATATATATACTGTATAAACTGCGCAAATACAATGGTGATAATGTCTCATTTGTTGATTGTTTCGGCATACAGGGCCTATTTTTATATCTAATTATATTATGGACTTCACCATTCGCTAGAATTTTGTTATCTTACCCCGAGGTTTGTTCTCTCGCGTTCTGCAGGAAAGCAAACTCACCGACCATTTTTTTTTCTTTTTCTTAGAGTGTATTTAGGAAATGGAAGCAAGTCGCCTTATGACCAGCGCATTTGAAAAGTGGTCACTTTTCTTTTAGCCTGTTATTTTATTGCTTGTTTGTAATTTTATGTTTGCCAAACACGGATGCACCCTTTACATTGAGATGCGTAACATCTGGAAGTAGCATTGCGAACGAATACTCGTTTGTGTTCCTTCATCTCATGCAAAGGAGCAGCTAAAAAAGCGGACTCATGATCGAAAGATACAAATAAATTCGATTAGAGTGGTTCCCGTAGCGTGCAGATTCCCATAGGTGAAAGCATACCCTGCATCGCATCGTAATCAAAATTCCGTCAGCTCAGCCGGGCTGCCGGGCACACCGACTTCAAATTTTGAAGGCGTCCAAAGTTGTATTCCCTTGAGAAGTACCTTGTTGTATACAAAAGGATAGTTTTGTGAAGTAGGCTCATCACGTTGTCTTCTAAGGGCGGAAATGTATGCAGGTCTGTAGCCGCATCAAATGTGGAGATTTTCAAAGACACTTTAGGAATACTACAAAGCTAACAGAAGCAAAAACAAACACAAAAAGTGAGTTTCTATCACAACACGCACCTTGCTTTCATTAGATTTTTTTCGACTCCTATTTGAACACAGCCGTGTATTTTAAATTTTTGTCCCGAATACATAAGAAATTTGCCCTGAGCCTATATTTGAGAATATTATAAGACGATCATTAGAAATTAATACGGCTCTAGAAAGAAAAAACAATAACTAAAGGATTTTGTAGAAGAAACATAAACAAAAAGGGCACGATATCATCGCACTTACTATATTTTTTTTTTGTCTGATGTATCCAGTGGTAAACAAGAAAAAAAAGGAAAGGTTGTCGTGAATGATACAAGTTCGGCTCCCGACTCGAAGTGATGGAATACACGTTAAAAGTATCTTCGAGAGACTCGGCGAACTTTCGCTTAGAGGGCATCTGTATTCTGCATGGTTCAAAACGTGTGTTTTAATAAATATAAAAAAATAAGACTTGGATAAGGGGCAACCTGTCACGTCGACCTTCGCCGCAATGCAGTCGGATGTAGTCGTCTGCTTTTTTTGTCCCCCAACTTTGTTTTAAGTAAAAGACGCGAACTGAACCAGTTACTGCGATCGGTACTTTTTTTCCACTCCAGTTTGCGCTCACACTAAAGTCATGCAATGTCTCAAATTTCACCGCCCAAGTGAAGACCGCAACTAATCTACGCCGTTAAAATGCATACAAATAGCAGGTTAGAGACAGACGCGTCTGTGCGTGCTTCTGCACTGGGACTCAACCAGACTGCCCTCGGACAGCTGATTGGTCGCATGCGAGAGCAGATTGCCTTAATGCCCAACCGAGGCTTGGGTTTGGTGCAGAGACACATTTTTTTTTCTTTTGCAGACCAAAGGAAGGCTGTGCGGAGAGCAAGTTGTTTGCTTCTTGCGCAGGAGCTGCGGTGACGTCAAAACAACGCCGGGTTTTGATTGGCTTTGACTAGAAGGATAGTGGGTAGACCTCAAGGCAGCTTGCCTTGACGTCTACCCACTATTTTTTCAATCAGCCAATAAGAGCTCGGCGTCGTTTTGACGTCACAGCAACTCCTGCGTAAGAAGCAGACTAACGTGCGTTCCGCACAGCAGACGATCCCATGGATCTAATCAAGCAACACCGAAAAAGCATCGTCACGGTGCTTGTTTTTATTGTTTTTATCAGCCGCTAAAACAATCACGCAAAAAAAAAGGAGGCGAGGTTCATTCACTGTGATTGATTGGTCTAGCTGGTGGCGGCAAACGCACCCAAGACGATGAGCACCATGACGATGCATTCTTAGCACTACTTGATTTACTTCCTAAATCGTATAGCCTTGGTTGTGCTCGGAATTAGAAGTGAAAAGGAGGATTTTCTCCAAACAAAGACATTTGTTGCGTTAATCGAACGTCAAGGATTGATTGAATAATAAAGGATGTGTTTAATATTTACATGGCGAAGTTGATCTACGGGTGTCGGTCATCACAGTCGTTCCCGTACTTCTTTTTCTTTTATCTCCACCGCGCCAAAACGTTTCATCGTCTTCCTCGTTTTCGTTAACCACATATTTACACGAGCACTAGGTCTTTTGAACACTTGTTCGCCTGGCAAGATCCTGGCCGTAGAATGCCTGCCCAATTCGCCCAGTCCGCCGCAGGTGTCTCGGCGTTTTGCTCTTCTCAACTAGAACCAGGTTTCCTTCTTGAACTTAGCTGTTTCGTGTGCTGATCGCAGCTGCAGCAAATATTTTTTTCGGCACCCCTGCCAAAAGCAGTTGTTGATGCTTTCGCCAACGCCGGATGACACATTCTCTCGTAGACGTTTGGAGTTTCTCAGCACCCGCAGTTGGAAGAGCTGTCAGTCTCTTCGCAATCCGAAAATGAGCAGTGGTCAAATGCTTCGGGCTCGTCGGGAGAGGCATGCAGGTATGAGAGGGGTCGTGAGTTAACGACTGTCTCAATCTCATGGAGTATAGTGGTAAGCTCTTCAAAACCGCAGCAATTTCTTCCTCGAACTTTCCGAAGGCTTGTTTTGACAATGCGTACCATGCGCTTAAAAAAAAAACAAAAAAAAAACTCCACCAGCCAGCTCGGTCAAAAATGAATTTCCACTGTATTCGTTACTTGATGTAGTCTTCCTTCTTGCACTCTTCTGTCTTTCAGAACCTTCCATAAGCCGCGGAGTCCGGGGTCAGTTTGCAGCTCTGCTAGCATGTCCCCGCCCTGTTCCGCGATCGCATCTTTCTGAAGACATTCTTTGAACAACCTCAACGCCGTGATCAGCTCCGGGTATCTTTCTTCTGATTTGATGGCAGCGAACAGCCTTTCTATCAAATCTTCTTGCAATGTATTCACCGGACGGACTGGAAACTTCAGATGCTTGCAGACAAACTTGTAGAAATTGCGGCATGCACGACGTAGAGTAGTTCAGTCCGAGAATTTTTAGAATTCGCCCTCTGGTCAAGCAACGCGCGTCCCTGCATCTCTTGGGTGCAGCATGCCGAAAGCTGGATTCTTCCTTCATAGCCTTCAGGTTGGAAAGTTTGAAGACGAGATGGTGGTCCACTCCTAACCCATGTATCCCTCGACTGCTCAGGGTGACGACCAGCGTAAGTGAGACAGCGGCAACTACTACTACTACGAAATAAGCGAAGAGCTATTTGTCGGCCATTCTTCGGTTCGTTTCCTTTCTCTTGAGCAACTTTCTCGTCGGCGCTTGATTGCAATACAGAATGTCGGACTGCAAAATGTGCTCGTCGTTGTCCTCTTCTTCGCTGACACTCGCCTTCTCGAAATTATTGTGGGGGAACGACACAACCATATTCGGGGACTGCCACGTGTCGGATCTTCTCGACTTCTTTGATTTCGAGCGGCTGTCGGAAGTCTCATCCAATCTGATTTGAACCTCGGGCCCGACATTGTCAGATTCGCTTGCAACATCCAGCCTCTGGCACCCATTGATGTCAGACCGTTTTGACGAAGACAGCTGATACTGCCGTGCCGGTCGTTCTTCTGATCGGTTATTTGGGGGAGCGCTGCAAATGCGGCGAGTGACTGAACTTGAGGCTGCCGCCTATATCCTTTTAAGTGTACTTTCCGACGCAAGTGATGTCTCCTTGAATTTGTTCTTTGTACTCGTGGTCGTTTTCTTGCCATTGCAGGTTCACGGAAATCGGGGGTCCGACGGAGCGTTTATGTTTTGTCTTGATGGTGGTTTTCTCGTTGTCGTCGTCTTTTTTTATTAGAGCCCCCCTTGTTTGTACTGGAGGTTAAGGAACTCCCAGATTGATGTAGGACCTTGAAAAGTTCACCCAAAAGTTGTGTCTAAAATCATCAGGCTGCAGTTGCTTTCACAACGTTTCACCCGCTCACTGGCGACTTTCCAGGTTTGGTCTGACCCAATGAGCAGGCTTATCCCTGTTTCAGTAGGAACGCCGGAGAAGAAAAGTTTGTCAGCGATACAGCCTCCGTCTTCCTCAATGATGCGGACAAAACTCATGATTTACAGATACCTCAACAATGTCCTCGCATATATATGGTATTTCTACCGCTTCAACAAGGTATTCTTCGTCGCTGTACCGGCTACGCAGCTTCACTTGAACCAGCCTTTGTTGTTGCGGCAGTGAAGTAGAACTTCTAACGCGTTCAAGCGTAGTCTGGTCTCTCCTAGCACCTTAAGACCCAGCTTGTGAGAAATATATTCTCGTATGAAAGCTCGCTGACATCTACCGTCTAAGATGGAACGTTCGTAGACAGTATTCCCACTCTCGACCACCCAGGTCCGAAAGGTCTGAAGTAGGACGTCGTCGTCTAGCGAAATCCCAGTGCTAACAGTCCCGGCGCTTTTAGCACTAGTCCTGATGGTTTGTTTTGCATTAGTGTTCGCTAAGGCTTCCAGCTCGTATCGCACATAGATGTTGTGTGTCACCCCGCGCAGAAAGTGCAAGACAATTTCTTGTGACAGTCCGGTGACCTATGCCCGCTTAGGGTGCACCGGAAACATCGCATCTCTCCTGAGAGTTTCTTCTTCTCCTTTAGATGGATGCCACTTGTGCAGTTTTTTGTGCTGTGTCCTGTAGTTTTGATAAAGATGCACTCCTTCATGTTATCTTGAGCTTTGGCATGGAGAACTGCAGAAGTCGGAAGATGAGATCGTTGATGTAGTTGCTCTCGATTTTTTCTTGGTTGACGATCATCTTTGACACCAGACCTTTCTCTGCTCTCGATCTCGATGAGCAGATATTCGAGCAACTGCTGCAAATCTTCCTCGCACCTTCTGCTCTTCAGTTGAACGCCCTCAGTTTGAGGTGTTGGTCTGGTGGACAGCTCAGCAGTTCTGGAAGTACCTGAGATTGACCCCAGTTCTTCTGCTTGTAAGGTGAGTGGAGATGAATGTGCAGCCACGTCTCCCTCGTACGGATGGACGGTCTTCCTTTCGGAGTGGCGAGCACTGGGTAGCCACGCTGTCCCCGGATACGGGGACACCGTGGCTAGGTACGAGGGTAGACGAAGAATAGGTCACTACTAGTATGGTAACCAATAGCACACATCCAACTCGAGCGCTCGAAAATGCAGCGGTAAATATCCGCAGAGAAGTTTGGAACCTGTTGAATAGAGAGAGAACAGTAGTTCTCTTGTATGGATGGACATACGACAGAGAAGCCTACGTAGTGGCGTCGCGGTTTGGCCACAACAGGAACTCTGGGAGCTACATTCGCCTGGCTTCCTTTAGTTACGTCACGACCAAAATTTGCCTCGCTGTGATTGGCAGGGGTTTGCCTCCCTGTGAACCGGTGATTGGGCAGGCACTATTGTGTTTTATTTCCCTGCCTTCCTTTTCTTTATTCTACTCTCTTCTTTTTTCTTTTTCGTTCACTTTTTCTTTTTCCTTCTCTGCTCTTCCCTGGTTACTTTTCAGGATCAAAAGCGCTAAAAAACGAGGAACAGTAAAAGAGGACACACACACAGTAGAGCGCACTTGCAACTGAGGTTTAATGTGATTTCATCCAAAGAAGAAACATATATGCCTTGTCAACAACCATCCACGTCATGTAAAAACATTGTTCAGTAATCTACATATCATCTTTCTAGCTTGGGCTAACAAAGGACTGAAGATACGCCACCTCCGAATCGTACAATGCTATCGATGGGGCGCTGATGCACATGTCGCTGTCGCACTTCCTTAGGAAAACCGCCTCCGAAATTTCCTTTGTCATTTTATTACGATTCCTGCTCAGGATAACAGTTTCCTGAAGCTTTTGGCCACAATCGCATCGGTTGCAATGTATCGCAAGATTACCTGAGGGCGAAGATCTTACTGCCAGTGCGTGTTCCCTTAGTCTGTCGTTGATGCACCTTCCGGTTTGTCCTATGTAAACCCTCCCACACGTTAAAGGTATTCTATACCTTTATTTAGTTTAGTTCCATGCTTCTTCTTACATATACCCTCCCTCAAATCTCCCCTTTCTATTCTTGCACACAGTTTACTCGATTTCTGAGGCGCTGAGAGTAGTACCGGTACTCTATGTTTTTCGCCCACTTTCTTCAGACTATGGCTAACTTTGTGCACATATGGTATCACGGTTGGTCTCACATTCCGCCTGACCTTTCCACTACACCTTCCCCCTCCCCGAAGCTTTCGTAGCAATCCTTCTGCCACATGTTTCTGCCACATGTTTCTGCAATCCTTCTGCCAACATGTGGCAGAAAGATTGCTACGAAAGCTTCGGGGAGGGGGAAGGTGTAGTGGAAAGGTCAGGCGGAATGTGAGACCGACCGTGATACCACATGCGCAGAAAGTTAGCCATAGTCTGAAGAAAGTGGGCGAAAAACATGGAGTACCGGTACTACTTTCAGCGCCTCAGAAATTGGGTAAACTGTGTGCAAGAATAGAAAGGGGAGATTTGAGGGAGGGTATATGTAAGAAGAAGCATGGAACTAAATATGTGAAGTGCAAGGAGGGGGTGGTGTATAGAATACCTTTAATTTGTGGGAGGGTTAACATAGGACAAACCGGAAGGTGCATCAACGACAGACTAAGGCAACACGCACTGGCAGTAAGATCTTCGCCCTCGGGTAATCTTGCGATACATTGCGGCCGATGCGATAGTGGCCCAAAGCTTCAGGAAACTTATCCTGAGCTGGAATCGTAACAAAATGACAAGGGAAATTTCGGAGGCGTTTTTCCTAAGGAAGTGCGACAGTGACACGTGCATCAGCGCCCCATCGATAGCATTGTACGATTCGGAGGTGGCGTATCTTCAGTCCTTTGTTAGCCCAAGCTAGAAAGATGATATGTAGATTATTGAACAATGTTTTACATGACGTGGATGGTTGTTGACAAGGCATATATGTTTCTTCTTTGGTTTAAATCACATTAAACCTCAGTTCCAATTGCGCTCTATTGTGTGTGTGTGTCTTCTTTTACTGGTCCTCGTTTTTTAGCGCTTTTGATCCTGAAATGCACAACCAACTAGCCCAAATGAATACTGTAAAACTCTTAATGTTCGAGAGCCCTCAATTTTTGCGAATTTCCCGAATTGAAGAATTCGCGAAATTTAAGTGCACGCGAAAATTTCGGCCCTTAAGATTTTCAATGCAGGAGTCTGGAATTCGAGAAATTTAGTGGTCGCGATTATGTCATCTGTGACCG
Source organism: Ixodes scapularis (assembly GCF_016920785.2). Taxonomy (NCBI): domain Eukaryota; kingdom Metazoa; phylum Arthropoda; class Arachnida; order Ixodida; family Ixodidae; genus Ixodes; species Ixodes scapularis. The sequence goes on along the minus strand of NW_024609880.1, from coordinate 69,419,075 downwards.
ATTCGCGAAAAATACGGGCCGCGAAAATAAAGGGTTTTACAGTACCCTTTTAACGTTCCCTGGTTATTTTTTTTATTTTCTTCCTCGTCTTGGTGCGTAAGAGTAAAAGATAACGAAGATTATGTTCAATATATCCCAGAGTTGACTGTAAGCGCTTCGTGAGTGTTATTTGTTTGTGTGTATGAATTTTATGTAGTTTTTGTGTGCTGTGAAGTGTTAGCATTATCACAATTACAGGAAGCTATGGTTTGACCAATAGCGAACTTCGACGACGGCGACACTTTTGGTCACGTGCATTGCTAAATAGACCTAACTTATTATGTTGGTGTTTCTGTCTTCGTGATTCGTTCTTTCGCTTTTCTATCGGTCGGTGCTGCCATCTCGTGGGCTCAGGAGCGTTAATAAGGTGCCCGGGACGCACCACGCCCTGCGCTTCTTAAGCTGTCCGTGAAATGTATAAGAATTATTCGCCTGAAGAAGGTACACGAACATCGTAACGAAGTGAATGAACGCCCTCGGAGACTTATGGGCGCATTTGTGTTGGCAAATCAACAGCTGCGTTGTGGCGTTTACTTTTTTTTTTCACTTTTTCTATACGCTATCGCATTTTCCTTCTCCGCCTTCGGTTGTACAAATAAGTAATTCATAAATAGAACAGGAAAAAAAAAGTTTATTCACAGCTTATGCCGAATACATAACGTGAAATATATTGCTTTGTGTTCTAGGAAGATTTTAAAATTCAAATCTTTATCTTTTGCGAACTCTCTTGATAGCGCAGGCTACATATATCAATGTTTGATAGCTTACAGTCAGAAAAAAAAAAAAAAGAAGCTCAACCTGTCAAATGTCAGCTATAGATTAGATCTTATATACGAGGCCTGACGGCTAAAGAGCGACCTGTCCGAATTAGATAAAACGGGCGATTCTGAATAAATCACGACAGAGTGCGCCAGCAGCAAAGGCCTCTCTGACTGGAAGGTTCGCGAAACTTTAAGCCGCTTAGAAGAACGGTAGATCCCTGTACTTCGGACTTTCATTTTTGTTCATTTTTGCTCTTTTTCTATCTTATGAAGGTATGAAAATAAACATATTTGTTTGTATATGTGTGTGTTTGACCTTTTTTTCCCCTCCGCTTACTTTTTTATGTTTGTCGTCCTCCCCCCCCCCCCCTCTCTCTCTCTCTGGAAGTAGCTTCAGCTTTGAATTTTTAAACATGTTTACTGAGTTCGAGTGTGGCGTTGAAGAACGGGCAGGTGTGTTTATTTTGGTCAGTGGCCACCACCGAACCGAACAACCATTATCCGGGTATCCGCCGCCACACCTGCAGGCGGCAAACGTGTAAGCACCCTTCTCCCCTTTCAATGCCATGGATAAAGCACCAGCTTGCTAAAGCTTTCTGTATACGAATAATGAGAGTGCAGTGCGACATGCATAAATAGCCCACTTGAGAGAGAACATACGATGAACAAGTGACTATAGGTGACTCTACGTTTGGTATCGCAGTTCTCTGTACTTATTGTTGACGCAGTTTGACGCAAGGAATCAGTATTTCTGAGCATTTATTTTTCGTCGGCTTCTTCCTGTAGGCTGCTGCAATTGACAGCTTGGAGTGTGATGAGGCTTATATGTTTAGACCAAAATAGAAAAAAATAATCTACGCGGCGTGACGCTCTGCATGACTTTTCACCGTGCTCAGTGTCACAACGCAAACAGTTTTCTTTCTTTTTTTTTTTACGTTTAAACATGTTTTTTGCTTCTTCATTTGCCGCAATCCCTCGGTAGATGGCAGCTATTGACTCTCAAAAGTGCAATGCAGGGAAATAGACGCTTCAGAGTTTGTTTTAGAGTGTGTGCGTCGGTGGTAGACTATGCAGTCAATTTCATAAGCACGTTGGAAGGGGGCAGGCGCTTATACAACGCATGGCGCAATAAAAGCGATCACAATACTGTGAAACAAAACACATGGGTGAATGTTGGAAAAAAATGTAGGAAAATAGCTTTAAAATTGCCAACATAATCGAGATTGGCAAAACTGGACTATAAACCCAATTGAATTACCTAAATTAAATGATTATGCACTCCAAAAGATTTAGAGCGTTCGCTTTCCCGCAAAGCACTTGTGAGAACCACTGATCTCATATATCACCTAGCTGTGTTTGGAGATTTCTGTTTGTCCTTTGTCGTCTTTGTTCCCCATCTGCAGTTATTATTATTGTTCATTTCATTGGTGTGCTGGATGGCACATAGCAGGTCTCCGAGCGTGGCGCTAGGGAAGTCAGCGGAAGTTCAATGTTTGTCCCTGAAGTCTGACGTCTGCTGGGCTTCCTAGTGCATTCAGTCGATGTTTTGGTGGGTGCTTTCTGGTGTCTTTTCAATGGGTTTTAATAATCTTGTTTCGATTTAAATCCGAATGATACGGCATTGCATGAGTAGCTGTCACGGCGCACCATCTTGAGATGACGAGAAAAAGTCGAGCGCCAGTGCTGTTTAAACAAGCACTCGAAAGAGTCGAAAAATCCTGCCAAGCGCTCACTTAAGGAACAAGCCGCTTACTTCCGGTGGCCTCATGCCTGTTTACTCGATCCGCCATCCTAAAGCCCCTTTATACGGAAAAGTAGCGAAATCCTTTGAAGAATGCCACCTGCTATCTTGGAGCGATCCAGGCGGCAGTACTGTCCAGGCGCGAATGCGAAAGTGAAAAAAAAAAAAAAATTTAAAAATAAAAAAGTGTGCGCGTCAGAGGAGGAGGGTGATGATGTTGCTTTCTTCCTTATTCAGAGGCCTTACGCCATGCAGCCCCCTAGCGGAGATCAGTGGTGAGATCCAATCGCTGCAGTCGACGGCGGGAATTTGGTGAATGAAGAGGCTGATAATATGTTTAAAACTAAACACAAAGAAACTAACAAATAAAACCAGTCTTTGCTGTGACATTGATTATCACGTTTATCCCTGCGAACTGTCACAGCGCGGACAGGTATCATTTTTTTTTAGGTTTGAAACTTTGAACTTTGACATTCGCTGAGTTTTCCCCACAGACTGGCGCCATTGGCTCGCCCAGTTGCTTTGCAGTAAAGCAAACGCTCTATATTCTTTAGAGTGTGATACCCAGTGCTTGTCAATTTAGGCATTGCCGTCCCAGTTCAATTATAAATGTTTTACGATAGCTAGAAATGAACTCCAAAAAAGAAGACATTACTACAAAACTCAAAAACCCAAGGAAAGTGTTTATACAGATGATAATGCTTTATGTGGGTCCTAGGTTCTCGATCTCTGAGCCTCCGCCTTTCAGAGCGTAGCAACTAAAAGGTTATCTGCTCTTTGCTATGCTCTGTTTAATGAGCTTGCATTACAATATTGACCTTGAAGGATCCTCCATCCACCTGCATATGGCGTGCTCTTAGAGGTGTCCTGTATTTCACCTGCACCAAGGAATCGCTTGCGAGGTCAGCTCACCACTTATTCCCCAGCTGCATCTGGCAGCTGGGATTCGCAGCTAAGAGCAGCTGTATTCGACATCAAAAAGGATGCCTGTTCTCCTTGACTGGGTCTAATGGACGGCGCGTCACGCGAAGGTGCCGTACTTGTCTGCACGCGTCTTTGCTCTTAGCTACCTTGTTTAGACATGCAAACGTGGCTCTTCCGTGCACTCACTGTAAACAAAGCATTGGTTTGTTTTTCATCTAGTTAAAGTGAATTGAGTTTAGCCTTCCAGAACTTTTTTTTTCCTCCTGTATCTCGCGGGGGACACGTAAACCAGACTTGTATCACTGTCTGGTGTTCTCTGAGAACTACAATTAAGATATCGGTTATTCCGCGTGAAAGACACTCCGTAGCGCCATTTTCAGTTTTAAGTATAATAATAATAAAGGGAAACATCTCGTGACGAGTGCCATTTTCTGGTTGTTGATGGGGAAAACAGGAAGTTGCCAGGAGATGAGGTCTGCTATAATCTAAAGGACAAGACATGTCGACATGTTGGTTACTTGATATCTTTCCGTGTCGGGTTTCATCTGTTTTACACATTTACACACATTTTATGTAGCAATAAACATATATTTAAATATGTTCGATACGGCCATATGTTCGTTTAGGGCTCAGAATAGCACCGATGAAGAGCGGGTAGACCCGTTCCTATGCAGAGCCTGCGGGAAACTTAAATAGAACAGAATTAAAAGGTGGCCATTTCAAATATTCGACAGGGGGGAAATTTTCGTAAACCATAAATTTTTAAAGCTTAATTCGAGGCCGTCTATAAAGAGCCTCCAAAACATTTTTTTTGCTCACTCACTAAAACAGATACAATTAAAGCATAAACAAACGCGTTTTATTCTTTTCATTAGGACGGCAGCCGATGTGAACAGGCCTAGATGTCTTCCCTCGCGCCACGGTCCTGAAGTGACAACACGCATGCCCGTGTGATGTCTTGGACGGTCTTACTGATCCTCGTTGATACATGTCTCGTAGTTGCAAGTGCTCGAAGCGTCATCCAACGTTTGATCTGGGCCCGTTGGCTATCGTCCTACCACGGAAGACATCTAAATGTTTTTTGTTTTTTTTTTATGTTTGACAAAAAGGTAGGGCTGGGCAATTGGTCGATTAACCTTCCGATTAATCGATTAAGGCTTTAACCGCGATAAAACTTCTTAACCGGTTAATCGGTTTTTTAATCGGTACTCAAAAAGAAGTCAACTGGACGCACGCGTGGCTCTATCCCGGACGACCTGCCCGAACTAGGGGTGACTCATGCCCCCCCTACCCCCCTTAAGGAAAACGCTGCGTGGAGTGCATCCGGTCGTTCTGTCCTGAGCGGTTTTCTGTTCCCTGCCAGGTGCTATGAGTATGAGCAAGGTTTGATTCTCGCGCTCGCGAAGCGTCACGTGTTCGAGGATAGACATTATAGTTCTACCGAGGCCAGACGAACAAGCCGGGCCCGCAATTGATCCCTTTACCACCGTGAAACTTCACGTGTTGAGGATCTATTACACATCCTGCCCAGGCAAGACAAACAAACAGAAAAACAAGCTGAGAAGGTAACAACACCTTGGCTGCTTGCTCCAGTATTCGGCCCGTACAAATGGACGAGTTCACGAGTATGAAAGGCAATCTCGCTAGAAAGTTGGGGTTTAAAGTAAACTCAAGCGGTGAAGCTTTTAACTCGAAGGAAGTTCACTGCATCATCTGAAAAAAAGCCGTTTTCATACAGTAGAAGCGTACGTTCGCTTCAGTATCACCTACGAGCGAAGCACCCATGTACGCCGCTGCAGCAAGGACCATCCGCCAAAACTCAGACAACAATCAACGCCTTTTTGTCGAGGCCCCTTTCTCTGAAAAAAGAAGAAAGCATCGCCCAAGCCCTGAATTCTCATCTTCCTTGCGAAGAATGTGGACAAACTTCTTTGTCTTCGGAGCTGGAGCAAAAATATGTGTGTTCCAATCCTTGAACTATATGTATCCTCAATTGTAAATGTCCTTTGCGCCGTGTAACAGAGAGTAAAATAAGTCTTCAAAGGCGAGACGAGTTGTTGCCATTCTTTTTAATATATTATTTATGAAAATCAACGTAACCGATTAATTGATTAATTAATCGATTAAAGGGTGGCGATTAATCGGGTTAAAATTTTTAATCGACGCCCAGCACTACAAAAAGGCGAATTAACCAGTCAATAACAGCATAAGAAACGCAGGACGTATCGTGTTGCAAGCATCCTTTATTCCTCCTCGGCCAATGAGAAGCGACGCTAACCGATAGCAACTCCAAGCAATCAATCATGAAGCGGGAAGCGTGAAAGCAAGCCATGCCCTGCGCTTCTAAAGCTGCCGGTAAATAAATGGTAGCCGAAGTTATTTTGTCTTGTCAACAACACACTTCAAAGTGTGTACTCCCAAGTTCTTCTTGAAACACCAGTCATATCGTCAACCAACGACGACAAGGGAAATCGCGGTATTGCGCTTTAAATATTGTGACCCCATTTGCGAAACGCATCGGTCTTTTTTTTTTCAATGCGATTGCATTAATTGTTTTATGGAGCCAACCGGAATTATCAAATTTTGAAGCCGCACCAAACGGCACGTTAACTCCCCTGTCTGACGGAGCGAAGCCTATAGTTTGTAGCAGCGAATTCATAGATAGACTCTCATTGGCAGGCGCGCGCCATAGTTCAAAGAAACGCCACCCCACTGCCATGGCGCAGCGGCCCGGCCGCCGGTAAGAGCGAGCGGCCGGCCGCAGAGCCTGCCCGGGCAGCGTCCGTACAGGTCCCCCGGCCGGGCTCTGGGCTGCGCGCGGATTGGAGGAATACATTACGAATAGGAATGCGCATTCCGACATGTTAGCACTATTTAGTGCCTTTGTAGTTTATTTTACCAATCACACGAACAATGAAATGAAGCGGTACTCGCATTTTTTAATTGTCTGACCTGATGCTGTGACGACGGATTATATGCGTGTCCCGAGTGTCTTGCGGGATCGGCCAACACCATCACGAATGATCAAAGACCCCGTGCACTGGCATTTCGATGTTTTCGCGGAAAGCGCGGGCACAGATTGGGCCCGAATGCAAAGTCAGCGTTCGGCTGGGCCTCGTGTCCAATCAACACTCCGAAGGACGTTCGGTATCGCGGCTCGGGCCCAATCGCGCTGCGTCCACGAGATTGAGTGTGATGACGTCACGTGGGGGCACAGGGGGCTGTTTACAGGCTTTAATTATTCTGGGTGGTGTTGGGTCGGCACAACCCCGTTGAGAAATGCCATACCAATATATGGGAATTGGGGCCGTGTATGGAGATTAAGTTTATAATATGGATATACGATCTTTCCTGCCCACATCTTGAAATGTGAATAATAATAATAATAATCATTATCCTTTATTTGTTTCATGCCCCTGAACTACCTAATGGTCACAGTCCGGTGGTACATAAAAAAAAGTAAAGAATGGAAAACAATAAAAAATATGAAACGATATTGGCTCTCGAATTAAATATTTTACAAAATAGAAACCAAAACTATGTATATCGATTCGTTTGAACGCAACAAAATCTAAAAATAGATCTACATGAGGCTGGAATTAATTTTAAAAAAAACTTGGCATTTCTGTACGGGAAGTGAATGCAGAGCGTGTGAAGATTTAGACCTCCTGTTTGGACAGTGCCACCGGGTATACGGTGTTCACCTTTAGAGTGCGGCATGTTGTCGATTGGCAAAAGGCACCCTACATGATTGGTGACATTCCGGTTCGAGACTGCGATAAATTCACCGTATTGAAGCCGACGTAAAAACAAAATCATCTGGTTCATACACTTGTCATATGAAATGAAGGCGCGATAGTACTGGAATGTGTTTTTAACGAGAATCACATTATTTCTGAAGTTAGCGGAGGTATTTCCCCGCTAATTTTAGCCGGACAATTATGACGTCACGTGACTCAAGGAAGTCACGTGACACAACCATGCAACGTGACGGAATCACGTGACGCGATGAGGCGCGTGACATCATGCCTTGATGCGGTCAGATTAACACGAGCGAGGAAGGTCCTTGGTGGCATTCCATATAAAGCTTAGCTTTCAAAGCTAGGCAAATAAAGAAAAGGTGAGATTCAATGTATATTTGCTTTAAACCAATAAGGATATATGCATTACATATCGAAAGTTCAACATTCTCTGGTTTCGAATAACTATTTCTGTGTGTGTGTGTGTGTACGCGTGTGTCTGTTTGTGTTTGTGTGCGTGTGTGTGGGTGTGTGTGTGCTTTTCTTATTGAGCTGTTTTTCTTGCCTAGCCTTATCGCCTCGAGCGAGGCGCGTACATATATTTTCGCCTCGGCGTTACGCAACACCGACGGCTATCACGGGGCTGAAAATAGTGCGAGTTTTCGCTCAATTATTCGACTTTTGATTTTTTTTTTCATGACATTTAGATATGAGGGAGTAAAAAACCCTAGGGGCCTGTTGACTCTCAGCGGCCCATATGCGTTCGTTCATTCGTCACAATCAAAAACTCGATGTTGTCCGATAAAAAAAAAATGTCTTGGGACGTCGCTCTTGTACCGTATGCAGAATTTTACCTCGCGAAAGTTGGAACCTTTATAATTTGAAGGGCGTTGACCTTCCTATCAAATCATAAAGGTTTATGGTGAGCCCGGCGAGAGGGGGGAGGGTGGAAGGAGGGGAGTTAAAATTGATCTAGAAAGGGAAAAAAAAACGCAAGAAAACAACGCAAGAAAAAGGCGCGAAGGCTGTAGAAATGATTTCACACAATATATTTTGAGGATGTATTTCAAACCTGGGGTATGGCGATATGCTTTAAAGGGATACTGAACCGAAATTCGGATTTCGCAAATTAAGGCGGCAGAAGTGTTGAATGGGACGCTACGAACTCCAAAACATCGCTCATACATCGATATCTTAAACGGACGGCCGTACTTTTGAAAAAGAAGGGCGCGATCAAGCGAGGATTATGACGTCATTGTCCTCCTGGAAACTTTGAGAATAAAGTGAGGCGGCCTCGCTTCTCTCCTTCTCGCTTCGCTTCACCAGCTCGATGAGACGAACTGAGGAGGAGTGGGAATGAAAACCGTGACGTGGCTTGTCTCGTCGGCCTCGTCGGCCGTGTTCAATCGCGCACTTCTTTTCCAAAAATAGAGCGATCCGTTAGATATACCGCTATAAAAGTGATACTTTTGGGTTTTGAAGCGTCCCGCCTATCCGTCCAGCCTTGTTTTGTGAGCTCCTAATTTTGGTTCAGTATCCCTTTAAGTAAAAATATTTTAAGATTTGAATTTGTCTTTACAAGAGTATGTATACCCGGCGGGAATCCGTCTGCTGCATTCGTTAATTCAGTAATCCGATGCCCTGTCCCCACGCGCTAGTGGGGGGGATTTGACTTGTAGCATCGGCCGCGTCTAAACTTGAGCTGCAACGAAGTATAAAAGTCTTTCCTACGCATCCTTAATTCTTGTAGGGATAACCACACACGAAGACGTGCTGCCCATACTGACACAAGAACCGATGGCGATTGAAGGTAATCGGGTTCGAATGAAATGTGAACAGGGACGGAACTTCCCGCGCACCAACGGCACAGCGTCGAAGCTTGCGTTGTGCTGGGCGAGGGGAAACACCTCGTAATAGGGCGTGCACCCTCGCATCGCCCTAGTTTCCAACCTGCAGTTCATCACTTTTTACGAGCCTCAAGGAGGCGCAGCATGTGTCGACGGTCATGCACTCCTCTGTTTGCATTTTATTGGAACCCGATAGTACAAGTATAAGGACGCAAAAATTGGAAGAAAAGCCATAGCGCGCGAATCGAGATCTATCCAAAACGAAGTAGCATTTCGAGGTATAACGCCTGAGATATGCAGGCAGGTTTCTTTCCGACAAGATAAAAATTTGGGTATTACGTTAACCTCAGACAAAGAAAATTGTAGGAAAAGTGGGTGAAAATAAGGCCGAAGAATGGAATGCGATAAGGAAATATTAGGAAAAATTAGAAGAAGTAAGGGAGTCGGCAAATTTACGGTGTTCCTACCCTGTAAGATGATCAACCAACTCACCCAACTTGCCGCTTTGTTGAAGCAGAATTTATATTGAAGAATCGGGAATGGGTCACACTCCCGAGATCTGCCTATGCGCAGAGTTGAAACAGGGGCTTGATATCATGTGAACTGACGCACACAACATGAATTATACGTTGTCTCGCCATTACTCCGTGCGCCGCCGCCGATCGAGTAAATACGCTTCATTGAGCAGTGCCAAAAACGCAGTCACGGAGTTCGTCGCATTCTCTGTGTGTGCTAAAGCCGGCTGAATCATTCTAGCATACTGAATGCGCCGTCAACATGCAATTTTAGTGTATTTGTCTTTGGCTGTTTTGTAGTCTTTGGGTGAGCTCCGACGGGGCTCGAAACCAACAATTGAACGCGATGTAAGTCAATGAGAAACTTCAGCGTTTCGGTAACAATGTTTTTTTTTTGTTTACAAGTCCAAAGGCCTGTCGGGACCTAATGGACGAGTCAAGAGACTTCTGAGTACCTCAGTATCGTTACAAATACAGCAATTCAAACCGAACAATAGCGAAATGTAAGTATATAAGGAATGTAGGGCAGAAAGGTGAAATCACGAAGCAGACCGTTTCGCAGTAGAACAAAACTAGGGTTTTCTTACCCCGGAGACGTATCTGTCCATTGCTGCGTAGATATCACTTCCTCAATAGTTATCTGGCCACGCTGGTGCCAGATTAAAAGCATACTAAATGTTTGCCTTTATCCCTCTGCCGTTGAGTTACCGAGCGTGAATGTGCAGGAACCGCTATCTGTACTTTGTATTAACTGAGCGTAAGCTTCTATTTACTCTATTCTTCTGGAGAAGAACTCAGCCTGCATAATCAGCAAACTTCAGGAATGAATAAACGTCACTCAAGAAAATAGCCGTTTGGTTTGCCTTCGAACTAACCCAGTTGAAACATGTCGGTCATGGAAACTCGTCACTAAGTAGAAAGTGCGTTTTTTTCTCAGTGCTGTATACGGAAAGCAACGAAGAGAGATGAGATCGCGCTGGGATATCAGAGCGCCGAGCACTTTGGCTCTGGACAGTTGGCGAAAACGCGTTCAATGAATTCGACCGCCGTGATTGGACAGCGCCAAGATGAACTGCGACGCCGGCCAATCACGACCGCCGGATTCTTCGCCGACTTTTCCACCGGGCGTCTATAGATTAGAGCCCCACGTTGGAATGCTTAGTGGGACAGACGGCGAGGCTAGCCGCATTTGAGCCTATCCGCTTTCACTTTCCGATCGGATTGAACGCTCCGATTAAAGCGCAGGGTCGAACACCAGACTCCGCGCGGGGCGAAAATTTTGTTAGCTCCTATTGGAGGACGACAGCTGGGTAAAGTCAAAGGCGACGAATCTCTGCGTATACCCACTAATCATGCCTATCAGAGCTCGGCTCTCTTAGCCCCTCCCCTCTCTCAGTTTCAAACCACATAGCCCGACATCAAAGAACCTAATTGCTAGCAATTTGATCGTTTACGGTATTGGGGAGGAGGGCAGACCGTGACGCCCCAAGCGGTTAACTTAACAACTACACGGATGGGGACAACAAATACAATGACGCAGCGCTCGGCCGACATAACCGAACGCGGCGTCAGCGTTCGGCTGGAGTTCGTGCTCTCCCGCGAGAGGGAGGAGGGGCTTTTTTGTTTCCACTAGGGCCTGCACGAACAATGCAGCATGCACGATCCCAGCTTAGCACAGAAGCCGAAGTGGGTCAAGCTCGCATTCTCTGAGGATAGATCCGGCACTTAACGTAGCTTCGTTGATTGTTAGTATTTTTTACATTAAACTGTGCCCCGCGTTCTATTGTAGAAGATGACATGCCCATGCCCATAAGGCCTGTCGGCATGTGCACAGGCCTTGTGTTCAGTAAACACCGAGCGTGGGGAAAACAAACGGGTCAGAGCGCCCCCTATAGTTAGATCTCCTGCCCAATACTTTTTAAACTGTTCATCCGCGTTGCTAAGCCCATTTTATGCCTCTACGTGCCTTCCCTTCAGGACCAGCTGCAGCGCCATCTGTCCTTATATTTTAAGGCGAAAAATCAGCAACCGTACAGGGGTTCCTGGCGCACGAGGAACATATCTGTGATATATATATATATATATATATATATATATATATACAATACATTACGATTAATACTTGGAAAGTATTGATTCATCGTCAATCTTCTTAACAAAAGACGCGAACGTCCTTCGAAGCTGCTACGTACTGAAGCAGTCTAATACCCTATAGTCACACGGGCCGTTTCGACGATCGTAGATCCAACGATCGTTGGCATCTCACAACTGCCATTAAGTTGCTAAGTTGCCCGGTGTTACACGGTACATGACCCAAACAACCCCAAATTTCGATCCCAGTTGAAACAGAAACAAAAACAAAACTGGTGACATATTACTTTTTTTTATTTTTTTAATTGATGCAAATGAATTATATGCGCACTTTTCGTTACTAAGAATAAACGTAGAACAAAAAATATAACGAACTTTTTGTTTTATTTTAAAGTTATAAAACAATAATTAAAACGTTTCGCACGAATTGAACCGAAAGAAACATAACAAAATTCTCATTAGCACCGACATCACAGTACCCACGCTCGCCGAGCGTGGGCTTCCGCGACGTGCCGTGATTGTTTTAGCGGCAGCTCTGACCCTGAGTCATACCTCTTCCGACAATATTTCCTGCTACGATACTTTCTAGATACCTCCCCCAACCTTCCGGAATAGTAGGTGCTTCGCTGCGCTTGAAATGGGCGGCATTCGGGCGGACGCCACCATCTCATCAGTTACTAGCCGAGGTACGCCCGGGGGAGCCAAGGTTGGACATTTACACGCACGTTTTATGAGGTCACGAAAGTGACATATTGCCCCATCTGATTGGTGGAGGACTCCACCAATCAAACACCTGTACGTCACTTCCGTGCCCTTTTAAGATGTGTATGTAAATGTCCAACTTATAGCGATCCAGCTCAGTCAAACCCAACTGTCGTTAGCGGCTCCATAACAGTTGGAGCCGCCGTGTAACTCCGGCCGATTGCGATTGAGTCAACTGTCCTTGGCTCCATGGCACTTGAGAGCAACTAAGGTATAACATAATTTGGCCGTTTTAGCGATAGGGCTTTCAGCGTGTACGCGCCGCCAGTATGCAGGACGTGTCAACTGCAGCTTCCCTCCCTCTTGACGCTCTCTCTAGGCAACATAACGCCCCTAATCATAGTCTCTTTGATGGCAGCGTAACCAACGAGGTATCCGCTTCTAGTAATTATTAGTATAATGTCGAAACATTTCTCTATTCTCCATTTACGATTAAGTTCCGACCGCAGCCAGCGCTAGGATTCGATTGAGTCAATAAGCCAGCGTTAAAAGTTCACCGTCGCGGCGCATGTAGTGCGCCGTGAGGCTTCCCGACCGAAGGCCGTTGGCCTCTCACCTCGCGATTCCGACACTGCGCGTGCACCCCGGCACGCGCTTTTTCGCCGATGTTATGAAGGACTTTTGGATGTAGCATGCCTCTGAGACAGGACCGGGGGCCGTATTTTGGAACGCACCGCTGCTCGGACCACGTGGACCGAAAGCTCTCGCTGCAGAACCCAGGGATTCTTGGTTCTGCTTCCACCACTGCCCGTTTCTATCTTCAGTAGCGTCGTGCAGGAGTGTGGTCGTGTATCGCTACTGGGTGACGCACAATAAGGACCCCAGGCTGACAGTCATACCGTAAATATTTCGTCTACAGTGGAGACTCCATGGACGCCCACTGAGGCTGACTAACTTCCAGGTGTCTAAGCGATCACCCAACACGGTAACTTAGGGCCGCAAAAATGCCAGCGAAACGGGAGAGTAAAACGTAATTGCGCGGAGGTCGCTGAGTCAGTGCTCTCAGTGCGTTTTTTTGGCGTCTCACTGTAAAATTTTCTTCCACGACGTTACTCATCTAATTGGTTTTTTAACAGAGTCAAAAATGTTGTGTTTTGCTCGATTATCTTGCAGATCGTCGCCCCAAATGGCTGCCTCACTCTAGCAATGATAAGCGCCGGAAATTACTGGAAAGACATTATAGTGACCACTGAGAGTTCACGTCTAATAAAGCTGTAGGTAAACAAAAAAAAAAAAATACAGGAAGATTCATCGGTGTATTCTTAGGGAATACGTTAGCACGATTCTTCGCAATCGCCACACACAGTGAAGGGGAAACGCTAACGCTGACCCCTTCACCTTTCTGTTTTGGCTTTCTTTCTGTGCTTTCTCTTTTACTACCTCTAGTTTTGCTCAATTTTTTTGCCCTCGTTAAGGGGGCAGTGTTAGTGTTTCCCAAGTGTCATTCGAAGGCACTCCCTAAGACTCCACCACTGGATTTTCCTGTAGCTTTTCTCACCCCTTTTTTGTACTCTTCCTGTCAGAGTACGTCGACGCCTTTGGATACGGTCATCCGTATCACTCGCGTCAAGAACCAGACTCCTACCACTCGAGGAAGGAACCGCATCCATATCACTCGTGGAGGGAACCGCATTCATCGTTTTAACCAAACAGACACATCACAGGCCATGCCCCGCTACCACGAAAACCCAGAGCGAAGAACATCCGGCGACGGCAGAGCTGCATCTGAGCACGCCCGCATGCCACTGTGCCGCGGCGCCTCCTCCCTGGCTCCGCGCCAGCTGTGCGATGCTTTTTTGACGAAAACGGAAACGCTCGTTTTGACGAAAGCCCGGTGGTGTCTGTCAGTTTGTCAGCGCCTGGGAGAGAGAGAGAGAGAGAAGGAGAAGGTGACGGGTCACTACCGCGCTTGAACAAATGCTAGCGTCACACGCGTCACTCTCTCCTTCTCGTTTTCCCTTTTTCGCCGGTGCTGACAAACTCACAGACACCGCCGAGTTTTCGTCAAAACGAGTGTTCCAAGGCTAACAAATTGAAATAAACACACACACACACACACAAATAACTTCAGCGTATTTGAGGTTACCTTTGCCGTACCCCCGCAGTGCTAAACAAATTAATTTTGAGGGGAAGAGGGGTATGGGGTGTCCGGCGTCAACTGGACAGGTTGGGGAAAATTATAACTAACACAGATTAGATTGGGCGATGGCAACGAAGTCTTCCTTCACGAAATTCAAGGGGGCTCTCCTTCCACGAGTGAACTGGAATCGAGAGCAAGCCGAATCAAAACGACAACGGAGTGTCTATTCTTAATACTAAAAAAAAAACTTTTACAAGGTTTGCCGTGCTATTTCCAGCCATCCCTTCGCAAGTCGTTGGACAAGAAGACGTATTACAATTCATCAAACGAAAAAGCGGCGTGTCCCTTCACTATCAAACGCAGCGGAAGCAGACATGTACACGTTAAGGAGAAAAAAAAAGTTAACTAAAAAGCGTTACTCGTTACTCACTCAAAAAGTAAGTAGGTTACTCGTTACTGAGGTCGAGCGTAAAAGAACCGCGCTGCATTCTCGTTACTCGGAATGTGTAGTTAGCCACCTTCCGTTGCTTAAAGCACTGGCGTAAAATTTCCCGTCTCGTGTAATATGTTGATCGGAAGAATCGACCGGCGATTAGTGCTGCTGTGGTGGCTGTAGGCAATAGCTAAGCACACACAGACTGTTTATGCATTATACGAAAGACACGGTCTGTAGACATGATGACAGAATAGTCTGCGGGTACGCCCCAAGCAGGTTAGAAGCATGCTTTGCTTCGTACGTGTGTGTGCTTCGAATAAGCCTGCAAACAGTGTGTGCATGACAATGTGACAGGACATTCGTACAGGGAGGGAACGGGTCTCGGACCGTTTCTGCAGAGTGTCTTTTGTAAGATGCATTAGCAGCCTGCCGGCGGTTTTAAAACTTTCGCGAGAGTTGAAATAGCCTCGAGGCTATTTCAAGTCGCTCTTCTTCACGAGTCGTCGGCCGGAGGAGGCGTATACTGCAATTGGTCAAACAAAGCGCGACCAGTCCCCCCGCCCCCCGCCCTGTTTGTAGAAAGCAACGGAAGACATCGTTATCGCTCTCGCTTCGGATCCCACAACGGCTTCGGGATTTGCCCATTCGTGTCGCGTCAAACAGAAAGAGACCGATGCACCATGCGAGCCGCTCACTGAAGGCGTGACTGGAATCCGGAAAATACACTTGGGAGTGAACATTTCATCGAAATAATTCATAAAAAATAATAAAATCTCCCTGCGGTCAGGCGACATTTCAAACGCCTGATCCGAGCCAGAGTCTCAGAAAAATACAGACGCGGTCTATTTTGTTTTGTTCTGGAATGCATTTGTTTACATTTATCTTAAATTCGTATCATACGAAACCAATCTTTTTTTTTCTCTCTCTCTCTCTTTCCTTTGCGTCGTATTCCTATACGACGCAAAGGAAAGAGAGAGAGAGAGAGAGAGAGAGAGAAAAAAAAAGCGAACGACTATAGTCCCGGCAAAGCGAGATGATCGTAAAATGTGCTGAAGGAATAAGCGACACTAAAAATAGGAAACGACCGGCGCGACAAGAGTGACCCAGTTTTGTGAAAAAGGTTACGGCGTCGTATCGAAGGCTGCGATCGGCTACAGCGCCGCGCCACGTGAAGTGCCGAAAGCCGCAAATGACCAACGGGAAAAAATGCGCCGTCTCCGTTATGTGGGACTGGTGCGGTCTAGGCAGGATGAGGCTAAACAAAAGCAATGGAACATCTGCGGTCTACTATTATTTCCTTTTCCCTTTTGTTTCTTATTTGCTGTCATCGTCTCCCCGTACGTCTACACAAAAATAACGTACAGATCCAGAGGCACAAAGGAAGTAAGTATTAACCAAAAAGAGGATAGAGGCTCTAAACAAAACATCTGCAACTATAAACATCATGACGACATTGCACGTGAATGAAGTTTGCTAACATTACGAATGGACAGACTGGTAGAGCGAGCACGTGTTCTAAAGGGCGTCTTTGGGGCATCGCAACTTCAATGACGTGTCATTCAGAGTGGCGTGCTTCGTCTTTGGCTGAGGTCGGTGGAGGGGGGGGGGGGGGGGGGGGGGACAGGTGGGGAACATTTGGTGGGTAAATAAGAGCACGAGGTAGGCAAGAAGCAGACGAGCTTGCTCGCCGTTAGGGAACTTTCTTAGTCACCCCTCGTCTGTAAGCTCCGATATCGCCCATAATACCGGTCAGGGATGACACCGTCACGACTGCAATCAAATTAATGACACAAATGCTGGTTCACCGTCATGACGAGGAGTTTGAGACTTGCATTTTCCGAAGTTGTGCCGTGTATGTTCAGAGCCTCCAAGATTTGACAATATTTTAATCTAAAATTCGTATAATGAATACTTATTATTAATTTTAAAAGTAAACCCAGAAAGAGGCAAAGAGAAACCTTATTTTCGCTAAACCCTTCGTCGTTCGCATATGTTCTTACATCAAGACTGATTGGATGTCAGTAGGGGCCATGAGATATTCTTCCAACCACGTTAGATGCGTCTGAAAGTGAAATAAACTACGCCGGATGATGGAAACAGGCTCAAACGCACAGAAGGTGCTCGATCACGCACATCCGTTTTTTTTTTTCTCTCAATAGAAAAAAGCACAAATAACTTGGTTTAAAATATGTCACGGGCACAAACCGATCGAGAAAAAAAACGCAAATGCAAAACTATACTGGAATAGCCACTGAAAGGACGCTGAGCAATACATCACGTCCGCGCCATCTGTCCACTCCATTCATTCGTGGCACTTCAAGATTCCTACCGAGGGGACTGCTTGCAGAAGGAAATAAACATGAAGATATAGTTTCAGAATAATGTTTTGAAAGCTGAAAAAGAAATCCGTTCGCTCATGGTCATCTCTCTTTGGTAATCCCTCGAGATTTTTGTTGTCTAGCCGCGGTGAAAGCTGGCAAATAGCGGTCTTCTACGGTAATGTTTCTTGGAAAGCGAGTGCTACCGCTGCCAAAAAAGTGCCACGTCGGCTTAAATGGTCACCAGGCATCGTGAAAGGCATTGCCTCTAATGGACGCTGTTGGACTTCTTAACGCTCTTTAATACTGCTCACGAAAAAAAAAAAAAAGAATTTCTACATCAGGAAGGTACGAAACTGCTTGAAGAATTATACAGTGCGTACGCAACGCGCACTTCGTTCTAAATCACAAAATCAAGCATAAAAATGGCAATGTTTTTGTAA
This sequence comes from Ixodes scapularis, assembly GCF_016920785.2. Lineage (NCBI taxonomy): Eukaryota > Metazoa > Arthropoda > Arachnida > Ixodida > Ixodidae > Ixodes > Ixodes scapularis. The sequence continues at coordinate 69,401,378 of NW_024609880.1, read as the reverse complement.
ATAAACAAGCAACGAGTAAGGCCTCCGTTTAGTTGTTTAACTGTGGCTATAGGCGAATGGAAGTTACCGGCCGCTGACGGAGACCATTTTTTCTTCGGATTCAACGGAGTAAAAGAAAAAGAGGGCACTCTGTTGTATCAATAGGAGCCGACAAACCGGTCGTCTATTCGGGGTCTGTTACCCCGGATAGAACGTGCATTGCTTAGCGTAGAGGTATCGTCTGAAATCGACTTGCTCTTTCGAGTTTTCTTCGAATTGTGGAATTTATGTATCGCATTAACAAAAACTTCAATGTTAGGAGCACTTTTTTTTTTTTTTTGAAAATGTCGGCACGGGTAGGGTGGTCCAAGGCACATTGTTTTCGTCAACAAGTGGACCTGGCGGTGACTTCATTTTTTGTGTATTTTTTTCTCCTAGACGGGTGATCTTTTGTTTCTTGCTCTTTTCCATTTTGTTTGGTTATTGTGGGTCTATTAGCCACAAGAAGATGGATTTTAGTCACCTGACGGCTTCTCGTCGCGACGTAGGACGGTAGGAGCAAGGATCACGTGACTGCTTCTGTGCTTCGTCGGTAGCACGCATTTTTACGTGTATCGTTCACAATTCATGGTTAATGCGCTGCATTGAGCGCGAGTTCAGGGTTGCTTTTAAGTTTTAACCTTATCTTTTCGTTTTACTTCTTGTCAAATTTAAACCACGGAACAGAGTCCAGTGACCCAGCTTCGTTCTATCGTACTGACCATGACCAAGTCAGTCGTTTTCAGATAGTTGTAAAGTGACCAGACAGGTAAAAACAGGTAGATTTTAGGATAGCAATGCTTCCGGGCGCGTTTTTTTTTTTTCTTTTTATTTTCTTTTGAGTTGTCGGAAACACACGGAGCAAACAGAAACCAATCGCGAGGACGGCTGAGCAGGCGTGAAACTTTAGAAATACAAACGCCTTTTTTTTGTGCTTGCGCGGTTTTAAGGTTTTTATGGCCCACTGAAAGCTAATGAAGTAATGAAACATCACGCATGCGCGGCATCACCACTACATTACCTGCTGCGGTATCTTTTCGGACTCAATACTCAAGTGACTTTCGGCAAAGGGTTCGTCTAGTATGTCGTAACTATCATAGCTACCGACAGATGTTCTCAATACGTGTTGACGTTTGTTAAACCGTAAACCCAAAATAAAAGGGACAAATCTGAAAGAAGTGTAGGTACCACATGATGCGAGAGTAATCCATACTTTTTTTTATTACTTTTTGTTCTGCGCTGCTAAAGTTTGCAACCTAGGATAAAGAAGGACGAAACTTACGCACGAAAGGCGCAAATAACTACCGAGTTATTTTTTCTTCCAAACAAGCATGGTTGAAAGAAAACACGTTGAAAAAAATAAAAGAGGGACAGAGATAACCAGATCAAACGCAGTCATGCAAGTGTAAGCGTGTCTCTTGCTCAGATCTTAGCTCCGGTGGCCATTGCACGTGTCCGCTACTCCTCATGATGCAGCATCTTTTTTAGCTAATCTATTTTTTTTTGTTAAGACAAATCGACGGTTCACTATAGCACGCGTGCTTTCATGACGTCGTGAAAAGGGCCTCCATGATTTCTCACTTCATCCTTTCACTCAATCTTTCTAAATAGATGTTGCTCCAAACAACGCATCGAAGGGGCATCTAGTACAATGTGCTGCGAGATTCCCTGGAGCTTGCAACTGCTAACACGCGTATGTGTGCTCCCGTAGCCTTTCAGTTAAGCACCTGCCCGTTTGCCATATGTAAGATTTTCCGCATGATAAAGGTATTTTGTATACCAGAAATTCAACGCACTCTCCAAACTGGCACCAGTGTCGTACGTGACACCCCGCTTGACCCCCCGAGTGATCTCCCGATTTATTGACCCTATGACGCAACCCTTTAAGCTTAAGAAGGGAAGATAACCCTACAAGGATTTCGGTTTCTGATGCGATATTTTTTAGCCTGTGCGAGATGTTGTGAATGTAAGGCAGAACTACCCACGGGTTTCTTTTCCACCCACCTACTCATGGTTTTGCGGCTGCCTTTCAGTTCGTTTAGACGTTTTTCGGCTATTTTTATTAGTAGTGTTTTTGGATAGCCACTTTCTTCTAGACGGTAAATCTGCCGTCTCAGGCCGTCATTCACCGTGTGGGGGCACGATTTTCTCATGGCCTTCGCTAAGCACCTTGAGGCGACACTTCTTTTAACTAGCTTAATGTGGGCGGAGTCATAAGGTAAAATTCCCTTCTCCCCTCGCGTCTTATGCATCCAACATGCGTGAGCTTCCCCTATTGTCAGGTTTACATCCAAAAACTCCAGGCAACCACCCTCTGGAAGTTCATATGTCAAATTCAGTCCGCCATGCACTTCCCTGAAACGGCTCATGACCTTTGTTCTGCTAGTGTTTGTTAATTTGTGCTTCGGAAAACGGCGAAAAATTATCAACGTGTAAGAAACACATCACAACAGTTATATACTCTAAAAACAACCGAAGTTTGTGGTCACCCCTTCCAATATAGATGCCGTATTTTCGCTTGTACACTGGGCCTTCCAACCTGATGTGCTGGGAATGTAAATATGTTCAAACGAGATCCAGGAAGTCCCCTGTGCTCATCTCACGCTGGTTTGGAATTGTACGCTTTCGTGGGCATCGATGCACTCTTCCACCGCTCCTAGGTCTCCTGTAGGGAAAGGTGATTTTGTAGTTCCCTTTGCAACCAGCCGTTGCCACATGCCTCCATCTTCTACAGTAACCCGGAATGGGATTATAGGAAATATAGATGTTGTGAAGTGTTTATGATAGGTTGATGACTTTTTGTTGTGCTTTATGAAGCCCAAATTAACAGTCTATCAGAGAACACACCAGCAGAGTAAAAGTCATGAGCCGTTTTAGGAAAGTGCACGGCGGACTGGATTTCACATATGAACTTCCAGAGGGCGGTTGCTTGAAGTTTTTGTATGTCAACCTGACCATGGGGTAAGATCAGACATGCTTGATGTATAGGAAGCGAAAGTAGGAGGGAATTTTACCTTATGAATCCGCCCTCACAAAGCTAGTTAAGTGAAGTGTCGCCTCAAGGTGCTTAGCGCAGGCCATGAGAAAATCATGCCCCCACACGGTGAATGACAGCCTGAGACGGCAGACTGACCGTCAGCAAGTAGCTATCCAAAAACACTACAGGCAACGGTAGCCGAACGATGTCAAACGAACTGAGAGGCAGCGGCAAAATCATGGCTAAGTCGGTGGAAAAGAAACCCGTGGTAGTTCTGCCTTACATCCACAACATCTCGCACAGGCTCAGAAATGTCAAATCACAGCAGGACGTCCGCGTAGCGTTATCTGCCCCTCTTAGGCTTATGCTGTTGTGCCACATGGTCAATAAAGTGGGAGATCACACGGGGATCAAGTGAGGTGTCCAAGCACGGCACCAGTGCCAGTTTGTAGAGTGCGTTGAGGGAGTGGTGTGCGAAATTCCTGCGGAAAATCTTACATAAGGCAAACGGGCAGGTTCTTAAATGAGAAGCCACGGGAGCATAAATACACGTGTGAGCAGTTGCACGCTGCAGGGAATCACGCAGCACATTGTACTATATGCTCCTGCAATACGTTATTTGGAGCAACGTCTATTCTAGAAAGACTGAGTGAAAAGACGTGCGCTAGTGAACCGCCGGTTTCTCTTATCAAAAAAGAAATACACTTGATAAAAAAGAGATGCCGCAGAAGGATGGGCAGCGGACACGTGCATTGGCCATCGCAGCCAAGATCTTAACAAGAGACGCGTTTACACTTGCATTACTGCGTTATATATGATTTAACTGTCCCTCTATTGTCTTTTTAATGTGCTTTCTTTCAACGATGCTTGTTTCGATGAAAAAATAAACCAGTTGTTAGCTGCGCGTTTCGTATGTGAGTGTCGTCCTTCTTCGTCCTAGATTGTAAATTTTAACAGCGCAGAACAAAACAAAATACTGAAAAACCAACTAGCCCAAACCCAAGCTTTAGTGTAGTTCATACCGTGTTTATTTGAGCTACGCCAAAGAAAGCAGCAAATCGAATCGATGAGTGTATCAGTGCGATGACTGCGTCCGCCACCACCGCACAACACTTCGAAAATGACAAGGAGACGACGAAGAGATAAGAATCACCTTCTAACCTGAAATTCCAGGTCAAGGTTGAAGGTATGGATACGGAAATCGTCCATGTACATGATGCTGGTTGAATTGAGCAATGGTACATAGTGAAGGTGACTTGGAGTAGGTAGTCACCGGGTTGTCTCTTGGGTTGGAGATCCTTGATAGGCCGAAGAGGAGTTTGGGCGTCTCCGAGACTGACCAAGGACGATGCCGAGCCCCGTTGGGCAGTGCCGTAGCCAGAGGAAAGGCTTATGGGGCTTCAGGCCCCCCTCCCCCCCTCCCCCCGAAATCCGCCGACCCTATAATACGTAGATGTGTAAGAGAGCTAACGCCCTTACAAAGAATCGTTCAATAAATCTATGGGGTGGCAAAGAATGAGTTCACTTCAATCCATAATCTTGTTGTGAAATCGTCTAGAGCTAACCGCCTGTTTGGGGGATCGGTGGCCGAGTGTGTTAATGCACCACAGCTCGGAGCATGCGGAGCGCAAACACGCTCTGAAGAACGCAGGGGTGCTGGCTTAAATCCACATCCCCGCTTGTTTCGATCTGGACGAGCATTGTACCGGCGTACGCTTGCGTATGAACCACTGCCTGATGCGCGTTAAAAGCCCCAAGCTAGCAGTGATACCGCACTTTCGATATTCCTCATCCACAGCGGAGACACCCGGTTCCCATTTGGGGCAGACTAACCTCTCTCTGGTTAAACATACACGCAACAGAATTTACTATCTATCCAGGCAATACTATGCGGAGCGCAAGTTTGTGGGCTTCTTGAAATCAGTGGTTGCAGTGACGTCATTACGCGGAGCTCTGATTGGCTCTAACTGGAATGATAGTAGGTATACCTCAAGGCAGCTATAGCATTGAGGTATACCCACTATTCTTCCAGCAGAGCCAATCGAAGCTCAGCCTTCTGACGTCACCTCTACCCCTGTCCAAGAAGCAGACGAACTTGTGCTCCGCATAGATAAGAAACACAAGGCCTGGCAAGTTCCAAGCATCTTATCACTGCGCAGCCAATGAGCTTGCTCCATTTGGCGATAAGAACTGCGAGGAACGAATTACAAAGTAAGTTGTGTGAACATAAAAACCACGCCCGGTGTTTCTTAAAGTGTCAGGGACTATAAGCAGGAGCGAAGTTTTACCACAGTCCTCTTTCGGTTCGCAACTGCTGGAATATCACGCAGAGCTCAGTGTTATATCAACCTATTTGTTTATGCATACGAGCGCTCTCGAAGTGCGAGCTCTTACGAGAGAAACAGGCGGTGCGTTTGATGATGAAAACAGCTCCTCTCTTTTTCTTTTTTTCCCCGTCTTTTCAGGACATTGCAAGGCGTGTGTATACGTACTCTCATGCAGCTGTGTGTTTGTATGTGCGCTCTAATGCCTCGTTCACACTGGAATTGAGGCAGCGTGATTCCTCCCAAAGGACTGGGACCGTCTACGCAAACGACCCGCACTCTACTGCTGGCAAGTGCCTCGGAAAACATCGGCACACACACACACACCCAATGTCATCATCTCGTGACTCTCCATTTGTATTCTGTTTTGTTTGTCGTTGTGTTCCAAAGTTATTATTATTTTTTTATGCGCAAGCGTAAGGAAGAACGACCAGTTTACCCGATGCCTCGGGGGAAAAAAAGATGGAATAATAAAAAAAAAAAGACTTACTGTAAGACGACCCTCCAGAGTACAATGCATAAGGCTTGTTGCTTGACCGATGACATTAACCTAAACTTTCCAGAAAAAAAAAAAAAAAAACTAAGACAAAAAGTGGGAGGGAGATCCGCTTACTGCTTGCGCCAAGATATATGCAAGAGAGTGCAGGATCAAGCAGGCAAGAAAAACTGGAATGTTCAGCATACTCTAGTCGTGGTATGGCAGAAGTCGCTGTACTATCTGCAGTCTCCGCGCTTCGACCGGTGTCTAGGCGAGTTCCTTTGAATTCGTCGTTCCCAAGCGATCGAAGATCGGCGGCTCTCAAGCTATTCCTCGTTTTCTTGGACATGCAGTTGTGGCTTAAGCCCATGAAATTGCTCCTCATCTTTCGGAATCCGGACTTCGTTTGTCCCCCAAATTACGTGGATTGGGTTATTTTGCTATCTCCTTTCACTAGTTTTTCTACGGCACAATGTCTTACCGAGCTCTCGGGAGTTCCACTACTCGCTTGATTCAATCGATTCAGCTTGCACAAGCTCATCCTCTTGCTGAGAACTTGGGCGCGTCGTCTTTGTCTGACTACTGGTTTTGTCTGCTACTGCGGCACATAATTTGACACCTAACAGAGTCGGCAAACAGACTTTTATTTTATAAAATAACATTTTAAATGCAGTTTTGGGGCAGTCCTGATTATTGCATTGGCAAACCTGTCCGGAGGGACTACAGATAAAAGTATGGAAAGATTGCGCAATAAAACGAAATCGTTTAAACTCGTTTAAAAAAATAAAGGAAAATATGGAAGATTTAGAAAATAAGACGTAAATATCTACGTTGCAGTAAGCAAAAAAAAAAAAAAATTGATACGTATGTTTTTATAAGCAAAAAGCATGCATATGTCGATATGTTTGTTCTCGTTCTTGTAAGTTCCCCTCCTTTGTTACACGCAGATTCGGTATATAGCAAGACAAACCCATAAACTTTTAGTGTTCTAACTTAGGAATTCTCGCCTGCTGAATCCCTGGTAAAAGAGAAATATATGTGTTTTAAAAGTGTTTACTTGTTTACGTTCTTCAAGGCACGTATATATTTGAAAGAAAATGTATACTAAAATCGAAGACACGGCCATATCGCTCCATAGGAAGATTATGAAAGCATTACACTCGTGCCAGACAACAGCCGCCATTGATGACTTTCTCTCGTCTTGCCGAGATGCCTAGCTATAGCGGAAGCGGGCGTTGACGAGCCTCTGCTGGGGAGAGGAACTCAGCACAATATAAAGGTGTAACAACCTGTCCTCTTGCGGTAACGATAAACTGAAGTGAACGAAATAAGTGGAAGCAAGAACTGAAGGTCGGTTGTGGCAGCGTACATGCACAGCTACCGCAAAGCGCGTATATGGTTAAACGTTATTCCGCAATCCTCCCTTGTCAGCAGGGAGTAACGACGAGGACGTCACTGGTATACGAGGGGGGTTCATAGACAATGCTACCACGAAGAAAGAGAGGTGCGATCACGCGCGTCGTTGGTGAGGTCAATCTATTCCAATAGATGCGTCACGCAAGGCGACACACTCCACCCACTGTTTGATGGGCCTGGCAGATTTCCTGGTTGTAGAAGTCGTTATCTTGGGTCCGAGGACTCGTTCCCGCTTGAAATTCACCTCGCCGTTGTACCGGAGATGCTTGCCACGCAGCGTGGCCCCAGTGAGTGGAAGAAGGCAGAAGTCATTGGGTGCCAGGGCGGGTGAATTAAAGTACAGAGGCAGAATGTCAGGCTAAAGCCTCGGTTACACGTCTCATTCATGGTGCAAAAGACGCGGCCTTCGCTACAGACGGGGTGACAATTTTCTGCAGACACAGCATATTCAAAGCTGGTTTGCTTCGAACAGTTCGTGTGCGTACATTGTGACAATGCCGTCATACAACTTAGAGTTGCATGAGAGTCTCAGACTGTCTGCAGACTATTTTTTGTATGATGTCTAAGCAGTCGCACGCGTCCCCAGCGCGTTGTGGTGGAGCCAACGCGCTCCCTTGGTCAGCTCTCCGCGACGCTTGATGCCCCCCCCCCCCCCCCTCCCTTCCATAACATACCCTGTAGGTCGCGGTGACATTTTCTTGTGGCACTTTGGCTCTTACGGTACTAATCCGAAGCCCATCGGTGCAGTGTCAAAAACGCCAATCATCACCTCCTTTGATGACGACGTGTCCGTCACCCTTTTTTGGATGGTGTGTACCACGGGGGCTTATACTGTTACTTTGTTGCTTCCCATTAAGGTCGTAATAGAATACACCCAATACTCATATATGGTGATCAGGAGATAAATGAAGTCGTCAAGATTGTCTTGACAAAGCTGCTACAGTTCCGTTGCAGATTATTTTCGGCGCTGTTCTTGCATGGCCGTAAGCAGTCGCGAAACGCATGTCATTAGGCGTGTGCAGATGATTGCGCATTCATTGTAAGGTAAACCTTTGGAAATGGTCGATACTACAGAAACGAGGGCTTGTCCCGAAAAGGAAATTGTTTTTATATTTTCTTCTTTTTTTTTCGCCAAAAACCTAAACTTTATGAACACCCTCTTACGGCTGTGATAATTGGTAGCTTGGGCGCCAAGTCCTTTACTGGTCCTTCCATTATTTGCTCTCTTCAATATTTTTTCATAATGTAAGCCATTAGAGGTACTTGCAGAAAACGGCGGTTTCGTGGGTTTACATAATAAAACTATTCCACGCCAATTAAGTTATGCCTCTATAGTGAAGATATCTGACGCTCTGTCAAGGGAGATTAACTTACTGCCATCAAAACCTCCATATCATCCGCTGGGGCAGTTGTACACACTACATTTCACAAAATCAGATGATCATGATTATTACAATTGTTATGTTTAATCTTTGTCTTCTTTTTGCATCATGTGCAGCGAGACTCGGCGATGCTAGAAAACGTCAGAATAATGCTGCAAAATTAAGAGACAATTCAATTCCTATGACGCCAATGTTACGTGGTGAACTGCCCCATAAAACGTTTGTCGGCCGATGTTAATACAAACGACACGACGTCTGGACGTCTTTCACAGTTCAAAGTGCTGCGCCTGCCAGGTTCTTTCAAGATTTTGCGGTGGCACATTTTACGCTTCCATAATTTTTAAAAACAAACATTGACACAATTCAAATATAACTCGAACTGTCGAGAGTCACCTTCAACAGTTAGGAACGCAAAGTAAAAATTTTTAAATTACGTTTTGTTATTTCTTCAACCAGAATGAGAATGAAACCGACAGCTTGCCTTCAACGCCCACCACTGCCCCCAGGCTCTAACCTAAGTCCCGGAAGTAATTTTTTGCTTGAGCATAAGATAATAAAATAATAAAAAGTAAAGGAACTACAATAACGTTAAGCACTTTATATATTTCTTACTTTTTATATTTTGCTATCACTTAAACATGTTGACAGTGGAATCAACGCCTTTGGGAATTTTATTTCACTGTTGTTCTGGCTTATCTCTTTCGTGTTTAAACTTTATTTAGGTAAAAGTATTTTTTTAACCGTACTTTGGAAGTGGCTAAATGACGTCGTTTATTTTAAAATGTTTTTTTTTTTTATTATGAGCGAAAGGAAGCAATAAGGTTCTATATTCTTTCTCTGAAAACATTAAATTCCCCTTCAAATTGGCCCGCTCACCCTGCAGCGCGATTCAAGATTGCAGCTTTGAAGTTTTAAAGATTTCGAAAAAGAAATGGTTCGATTCTTTTCGCTTTTACGTAATTTAAAATTTACGCTTTTGACTTCTTCTATTTTGTTGTTTTAATTGCGATTATAAAGAATCTTCTAGTCTTTTTATGTTCTGGTTTTTTCTTTTGTGTTTAGAAAAACAATTTCGAAACTTGGCTTATTCACTCTGTACAGGGTTGAACGCATTGCAGTAAAGGCGCAATGCAACGAATATTTTACGCATCCCCAATGCAAAAAAGTGACAAGAGCAAAAGAGCAGAATTCGTGACTACAGGGTGGCGGTCACAACGGAATCAAAGCACCGTGCTTGACTATCTACTAAAAAGAAGTTTGTCACGGTAACAAGTAGGGGGTTATGAACAGATACGTAAAGGCGCAAGTGAGCCAGCTGGTGTATACTGAACATGCTCAAGGGCTACACCTTTCGTTTCTGAGACATTTATCGGATTACTTCACCTAGCTGCAAGTGCTTGAAAAACAAACAAAAAAACTTAATGAGCCTTGTATTATGCGACATGCATAGTCATCGACTGTCTAAGAAATGCATGGCGTGGCGTGTTGCAAACACCTTATTAACTCTGCCGCAGTCAACTAGATGGCGCCGTTAGCCAATGAGAAGAGTACCGAAGAATAAATCACGAAGCACCTAGCGCTAACATAATAGAACCCCCCCCCCCCCCCCCCTGGTTTTTTTAAGCTCTCAGTAAATATGGTATGCCCAAGACATCGAGGTACTATGGAAGCAGAACTAACAATTATTGTCATTAAAAACTATACGCCGTCGCTTACTGCTTCGGCTTCGCTTCAAGAACACGTTGAAATAGAGCCCAGAATAACTTCACCTTTGCCTAACCAAGAACAGAGGGGATTTATGTAAGCAGTGAGATGTTTTGCACGTACCAAGGAATACCGAAATTAATAAAGTTCTACTGAGAAAAAAAAAAGAAAACACGCACAAAAATTAGACATAGTAAAAGTGAGGTTCATAAAGAAAATTGCAAGTAAATATCTCGGATTGCTGCACATATAACAAGTGACTTTCTTCATTTTCTTTTGAGATTTCTCACCCACCGCATTTATATATAAATTTCTCTACCAGACTAAATAAAGAAATACCAATTTCATTCCAAGAGAAGGTAACGGATTCAAGGCTTTGTGTTATGGAGTACGAAGACGCGCCCATTATAGATGGCAGTGATCAATATACCTCTTTCACTTTACTTACTTTAATATTACGGTCGCTCAAAGATACGCCATGCTGGGGACAATAGTCGGGAACCAAAGGAGCAGAAATCAGAATCTCCGTGTACTCTAATCATCTCCTATTTGAAGATTAACGGACCACACGTTCTGCTTGGGCCACGAGCAATCTGTATTTCGGAACAAAATAAGAGGACTTGCTTGAATGTTTCATATATTTTATTTGAAATGGTATCATGTGCGAATTTCTCGCGGTAAGCTCGCCGTTGGTTTACGTAGAGAGAGCGACACATTTAGAACGAACAAATAAATTAAGGTGTTTCTTACTTTTCTTTTTGAATTAGAAGACCACCATTCACACAGATGTATAAAGTGCACGTTAATGGAAACAGCATGCTCTGTAAGTTCTGTAAGTTCTAAAGTTAGGTAATATAATTCAATATAAAACAAGATGAAGCGCCAACACAATGTTCCCGGAGCCTGTGTCGCACAGCGTACGTTTTAATAACGAAATACCAGAGCATCCTGTAAAGAACAAAATCCTGCGCATTTCCGCGCCAAATTTTTGTTCGCCAAAAATTTCAGTGACAAAACTAAAAGCATGAGAAAAAGGAGGTCCACATGTAGAGTGTTTCAAGCGTCTCTTGAGGGTTAGCTTTGTCGCCCAAAAGCAATTTTCTGCTTCGCATAAATTTAAGTGAGCTTTCCTCTTTACTTTCTCGTTTTTGCCAGAAAAAAAAATGTCCGTCTGTTATTCCTCTTTACGTACGATTTAGCCTCCTTGCATCCTCCTACTTGCGCATAACCCCCCCTCCCCCCCCCCCCCCCCCCCCCCACCAGGAGAAGAGGATAGGACAAAAACTATGGAAGAAGCCTTTTTGTTTAATCGCTTCTTCCTCAAAATGTCTTTCGTTCGCATAATCTATGATAGCCATTTTCACGGGAGGCTATACTTCGAATACCAGTCAGTCTCTTGTTAGGTTTTTTTATATCACCACTTTAGATTACCGTAGGAATTGCCGAAACGTAGTGTTGAACAAAAAGTAAGGGCGCAAACGAGCTGGTGTACATTGCACATGGTTGAAAAAACCCCGAGACTGCGGGTAAACGACACAACACTAAAAAGTCTCTAACACAGCTGAAATTTTTATTTTCCAAACCTGGTTATATAGGCACTTCGATACAAAAGAAAAAAGGGGGGAGAGGGTGAGAACCTCAAAGAATGCCACTTTCCACCAACGTAACCTCTTGACTAAACAACAAGGACAACAGACTCTGCGTCACGCACTTCACTTATCTTTGACCCCTCGCTTCCCGACCGCCAAACACACTGGTAACCCCAAGCCCAGTAACACATATACAAAAAAGAAAAAAAGAAAAAGAAAAGAACGACCCATCGTCCCTTCTACCCGAAAACCGACAGACATAAACCTTGAAGGTCAGAACTTTTCACAGCCTAAGAAAACGCCGCAGTTCATTGTCCAACCCAAACGACGGCTTATTAACGGCATTCCCGTGACCTAATATCGTTAATGACTCTTTTATCAACCGCTTATGATCATCTTTTTCCCGCAACTCTACTGAAGTTAGATGCCACAACGGTACACAGTTTCTACATTCGATAACATGTTTTGACACTTCGGAGTACGGGTCTTGTTTCATTATACAACGTTTGTGTTCCATCATGCGCTCATTTATACAACGTTTAGTCTGTCCAATATAACAGAGGCCACAATCAAATGGTATCTTGTAAACGACACCCGACGAACATTCTAACATTCAAACACAGAGAAAAGGATGTAGAATGTTCGTCGGGTGTCGTTTACAAGATACCATTTGATTGTGGCCTCTGTTATATTGGACAGACTAAACATTGTATAAATGAGCGCATGATGGAACACAAACGTTGTATAATGAAACAAGACCCGTACTCCGAAGTGTCAAAACATGTTATCGAATGTAGAAACTGTGTACCGTTGTGGCATCTAACTTCAGTAGAGTTGCGGGAAAAAGATGATCATAAGCGGTTGATAAAAGAGTCATTAACGATATTAGGTCACGGGAATGCCGTTAATAAGCCGTCGTTTGGGTTGGACAATGAACTGCGGCGTTTTCTTAGGCTGTGAAAAGTTCTGACCTTCAAGGTTTATGTCTGTCGGTTTTCGGGTAGAAGGGACGATGGGTCGTTCTTTCCTTTTTCTTTTTCTTTTTTTCTTTTTTGTATATGTGTTACTGGGCTTGGGGTTACCAGTGTGTTTGGCGGTCGGGAAGCGAGGGGTCAAAGATAAGTGAAGTGCGTGACGCAGAGTCTGTTGTCCTTGTTGTTTAGTCAAGAGGTTACGTTGGTGGAAAGTGGCATTCTTTGAGGTTCTCACCCTCTCCCTTCTTTTTTCTTTTGTATCGAAGTGCCTATATAACCAGGTTTGGAAAATAAAAATTTCAGCTGTGTTAGAGACTTTTTAGTGTTGTGTCGTTTACCCGCAGTCTCGGGGTTTTTTCAACCACGTAGTGTTCGTACCTGTAACTCATCGAAGGTGTTACTAACGTATCTTATCTTTCGGGCAGCATAAAGTTACGTGTCCCAGCTAAAGTCACGCAACATTTCGAAACGTTTTATGTCGACAAGCAATTTGAACGATTATTATTACATTAAATTCAAAACTGTCTTGCAATGGCCATGTTCAACCCAATTTCTTTTCCATGCCTAATTTTACCTTTGAATAGGAAGGACACCGCTCGAGCGGGATGTTCCTTGTTTGCCCCACGAGTCTAGATTAGTTGCCGAAAATGCCACTATACTTCGTCTCACCCTACGATGGACTAAAGGCAAAAGCTACGGACCGCCAGATCCAATCACGAGCCACTTAGGAATTGTGCGGTATTTCGCTTCGATGCACGTATCGGTGCCCGCGTCTCGGATCACTGGTGAGGGGACGGTTGGACAGTAGTTCGAATCGAAGAGCACTGAGTGACTCAGCAATTTTACATCGCATAGAAAGCCACGACATATAAGCTCTTTACAGTGTAGAAGCTATAGAAATGATGCGGTTCCTTTGGATTCGAGCGTTATTCGTCCAGCCCTAATCAACGTTAAGCGTGTCATAGTATAGCGTGGAACGTGATTGGATCTGGCGGCCCGTGGCTTTGGCCTTTAGTCCATCGTAGGATGAGACAATGTATAGTGCGCTCGCCTGAGAAAGCCAGGCCTTCCCGCGTTATCAAACCCACTGTGATTGCCTTGTGAGTAATTCAGAACGTCAATTTTTGCTATTCATCCTCTAGAAATCGCAAGTAATTTAGCGGTAACCACAGAGCCCCCCAACGAGCGGATGTAACAATGGCTAAGCCTTTAGTTGCCTATCGACTATTCTTCAAAATCTACCAATGTTGTCACCACAATAATTATACCGGCTTGTTAATCAGTAATGCCGCAGTGCACTCTAACTAGGCTCCTGAAATATATTTGAATCTAAGTAAGCTTAGCCTCATACTTGTGTTTAGGCAGTTGAAAAAATTAACGCACTCGACTATTGTTTAGGAGCAAAAATTACCTTTAAGCATCCAATAAAACCGAATTCGCTTTCAACATGTTTGCACAGTGGTGTGTCAGTCTAATTTAAAATAAAACCCGATGTACATTTTCTTTTTTTCTACTATAGAGCTTGTTCGAGAAAAGGAAACACCCTTCTTCGGTCCACATAAAGGTGTGCCCCTCCTCCCCCCCATATACCCGCCCCTCCTCCTCTCCTGCTCCCCTCCCATTTAGCTGAAAATTATCGCTAAATTTAGAAGGGATATTTTTCCGCTAAACATAGCGTAAAAGTTTTTTTCGCTAAATTTCACGTCACGTGACATTCATTCACGTAACGTCACGTGGGTAGAATTTTCCCATTAAATTTGGCGGGAAAGGTTTCTGCTAAATTTAGCGCGCAAATATTCCCGCTAAATTTAGCGGAAACTTTTCGCGGGTTGAGTGGCGTCACGTGGGACGTCATGAGGGTAAAACATTTCCGGGAAATTTTTCTGCTTAATTTATCGGGAAAGAAATTTACCCTCATGCCGTCACACGGGACGTCATGCGTGACGTCAATATGGAAAGCGTCCCATAATGCAACGCGCGGTTACGCTGATGGCGACGGCCACGGCGACACCGCTCAACCCGCAAATGGGCGCCTAAGAGCTGCGCTCTAAAAAAACACTTTTGATCGACACAATGACCGCTTATACTTAACATTCACCAAAGAGAAAATTGTTGGCGCCTGCGGGACTTATAAAGCATGAAATAGTTTTAACAGAACTGTCCCGAATCCGACAATGTTGTTCGTCAGCCTGTCCGTGCGTCCATTCATCCATGCATTTTTTTGCTAAATATAATGGGGATATTGACGTCACGCGACTTATACACCAGGTGAAGAGATTGACGTCATAATTCAGTTTTCCCGCTAAATGTAGCGGGAAAATGGACGTTACGTAACCTTAAGATCAATTCACTTCTCCCCCAAAATTTTGTGAGGGAAATCTATGTCACCTGACCTAAACACCAATCTAGATCCCCGCTAAATATATCGGGGAAATTTACGGAATGTGACACAGACGTGAAACGAATTATTAAGAATGTAAGTTCCTCACCTATATACTTGTTCTCGCAAACAATTGAAACGATTGTTCCTATATACTGCATTTCGTACATTAAAGGAAGGTCGCTGCTAGTTTTTCAATATAGGAGTCTTCTCGCTGGTAAATACAATCGTGCTGCTTCTCTTGCCGACAATCGCATTTAATTAAAATAAATTTCACGAGCGCCAACAATGTCATTGTTATTTTTATGATTCACAAATATAGGCAAACGTCGGCTCACACATGTTTTTAAATTTCTTTTTCAGGTAACGTTACATCCTCAGACATTGAAGTTCTGTTATCACCATTGGCATTACATTCACACTAAGCTCCAGGCGCAAAAAATTACTTAATACTTTTATTCTAGACCGTGTAGATTGGTGATTTGGTCAGTGTTGCTCAAGTACTAATTTGGGCTCTTCAAACTCTACGATGCGTATGTTCTACTGGAATAATCCTCGCAAACACTAATTGTTTAGAATCGAATGATTGAGTGCCATAACGCTCAGAAACCCTTACTTAAAAATATATATATATATATACTGAGACACTTCACTTCGAGTGTGCCTCATGTAACCCGACCTTATCAAAATATTTGTTGCTATGTCTAACTCAGCTGGAGTAAGTAGCTTTTAAAACGTCAGTGCAATAGGGACTCTTGAGCTTGCCCTGTAATATTTCTGCTTTTTTTTGCGTACATGCGTAACATGTGACGTTATCTATACATGTTCGCCTGAGAACAAAGACAACCTTGCAGGGATTTAAAAATATCTCAAACACTACGAAAGACATCCTCTATCGCTGCTTTTCAGTGGCTCTTTCCAAAGTAAAACTCTTACATAAGAAGAGGAATATATAAATGTGCGCAAATAAAAGTATACACAAGACTATGACGACAAGCGCCGAAACTGCTCTTTGATACATTCAATCTAAATTTCTCTTTTTAGTACGCAAAATATTCAGACGAACAAGACACGCTCCAGTGCGACAAAATACAATTGCTGCCCGCCTGTCTGAAGCATTCTTTGCTCGAAAAGAAAAGCGGCACTCTAGTGCGCTCCGAGTTTCTTCGGTAGATAGAAATTCAGAATGCCCTCGTCAATGTTTGTCGTCGAACAACAAAGGGCGTGCCTGTCTGAGAAAGGTGCTGCGAGAAGTGGTCTTCGCAAGCTAGCAACTTCACAGGAATCGAAGGATCGCTGGTGTGCGCATCGCTTCAATTGGGGCGGGAAACCGTGAAGAAGTTTGTTCGATTACGGCGACGCTTCCGATCACAACTTCAAACTTTCTTCAAGTATCGACCAGATGCAATTGTTTCGCGATAACAAATGAAAGTTTATGTTTTCATGTCCTGAAGGGTGTGAGAATGTGGCGTTTTTACTGAAATATACTATTCGTCTTAGTTTGGTTTCTGAGCATCCGACCTTGTGATTTGTCTTTGATGGCTTTTGACGCGAACATTTTAGTGTAGGCGAATATAAAATACTAACCGACATTCGTTCCTTTTAAGAGTTTTAAAAGTTTATGCGCTTACGTCAAATGCTATTCTCAATGACAGAAATAGCAATTTACTATTAAATGCAATCGCCAACCTTGTCCTAAAATATAATTCGCCCAGATAATAGGGACTTAATGCAGATTTTAAGCTGCAAAGAATGGGAGTTGCGGGCGTGTGCTCAATCCTCCCTAAGCGTGAAGAGCTCTCGCTAGCTCTCGCTAGCAACATCAATATTTTGTTAATAATCTACGGAACGTTTTAATAAAGGAGTTTGAATTCGTCTTTGTTTCTAATGTTTGAAATGTCACTTTCCAAGATGGTATTGGTGGGGTGGCATTTTATATGTCAAGCACTGGATAATAAGCTCAGAAACATGTTTCTGGTTCCCTTTCTACAATTTGTAGTTTTTTTTTTTTCTTCATTCGTGTATGTGTAAGTGTGTATAATTGTAAATGTAGTCACAAAACTTAAAACAACAGCAATAGTTCTCCCTCCGGGTCTGATAATTTCGGAAATAAGCTTAAGTGTCTACAGTAGCTGGGCAGAGTAGTACACCGAACGTTGTGTTGGTGAGGCTCACCATTGCATCATCCAAACGTGACGCAACAAAAATCAGCCTTTCAGAGTAGTATACTAAGAATGATCATGGAAGTGGCGAAGTAGCAGCAGTGAACCTATTATAAAAAATCCCTACAGCGGCACCAGCGCTGAGGAAAAAAATAAACGAAGTTCAAGCGAAACCTTAGAGTATTTTTACCAGCGACCCCAGCAGCCACACGAAACGTTACGAAACTTAAACCACCATAAAAATAAGATTTAAACTGCCTCGTTGCGAAGCCCAGCAATCCTGGGGTCAACCTTCGGAAGCATCTGAACTGCCCACGGGTATAGGACTGTCGTGCACGACAAACATCCCGTCTCCCGCCCATCACCTTATTTTCATCGTCGCTTATATTGTCACAGCTGAAAGCAGGACACGCTTATTCGCAGATAAGTATTCCATTGTTCCTGGTTAAGCAAAACTTTCTTTACGAGCACGCTAATCGCCTTTCCGGCAAATGAAGAATCATTGTTGGCATATCTGCCATTCAAGTCAATAGTTGAAGTTACATTTTGATATATAGGTTCTTGTGGCACTTAGCAGGCGAGGGAGGGCCCTGTACTTCTTTTTTATGCGGGGTAATATTTTGGCCGCTTTACAGCCCGAATCTTACGTTTTGTAACAGCACGCGCTTTGGCTTAACTGGACGCTAGCAGGCACCTTTCATTAAGTGTAGGATGCCCTTTTCACTTCTCAAAATAGGCTTTATGTTTGACTCAGCATCCACTGGTGGAACTCCGTGCAAACATGAGTGAATTCGTTCTGAAAGAGACATATATAGACACGCCCTAAAGGAGATTTTTGAAATAAGGGGAGAGGGGATGGATTTTTCTTTTATGAAGTTCAAATTCTTTTATTAGATGCTTGAGTGGAAACAACTAACAGCCGTAAAGCAAGGCTATATTCCCTGACTTTGACTTCAGGACACAAAACCACCACTTCCACTGCGATATATTAACTGGGTTGAACTCCTGCCGGATTAGCGTCGAATGAACTTTGCCCTCTGGTCATAATCGCTCTACTTTTCTACGGCTCGTCCAGGGTGTTGCAGTTTAGGTGAACGTTTGGAACGATTCTGTCATATATTGTATTTATTTCCACACTCTCTATTCTTGAGTGCACGCACCGAACTTAAAATTCAAGGGAAACTTTCGCGTTTATAGTCATGATCGAACACTGAAGTCATAGTAACTTCAAACAAAACTTAAACACGCAAAAAAAAAAAAAAAAAAAAATTGCTTAGTTTTTTTATATTGTTAAAATAAATTTTTTTTTTTGACGATTTGTGAATTACGTCAGATATCAGATATATTGTATTCCACGCCCAACAACTAAAGCCGTATTTCACAATCATCTCATCAGTGGTGGGTAGACTTTGAGTTCTGATGCAGTATCATCTCATAATATGACTATCGAGACCCGGTATCATGAATTATTAGCTACGCGTTATAAATCTTATCCTGTCACTGTCTTAGGTGTCGTTGGTTTAGGATGAAAGAAGAATGTCGTAATTGGCCTTTTTTTTGCAATATAAAATACATCGCATATTGAGGCTTGTGGGCGAACTTAAACCGACATTTTTTTCTTTAGTATATTGATACGACATCATGCAGCAAAGCACAAAATATATCGAAACCCCCCAGAGAATAGAATTCATGTGTTTATATTCACTGAGCACTCTTTATTAGCTACGTTTAGGACATCAGCATTACATAGAAACAGATATTCGAATATGCATACTGTACACTCATCGGAACATATTTATCAGTGATTAAAGTAAAAATAATAACAAGATCCGGCTGCCTTCCCCATCTACACTGAGTAAGGGTGTGTGCGAAACGCGGCGACCACAAATTTTGAGACCAAACAAAAAAAAAGAAAGACGTTTACAAATCTCTGTAACGCGAAATTTGAGCGCACCTCTTGAGGAAAGGGAGGGGAAGGTACAGAGGGAGGGGTATGCCCCTCCTCCTCCTCTGTGCCCTCTCCTCCTACCCTTCTCCTCTCCTCCTACTCCCATGCCCATCCTCCTCCTCTCCCCTTTTATCTCCCCTCCCCCTCCTAATTTTCTCCTTCTCCTCCTCATCCGCCTCCTTTCCTCCTCCGTACCCTCCCCTATTCCTCCTCCATACCGTCCCCTTTTTCCCACAGTTTCCCCGCGAAATTTACCTGGAAAATTGACGCCACGTGTCCTCAATACCAATTCAGTTTCCCCGGGAAGTTTAGCGGGCAAAATGACGTCGTATGACTTGCTGTCACGTCACGTATGAACAAATTCGGTATCTTTGCTAGATTTGGGGGGAAAGCTGAGGTCACGTGACCTCAAAACCGCTAAATCTTGCGAGGAATTGAATTCATGTTGAGGTCTCGCTAAATTTAGCGGAGAATTGAACTGGTATTGAGGTCACGTGACGTCAATTTATCCGATAACTTTAGCGCGGTTCCGCCGACGCCGCGAAACACGGAAACGGGGGCCTATGAGCTGCGCTCTAAAAGTGTAGCTCGTACTCCCCAAATAAAACCTCGTTGCGCTAGAGCTAGTCTTCACGATTTACATCGTGTCAAACTGTAGATCGTTTTTCTTTTGCTTGAGCGGCGATCCAAACGAGGCCAAATGTGCTCTCAGTCTCCCTAGACACAATGCACTTTGGTTTGTCCGCAGCAGAATTCTTTCCTAGAAGGCGAAAACTCTCGGTGGCAAACTGCATTTCATTTGCGAGTTAGGAGAAATTTGGGGTAAAAATGAAAATATTAATTAAAGTGTAAAATGAGCTATAACGTTCTGTTATAGAGCCTTGCTCTAAAACATTTATTTAGTTACCACGGGAACATGTGCCAAAATATATATACGCAAGCAGAAGCAATTACTCAGTAATTAAACCAATATAGTATGCTCGTTCCTGACCAGAGATCAAACTCAAAATATTTCGGTCTGTATCCAGATGCTCTACCTTTGCGCGGCCGAGGGTGTTTGCCCTAGGCCTGCTACTACATTTCTTACTTGCCGAAACTATCTAAGTGTACAGTTATATTGTATAGGAGGGTGATGGCAATCAATAAACAACATGTCATTCTTTGCCGTTTGAATTAACTCTAGAATATCGTTCAAACAAATTTAAACGATCGTTCCTTAAATAATTCATTTCATGCATCATACGACTCTGAAAATAAGGTTTCGCTGCCAATATATGTGGGCTTCAGCCACGCTGAATAGTTGCTGATCTCCGTTTATGTGGCAAAAGCTACATCCCAATTGAGAGAATTCAGCCGTATTCATTCATTCATTCATTCATTGATTCCACCGTTTACTGCGTATCCATTAATAAATACCCCCATGCACCATTACTCACCCCATTTATAACGTGCATGTATGTGTGCGAGTTCTCATTTGGTGTGGCATCGTGCGAGATTTCAATCTATTATTAACAATGTTTAAGAGATGCGCTAAGCCGCATACCACGAGCCAAATTATATTTTAGGATTAGCTAATTCCGAACATGAAGAGGAGGTTGTTTCGCCGAATACATGTCTGCGAAGAAACAAACAGACAGACTAGTTACTTTTACTTTTTTATTGAATATTCGGAGTTTCGTTCATAGCGTATGGGTACTGTTCTGAGAGTTGGTTGATTACATTGTTCAAATTATTAAACAAACACTTTTTACAGCGAAGCTGTATATGGCTAGAAATACATGCATTTTTATTATCCATGTGCAAAAAAAAAAAAAAAAAAATCTGAAATTGCATGTAAAAGCGTTTCAATGTATGGAAATTCCTATAGGCATCGTCGCCTTAATATTTTACAAATTACAAATGATGAGGCGGCAAATTAACTGGAGAAACTAAACGTTTAATGGGGTGAACTTGTGCCCAAAACAAAATAGCGAAGGTTAGCGTTGCAGGCGTCGATGTCAGCGAAACAGCCGAATCGAGCACAGGGCCGAGACTGACTCCGCGGCTCGCCACGCGGAGCCTCTTGCGTACTATCGGAAACAATATGAGCGTGAACGCGCCTCCGCGTGTCGCCGCTACCTGAGGCGCCGCCCTGCGGCGCCGTTGTGAAGTTTTGCGCGTGGGTGTAGAAATCCTGTCGCTGTTCTCGCTTTGACTGTTAACCCCCGTCTGTCGTCTGCTATGCGTGCGCCGGCGGCCTCTCGCGCTGTCGCCTGCTATGCGACTCGTGTATTTCCGTCAAAACTCAGACAAACGACTGAACATGATTCACGGGTTTGCTGTGCGATAACGCAATGCCCACATTTGATACGTGATAAGTAGCTGGCTTCTTTCATTGGGTCGAGATACAGCGACAACAAACAAATGAAATAAAGACAAAATATCTGCAAAGCTTAGCGTTCAACTACGGTGAGATCCCCCCCCCCCCCCCCCCCGCCCCCCAACTACGGTGAGCCCGGAAAACATTCAGTTGAGTGAAAAGTGGCTAGAGTTGCTGACGACGAACGGATCAACATAGTTGAGCTGTCCCTCCGAGGCTACTTTCAGAGGGCTATATCCAGCATGGCTGGAAGACCGCTGAAAACGGTGAACCGGATAATACAAGCATATAGGGACGAGCTGTCCAGGGCAAACACAACTCGCGTAGAAAGCGCGTGTGTCCGCGGGAGCACGCAATGTTGTGCGGCAGACGACAGCACAAGCGGACGCCAGCGCGCACAGGAGTCGCATAGCAGACGGCGGCACGAGCGGCCGCCAGCGCGCGCATAGCAGACGACAGACGGGGGTTGACCGTCACAGCGAGAACAGCGACAGGATTTCTACACGCATGCGCAAAACTTCACAACGGCGCCGCAGGGCGGCGCCTCAGGTAGCGGCGACACGCGGAGGCGGTGATTCCTTATATTCATAATCTATCGCACAATCTAAAAAAAGTGGCGGCTCATTTTGAAGTGCCAGTAGTGTTTTCAGCGCCACACAAGCTGTCTCACCTGTGTTAAAAAATAAACAACGAAAAGGAGAGGGTAAGGTGTGTCAAAAGAAACACGCTAATCAATGCGTGGAGTGTGCAACGTCAGTGGTGTATAACATACCATTGAGTTGCGGGAAATCGTATGTGGGCCAAACGGGACATGCAAAAATGAAAGGGCCAGAGAACATGCCTGGTCAGTCAAACAGTCCCCGTCGGGCAATCTTGCAGTGCATTGTGATAGGTGCCCATGTGGCCCGGAATTGGAAAAAACAACAGTTCTGGGCAGATACGGAAACAAATCAGCGCGAGAAATACACGAGGCATTCCGCATAAGAGAGCTAGGGGTGAGTCTGTATATTAGTGCGCCGTCACTGCACTTAACTGATAAAGAGTTTTTCTTTTTGAGCCAACACCCCGATAGACGGTATTAATAGTCAATGTTGTTTTCAATAAACCTGCAGTTGTGAGTGCGCTTCGTCTCTGTCCCCTTCTTCGTCCTTGTTCATTCGGCGCTTTCCATTCAATGTAAATAATCATTTGATTCAGTGCTTTTGTGTGTCTCTTGGTGAATCAGTCGTGGTTATGTTTTAAGCTTGGCTGTCCAACCACCTTCACAGTAGAGTAGAACAGCTTCAATTTTTTTTTATCCGATCGTTTTTGTGGTTATTTAACTAAAGGTAAAAAAACAAAATGCTTCTAAATGCTCATAGGAGGAGATCGCTTTATACTATTGCATTTAAAGTGGTATTCAGTAGCCTACGTATACAGCATAAGTGGTTAAAATTCTCCTTAAACTAGAAAGCATATTCCACAATTACGCTTCTTTTATAAAAAGAATGGTGGCTTTAAGGTTCATGCACACAAATCTAGTAAAAAATGAGCAAGAATGCCGACGACGTAGGGCCAGTGATGGGAGACGCCTATCCCCAGTAAGAAAGCTATACGACTCAAAGGAGGACCATTAATGAGGTCAAGCTAGATTTTAGTAGCTATTGGAAGTAACCTGTGTATAGATTAATCAAAATCCCAGCGACGTTGAGAGCAAGACTGAGCCCAAGCTTTGAAATCTGGAATCGCGTCGGTCGTCGCTCAGTATGCATATTATACTCCATTTCACCTTAAAGGGCAACTCCGGCGAAAACTCAAAATGAAATAAATTACTGGTATCGCTGTAGTGACACAAAATACGACTCCGGCCAAAATATTACGTCCGTAGGACGCCACATTCTCAACTAATGCCGATAACAAAAATGCGACCCGCCGCGAGCCGCCGCTCCTTAGCGGGCGGCCAGCGGGTTGCCGATCGCTAAAGCAACATTGGGCCGTGACGTCCGTATCGTTCTCTTTTTTTCCTCCGGTGCGGGCGTTGCGCGGAGTGCGCTTCTTTGAGCCGCTACTGCCGCTACTTCGGCTTGTGATTGGCGTGTTTAGCTGTTGCTTTTATCTGTAGCGTAAAGCAACGCCGCTCCATCCACGGAGCCCAGATGACAATTTAGGCCTAGCGACGAGTACGGAAGACCACACACACGGCGACAGCTGCCGAGTACGGCACCGAACGAGTTCACTTGTTTTCCAGTCGCTAGCTTTTGGGTATACAAGCGACGAGTACGGCATAGCGCACGCACGGCGGTGGCCGCCGAGTATGGCACCGCACGAGTTCACGGGTTTTCCAGTCGCTAGCTTTTGGTTATACGCACTAACTTTTGCTACATATGGTCGATAACTACCACGTATACAGAATTAAAACAAAATCAGCTTACCTCCTATCTTTAGACGGCTAGCGAGAGAGAGGTAGGTGGCGCTCGGCCTGCGTACTCGTTGGACGAGAACGATCGTGACGTCACGTTCACATTGGATTGGATTGGATTGGATTTGGGGCTAACCCCTTTGTATCGGGGGATCTCAGCAGCGCTGGATCTAGCCTGGCTAGTAGCTACACTAGCCAAAAATGTAGTTGTGTTCTTTTGCTCTCCTCCACCAACACTCCAGTCTCCTCTTTGTCACCTCCACTGGCTGCGAGCTATCGGCGTCATACTGCTCGTCAACGCCCCGGAAACCCAGCGCCACCGCCATGTCTGGTTCGTGCGTCACGTCCGGCTTTATACCCGTGCATTCCAGTATGACGTGTTCCGCCGTCTCGTCTGCTCCCTGCGCGCACATGACGCACTTCACTTCCATGTCCATGTACTTCGCGCGGAACACGCGGGTCCGCAGCATGCCGCCTCGGGCGTCTGAAAGCAGTGCACTGCCCTTGCTGTTGTCCATGAAAGGTATTCGCTTCACCTCCTGTTTCTCTCTGGCATACAGGGCCAGCGCTGGCTTCAGACGTGCCGCTTCCGCCCATCGCCGCGTCTCGCTCTCGATCACCCTCGTGCGGATGCTCTGCTGCAGTTCCGGCTGCTCCGCGGCTGGGTAGAGGAGTGGGCCGTTGACCTCGTATCGCTGTTCCAGCTGGCGCGTCCGTCGCACCCACCGGGTTGGGACGGACCGAAGATGTACTGTACATACTTGTAAACATAGTCGCTGATTTCCAGTGTTGCCGGGGCCCCGGGGCCTCGCCCCAAACAAAACTTTGAGGCGTCGACATCTTTAAAACTACGCACAATAACGAGAAAAAAATTACACCTTGCAATTCAGGGACGCTGACTGCACTAAAAACAGTCATAATCCCAAAATCGATTTGGTTTTGTTGGCCGCGCCCCAAACAAAACTTTCAGGCGTCGATATCTTTAAAACTACGCACAATAACGAGAAAAAAATTACACCTTGCAATTCAGGGACACCCTGACTGCACTAAAAACAGTCATAATCCCAAAATCGAAAGTATAGACCGGAGTTGCACTTTAAGTCCGAGCGCTATCAACGCGACGAAGCGATCGAGCCAATCAATGTTATTCAAAGCGCTAGATCACGGCATTCTGTTATAGTTTTTGTGCATTTGTTACCGCCAACTGACACTATGGAGCGCAAGCGTCGCGGCATTTCGTTATTAATTTAAGCGTTTTAGTTTGTATTCCTTTAAGCTTTTGGCCCCGCACTGGTTTGAGATGAAACGGCGTATAGACAAGAATTTATAGTTTGAAGACAATCAGAATGGTCTAGAGTAACCTATAGCAATACAAAATGTAAGTTTATTATTTTTCTACGGGTATGAAGGGTTTCCATAAATTACGAATATTGCTGAAAAAAAAAAGTGTGTCGCTATCAAACTCACGCAAGCAAGTGCCCGACTCATCAGGGAAGAATGCCGATGAGGCAAGCTCAGTGATGAAAGACGCATTTGTCCCCAATTAATTACACTAAATAACTCAAGGAATAGGCATTAATGAGGACAAATTAGACTTTAATTAGGGGTTGAAAAGCAGCGCCTCGTTATACGTACGCCTAAAGCGGGAGTGCAGCGACGTTGACAGCAAGACTGAGGCCAGGCTTAGACATTTCGCATTGCGTCAGTCGACGCACAACGACGACCTGCTCAGACTTCTTGATTGGAATTGGGTACCGGTGTCACCTGGCAACAGAGGGACAAAGTGAGGGCCGCCCCCTAATAAGTCTAAGACTAAAGTAGAGCTAAAACATGGCAACCAATCCTCTGTCTGCTTTCATTAATGTTGGAGATCGGGAAGCTTATTTTGTTCGTTTTTTTTTATTGGCCTTAGAAACACTTACATTTTTTTATAGATCTTGAGGTTCTAGGTGTGTCTTTTAATTAATCGTATATCACGATTTGCTGCGTCCGCAGGTCGGCACAGACGTCTCCTCTCGCCGGCGGGGACAGTGGACGTGGGGAGGGGGGGTTAATGGCATCACTTAAATTAAGGTATCTATCTTCGCCAACGCGAGGAAAGTTTGAGGCAGGCGTCAGGTTCTTCCAATTGCTGCTGCTGGTAGTGAGATGCCCTCGGACCAGAGGAAAGCAAGAAGCGGCCTGGGGAAAACTTTCTATTTCTTCATTTGTTGAGTTACATTCTTTTCGACACAACGGGTCGAATTTGTTTTGCTCTACAGCCGACCGTTATTTTTATTAAGGCTTGGCATGGCCACGATTGAAAAAGAAAGGCATCCCTTGAAGATAAAATAAATAAGAACGTGAAAATACAGTTTTTTTTTTCTTTTTTAGATTCCGGGACATTCAGCGAGCCAGTTCTCTTGGCTGCGGCACTAGGCAACTAGATCTTGAGTATTTTTACACTCTCTTGGAGTTTCGCCTGATGTTGCCAGATACTCAGATAGCGAACAACACTCTACAAATATAAAATGTATTAGTTGGTACAACGAATTTCGCTGGACAGCTATTTGATAGTAGAACTATACATATCTATGTCAACAATCCGAAGTCGCGTTCATTTGATCTCAGTTCGCGAATGGACATAGAGGAATACAGTATAGTGCCAGCATGACACATATATGCTTAGTGCATGCTACTGCCACCCTGTCTTAAAAATAATTTAATTGAATCAGAGATTGCAGCTTCTTGAAATTGCGAACTCAAGAATTTTGCCTAATTCAAATTCCACTCCTTGCAACCTTGGATGAGGACGGCAGTGGCACCGGAATTCTCTTGTGGCATTTGTACTTGTTAATGCGCATTAATAACCCCAGGTTAGCAGTCGTGTTACTGTGACCAAATGCATTATCGAATTTCGTGGCACACTAGCTTTAAAAATCTTAATACCTACATGACCACTTTGCTTTTCTTTTTTTCTTCTTTGCTTTCACCAGTAACATGGTCGTTCTGCTCAGTAATTGCATTAGTTATCACCGTTATGAAGTATTTTCTTGGTGCGCAACTTGGAGGTTTGGCAGGTCGGCAACAGGCTAGTTACACATTTCGACGCGATTTTGCAAGTTTATTGAGTATTTCTTTTATCATACCAGGGCACCTTGCACACCCGAGCGAATGAATGAGGCATGATCGAGACAAGCTATAAATATTTCAGTCACAACAAACAAATCTCAAACGAACGGCTCCAATACTGTCCTATACATCCGCCAGATTAAGGCACTCCGACTGAGATACTAAATGTCCCAACCATAGATTCATAAGTATAGAGACAACACGTCCTATGTCTGTTCATGCATTTGCTCAGTGTATGGTGGTATTTCTTAGCGAACAGACAGTGCAGTTTTTATTACTCACTAAATATTCCCCTTGTCACACCGCTGTTTTGAGTTGCCACTTACAGGAGCTCAGCTCCGTAGCCAATAAGATTGCTGGATTAGCCAATAAGAGCGCTGCAAATCTATTCACGACGCAAGAAGCTCAACACAATAAGCAACTTCGTGTGTTTGTTAGGCTACAAGTAACTTGTTCAGGCAACCAAAGCCTACCTACGAAGTACCAAAAATGAGTTAAACGCAAAGGGAATAATCTACGGCTGCAATTCTTCACAACTAGACAACAATAATTTTGTCTTGGAGGTTTACATAACTCGATGAAAGCGAAAAGAGCTGAATCACGCGCTCTTCGAGGAATGAGTAGTTGCACGATAAGCATATATAATGCGCCGCGCGAGCGGGTCATCTAATTTGCTCCTACCTGGTTGGAGCTTGAGTGTCCAACTTCAAAGAGCGTCGGAATGGAATTAAAGTTTCATCCTGGCCACCCTTCTCGTTATTGTAGCATTCCAGGCGTAAAGTGTGTGTTCTATACCCGAATTAGGCAAATCACGCCACGGCCCTGCCGCTTTCGGTTCTTCTGGCTTCAATTTGCAAGCAATCCTGTGCTGCATTTCCAGGTGATTGAGGTGGCGAAAAACCTCTCCCGGCATCTTTGTAAATCCGAGTAGGCACTCCTGGTCTGTTCGCTTTGTTTCGGTGTCACATTGTAATAATGAAATTGACTTGTTGCACGCCCGTTTAATTGGCATTTGAAAGAACTTTCGAAGGATCGGCGAAGTATCTCATGCCGATTGACGCAAGCGTAGTCGGGACTGCGCCCTAAGGCATCGGGTTTATAAAAACTAAAGATTGTCGTAAAAAAAAAAAGAAATGTGCACACTAAAAATGGACGTGGAGGTCTTTCAATTCTTTCGCTTCCAGGGCGATCGTCAAGGAGGTTATAAGAGGCAAGAGGCGGCGTCCGTATTCTTCATGCATGGGGGGAAGTGTAACGGAAGTAGACATGGCCACGAACTCTTTTCAACCAATGGGGAGCTCGTGAATGGGTGGCGCTATTGATTTTTGGGGCAAACCACCCTCATTGCCATGGCTTTTCCGTAGCAACGCTCTTGTTTGCCCCAATATTTCAAGGCAGCGTCCACTGAATCAGTGTCGAACAACCGAGATTCAGAGCCCAACCCTTGCCTTATCAGTAGAAAGTCGGCGTGTAGCGGACGCTCTCGATAGCTTGAGACCGCGCCTGGAGCTTTGTCTTGAACCAGTCGTTATAGCGCGGCTTTGGAAAGCGATCGCGTGTCAGTCGTCGTACGCACGAACATTGTGAATGGCACCTCGGGTTGAGAAAGCCATACAAACATTGCTTCCAGAAGGTGTTGATTTCACTCTGCCGTGATGAGAATGCGAATTCGCGTCGAAACATATTTTAGAGCGCCGATCGTATCGAAAGCCAGCCGCGGCAGCGAGCAGACGAAGCAGACCGCAGGCACGGAGCAGGCGTAGCCTAAGCCTAACGACCGAGCGGAGAGCAGACGATGGGAGCTTGGTTGAATTCGTTTGGATGAGAGCGCGTCGGTGCGCGAGGCAGTCTGGGAATGAGTTATTTTTTGGGCGTCGCTGAGTATGACGGCATGCCGGTTCCTGCCGTATTTAAACGTCTTTGGTAGCGTTGGTCCTTGGCGATCGTCCTATAGTCGATGACACTTGGACGTCTCGTGTGATTCGAGCACCTACGCGCGGTCCAAGCACGACGAGCAGCAGCGAGCGCGTGCTCAAGCCTGAGAAACTTACGACGTCAAATGTAACGCTGTGGTCAGCAAATCAGGACTGCCTTATTATGGCGTCTTAAGTACAATTTCTGGTTTCATCGACACAAAGGAGGGTAAAGTCACAGCTCTCAGCTTGAGTGTTTTACTGTAGAGTCTGCTATTACTACGATCGACCTTGTCCGAGGAGAGCTTAGGGCTTGCGCAACTCCGCTTGCACTTAACGACGGACGCTCAGACAGAATACAATGCGCCGAGAAAGTGACGGAGAGGAGGAGACAAGAGCGCGCGGGAACGTCAGAACTCCGAGCTCTGGTTGGGACAATTAGGGGGTAGACCTGAAACTAGCAGCCTTTGTTTCCACTGCACTCTCTTGTAAACGGGATGGAGGTTTTGCCGGTCTTTTCTTTGATACTAAGTCTCTTGCGAAACAGTCCCAAAACGTTACTGCCTAGGCTGGGAACCGCCAACATATGAGACGTGAACTTTGAGTGCCACACTGCTTGATAGGTAGCTCTGTAGTGATTCATATTCGGAAGACGCTGTCTGGAGCAAGCCGATCTGCAAGTTTCATGCCGCAATCAGTTGGAAAACAGTCTACGAAAGTTAGCAGGCCCGCGCATACCGAAAACTTTTTATCAATGCTTATTGGTATGCCCGCGTGAGACTTTGGCAGACATCACGCGCTCTAAAGTGCACATTTTTAGCTATCCGTTGAACTTTAGAGGAGCGGATCAGTCCGACTTGCAAAAGTGGGTGATTGACGAATGACGACTTCTTACAAAACATTTACTTAACAGATATTAGGCTCGCGCTGTGACGCGTCGCCGAGCATGACGTATGCATGTGGGACGTTCTGCTCAGTATTTAAGCAAAGCCTTTATTATTATTTTTTGCCGAAATGTTCAGTTTCTTATGTAATTTGCCAATAGTTCTCCTCAAATCACGATAATGCGCCGGGTAAGTGAGGGAGAGGAGGAGACGAAAGAGGGCGGGGACATCAGAGCGCCGAGCTCTCATTGGCACGATTAGTGGGTAGACCGAAGGCTGGCCGCCTTTGTCTCCACTGCACTCGCCGAACGCGTTAGAACGCGAAACGCCAGCGTCCGGCGTTTAGCGTTACATTCAAACACGCTCGAGGAGTGTAGTAAGGTTAGCCACCTCTCTACAGACAAAGTTTGACAGATTGCCACGAGACGTGGCCGCCGAAATTGAAAAGGTAGAGCGGCAGATAACGGATGAGAGAAGGCCCACGTAATGGGCTCCCCGCTGCGGCGACGCGCCGAAACACACTTCTCCCGAGCGATAGAATGTCCGCGCATGCTCCTCGCGTTCCTCGCGCTGCCGCTTCTTTTCTCGTCGGGTTTGGAAAGCATGTTTTGGGTTCACGCCGCTGCAAAAGCTGTGCGCTGAGGACCAGGTTCCCCGAGAAATGGTCTATGCTACCAGATCCTTGCGCTCGAAATCTGCGACCGGGCACTCGATGGCTTGGTCGTCGAACTGCCAGGCTTTGTGAGTATAGAGAAAGCTATGGTAGTAGAGACGCAGGCAGCCTTTGTCTACGCAGCATTCGTTGAACGCACTAAAATGCGGAACGCAGGCGTCTGGCGTTTAGCTCTCGCAATCGAATGTATTCCACTAGTGCAGTGGAGACAAAGGTCTCCACTGCACTAGGTCTACGCACTAATCGTTGAAGTCAGAGTTCGGCGTTCCAACGTCCCCTCCTCGAGCTCTCGTCTCCTCTTTTTCCTCAGTTTCTCAGCCCATAGACTCAGAGTCTTAAAAGAAAATATGAAGTGTACGAAAATTGTTGGTTTTAAGCGTGAGAAATCCGAGCAATTTTTGCAACGAAGTTTTCGCTGACCCTATTTTTTCGCACAGCCGAAGACAAAGTATTAACTTTTCAAGTTATTTCTTAGTTTCGTTTATTGTTTATGAGGGGATGTGGGTTGTGCAACGGCGCAGGTGTCTTTTTACATGGTGTTCCCCGAGACTCGTGCCGTCGTCGGAGTTCTTTTTTTAGTTGTACTCAGAGACAGCACAATTGTGTTTTCCTTCGTACAGTCCTCGCGCAATATTTGTGAAAATGCTCCTATACGTGCCGACGCATTTGCGAAAATATGTCTGGACTCTCCACATACCCAAACCCCTGTATATGAAAAAAAAAAAAAAGTGCCCGTCGACAAAGTGCAAGACCCTCGGCTGAAGGACTGAAGACAAATATGATATAAGGTCCCTGCTTTTGCACTTTTATTCTCCTTGTTTGTTCAGCCTGCGAATATCTCTTTCTTTCACGGTGAAAGGTGCAGCATTGTTAAGGAGCTCGGGAATAGCTTCAGGCAACAGCAAAAGTCGAGGCAATTTTGCAACGCAGAACGCGCGTGAAAATGTCTCTTACTCTTACGTATATCTCTTTTCTCTCGTAGCTTCCAGTGACTCATTTTTCGTCGTTGGCACAACGACCATATATTGTGGGGTAGCCCGGGCTTTGCGACAACTACGAGGCTCACATGAGATGTCGCCCGAGCAAACGCAAATATCTCAATTTGGAGCGCATAGTTTTTAGTTGACTTTGTAATTTTTGCTCCTGTACCTCGAATCGGCCTTGCCGCTTGTGGGTGCTATGCTCACATGGAGCATTATATAGCTTGTGCAATAGTAAACTTCACACATTTTGGTTAAACAAGCCGTAAAAGTAACACTAATATGTTTTGTGCAGGTGAATCTATGCGGTCAGTTGGACATAATTGCGCGGGCTGAAGTCCCCTTGAGTTAATAATTAACCTATATTTGTAATTTAATGTTTTATTTAGAGAAATAAGCATGTGTTTTCTATTGGAAACTTGCAGAGCGTCATAATAGAAAACACTACATCACTACAAAACGCTATACGTGGAAGATAATATATTATCATACGCGTTTTCGTCTCCAAGCTTTGCGCCTGTTGCGCAAATGGTGATTTCCGACGAACCCCCCCCCCCCCCCCCCCCCCCGTTCTTTTGGTGTTTTGAATAGCCTTTGCCGTCACTTGATTGACTGTGGGAAGATAATGATACGCATGGGGCTTGCCGCACACCGCGTTTCTTCAACCTGTCAGTGACTGTAACTGCCCAAAATGATAACCGACTTGGCTTGGCGGGCGTCGCTCCAGCAGCGCAATCACGGAAGCAAGCAAGCGTACGTTCCCCGGCTTTGTTTATGCTGACCACAGCACGTGATGACACGTTCCGACAATAAGAGTGAGAGAGAGACACGCACACTGTTTGCGGAGCCGCAGAGCCGTCGAACAGCAGTATTTTGGATGGACCTTAACACAGCCCCACCTCGTTTGGGTCACCGGCTTATTTACTTTTTGTTTAAACTAGTTTTGTGCTCGACTGCCGGGTGCACCCAGCTGTGACGGGATAGACACTGCCTTCCCGTTTAACCTGACAGCTTAATGGACTGGGAGGTAATTTCTACGACAGCCCGCTTACATTCACCCCTTCACCTTCAGCCTCTTTTTCGTGTTAGCTTTTTTCCCCCCATCTTTTGCCTGGAAACTTTTCGTTTGTATCTACCATATTTTTTTTCTTCGCTCAAGTCCTGATGTGCTTGTTTCGCACACTTGAATTGTTTTTGTATTTGTTATTTTTTTTCGGTCCAGGCTTCGTTCAAGAAAAAAGTGTAGTCGTGAATTAAAGCGAGACAAAGCCGCTTAGCGTCCAGTTTGAGCTTTTTACTTTTAAGTGATAGATTTGTTAGTTTTATTTTTTTCATGTAGTCTTGTTATGGCGGTGTTGTTACTCCATTGGATCCTTTGTTGGGCTTTCAGGAGGCTACCTCGAGCGGCTTCCCAAAATAATCAAGGAACAAAAGTATACTTCCATCAAACTGATTTAAATGAGAGAAATTGGTCGAGTAATTAAAAGAAACTTAACACTCATGTACAAACACAGCCGGGAAGTGTATAATAAACTGCCTTTTGTTTGAAAAAAAAAATCACGAAGACATTTAAGCACTTTTTATGAGTTGTGAATGCGAAAGCATGAATGTCATTCTTCCCCTCCCTTAGTTCGTCTGCGTTACGTGGACACCCACGTTCCGCTACTACCGAGGTTGTGACCGCCGACAATATAGATGCCTCGGGCGCCGCCATGTTTCTCGTCGTCGAGAAGAGCAGAAGCAACTGCAGCCCTCCCCCTTCTCCCCCCCCCCCCCCCACCCCCCCCCCCCCCTCTTCCTCCCGGCGACGACTGCCACGAGAGCGACGGCCGAGCGCGCTCCTTCTTGGCGTGCGGGCCGGAAGGCCAGGAAGAAGGCTTCCCTGTAGAGAAGCGTTCCTTAGAACTGTGACGCGTCCGAGCCAGTGGCTTTCTAGAAGTTTCGCCGGGAATTTCACGTTTTTCGCGGTTACAGACGTCGCCGGCTCCTCTTCATGCGACAATCAATGGTTTAGCATTAAAAAACAACTCAACGCCGTCAATACCTCACCCAAGTTCACTGTTTGGCAGCTTGAATGTATACTTGAAGATAACACATAATTAAAACACTGGTCCGAATTCTGATTTTAAATGCGATTGGATTATTAGGGCCCCCAAATCCTGGGATAGTGGCCATCCATCCGTAAGTGACTCGATATTTCGTCCCCTTATTGGTGGAAACCCGGAAGGGGGGGGGGGGGGGGGGGTGCATCATATATGGTGAGGCAGGGGCCACTGTGATTTGGCGCAACATGTCCCGACTAGTGACGTTAACGCGAACGCGGCTGCGCGCTTACAGAGCAGGCGCTGTGGCGTGATCTGGAGGAAGTGGCGTAAGCACACGAAAGTGTGGCAGGAGAGCGTAGCGACATGATGTAGGGGTTACGGCAGAAGAGCGTGGACTGGTTCAGTTTTCCCAATGCTACGGCGCCTCGAATGCTCCTCCGACTGGTCTTTTTAACGTCCTATTCCGCCCAAGCATCAAAAGTGGCCCCAAAGTGGAAACCAATGACGTCACAAAAGCCGGAGAGTCAGGCTGTCGAATGACACGATCCTGGTAGTTGGTCGTAAAAGTTGCGACGAAAAGCACGAGCAAACGTGAGTGTCGCTGTCGTCGCGGCGTCTCAACTCTTGGCTGTCGACGCTTCCGTGCTCTGTAAGGCTGGAGGTTGACCCGCAGCAGAACGGGCATCTGCCGCATTCCCCGCCGCTGCTCTGACACCGCCAGGATCGCGGCCGGCGACAGCATGACACTTCTGTGACGTCATCAGGCGGAAAGGGACGGACCACCAGGCACCATACCAATGCTACCAAAAAAGGAAGCTGCTGGTTTACGAGATAGAACTGAATTGAAAACGGCGCCGCGTAGCAAAAAGACCGACCACGCGCCAAGTACGACGGAAGAGCAGGCAAAAGATCCAAAACTCTATCGCATAACACTCTCTTTCGTCAGCAACCAGAAGGAATACACCATTTTAGTTGTATATCCTAGTGAAGTACCGAGAAATCACGGTGTATTTTTGGGGTTCTAAGTAAAGTTGTCGTGGCAGCAGCTAGCGCCATGCACCGGGTGGCCGCCGCGTGGGACAGCGTGCAGCGGGTACGAGACAGATGAAATGCCGGCAGGATGATCTCGGCTGCGGGCCACGCTGGCTCGCTTCTTTTGTACACAAATTTGAGTGAATATAAACATGCAACAAAGTTTTAGGGTGAGATATATTTATTATGGCGGATACGCAAAAAAACTAGCGGCACCAAAATCTAGCTTTGCTCTGCGGCAAATTATAATGAGCGAGCACCTGCTAAGCCGTCGGCGGACTGTTTTCTTTTTTTCTTTCCCTAGAGTTTTGGCTTATACAGAGACATGCGCCTCAGTCGCAGAGTTGTTGCGTGGTTCATGCTAGATTGTAATCTAAAAGAAATGGCTAAATATAGTATGTTGCCAACTTTAATTTCTTCGATGAGTTGCGCTCTTGTTGAGCACAACTTTATGCTAAGTGTGTATACCTGATGAAATTGACAATAAACTATATATAACAAATCGATCATGCTTATGTTTTCTTTTTAATATTGTTTTTTTTTATTTATTTCTCTCTTTCTCTCTTTCTGCCTTACAATTAGATGCATATTGTGATTGCCCCGCCCAAACTTTTACAGCAAGCGGATGTCAGTATCTATACTTCCGAAGTATAAATATGTCTACGCGACGGAGAGCGCTATTTTATTGTTTATTACGTGTTCATGGTCCAGCAAGCATCGCTGGCTTCAGTACAGGAGCCAAGCGGGTGAATATATGTTGCATCGCTGACATGAGCTAAGTCCCCTAGTAAAAAAATTACTCAAACCGCCCCCCCTAAAGTTGTCAAATTAATCTTTTCACGGTTATCCTATCGGCAAAGTTTTGGGCGCTGGTAGAGCGGAAGTTAATAAGACACAAAAAGGCATCGATCCGTGTTTGTCGCAGCAAAGCCTCGTATGTAGCGGCTTGTCAAAAGCGGGTGTCGCTCAGTTTCCTGAAACCAACCCTACACTATTAGTATTTTTCTTCTTCATCCGTCGTCGTCGTTCGGGCACTGTTGGTGCGGTTTTTCATATCACTGTCATATTAATAGCGCAGTAAGCGGTTGATAGTACTGGTTACGTAAACAACGTAATACACTTTACGCTAACTCAATAAATGCCTGTTTTTCTTGTGAACCCGCCTTTTCCCCAGTACTTGAACTCATGAACAAAATATATTTCTTTCGATTATGAAACTGTTTTTGCAGCAGACCAGATTTAGGTAAGAGCAAGGAAATGTTGTTAAATTTGTATTGTTCAACTCAAATTAATGCATACCAGAAAGTGTACCAGTAGCGTAATTCGAACTGTAGCGTAATGGGTAAGCAATGCAAAAACAAATATTGCCTTCATTTTTTTTTCTCATTTTGTCTTTGTCAAAGAACAACATTACCTGCATCTTCTATCATCCCGCCGTAAAATGCATCGTTTATGCCTCTTTCATAAAATTTATCATGCCAAGGCTTCTCTGAAAGACAAACTAATCATTCGCCCCTTTTTTATCTCTCCCCGGATCAATCACAGTCTTGACGTTCGCATACCTCATTTTGAAACTTTGGCTAACATAGATTCTTTCATCCCCAGAACGTCACTTGAATGCTACCACCTTCCCGCATCATCTGTAACTATTCCATCAATTGTTTTATTTATAAAAGCACCGCAAACACCGCGTTCCTGTTTGTTGATAGATCCATCCAGACATGAGCCACAGATGCAGTATCTGTGGCTCATGTCTGGTGGTCGGATACTTACGATATTACATTTCAACCAGCACTGAAGCCTAATTTTGTTATTTCCTCGGATCTGAGGCCGGACGAAGCTGACTGGCAATCAAACAACCCTGGTACTTGGATGGCGATTTAGGGCCAAAATGCCCAGACTCTGGCGAAAGAATAGCAAGTTCGGCTATACTTTAGTTATTTGCAGCTTTCAAAGCCCTGAATTGTCAACCCCCCCTCCCCCCAAAGATAAAAAAAATATAGCTCAAAGAGCGTTTTAGGTAAGAAGCTCAATCAAGCCTGCCGTCATTGCGCAAGGACACGACACCGACTTCCGACCTTCGGCTCCACATCTCTCCATTGCCCTCCCCCCCCCCCCCCCTAATACAAATAAAACGAAAATAAAAACGCAGGAAAACCCACCCACTGCCTCGACCTAGCTCGCCCGAAAAAAGCAGGCACGTTCGTGGCGCCGTACGTGTGCTTCAAACCCCGCAACAACATCACGCAGGCGTCATGAGGAGTCGGGGCCACCGGACCACGAAGGCAACAGGACTCTCGGCGTCGAATAAACTGACCGGCGTGAATGGAGAGCGCGCAGAACGGCGTTCGCGTACCACACGGAGTTTCTCTCTCCTCTCGATCACCACTGCACCCGTCCAGCCGAAAAACAAACGGCCGAGCACGTAATGCCAGAAGGGTGTATATATCTTACGCCATTTGCAGCTTTCAAAATAAAAAAAAATTAAAAAGTAGCGTGCTTTTTTTATGTGCATGTGTGTATTTGTAACCTAGACACAACGGCATGGGGCACGAAAACAGAGGGGAAAAGGCGTAACTTTATCACAATAAAACAAAACAAAAAATAAACGACCTTAACGCATCTCGGTGACTGATCACGCATACTGGGTGTAACGGGGAGACCGGATTCGGTGTGCACAACATGTATAGATCTTTATTTCTGGAGCATATGATGAAGGTGGATAAAAAAGAAAGGGACATGCCACGCTTCGGCAGGCTGGTTGAGGTAAGAAAAATGGTGTTGGGACTGTGGGCGTTGTGAGTTCGCGGGCGGATCTAGTTGGGCATAAATGTGCTGCGTGAGGAAAAAGGAAAAGAAAATAAAGAAACGAAGGCTAGAGCTTGTTAGGGATCATTACGGTTGATGTAGCAATCTCGTCCTTGATTGCGTATCGAGCGAACTTTTGGCAACTTCTGTGTGCCCTGTAGAGTCCTTCATCATCCTTGGTCGCAGTCACGTCCGTCTATGTGAAGTAACTTGCAATTTGCAAATTAAGCTATGTGCCGATTATTGTGCTGCGAATCGTAAAAAAAAATACTTTTAGCAAGCTAGCATAACAACTTGGGGGCGCTTAACTCGTCAATTTTGGACACAAGCTAGCCGTCCAGCGTAATGCAGTAGTCGCGACTCAAATGGTGAGTGTTTCATCCCCGTTCCAGTGTTAAACATTTTCGCCGCAAGGCCGCGGAAGTTTTCGTTCCTTACTCAACAGGCACGAGCTCCACTTTCCTAAATGTCTTGCTTTTGCGTATGAGAGGAGTCGAATCCTCAGGAGTTTAGCACAGTTCATCTACCGTTGAAACCTCAGATAGTTTTGTTTGACTATACTTGACCACGTTCAGAGAGATTACGTCGATAAATGACGTTGCCGGGGCAACCAGCCAACGCCTGGCAGTGGTATCTCCACGTAACCACCAGAAACAAAACAAAATACCAAACGCTAAGCTCTCGTTGTGATGAGATAGCCGTTCCGTCGAGTGCGTTTTCACTTTAAAAGACTTTCGTGTGACGATAGAAAGGGAGAAATTATTTTCTTCAAACCAGAAGTACAAAATATGCCGTGCGCGCACCAATTCTGTGTTATGAATTTGTGATGCTTGGTTCCGAGGAGTTTGGGTAATTTCGGATCGGTTGCGCGTACGACACACACACACACACACACACATGCGCTACCGCTTAATAAGGCGAAAGCCTTATTTGTCTCATTGTTCAGTCGACCTTCAAAGTCCTTGAGCGAAAACACGTCGGCGACATGAAAGGTACAAAAACGTTTAAGGCGAATTAGAGGCAATAAATTGAAAAGGATGGCAAAGCGAATTAAAGGGAAATAAGAGTAATCAATGGGAATGAACGAGGGCTATAAAGCTAATTAAGAAGAACCAAAGTGAATTATGATGAATCAAAGTGAAAATTAAGAGGAATATAAGCTAACTAACAGGAATTAAAGAGAAGTAATAGGACTACGAGGA
This sequence comes from Ixodes scapularis, assembly GCF_016920785.2. NCBI lineage: Eukaryota > Metazoa > Arthropoda > Arachnida > Ixodida > Ixodidae > Ixodes > Ixodes scapularis. The sequence continues at coordinate 69,362,621 of NW_024609880.1, read as the reverse complement.
ATCGTGCGCGTGAAATGTAGAAATCACATACGAAACAACAAAAAAAAAGAGAATGTCAAAAAAGAGAATGTGAAAAAAGAGAACGTGAAACAAAGTAAATCATGTGTCTGTCTTTAATGCATCGCCGCTTGGGCTTTCGCCTTCAAGTCGTCTTAGGGATTACATAAGATACCTAGTGAATTTTTAGCATCATTATGATAAGCTAAAATTATTTTAGAATCTCTGACGTCGTGAGATCACGAAGAGCTACGTTTCTTTATTTGGGAGTCAGCTGCGCACGTCGACGGTCACCTGCTACTGCAGGCTCCAGCGAGGGTCGATGACGTGACATTATCACATGATACTCTGAAGTCAGAAGACACCGTTACGTGCGTCGTGACGTCATATCATGTGAAGTCATCATGTCAGGTGGCGTCATGATACCGCGTGTCATCACGTGCTTGCGTCACGTGAAGTGACACCAGGGAGTATATCGTGACGCAACATAACACCGTGACGTCACATGACATTGCGACGTTATAATGACGTCACTCCACGTGGTAGCCTGACGTCAGGTGACATCATGACGTGACATCGTGACATCACGTGGCACTGTGACAAATTTATATATCCACCGAACCCTCCAAATGTACCCCTCAGTGGCCTCCTTACTGTGCCCGCGAATGGAGCACGATGAGGTCTTATCAATGCTATGCGTTGCGAAATCCTTTAAGAAATGCCATAAAGACAACCTTTTTCTTTAAATTCAAATTAGGCGTTTGGCTTCACCATGCGAGAAAGCAACATGTTGGTCAGTGTTATTAACATCAACACGACGTAGTAATACCCGCTTTCATTTCACTCAGATGAGCCTCGTGCCCACCATAAGTATTGGCCTCGCTGTTGGCGACAAAATGTTTTGGTAGTGGTTTTATGTATTTTATCTGTGACGTGACGACAAAGGGCATTGATTTCCAGCGACAATTTCGATGATGTGATAAAGAAAAAAACGTTGGACGCTTGTAGCCTTTCCGTCTTTAAAACAACACCGTTGCCGAAAGGCCAAGCTATATAAAAACGAACACGAGTAAGCCCGTGCGGAGAATGCATTTCTCAAAGCTACCGTAAAACCAAAAGTTTCAATATTACTGAGTGCCTTAAAACACAGACGTCCATCTGTCTGCGTAATATATCTTTGAAATATGCGCCACAGCTTTTGGCAGCTCAGGCAAGAAATGTACCGGCGCCAGTGCCAGCTAATAAAAATGCAGCACTCAAGAATGAAACAGTAGCCGGCGTTCAAAATCTGACTCTAACTAAAAAAAGAAGGTATTGGCTTCTCCATTAAAATACGTGACCAAGCTTTTTGAAATATGAGACACAGAGAAATACACTCCTCCGCAAACAAAACCACAATCGCCATGATGCAATTGTTCCGCAATTCGATCCTCTAAGAGCCAGCTTTTGTTTTGTTGACTAGATTATCAGTTTTTTTTCTCTTTTTGTTGACAAGAAAAGCAAACAAAAATGTTTCCTTCTTCGGTGCAACCCCACCTCCATAACCCTTAAAGGAGTAGGGTTTCAAAAACGATAGCCTTTGTTTAGCTAGCTTCAAAGAGGTCTCCGATGTTAACGTGCCCTTCAAAAGGTCACCAAAAAACTATTCAGCTTTCAAATGCTATAGGCCGTTTTCAGATAAGTTCAGCCACTTGGCTCAGCCTCATTCTTGTGTAGGGATCACGAATTGACCACACTCTGAGCGTCTCCTGGTTCTTCCCTGCTTTTTGGATCAGCTGGCGAGTTGCTGAAGAAATCGTTTTGATTTATTGCTGGAAGAGATTCCTCGGGAGAAAGGTCAAGAGAGAGCATCGTTCTTGCTACGAATCAGAAGAATCGAACGCGTCTCTCAGATTGCTGAACAACTCAGCACAAATGGTGCAGCTTTGCACTGAGGCTCCAGGCACCTTAGTGACTCCATATGCTGCAGTGAAGCTTGATGAAATGTTCTTAACGAGAACGCTCTCGATCTTCCACGGCTTCCATCTTGCGTAAGGCTTCAAGCAATGCGATTTCAGCTCAGTCTTTGATTTGAGAGGTAACATTTCTGTTGACTGAACATATCTGTTGAGATCCTCGCTGGCCTTTTTCTGAGGAACAAAAATGTCGTCAGGCGCAGATGCCTCTAGAGACTCTTTGGCGAGTTGCTTGAAGCGGCTGAAGCAGTTCTGACACAAAACATCGGCATCTATCTGGGATGGAGTGAGCTGCTTCTGGCATATGCTTCTTTAACAAAGCGATGTACAAATCCTTTACACTTCGAAAGTTTTTTTTTTTTTTTTTTATTCGATTCCTTCTTGTGCGTCTTGAGATAGTCAGCGCAGAACACTCGCTTTAAGCTGTGCGATTCAGCCATCGAAACGCGGGGAGCGCTAGGCATAGCAGTACTAACGGATGATGCTCACGAAATGTCCGGCGGATGGTCCACGAGAAAGGCAGTGAAAGTGAACGTTATCTCAGGGGTCTCCTATCACTGCTATCACTTTCAAACAACCGGTAGGCTTTTCTCCAATGTCTTCGTTTTCGCTTTTCGAGGTCTACAGCGGCGGCGGCGCCGATGCTGGGAGGAGGCGCACTGGTTCCACCACGCTATATGTTACCGCCAGGCAAGAGGCTGAGATTAGCATGTGTTAAGCAGAGCCGTCTTCCTCTACGTGGCGTATACAGGGACCCAACACGCCGGCTATTGAGAGGAGGCCCTGCGAAGCACGCGACATGAGAGTGCCTTTCGATCGCTCCGCACCGCCGCGCATTTTCTTTGACTCTTATAGAAAAAGGCCCTGAGAATTCTCACTTTAAAACCACTGTCCTCCTCTCTGCCGTCGATTTGTCTTTTCAAAATAACTCGTAATTATTAAAATTACCCTATTTAAGCGTTTCTCAAAAAGGTATTCGGCTTCCCAGGAGAATGATATTTAGCGCAAAAATTAACAAGATACAGGAGAACACGCTGGCAAAGTTGGACTGTTCTGGTACCTATAGATGCAGAGAAAACAAATATATAATGTAAGTATTTTTTGCGGAATGTACCATGTTTGCAATTTTTTTTTTTTTTCAAGAAATCGACAACGTCAATATTTAATGATGAATATTTTGAATAAATCATGCTTAAACGTAGTTTGTCAGTAAATATTTCTAGATCAGCAGCCACAACATTTTCTGGGGGAGAGGTGACCTAAATGGCAAATTCACGCAATTTGCAGAAAGCGCTTAGCACTGAGTGTGCTTCAAATTTTTTCGTAAGGATAATTTTTTTTTCGCAAAACAGATTTCGCTTTTGTTTTGATGGGTATTTAAAACTTAAAACATTTTTTTTTTGTAAAAATTACAAATTGTGATTGAACCTGGTCGCCGGAACTTATATGAACACACCCTATACTCTGTTCACCCCTAGGTCTGCGGTGTATAGGGGTTTCGCACTCGCGGAACCAATCAACTGCCTTCTTTCCATCACGTGACCCTACTCTCTGCGCGTGCGTATGTGCGGGATCGAAATCATGCGACGAAAGATAGAACTGCGATTGGTCCAACGAGCAGGTAGCTTCCATCGTATGGCAGCGTAAGTTTTCACGCTTGACACAGTTGGAAAATCGGATGCCCGGAGAGTGGTTTCTAATTGAACATTTTTCGTCTCTTTCCGCGAACATCGTACGGCCGTTGTACTTGCACAAACTCAATAATCTCACCGTCTCCAGAACTTTCTAGAAAAAAAAATACTAAATTGCAGAAATTTTCATTTTGCTGTTGCGCAATCTACGATAATTGCGTTTCGCCAAGTCTGCTCCAATTTTAAACAAAAAAAAAAGGGAAAAAAAATTAGGTGAAGAAAGAATTGAGGAAGTCTCGAACCCCGATCAGGACGACATCCTGGAACGGTGAGAGACCGCGCGGCAAAAAATACCGCTTACCTGATTTGGTTCGTCCTAGTCTCCGTCGTTCGGTCCCTTTCACTCCACATATCTTCCTTTCAACAATCTGTTTGGTTTTTGTTGTTCGTCCGTTCGTCGTCTTTCATTCTATACTCTTGTTTGTTCTCATTTAAATTACGTTTTGTGCCTGAGGTGCCTCGTTCACGTTTCTTGTGTTATTTTTTTTCTTTTTGTTTTCTTCTTGCTGTTCTCACTCAGTCTCGATCACTTCCCTTCCTCATGCCTCCTCTTTCAATTTGTTCCTATACTTCCTCCCTGGAGTCTTCCTTTGTCATTTTTCTCTGTCCGCTCCCCAAATGTTCTCTCATCTTCCTTCTTTCTTCAGCATCAATTCTCCTCGTTCGTAATACGGCTTCCGTTCAGATTAGGTTAGATAGTCTCATTCCTTATCTCAAAACAAATTATGATTACTTTTCTTCGGTATGTGTCGCTCCTTCACTTCCGTGCAGATATTCCTCCAATCTAATATTTAAAGAAAACCTCCTTCGATCCTCTCTTCTGGACATCTCATTTTATTCTTATCTCACATTCTGGTCAAAAATTCGCAGCGCTGCAACCAATCTCATATTTATCTCTCGTTTTTTTTTTTTTTTTTGTAGTGCCATCTAATCTCACGAGACTGCACTTAATGCATCTGTCCCCTTCCAGACTGTCTTCTTTTTCTTTATCTTTATTTTGCTTCAGCTTCTCCGTGGGTCCTAAGAACACACATAGGCAAACGCGCACCGCCGCCCTCATGCCCGCGTATATCTAAGCAGATACGAGTGGGAACTCATACACAGGCACATGTACAGACACACGCACACGCGCACGCATGGATACACATATGCGCCTGCTGAGTTCGGACACATCTCGCGCTGGGGCGAACTCGGATTACATTTTCGTCTCCGGGGAGATCACCCTAAGGCCTTTCCCGGCCGTTTCCGTGCCAAATGAAATTAGCTCCGGGTCGTCCGGCGAACGCTCTTGTCTTCTACTTCCCCATTCTTTCGGGGCATTATTTCGCCCTTGTGCCACGTACGTGCTCTTGTGTGCAAACACGTGTGTTACCATTTTTTTTTCCGCGGGTGTAAAATTATCATATTTATGAGCCCTTGAGTGCGCCTCTCGGGCGGTGTGTTTTCGGAGGGTTTTTATTTTAAGTTTTCACGATTATTTTCGATTATATTTTTCTTCTAGGTTTCTGAACACTGCGCCTCGGTGACTCGAAAAATCCATCTGTCGGACATGCAAACTTTGAACATGTCTCATTGTTTGCCAAAACCAACCAGTTGAAAACTTTCGCGGTAACCTCTGTCGCGCAAAACTATTGCTTTGTATATATTTATTCGCGAAAATAGTAATCTTTGACCTCCTCTAAAGCCGCTTCTCCTATTTTTTTTTCTAATGAGAAAAGTAAAGGAGGATGCCAAAATCGTTGCTTGTGTTATTATCTGTAGTTGGATAAAGGGTAACAATAGGGCAAATAGTACCACCACGTACGAGCCACAGCATCGGATCTCTCCGTGGATAAACCAGGAAAAGCGGTAGCTGATACAAGATCCGTGACATGGAGGTTTGTGGAAAAAAAAACAAAATTGGCGCAGCGCAGGGTGCCAGAAAGGGGAGTACATAATTGCTAGGCCTAAAGTTTTTTTGTTTTGTTTTTTAGGGCGAATAGTATGCACCAATCCCCATTGCCCTGAGTGCGACGTGTGCCTTGTGCCTTGGTGGCAGACTACTAGCATATCACGGAGGAATATTGGCTGGCTGTAATAAGGACGTGGGCGGAGCCTCTGGTACATTCGTAACTTGTGTATGAATATATAAGCTGCATTCACAAAGTATCTGCCCAGCACTTCCTTGATTTTGTAAAAGTATGCTGGTATAATAGTCTTTCAAAACGATGAAATGTAGATCAATACATTACTTTGTGACATACCGACAGAGACGTAGGGACCGTGACATTCTACTAGGATACTTCCACAGACTGGTGGAACTTAGCGGGCTTTGGTTGGCAAGTGTTCCATAGCGTACATTCTAGCTAGAGTGTCCCCTCCAAGTACCGAGGTATCGGTTGGAAGATTTTGACAGGTTCTCTGTTATCACTGTGCACATAATGTCTTGAAAAACAAACAAGAAACACGTTTTCTCAGCGTTTCTCGCTTGAAGCTGTGTTTGGGCTCGAGGAAAAACGGCACATTATAGCGGAGCATGAGTTGTCAGGGAATTAACGTGATGCTCGTAATTGCGAGGCTGCTTGAGTGGGGTTGCCAGGCTGGCGGTTGGATAAAATATCAGACTATATCATCAAAAAAACAAGGCTCAGTTAGTGACTACACATTTAAGCATGCAAAATTTCAAGATTATTGACTCTGTACAGTTCTCGTTTTCGATTTCAAACCATAATCACTGTCTCTTCACTCACTCGAATGGTCTGGAAATCGCCGGGATTGATATCACGAGGGTTTTATCTGAAGAGAGGTATAGGATCACTTTTAAAGTACAGGTACTGAACGCTACCGCAACGTTCAGTCATTGGAGGTAAAGCGTTCAAGAGTTTCTGCTGTATGTAGCTTACCAGCGATTGCACGTGGTCATGTGCAGCACTCAGCTGCGTAAACGCGCAAATATGATATTTGTTGACTTAATTATGATCGAGATTACAATATATGAAGAGACTAAGGTGTGGTTGCTTTTTCGTTCTATGTTGCAGGGTATACGAGAGAGCAAGCGACATGCCCGATCATCCGTGAGACGTTCGTGGATCTGAATTGCCAAAAAGAAATTTTCACGCAATTGGTGAGTACAATTTTCATCATGGTGCACTTCCACCTTTGATGATCTTGTTTTTTCTTTTTCGTTCCACGAAAACGTTTATGGGGGAAAAGAACCCTTTACCTTTTGGCTGTGAAGTGCTGTGCAGAGGAATGGGAACAAGGCTTTACTGACACCTTAGGTCAAATTGTTCATGGTTAATTAAACTTCAGATGTTGTTTAAGGAACACAAAAAAAATATTGTTAAATTTATTCTATTCTACTTGGTCCGGACTATATACCGGTTTGTCGCGTGATCGTTCGCTGTAATAGTTCTCGCGTAAGTTTATTTGACCAGGAGAAATATCTAGTCTTGTGTCAAGGAAAAATTCTGCGTCGCGTAATGCTGCATATTCAGATGTGAGAGGCCAGTAATATACACTGACGAATAATTCGAGGGATGCGGCAATGCCGCAAAGTCAAATCTTTTTGAGCTCTGTTTTTTTCTTATTACTTTTTATCAAATTAATGCTCCCAGGAGTAGCACCACCTGGACTAAGAAAGCCTGCGCACTTGAAGTTGGAAGCCAGTTCATTAGAAATGAGCGCGGGCTAAACTGGACACAATTTCTGTTTTGGAATTTGGGAAAAATACGCGTTGAAAAATACATCAACAGACGCTTGGCGTTAAAATCGAGTCAATTAGGTGACTTGCTATCAAATTACTGTGAATACGTTTAATTATGAAAAAGAAGAAAGTGAACAGGATTTGATTAGTTATGGGCTATTGCCAGACATTGGATAGCCTCTGAAGTGCAACGCTGAGGGATGGGGCTAGGCTACGTCAAACTAACTGAACAGCGCTATGTCATCGTATCAAGCATCTCTATGAAAAGAAAATCGTGGATTCTTCAGAGGGATAGGTTCATAAATGGGAGTATGGGCACACGTAGCTCATGCAGGAGGTAATATCTTAAGGGATACGATACTCTAGTTATTTTTATATGTCTATATTGACAACATTTTATTCTAGTTGAACCAAGAGGAAACTACTAGCACTTTGCGGAATATGCGTCTTTCTTCACCGTTCCCTTGTTGTGCATGTTTATACTTTCAAGCTGGCCCTCTTCATGAGATAATAAACAAGCTAGGACAGCAAAAGCACATTATGCATTATGCAGTCATGCATTCTTTGTTTTAGATAAAATAAAATTAAACAAATAGATAAGTTTTGACCCTCAAAAGTATTGTCAGATACAGCGCGTGTATATAAAAATTTATTTTTAACGAGGGTAGAAAGTTGGGCAAGTTGGTGCTTCATAATGATTAAAAGGCGCGACCGGACAACGGTAATATATACTGAGCTGCAGCGGAAATAAAGTTCAGTTGTAAGTAGCGCTTTGTCTGTCTCCTTCTGTGTCCGTTGTCCTGTCGCGCTCTTTAATCAGTATTTCTAACATTCATTGAACAATATCTTCAGAATTGTTTAGATCTAATTTTTAATGCCCTTCTGTGCTCCTCCAACGACTAAACAAATTATTGTTTGCGCTCTCCTCTACAGGTAACGTGATGGTCAAATAAAGCTGCAAATATCTAACTACCAGCCAGAGTATATAGCTCGTAGAGGATGTGGACAGTGATCTCTTTCTCTCTCTCTATTGCAGTTGAGGCTACTGCGTTCCTTGATATGGCTGAAAGTCATCGTCCAGTCAGTTCCTTTCCACAAGCTACGCAGCGATCGGTGCGAACGGACAGAATGTCGAAAACTCGAATACGATTGAAGATGGCAACCCGACCATAATGACGCCTGCTGACGCGGTATGAACGGTGATTCGAGGCTCACTACGCTCTGGCCAGACATGGCGGGAGCCAACCCCCACTACGCCAGTGTCATCAACGAAGCAGACGCCTCAAGACAGGACAACTGGAGCTCCGCCCAGGAGTCCTGCACCAACTCAAGCATCGGCAACTCCAGCCTTTCCTGGCACGAGAACCTCGTGGTGGTTGTGACGGTATCCATTCTCTTAAGCCTCGTCATCGTGGCAACCGTCATTGGCAACATCTTCGTCATCGCGGCCATTCTGATGGAACGCAACCTTCGGACAGTTAGCAACTACCTGGTGCTTTCCCTTGCCGTGGCAGACCTGATGGTCGCGTGTCTGGTGATGCCTCTTGGGGCGGTGTACGAGGTGACTCAAGAGTGGGTGCTCGCGCCGGAGCTCTGCGACGTATGGACATGTTGCGACGTGCTGTGCTGCACGGCGTCAATCCTACACCTCCTCGCCATTGCCGTGGACCGCTACTGGGCGGTCACGTGCATGGACTATATGCGCCAACGTGACGTCCGGAAGGTGGGTAGCATGATCTTCCTAGTGTGGAGTGTCTCTTTCGTGGTGTCCATAGCACCGATCTTCGGCTGGAAGGACAAGGACTCGCACAGTCGTGTTCTCAACGAGAAGAAGTGCCTGGTGAGCCAGGACGCTGCGTACCAAGTATTCGCCACGTGCTCCAGCTTCTACGTTCCTCTTATAATGATTCTTCTGCTATACTGGCGGATATTCAAAGTGGCCCGACAACGGATCCGGCACAAGCCTGGTGCCAAGGCGGTGCTTATAGTGCACAAGGAACCTTCCACATCTTCAGCGCCGCCTTCGAACGAAAGCACACCGCATCACGGAACTCTGAACTCGGGCAACCAGCCACCAAGCAACGGCATGAAAGCGGTTCACGGCGGCATCGGACGGCTCCTTGTGCTCACGAAGAGGGAGAAGAAGCATGTCGAGGAGTCCATTGAGTCACGCAGGGAACGAAAGGCGGCCAAGACGGTGGCCATTATCACGGGAGTGTTTGTGATGTGCTGGTTGCCCTTCTTTATGATGGCGCTTGTGATGGCGCTGTGCGAGGCATGTGACCCGGGCAAGCTGTTGTTCAGCTTTTTTCTATGGCTAGGCTACGCCAACTCTATGATTAACCCTATAATTTACACCATCTTCAGTCCAGATTTCAGGAATGCTTTCAGCCGGATTCTGTGCGGCAAGAAGCCGACCTTCAGGTGACAGCAGGGAGCCTCGGCGAGCGCCACGGTGCGGCGCACGAGCGTCAACCCAGAGTTAGAGATGGTCTGAATTGTTACTCAGATGTAGTAATAGTTATATTGTAGCATATTTTGAAATTATGTTTTGAAATGAAACCTCAATCCTCTTTTTTGTTTTAGAATCGATGCCCTGAACAAGCATGATAAATGTCAGAAATGTCGGTTTAGCTGTTACCAATCTTTAACATACAAACGTGGGGACTCCGTTTGCATGTTTAAGGTATGGTTGAAGCAGTACTGACTTTTCTAACATTTTCTCGTTTTATGGAAATATGAAGAAATGCAAAACTTATCTATGAACTATTAAGAGTAGTGAGCCACGGCTTCATTTTGCTGGCATTGTTTTGTCTTATATAGCAGAGGCTAGCAGAGGCGTTCGCTTTATGAAAATTCAGAAGGATGCTTGGGGCTCAACGTCCCTGTGAATGTTTCAAGATAAGCGCCTTTGCTAGCGGGGCGAACGTTGTGTGTTGATTAGAACTAAACTACAATTATCCTTATTTTGACTAAACATTCTTTGAGTAAATTCTTTCTTTTTCAGACGCACTGTCTCGTCTACCTTGCAGAGGTTTTTCAGGTATAATGATTTAGAATTTCCAAGGCTCAATTGTTTGAGCGTTGATCTACAAGTGAGATAAACTAAAAGTATTATATTGTAAAGACAAGGAAACATTAATGATGAAAGCGCTGGTGCCATCACTATTTTTTCTTGATTAAGCTCACATTATTCCACAGATTCCTCGTTTCTGAAGAACATATAATGTGCATACATAGATATACTATACACTGTTTATGCTCTGCCTTCTCGTATCTTTATCCTTTACGTGTACAAACCAACCTTCACTAAGTAGCAGGTATCTACACTTACAACGTTCTTATCAGCTCGGCCGCTACCTTCTGAAGTCGTAGCCGAGTATAGCCCAAATAAGCATGGTTCTTGTTTCAAGAGACTTCATACTTCTAAAAGTACGGCATACTGCACTGTTTATAAGATACACCTGTGAACCCGTACTGCTCGTGTGATGCATATTCCCAGTCCCGACTGTGCTCCTTGTCACTACATAACTGTTCCAGTTCTTTGAAACGAACAGATACTCTTCCCATTGTTTCGTCTACCGCACGTTCAGTACTGGGATGTATATCCCAGATGGTCAAGTTAGAAATGTGATATTTAGGGTTGCAGGAATATATCCAGTAACGTTGCCTCCGTAGACTGGTTCGACCGAATCAGCGAATAATTCGTTTTTTGCACGTTCCGAAGTGATTAACATCTTCAAGTCTGTAAATGTTTTGCTGTGTCCAACAATCCTTCAACCATTTTCTGCATGTATTGTCCGCAAATGCCAGCATAAAACCGAAGGTAACCTACGTACCATTACTACTTGAGTACTGTGTAATATAACTCAGGTGAGAAAAATGTTTATGTCCTCGAATTGTTAATGGTGCAACCACTCAGAAAATAAACTCCCGGGATCGGTACGACTGGCCGTAGTTTTGGCATTCACACCCGTAGGGTCACTTTTTGTTAGAAAAGAACGATATGATATGGCTACTGAAGACGGCGTTCTAAGCCACGCTATCGGCTTCCTATATACTCTGTTTCATACTTAGAGTGCAACGCTGTCAAAACTACTGGCGCGAGCGCGTGGCTTCATCTATGGTTTGTTTGCGCTAGAACGCGTGCAAATGATCAACAAGATCAAGCCACATGCTCGCGTTAGTGGCTTTGACAGCGTTGCACACTACGAATAAACAGAGTATAGGTGGTATTCACTGGCGGCCACAGTTGAGGCTGTTGCTGCTGAGTGCGAGCTTTCTCAACGCTTCCGTAGTGTACACTTTCAGCACCGAGATCGTAGGTCCTCTAATAAAATTACTGAGGTTGCTCGGAGCATGCACTGTGAACCGTTGTTGTAAAAGCCGCGCTTGATTATGGCGCCCAGAGAATACCACGTATTTCTCGAATGCAATGTTGCGTCAATCACATAGGCGGATCACTGGTACCTAGATTATTGGGGTAACGTACGTCTTGAAGTTCCTATACTTCGTCTGACCATACGATGGACTACAACTAAAGCTAAGGGCAGCCAGCTCTAATCATAAGTTCGTTGGGAATCGCATGATATATATTTGTATTAGGGGGTCAAGACGAGGGCACTGATACACACACAAGAGTCATATACCGCACGGTTTCTAAATGGCTAGTGATTAGACCTGTAAGTACGTACGTAGTTTAGGCTGTAGTCCATTATAAGGTGACACGAAATATAGAAAGGAAAATACTGCAAAATGATGCCCCTAAATATGAACATTCAGCTGCTCCCGGCTTAAACTGTCAAAAGAGTAAACGTGATGTTAACTTAAAATTCATTAAACTAACATATGGATGATACGTAATAGGGTAAAACTGCATATTTAGATCCTCACTGCGCGCCATCGAGAGACATGTATCTACGTCATAACTGTGCCAGAGTTTATTTAATTTGGACGAAATCGCAATTGTTGCGGGGGTTGTGGCTCTTTAATATTACTTCGGAGTTTGATATGATTTGTCGTGGAACGACATCCCCAGAATCCATATACCCTGCTGTGCATCTCATCCGTAATGGCGCTAACTTTGCCCATAAACACTTACACTCATGGAGCTGAGAAGCACTTTGGAATGGAGCAAGCCTCACAGCGGGTTGTGAACAGACGTTATGTGCTAAATAAACCGCACACTTTGTGTTGACGTTGCATCATACGTGATGTTATCTTTTTCTGTTTTTTTTTTTTTTTTCACTTTCTTCTCACGCATGCTTGAACACTTTTATATATTCGAGAGCAGCTCATTGTGAGAGGTTACTCCTGTACATCGGTAGGACTGCTTTTTGTTGTCGTTGATTTATTTTCAAACTTATCCCGTCTATCCCTAAGAGCGCGCTTAGCAAAATGAGCAGTACCTAAGAAAGCACGACTGCCACGGCTTTCGCTCTTGAAATCTCCGAGCAGTCGAGCTATGTAAAGTCAGCATTGTTCTCGTAGAGTATAACTTAGATGTGTGTGTACTATCGAATTTTTTTAGTGTTCGTACCTGGCATTATTTTGTTCTGTTTTATTTTATCGCGCGCTTGATTTTGTTACCGTGGCTGCTCGCTCTTGTTACCTGACGCCTCCACCATGTTTGCGACAACACGGAATCGCTAGTTATTATAAAATTATTTTAATCATTATTCTTGAAAGGGAGCACCATCTCTTGTTTAGTCTATGACAGTTCCATGAACACGGGTAGTTATGATCTTGATTGATGGTCATTATTATTTCTCTTTCGAGTCTAACTAAGTGAATAGTCATCTACACATCCTTGCTCCTACAACTGCGTCTTCTGCATCGTTTGAGCTTTATAATGGAGTATTTACAAATGTGCTTATCGCCTTCAACCCATCCATCATGTCGACACGCGAACATGTTGAACCCATAGTTTATTTACGTAAAGCTTTAATGCCTTAAGCGTTGGGGTTTGTTGTTCAGAAAATACTTGTTCCTTGCCTAGAAATATTCGTTCTTATCGTAACAAACGAAAGCCGTAAATATATTAAAAACTGAGTTTTTGGCTATACAAAAAAAAAAAAAAGATTATTTAATAATGATTATGATATTTTATGTTTCGAAACCCAATCTACGCCACAGGCGATTACTCGGAATAAATTATTCTATGGAGCAGAGAGGGAGGAGAAGACTTGGCAAAAGAGGAAATACTAACGTGGGTGTTGCAGCCAAAGGCCGAACGTTCATCGTTAGTTAGGGGGAGTGTTTACTGGATTAACAGATGATAGAAGAGAAAATTGTGAAAGAGAGGAGGGTAGTGTTTCGCCAAATCCGACGCAGCAGAGTTTCACAAATGACACGGTCCAATAACGTAAGATTTAACTATGAAACGAACGGTTTTGAGCGGTAGCGAACGTTAAACACATTTCGCGTGCCATGTGCGTTTCCTAGATTAGTTTTTTTTTTTGTCTAGACTTTTTTGCGAGTATTTCTTTTATCCTTATTAACAGGACGGTTCTACATACCTTAGGTGCCCTTTTTAGTCGCACCGTCGGTGACTCTTGGGGCTCACTCGCTAGAAGCACGAGCAGTGTCATTCGAGTAGCTGCAGATTAATGTTGCACCAACCAGTTGTTATTTACTTCATCAAAGTTACAAACGGAATGAAAAAAACGATCCAACGAATCGTTTACGTTCCCCTTACATTCGATAAAAATCAAGCCTTCCAGCCCCCAAAACAAAAAAAGAAGAAAAAAAAAAAAAAGAGCTGCGTAGTTTGGATGCTCAAATGTGCTGGAACCCTTTTTTTTTTTTTTTTTTGAGGGCACGTGATTAGTTCAGCCGCCGATAGCACACGCACAAAGGCGACGAGCGCCATGACGGTGCACTTTTGGTGCCGCTTGATTGTCTCGATCGAGTCGTAGCGTCGACTGCGGTCGAACTTTGAGTAAAACGAGATACACATCTCTGGACGCCTCGGGCGACGACGACTCACAAATGTGGGTTTGCGGTCGAGCGGCGGAGATCAATGCTCCAACGGTAGTAACCTGCAGAAACTGGTGTCCTCGACAAATGTACAGAACATATCGAAAACCCGCACATCCCCCACTCTGTTGCTTTTTTTTTTTTCTCTTGTTGTAGTGGGCTAAACTTTACCCGCTACGGTCAAAGGAGGTGCCCTTTTTTAGAGCGCCCAGGAGTGCATCTATTTCGAAGCTTATCACTCCATGAACGTCTGGCGTCATGCTATCATTGTATAAGGTGTCTCAAAAACATTTTACGACATTTTTCCTTCCAAAAAGAAAATAACGTATCGCCGAGTGCACATTTTCACCAAAATGTAGCTCTAGAGGACCGAACAAGTTCTCAGTGTTTCAGCTCTCACCGTTATCTTGGTAAAATAAACGTATGGAAAATTGCTAGGCAATCCTGTAGGATACGTGAAGCGTCCTTGCATCACAAGCGTTTACGACAGCTGCAGCTCGTGGCTGCACCGATACGCAATAGGTAAATTAATTTGTAAATTTTGCTGGGAAACTGATTTGGTGTAGAGGTCACGTGACGTCAATAGGGAATCGTAGTGGACCGCTTTCCTCCTCCGCTATGGTATCAGTGAAAAAAACGCCGCAGCTGCGCATGCGCGGCGCCAGCCTTATCTTCATAGTTCAGGATCTTGTGGTGGATTACGGAGCGCTATCCGGAGCGCTATCCGGGCGCTTAAAGGGCTGCGGAAACGGTCCACTACAATTCGCGAGTATCTTCGCTTAGCTTAGCGGGGAAACTGAATTTATATAAAGGTTACGTGACACGAAGTCACGTGACGTCATTTTTCCCGCTAAATTGAGTTGGCGTTAAGGTCACGCGACTTCAATTTTCCCGCTAAAATCTAGCGGGGTAGAGGTCGCGTGAAATTAGGTCACGTGACGTTGATTTCCTCGCTAAATTTAGCGGGGAAACGGAATTTGTGCGTGGGTTACGTGACACGAAACCATATGACGTCACCTTCCCGCTAAATTTAGTGGGAAACTGAATTGGTGTTGAGGTCACGTGACGTCAATTTTTCCGCTAAATCTAGCGGGGAAATTGACTTTATATATAGGTCACGTGACATTCAGCCATGTGTCGTCATTGTTTCCGCTAGATTTAGCGGGGAAACTGAATTTATGTGTAGGTCACGTGATGTCAATTTCCCCCTCTAAATAAAGCGGGGACACTGAATTGGCGTTGCGGTTAAGTTACGTCAAATCTCCCGCTAAATCTAGCGGGGAAACTTAATCCGACCTTACTTAATCCTGCTTTACTTAATCCGGTTTCACTTAATCCAGATTCACTTAATCCGGCTTCACGTAAGATGGAACTAGCCAAAGAACTGGTAAAGGCCGAGCGGGTTGAACATGAATACATAAAATCGAAAGAAGAAAACACGGAGGACAGGCACAGGACGGGCGGCGGAGAAATGCTCATCGGAGAAAAGCTCACCGGAGTAAAGCTCACCGGAGAAAAGCTCACCGCAAAACCGGCGGATGCGGTATAAAGCTCACCGGCCTTTGAGCGGATGCGGAGAAAAGCTCACCGATTTTTCTAAAGTTTCTTTTAGCTCAGCGGATTCTGCGTCTCACGGGGCAATTTAACACAATTCGAATTCGTCACTTCATTAAATATACGTACTCTTCTTGTAATATTCTTGAAGTTCATTGGGGACATTTACTAATTCCTCAGAAATTAGTAATCAACCATTTTTTTTAATATTCATCAATCCGCAAGTATAAAATCACAACATCGGACACCGGTACGAAAGACAATTTATTGACAACTGACAGTGGGCCGTCAGTAGCTGTCAGATAAAGAGGTTTGTTCTTTGCGAGCTAATATGAATAGCGGTGTGTGAACCGCTGCAGCTCCAAAGATTGCATAGTGCCTGATAGATAAGTATGTGTTTGTTGATGTAATCAGTGTCGGCTACGCTGTTTTCTTTCTGTTAAGTTCGCTAACAAAACTTTAGTTGCGAGAACAGCTTCGTCCGGTCGTGTTTGTTGTCTTTACTCCGTCGTCGTCGTTTGAGCGGTTTTTATCATGTATAACGTTTACCAACTCGCTTACAGAAGACTAGTTCTTATATAGGTCACGAGTAATAACGGTGACAGTGTGCAGTTCTGAAGATCATGGGTGGCTCGCCGTAGGAGGGCGCTGTCACAGATAGACGACGTGTGGAAACACAAGCACGAACTGCTAGAAAACGTGCATGTCCGTGGAAGAAAGAAACCTCGATATCCTACTGACTGTTCTATCCTGTTTTCAAAGGTTAACAAACAATTCAAAAGAGAACTTCAGGCTCCGCGTTGTTTCGCATGCGCTTTCGAATTTTCGGCATTTACAGTTTTGATTTTTAGGTTTCAGCCGGAATTATAATGTTTTCTAACCTTTTCCTTTGCTGCAAAGTCAAAAAGTTTTCAGTTAGGCTTTTGTTGCCTATAGAGTAAACCACAGAAAACACTAGACCGCAATTATAAATTTGGGAGCAATATACCCAATAACCTTAACAAAAGAGGACATTTTCTTTTTTACAAAGTTGACGAATTTTAATGATAATAAATTGATATATCTTACGCACGATCCAAAAACCTCCATATAAAACGAAGAAAAAAAATCGATGAGCTTTTCTCAGCATACGCTCAATGGCCGGTGAGCTTTTCTTCGCATCCGCCGGTTTTGCGATGAGCTTTTCTCCGGTGAGCTTATCTCCGGTGAGCTTTTCTCCGGGATTCGCACTGGACAACCACGCTCTATCATTTAGCAACCACGTTTATTTCGGCAGAAACATTGCACCCTGAACGAGCCCCTGACTAAGATAGGGTGATAAGGCGGAAAGTAAACTGGGAGATGGAAAGGGTGATAAGGGGGAAGGGAAAACTGGGAGATGGAAAGGGAGAACCACGAGGCACGGGCAGAACTACCGTGATGGTGTGTTTCTACCCTGGGAGTTACAATATTCTTCAAGTTCAGGCCTGATGACTTCTAATTCCCCTCTTGACATGGTTACTGAGGCCAATGAAACGTTGTTTTCTGCGTTCTGGATCAGAAAGGATTCCATGATTTCACGTCCGTGGCGACTGCGGTGTCGTTCTTTTGTCTCGCCTGACTTCGCGAAAACCAAGACAAAAGGGGGACACCGTAATTGCCACGGACGTAAAATCATCGAATTCTTTCTCATCCAGAACGCAGAAAACAACGTTTCATCGGCCTCAGTAACCTTATCAAGGCGGGAATTAGAATTCATCAAGCCTTACTTTGAAAATATCGTAACTCCCTTTAAAAACACACTATCACGGTAATCACGGTAGTTCTGCCCGTGCCTCGTGGCCCTCCCTTCCCATCCCCCAGTTTTCCTTTCCCCATGCCTCCCTTTCCATCTCCCAGTTTGCCTTCCCCGTTGTCACCCTATCTTAGTCGGGGTCTGGTTCAGGGTGCAATGTTCCTGCCCAAAATAAACGTCGTTGCTAAATGAAAGCAGGTGGTTGTCCTGCGCCTGTCCTCCTGTTCTATTCTTTCGATTTTATGTAGCCAAGGAACGTCTCGCGTTAAAAAAAAAGTTCTAACTGATTTTCCGAAATTTTCCATGAGAAGACGGCGGCCAACGAAGCTCTCGAACACCTGGAGTTGAATGGCGCCAGGTACCAAGAACGCTGCGCCAAGGTTTACCTATCGCAAATTTCAAAAACTCTCACTTACAATCTATGAGTAAGGTAGTGGTTAGTATTGGAAATTTAGCATCTGTTTCGGACTGCTAGAGCTACATTTGGATGGACGCTGGGTGTTCGGTGGTGCGTAGTTCATTTTCGCAGGAAACAAAACAAACACTAATTTCTTTTTGGTAAACGTTGTTTTTGTTGATTTCCAAAGGTACACACGTGAACATGCAAAAAAAAAAAAAAATCGACTGCTTGTCTTTTTTTTTCTTTTTTTTTTTTTGTAGAGCATATGGAGGAAGAAACATTATACCATGACCTCATGCCCACGAAGGGTGACCGTAGCGCAACCTAGCGCATAAGACGCAAAAGAGAGTAGCGGAGAGCTACCCTCTTATTCTTGTGTCCCGCGAAAACAGGCGCGGACTGGCGGGCGAAATGGGAAACAGACAAAGGAAAGCTGGAGTCGGAGTTACGATTTGGGAACACGTAATAGCAAGACGAGGTTCACAAAACAGTCGTACGCACATATACGCTGGCATCGCTCAGACAACAAGCGTAATGCGTCGGGTGCGCAACATTACGTTTTTGTGGATCGTTCCCACCGTCCTGCAACGGTCTCCGGAACCAGCCAGGAGATCCGGAAATCTGCAGGCAAGGCTAGCAGCGCGCGTGCGCAGTAGAGCCGTCTTCGTTGCTGAGAGCGTGGCGGAAGGGAGAAAACAGTCTACGAAACTTCCTATTGACGCGTGAATATTAGGTTTTTGAACTAAACCGTCTTTTGTGATTTGTCATTTGCTGGCTGGAACGTGTTCGCTGGATTGCAGCGTTCCTTCCTATGCGACTGTGCTTTCTTTATTTCGTTTCCTTCCGCTGCGCCAACTCCGCAGCATCGCTCGTATTCGCAGCCCACTCGTGCGAGAACTATTTCTATTGCAGTGCTCTGTTTCATTGAAGAAATATGTGTAATTATGTACATGCATAAAGGACGCTCAAGCGCGCATATATTCTTGTAAGCGTTGCACAGTCTCTTTGACATGCTGTACAATACTTATGATATTGTACGCTTGTTTTGAATAGCTCCTGGACAACTAGATGCATTACTCAAAATACCGAACCTTTTAATTTCTGAGCAGTATGCTGCTATTTCAGAAAATACAAAAAGGGTTTTGTGAATGCCGATAAAATTAATTCAATAAAGCCTTAATGAAACGTGTGAGAATATTTCGTAAAAAGAAAACTTGCCAAGAAGAAATGTCATTCTTAAACAAGTAATATCACTAACTGTAAAAGTCATAAAATAAACAGGTCTGCAACTTTTCATAGAGGGAGAAAATGTGAAGCTTTAAATCGATAACCGAAATATTTCCCCGATCGCAGTAGGCTTGTATCTGAACAAACAAGAAAATAATCGCGTTCCAAACTCTTTCATATGGCGATACTGTAGAAATTTGGAATTCATTCATTTATATAACGTAAATCGTTTCCATTGTATTTTTCCTGCGTTTAAGTCTATGCTTTTGAAATTCAAAAATTCCTTTCATATCTTAATGAAGCTATAAAATTGTACGATTGTGCCCCGATAAATGACATTGCTAATGTAACGGTGGAACCATTTGCATTTCGTTGGAAACTGTTCGCAGACCTGACAAAACAATCTAAACGCGATATAATTAGTGTTTTAGATTATTGATATACGTTAAACAATCCCATGAGTGTTTTAACCTATCCCAAGTTTCCGAAAGGTGCGCACAGGAAGTAAGAAGTTAAAACGCGATAATGCCACATGTGCGCAAGGAATGTGCTGTATAAAAACGTACGCTATTTTTAAAGGCTTTCAATTACGGTTTCGCCAGCGAGGTCCAGGGGCTTTTCAACTTCAGCGCGTGAATCTTATTCCCTACTGCTCTGCTATTCCTGCTGTACATACATGTGCTATAGAGATTCTATCAGAGTGTACATATCTGTATATGTGACGACAAGAGTCAGTTCTCCGAACTCAATTGCTTCATGGTGATCTTGTTCCCAAACACTGTGTGTACATATAACGACTGGAACGAAAACCAAAGAGCCAAATGGTTAATAAACATTGTTGTGTCTCTCTCTAGCCCTCTTGATTTCTACGCCTCACATTTTGCATTAATAAGAGAGTGGTGCAATTCCCTTTTTTTCACAGCTATAGTTCAGTTTTAGCCAACTTGAAGGAAGGACTGTTTACGTCATTTTTCGGAGCTTATGTTCACCCATGAAATGTACGAGTACGCGTAGATGTAAAGTTAGGGGTAATGTTCTGCCTTCAATACACCAAGAAAATGTATTTTCGGTGAAATTAGCTTTTTATACTCCGTTTACTTCTAATTGACAGTGCAGGTGAGAGTTATGCACTCGCAGGGCCAATCAACAGCGTCCCTATCATCCCCTGACCCATCTGCCTGCGCTTGAGTGTGGGCGGCAGCGTGATCATGTGGCAAGAGATGAACTTGTGACTCATCCAACGCGCCCGTAGGTTGCTTGCTCTCTCTCCTTAGGAGTGAACCGAGTCAAGTTTGGGTAAAAATTAACTCAAGGGTTGTGTGCTTTTCAAGTTATCCATGCTAGAAAGTATATACAACTTAAAGTAGTTGTGCATAGCATACTCCGAAATATATTAGAATATGTACTCAGTTTAGTCATAAATCATACTTGTGGTGTGAGGTGACCTGTCGACGCTGGCAAGAGGTGCAGAATCGCCCTTACTTATTTTTCTAGTTTTTATTTGATCGTATCTTAGATTACGTTTTCTGAAAGTATTTCTCTGTGGTTCACTTTCCAGTATAAAAGACCGGTCATATCTTCAACGAACTTAGTGATAGCGCCCCAGATTACCGCCGTGCCCCATTCACCACGCACAGGCACTGTAACAAGGATGTACCGCGTAACGCTTTGTTTGGATCTGATAGTATGTTTCGGTGAGTTATCAAAACAATACATTTCATGTGAGTCTACAAAAACATTATATCAGCAAGGCACTTTTTTCCCTCCTATACAACTGACTTGGTGCTTGAATTGGCCATTCAATTGATCTAATACTATTATGACACACAAAATTAAGTACTTCGGCAGAAAATTATTTTCATTTCAGATTATGTTTCCGAGCAAACATCTAACGTTAAAAAAATATAGAGTTTTATAAAATTATACGAATGCTTTCAAGTTAACACTAGTTCACATTTTGGGTGACTTGTTAGGGATGTATGTCTCCTTCGCCTATAGAAGTAGACGGGCCACGGTGGTGAATCACAAAGTCAACCACACTACAAGCAACATTACAACTATTTATATTGTGATAGTCCTACAAACTTTGTTTCTTGACCATGAGTTACAGATGACCTACCATCACGTGGTCTGTCCTAATATCTAATTCCCACCTCATTTCTCATGCAAGCAAAATAATAGAGGACCGAATGAACGACAGCCACTTCTCGTACCCGACAAAATGTGAGTACTATCTTTAAACAAAGAAAATGGAGAACAAACATTGGACAACAAAGAAAGACATCTTAGCGAGTTCAGCTTGAGGTTATGGTTAACGCCACTGAATTCCTCGATAAGTTTCAATATTCAGGGGTGCTGCGTTTGAGAATTACTCTTGAATCGATCAGAGTATGATGTTTTGAATCGACGTTGGACAATGCTAGACGTCTAATTCCGTTCTTACTATTGTCATTTCCAATCAGCCGCCCCTTTACATTGAGTCGCCGTATGGAATGGGCAGGGCGGCAACGAGATGACCCTATAGATTTGTAGCGGGTGGCACGTTTGGCTTCTGGCGAAATCATCCTTTCGCGAATTCATCCATGCAATTCCGAGCGAGTATTTAAAAAAAACAGTAATAGAACTTTATTAGCCTATATAATAGCTAGTCCACACATTTGCGTTTCTCTATGGCTGATCGCGTTGGCATCACGCGCGAGTCTTGACCGATTATGACGAAACGTTACACTGGTGGCCATCTTCCAGAAGCCCCGAAATCCTACCAATCTTTGTTTATTGCTTATGTTTTCGCATCATTGCTCCACCATGTGTCTGAAAATAGCTTCTGTCTTAGAAGATAATTTTTTCTTCTTCTTATAAATAGCGCGTAGATTTGATCTCGCAAACACTGCGAAACCTTGAGTGAGTGAGAATACCTTTATTTAGCCGTGAGAATATGGAGGGCGATTGCACCGCGGAAGGGCCTTTTCCGGAGGAGAGAATTAATGGGATCAATAGAGGCCGGTGCTATTTAAGTAGCACAATACCGACTTAGCCAAAACTGAAAGTTTTGCCTAAGTTTAGTTTCAGTTTAGTTGCACCCAGTTCAGGGCTTACTCGAGAGGTGGCGCCCGTGTGCCAGTGTGAATGTGCGCCACTGATTTGTGGTGTCTTCTCTCCTCAAGCGGGAGGATCGGTGGCCGAGTGCTTTAGCGTACCGCAGCTTGGAGCAAACAGTTGGGCGAATGCTCGCACTGCAGAACCCAAGGATCGTGGGTTCGTTCCTTATCCCCGCCTGTTTCGATCTGAATGAGCATCGTACAGGCGCGTGCGGTGGTTCATCACTACAGCGTGGTGCACGTTAAAGACACCAGGCTAGTGGTCCTACTGCACTGGCTAAAATGTTCATCTACAACGGACAGACGAGACGCCCACTGGTGCTAACAAAATAAATTCCGGCGGTCTAAAAAAATGCGCGACATAATTATTTATTGTCATAAGCGGTCACTGAAGTCACAACGCACTTGGTCACGGCCAAACGCAAACGTGGGAGCCAGCCTTATCGTCTTGTCCGCGATTGTGGTGATTTGCTGTGTCTCCGAAGACGGTTGTCTCGCTGCATCAGCGCGTCCATGGTAAGGTACCGATAATTACTGCAAAAATAACGATCAGCCCAAGAAGAATACTACATTTAGAAACAAAGCGATAGTCCGTCCCGAAGACCTGGGACCATTTACCGCGCGTGCGTGCCTGTTGAACTTTTCTGCCGTTCAAAACAAACCAGAACAAGGCAACCGGAAAAAAAAAGGGGGGGGGGGGGGTAAAAATCAAACGTTCGGTGAGCATTGTCACGTAAGGAGACGACCAGAAGCCTGATTTTGATGTATATTTTAATGTTACTGATATAAAAAAAGGTATAAGCAACTACCGAAGCAGATAAAGACGAATAAAGATCTTGGTACTGTGTACTGGATTATGTGTTTATTACCTAACTAGTTTCTGACACGATTGTTTTTTTTTTACAATATAATTAATATATCATAGCAACATGTCCGCCACAGAGCCTCATTTTATGATCACTGAATGTAAACAGCCGCATGACAACCCTACGAACACGATGCTTCCTCATAAATTGAACTCAAAATTGCTTCATCTTCCCAAAGTGCAATTTATTATGTTCGTCAAAAGCAAACATTGTGCTCCGGATCATCTATAGGATGTTTTATAAGGCTTTGGTGATGAAGGCTAGCGATATGTTTGCGTGTGTGTATGTTTATCTGGGTGACGAAACTAGGGGCAGAGTGGTTCGATCTAAAGTTTCTCTTGTGCAATTCTAGCGTTTCTTGGAAAGATGGAAGCTATTAAGTTTCAGTATATAAATTGTGTTATTATATACTGTCTCGAAAAAGGGGGTAAAAATCCTTTTCCTCTGAAAGGCCGCGGCTTTATTGCCAGAGGCAGATCAGAAGGTTTTATGACCCGGAAGTAAAAAGGCATATGAAGCGATAATAACAAAAACAACTAGTTTTCTTGCATCCTCGTCCAGATGACCGTGTCAGCCGATTTTAATAAGAGCACATTCTGTCAAGTGGGCAAGTCAACATGCTTATCTCGATTCTATTTTTATAGAATATAAATTGCGCACTTGTACGGTTCGCCGTACATGGTGGCAACAAAATTGTATTTATGAATATCAATATTTTGAATACTCTTATTTATTTACTGATTTTAAATAGTGGCAACAACAAATTATAAGAATGCAAATAATTTTTTGTTAATAAGATACTAAAATAATCACATTCTTTAGGCATTTTATAGATGAGGCACCATCAGGCAAAGTTACAACCGATGCTGGAAGGTGGTTACATGAAAGTGTGGTTCGGGATATAAATGAACTCTGAAAAGTTGTCGTTTTACGCGATGGTATGCCTATTTTGTGTTGATGACCGACGCGCAATAATATGTAGAAGGAAAGTATTAGTAGCTTTACTCGTAATGGAGGGTTATGATCGACTTTCTGAAACAAACACGAAGAAACTTTTCGACACAATGCAAGCGTAGGCAGGTGCAAACTATTGCGATGATAGTTATTAAGTATGAAGCGAACATATCTATCTTGAATTGCTTTAACGGCTGATCTAAATATATGTCAGTACCGGGGCCCTGAAATTGAAGAGGCGTATTTTTGTTCGGAGCGAACTAGGGTCTTATGGTGAAGTAGCTTTAGAGATATGGGGACGGAGGGAAATTTTCTGTTTTTGCATCGTAAACATTCGAGTGGCATTACATATGTTACGTATACTAACTATAAATGTAAAAAAGTGTATTAATAATGAACGCCCGAAAGATGATACTGCAACGGATTGTACTGATCAAAATTGGCAAGCTCCTCAGTGAAGGAGCGAACTTTTTCAACTATAGTTTAGTCGGAGTTACATGAATACGCTATTGTTTAGTATTGTTCTTACTTTGTGTTGAGAAGCCACATTTGAACATTTGATTTTCTAAAATGCTACCTAAAGTGTCTCAATTCCGACTTGCGAGAGCGACACTGCGCTAGTGAAAATCTTATATGAATAAAAATATCTTAGTTCCATAAACATATATGGTCAGATAAGATTTTATAAGAGCATAGAAGAACCGTATAAGAACATATAAAAACAATATACGAGTATATAAGAAGTGATAAGAAGCTGAGGCCAGATTCCCGAAACTTTCTTACGACAAAAAGTTCGTAAATTTATGTTACGACAAAGTTACAAACTTTTGAGTATTTCCGAAGCAAAATGTTTGTAAGTTTTGTGTAAGTTACGACGAAATCAGCCCTCTCGTAGGATTTCGTCGTAACTTACGCAAGCCGTGCAAACGTTTAGCATCTTGAATACTCAAAAGTTCGTTACTTTGTCGTCAAATAAATTACCAGTTTTTTTTTTTTTTTAATTTTCGGGAATCTGGTCTTTGAAAAGAAGTTTCTTTAACTTCTTATAAAATCGTATATTGTTCTTATATGGTTGTTGTATGCTCTTACAAGATGTTATTGGATTCTATGCGTTTATTGGACAAAGCAATTTTTTATACGTAAAGATTTTTTGCTAGGGTGCCTGTTCTAGCCTCATCTCCGAACACTTCTAAGATTACGCGAGTCTACAATGTCCTAAAAATGTCCAATTAATCGTGCGCCTGCGGGAGTTTCCGCTTTTCATCCTGCGGGACCGCTCGTGGCGTCTCCAAAATGCGGACCGACACGCACACTGTTCGCATCCTGGAATATTACTTCACATGCACACGACAAAGCAAATCACGGGGAAATTCGGTGGCACTCCGTGATTACGCCTAAGACAAAAAATACCCAAGTTATGTCAACGGTTGAACGTGGATACAAAGTAAAACAGGCAACACGCTTCCAAACGCTAGAACGTAACGCCTTCCCCCCGTGCCTTGTCCAGCAACCGGTGTGCAGTGCACCATAAAACACTAGCTAATTCTTACACAGAAGTAAGCGCAGACAGTAAAACTCTTAATGCGTTAGCATTAGTACCCTGGTACGTACGCTGACCTTGGACTGGCTTAGAGCACAGGTATACAAAGTTCGCAAAGTCGCCACGGGATGGCGCCACAGCCCCACTGGCTGTCGAAACTTGCTAAGAAACACCTTTGGCAAGCGCCGACAGATGGCGGCGGGGTGCCGAATATCACTCGCCGGCGATGTCCCTCTAGTTTTCCTTCACTGATTTCGGCGCCGCGCAGTGGGGGACGGCGGGTATATCACTGGAGGAGCGTCCCTTTCCCCTCCCCCTCCCCCCCCCCCTCCCCCCCCTCCCCCCCGAACCGTTGCCCAAGTACGCCCTAGCGCAGTAGTCTCCCACTGCATCTCGATTTCTAGGTCCTACGTCACGCCGTAGCTCCTGATAACCGGCTAATCCTGTGCTGCCGAGGTCCTCTAGGAACACGCTTAGTCACCTGATCTTCTTGCACCAGGGAGAAGGGTGGTTTCAGGAACGCTCACCGCGCGAAAAAAGGCATTCAGGCTGCATTCGCCATGCTTTTTTTAAGGCGAAGGTCTTACTTGTTCCATTGAGCGAAAAAGTAGCGTAGGGGTGCTCACGCTGCTCGGTTACAAGCTCGACCGCAAGCTGGGAGACTTCAAGGCCCGCCTTTCTAAAGACCGGGGCCCGGCCAACACCGGCGCCAACCCATGGGGGTGCTGAACTCCCTGCGTCGGCGGTAATTCGGCAGGATCGTCTGCAAGTCGGGCACGTGGGGAGCCCTCTCCAGGCGCTCGAGACCGGCGTGGTAGAAGTCAGCAGCCCATGACAGCACCGCGAAGACCACCACTGCGGAGACCGCTGCTAGGCCTAACGCAATTGCACATATAACATAATCACCATCCCTTTCATCTTGTGTAATACATCATCACATAATCTTCATTGCTAAACGCGGCACCGCGGTCTCTAAGGTAAGGGCTGTTGCCTTCCTGCGGTGCCGCGGCTCTCTGAGCAAATAAAGATTATTATTATTATTGTTATTATATGGCCATAAAATTACAACTGGATGGTACGCGCCGGTCAACCGTATGCTCAAGGACGACGCTGCCATTGGCGTCATCCTTGAAGTTGTCCTAGATGTCGTCTTAGACCTCTAGAACGACTTTACTTGTCCCAACACATAAAAAAGGGGCGTCGTTGTGCCCAAGAGATGTCCATAAAAATACGTCCTCATGCACGCTCCGCCTACGTCACGCTCAAGTGCGAAAGCGTGATTTCACCGCCGGAGTGCCGTGTGCAAAAGGTGCGCTTCGGATTTCATCATGTGCTTGTTGTGTGCTTCGTGCGATGAACTGTGAGGCGACCGCGTCTAGATTTATGTCCTCGACATCGGCAGCAGCGTCTACATCTACGCCGGCTTCCGTAGGCAAATGTGGCCACACACGCAAATGCGCCACAGCCTCCTTAAATGTCCTCCTTCAGACGTTGCTCTCGACGTCGTACTAGATGTCGTCCTTAAGGTCGTCCTAAAGGTCATCTATAGAAGTCGTTCCAGACGTCCCTCTTGACGTCGCCCTTTAGGACGACATCGTCGCCGTCGTCCTAGAGTCGTCCTTGAGGTTGTCCGAGACTTCGTCCTCGGCGTCGTCCTAGACGCCGTTTTCGACGCCGTCCTCGGCGTCGTCTCAGAGGTCATCCAAGAGGCCATACTTGGCATCGATCTCTAGGATGGCGCCCTCAACGTCGTCCTATACGTCGTCCTAAACTTTAATACGCGTAGAAACATGACTCGCAAACATTTCTCCCGCGGGACTATAAGACTTTCGTTTTCGTACACGTAAGCAGTCTTGAGTGCTCTTCTGTAATGGTTTACTTACTCTGTGAGTAGACAAGCGCAACTCTAGTATGGTGCGTGCAGCGCGTCTTCTACTAGCTTCTCTTCATTGCGTCCTCAAAAATGGCGTGAGTGTGATGCTGCTGCCTGCCTCGATCCTGGCGGTGGTGCTGAGCAGTGGAGGCGGCAGACGCCTGTGCTGCTGTAGGTCACTCTACAGCTTGACAGTGCATACATGCTACAGTAGCCAGGAGGTGGGACGCCGCGACGACTGCGACCCTTGCTTCCGGTCGAGCCCTTCTCCGCTACATTCCTACAACTGTAGCCGCCAGGATCGCGACACCCGACAGCATGACACACCGGCTTGCGGGACTCAATTCGGTTCAACTGCGGGACCGGTTTCGATGCACAGGAAGGATAGGACGCTAAACACGTTTGTCGAAGACCTGTTTCAAACACAGTACAAATACTCGCGGACGCCAAAGGGGTTGTCATCATCTTTCGCCGCTTTTGTTGTCGGGAAAGCGTTCTTTAGTTGGTTGCCGAAGTCACCGGGCGAGAAGCATCCACGAGAAAGCTGACGATAATCAGCGGACTGAGGGTACAGTGCATCGAACGTGTCTGTGTATAGTGTAATTATTGTTATTGCTATTTTTTATAGAAATATTTTTGTTACTTGTTAAATGCATGGCTGCATTTCAAAGCGTGCTCCACTGCACTGCATTTGGGGTGAAGCTTGGGACCAGCCAAGCTGTTTGTAAACAACTTTTTTTCCTCGTCTCCCCCAAAATTCTTTTTTTTTTTTTAATAAAAAAATGAACACTACGTTGCGGGAAGAAATACGACGAGGGAAACACGCCACCGTTGCGACCAATCGTCTCACTAGGAGCCCGGAGCTCGGACGCTGACAGTTTCTTTCGGGCTCTCCTTGGTCTTCCACCGTCACGTGTACATGGTGTTGCGAGCACCGCACCAACCTCGAATGCATCCCTTTCAAAATGGCGCGCCACCACCGTCGACGGAGGTGGTCTTTCGCCCCACAAACCGTCGGAAACAAAAACAATTTTTTTTTAAGGGGGGGGGGGGGGGGGGGGACTACAGGAGTTGCGCGTGACGGTGGCTTCATTTTTCCTTTTTCAATTGTTTTCTTTCAGAGCTTGTTTGGAATGTTGATCACGCCGAGGAGAACTTTGTCTGTCTCAGTACCGGGTTGGAGCAATCCCACTTAAAAGATAAAGCCAGCGTGTGTTGCCATCATCAGTAGGGAGTTTTAAAAAATGTACGCAATTTTAGCGCTAATTTTATGGCTTACGTTAACGCAAGCTACGTAAGAAAGTTTTAGAAAAGGGTTTCTTCGCCGCGACGCAGTAGCCCAAGCACTTCGCGCCTGCCACGCCACCAAGATACATTCACCTATTTTTTATTTAACACACGAAATTCTGTATGTAACTTTAAAATGTTTTTTTTTTTTTTTATTTAAAAAAATAACATTTCAGATTTGTACAAATATCAGTGCGAGACGGGAGCGGCCAACCTGTTGTGTACTTTGCGTCTCCTCGGCAAAAGAGGTATCGTTTACTGACCTCCACGCACACCGTACCTTTGAGGAGAAATATTCGTGCGTCGCAAGCATCAAGTTGCAGGCGATTGTTGTTAACCTTACTAGGCTGTCCAAACCCAGTGCAACGTCGTCCTGTGTTGAAAATCGCTGTCGCGAGGATGCCGCCTACGTCGCGCTCACGACGCACCCCAAAGCGGCCGCAGTCGCGGTCCTGGAAGCCGCTGTTCTTTTAACTGTGTTCATCTTGGCTTTAGCCAACTTCTCATCGCGAATCCTCCTTGAAGGAGCGTCAAAGCTCTTTAGACGCAATTTCCTAAAAAAAAATATATATATATGTACAGTGCTCAACGAAACGAAATGGGCCAGCGGAACGCGTGGCCTCCAGAACTTGCTGCGCCATCTACCGATAAAAGACGGGCTGCCTGGTGACGCGAGTCGCACATGCGCAAAACTGATACGAGCGCTCAGCGGCTGTTCGCACACAGGCGCGCAACCCCCGATAATCTGCGCAGGCCATGATTTTGCGGAGTGACCACGTTTATTTTTCCTCAGAGACACTGTCGTGATGATGTGCATGAGTTTATCTTGCTTCAAATATTAAAAAAGAAAAGATAAAGCTTCATTTTTTATTCCATAAAAGATTGATGAGCCAGCGCGTCCGGCCTTTTGCAGCTATAATATATTAATGCAGATAGTTTTATTTTTTCGTGGTTTTATTCAATTTTAGCGAGCGTCTGACAGTCATTAAAAAGCGTGTGCTGTGTCAACATAGTTTATTTGACATGTTACACAATGCTGCGCCTACCAGAAAAAAAAAATAATATAAGTAACGTGCTTGTTTTATTATCAGCACCTTACTCTAATATTTGCAGAACTCTCCATTGGCTTCACAAATAGCATTCATGCGACGCGGAAGGGATTCATAAAGATTCACCACCAACTCTGGACATTGCCGCAGCCTGTCCCATTCCTCCTTCACAGCATCCCATAGCTGGTCAGTCGTGACGGAGTGAAGTCCTCGCCGCGATAGCTGGATCTTCATGTTTCCCCAGATGTTCTCGATGGGGTTCATGTCAGCCCCTTTTGGGGGCCATGGCATAACCGCCACTCCGCGTTCCTCTAGAAGGTCACGCACACGATTTGACTGATGAACATAACAAAGGTCATGTTGAAAAAAAAAGCATCCGTCAGGGAAAGGTCCCTCAAGAACGTAAGGAATGAGCTCGTGCTCAATGACGTCGCAATACGTTTCGGAGTTAAGCCTCTGGATTCTTACAAATGGACCAAGTCCTTCCGCTGACAATGCCCCCCAGACGTTAACGGTTTGTCGCCCACTCCTGCCCACACGCTGCAAGTAAGGGGCATCATACCTGAAACATCAAAATCACAAATTATAAGATCCGGCTTGTTAAAAATTGTCGTGTTGCTCAAAAGTAACATACCGTGCACCTCGCGGTCTCCAAACTTGTTTTCCTTGGTGCCAGTCAGTTGAGAAAGAGGACTCGTCGCTGAAAACAACGGTTTTCCAGTCTTGAATCGTCCATGATGTCTTTTCCATGGCAAACCGCAGGCGGATATCTTTTTGTCGAGGAGTTAAAATTGGCTTCTTGCACGCAGCATAGCTCCTAATACCCGCTTCTGCAAGACGGCGTCGCACAAGTTGGTCACTGACATTCAGACCAAGTTCGCCTCGAATGTCACGGGCCGTAATAAAAGGCTGGTCGACTGCAGCCGCGACGATCCATCGATCTTCCTCATCGGTAGTGGACCTTGGGCGGACGTCGTGAGGAGCGTCATGGATGCGGCCGTTGTCGTCTCGAAACGCCGTGAAAATTCGGGCCACTGCGGTTCGGGTCCTTCCTGTCATCCGGGCGACTTCTCGTTGGGGCATTCCCGCGCGGCATAGGGCCACAATTCGCCAGCGTTCGTGAATTGGCACTCGCGACGGCATCTTCACGAATGGATACTGATGGCAGTGAACCGACAATTTATAGAAAAATAAATGTGAAGTGAAATGGCACTGTGCTTTTTATTAAAAGAAAAAAAATATTGCCCTTTTGTTCCTTTTCTTTCATATTTGAGACAAGATAAAAGTATGCACAGGGCGTCAAACAGATCGCGATAAAACCACGCGGCGATGAAATAATAAAAAAAGGCTATCACTCTGCAGAGATTACCCATCGGGGGTTGTGCACAGCGTGGGAACAGCCAATGAGCGCTCGTATCAGCTTTGCACACCTCCGACTCGCGTCACCAGGCAGCCCGTCTTTTATCGGTAGATGGCGCAGCAAGTTCTGGAGGCCACGCGTTCCGCTGGCCCATTTCGTTTCGTTGAGCACTGTACGCTCCAATAGCTGTAGTAAAGTGGTAATTTGAGCTAGTTGGTACATCGATCCGACGTTTTGTGCGCTGTTTAATATTAGCTAAAATAGCGCATGCAAAGCGCAAAACGTGGTTGGCGTTCGGCGCATGCGCAGTGGCGACGACGCTATTTCTTCGCGTACGCAAAGCTTTAGCGTGCAGAAGTCTAGAACTGCTTTGGGAATCCCCAGCCGCCCCAAAAGGTAAACAAGCCGCGAAGCTTGCCAGAAGCGGCACACGGGTCCGTCTTGGCATCGCAGCATGCTATAGCTTCGCGCTCGTTCTTAGAAGCTGCAGAAGGCGCTGGTAACGACGCTGACGCAACCTGTAGGCGGCGCTGCGTAAATAGACTAGAGTTGACCTTTGGGCGGAGGGGCAGGAAGAAGTGTAAGCGAAGGCCAACGTAACTAAAACACTCAGCTGGTAAACTCACCCTTGAAACCTGGGTCGCTGGCATCCACCGATATCAAGCTAAATACAATAACAGCGCCACCTTTTAGCGAGTCACTGAATGTTCCTAGAGTACCGAAACTCCCAGGCTCGAGGTGCCAAGATGGCGATTCAAGCTTTTTCTTTACTGTGGTTACCATAAGCTCTTCGAAAACCTGTTTTTGTGCGAAAAAAAACAACAACAAAAAAACGAAGTTTTTTTTTTTTTTTTTTTTTGTAGGAACTTTTATTGGAGACGAGAACAAAATGACAAGACCGTGATGTTTGCATAAAATTTTAGTGTACAGGGTATTGCGGCACGATTATTATTGTTTTCATATAGCCATGTCTTACCGGTGATTTCAGGTAGCATGTCCGAACGTTGGCGCGTCCCAATTTCGGTTATCATTCGCTGCGCGTCCGCTTATGAGATGCGGATTGTCATGGCAACCGGTTGGCGGTCGTTTGTTCGTGGGAAGCATCTCCTGTTTAATGCGCGCCCAGAGACCTCAATTTATTTGTGGTCCCCGGTGTTCGAAGCCTGCGCCATGTCGACGTCTACGAAGGAGCAGTGGTCCTTATTCAACGCTCCGGCGGACACTCCGGTGTATGCTATTATGGACAGCATTCAAGCCGTCGCCGGCGAGGACGGCCTGTTGTACCTGCAGCACCACACTGGACCATGGTTCATGGCAGCGGTCAGTACCATGGCCGCCGCTCAAGGAGTTTTAGCACAAGGGTCCTTGTCGCTGGGTAATGTGGAAGTCCCTCTGGGGCCAGTGCGAGCCCACGTTGTGTTTCTGTCTGCGTACCACCTTCCCCCGTACGTGTCGGAGGAGGCACTGGTGCAAGTCCTCGCACAGAACGGCAAGGTGAACACGATCAACTACGCCACGTTTTGAGACCGCCCGAACGTCAGGACCGGCACCCATGTGGTCAAGACGGAGATGTCGAAACCGGTCCCCAACTTTGTCCTCATCCAGGTACACCAGGTGATGTTCGACTACCGCGGTCTGCGCCGCGTATGCAGTCGGTGCGGGCTGGAAGGCCACATCGGACACGCGTGCAAGACCCCACGTTGCGACGGATTCGGCGTTTTTGTGCATGCGAGGGCAGGTTGCACGGCCCCTTGCCACCGGTGAGGTCACGGCAACGCGACCACGGACTGCGTCCAGCGTAAGTCTTACGCCGCCGCCGCCGAGCAATCCTGGAAGACACGCCCACGGCCCCCGTAGCGAGTTGTCGCCCCCCTCGCCCTCCCAGCCCCCGAGAATTCCGGTGTTGACTCAGACCCGTCCATCCGCCCAAGGACTCCACCACCTCTCCGTGTTGTCTCGGACTCCAACGCCTCGTCCAACGCCGGAGTTTCCAAGCTTCGGGTGTTCCATCGAACACGGCCACCCCTACATACAGCCAAACTACGGACATTCCATGGAACGCGGCCACCATCTTCGGCAGCCAAGCCTCACGCGGTCCATCGAACACGGCCGCCATCCCCGGCAGCCAAGCCTCGCGCGTTCCAGCGGACGCAGCCGCTACTCCCGACGTACAGTCGAACCTCAGGCGCTTCGTCGAACACGGCAGCCACCCTCGAATCTGGCAACACTGATGTCGACGATTTGAGCGATGATTCCGACCCTTTTTTCGTCGCTGAGGAAAGCGACGTGACTGCAGGCCAGGGGCATCCACCCTCTGCGCCAAAGCTTTTACGACAACGACGCAACGTGAATCGTCCGCAGAATCTGCATCTCCCGACGCCGACATGCCAGACGACCGCTCGGATGCCAAGCGCGTTTTCTCGCCTGCTGGCGGCGGCTCGGACGCGACTCCCGCCTCGTCAGCTAAACAGAAGCTTCTCGGCGTGGAAACGTTTGACTGTGAGGAATCACTGCAATTCTAATAGGCTCTCTGCCATGTTTGCTCTTTTTTTTTTCAAGGGCGTAAGCATTTTGCGTTAAATGTGCAGGGTTTTCGGAATCCGAAAAAAGCAGCGCGAGGTGATTCACTTTGCCCAGTCCAATCACTGGGATATGCTCTCTTTGCAAGAAACAATTTTTCTTCTGCCCGGGACGTGGCAGAATTTTGGGCCCGTTTTCCGAGTCCTTGTTATTCTTCTTCCGCAACGTCTCGCGCGCGTGGTGTTGGCGTTTTAATATTCTGCACTTCGTTTCTGCGAGTTCACTGTGCGACCCGGACGGCCGCATCCTTCTGTTCAGTTTTTTTTTTTTTTCGGGCATGCCAAGTTTCGGGTTATAAGCGTCTACGCTCCAGTTCGCATCGGCCACACGCCGGATGGGGATTATTTCAGAAGCCTTCTGCAGCATATACCCGCGGGCGATTTTTTCTTCCTCTGTGGGGAATTTAACTGTGTAACAGACTCCTCGCGACACGTTCGCGGGCTTGGTGGCGGGCGGAATACTTCTGACGCCAAGGGGCTGGTTCGGCTTTTCGGGCTTCACGAACTACGGGACGCCTGGGTCGAACTACACGGTGCTGCGTACGATTTCACGTGGTCGCGGGGCCCGTCGACGAGCCGGCTGGACAGCGCCTATGTCCAGCAATATCTTGCATCCCGCCTGCTCAGCTCTGAGGTGCTTTCCTTTCCATCAGCTGCGGGCTATGTTTTAGATCATCGCCCAGTTTACGTGGTTCTTGATGTGGCATGTTTTTGTACCCGGGCGGTGACACATGGCCTCTAGACATCTCGCTACAGCTGGACGAACTGTCCATTTCCAGCTTTACGACAATCGATTCGGGCGTCACTGAGGGCCGAATCGGACTGTCATTAATGGCGTCCACCGCCCAGTTGGACGCCATTAAATCGGACTGTCAGTTTTTCGCGACGGCGGCTTGGAAGTTGCTTCGGCGCCAGGTGACGGAGGCCCTCATGAGGTTGTCCGTCGCATTCGTATTGTGCAGCGTGGTGGTGTGCGCACCTACTTGATGTCTGAGTACCTCGCTGTTCTTCGTGATCGCCACTAACGTCTGTTGAACGCGTCCTCTCGAAGTGCTGTGGCGCAGCGGCTGCGTGACCAGCCGGAGGAGGTCCCGGGGGTGCTCCGACGGCCCCTCGTACGTCCCCAATCTATATCTCGCGGTCGATAGCTTATCGGAGGATCCCCGTGAAATCGGAGTGGTGTTCCGAAAATACGTTTCGTCTCTCTTTTGCTCGGAAACCGCCGTGAACACCTTGAATGAAGCCGAACGGGTTCGCCTTTTCTGCGGAGATCTCCCGGCCTGCCCTGTTGATCTGGGCTCCTCTCTGTTCCGTCCTGCAACCCTTGACGAACTCTTTTACGTCTGGGGGCTATGAAGGTCGGGTCTGCCCCAGGCCCCGACGGCTTACCAGCCGGATTTTACGACTTTTTTCGGGATGTCCTTGCGAACCTCCTAGTCCTACTTGTGAACGGCTTTCTAGAGACAGGCGACGTTCCGCCATCCTTCAGACGACGTCGCGTCATTTTCCTTTCAAAGGAGGGTGGCTCTCCATCGGATCTTGTGGCTTGGCGACATATCACTTTGTTAAATACAGACTATATGATCGTAGCGTCTATAACGCGTCTCGCGTTTCCGTACGGTCATGTCCCATGTGGTGAGCTCAGTTCCAACGTATTCGGTGCCTGGGAGGAACATTGTTGCGTCCCTGTCACTCACACTAACCTCTTTTCCTACGCGAAGTTTACCCATCTGTCGGTGGCCTGTGTCTCCCTCGATCAGGCGAAGGCTTTTGGTAGGGTTGAGCATCGTTATCTGTTGGACGTCCTAAGAGCCTTTCGCTTCAACGAGACTTTCATTTCGTTACTTCATTCCCTATACATCGGACTGAGTGGCCATTTGCAAGTCAACGGGTGTTTCCTTCCGCCTTTTTCAGTAAGTACGACAGGGCTGCCCGTAGTCTCCCTTGCTCAACGTTTTTGGCCTCGATTCGCTTCTCCGACCTAATGCATCCTGCTCCCGGATTTGTTTCTTTCCGCTGCCCGGACGGGACACGGTCGTGGTTAGCGCCTACGCACATGACGTCTGTTTGTTTGTCCGCAAGTCTGACAGTTTTGAGGCTGTTGGACAGCTGTTCTTGGAATACGCCGCTTTCTGTAGAGAGTGTTTAAACACTACGAAGAGCCAGGCTTTGGAGTTCGGAAGTTCCCCTCCCGCTCTACCTGCGGACATCATGGTCTTAAACGAGCTCCGAGTTCTCTGTGTGTTTTTTGACTCTCGTGGAGTGGCACCCCACACGTGGGAGGTCATGGCGTCCGCGGTCGAACGTCAGGTTGCTGTTGCTGGGACCTTTACGCTCTCCTCTGCGGCTTAGCTTACCTTGAAAGAGTGTTTTTTGTGGGCAACTTTTCTATGTTGCTCATACACCACTTCCCCCTCCTCGGTTCACCAAACGTGTCAACTCATGTCTCTTCCAGATTTACTGGAGCAGGCGCACCGAGCTGGTGACAAGGTCGGTACTTCGCCTTCCCACGTCGCTGGACGGCAGGGGCATGCCCTGCGTTGACACGGTGTGCCGCCTGCTTTCCCTCCGAACTGTTCTAAGGGTGGACCACCCGGCACGGTCCCTGGCTCTTTATTTTCTAGGGCCCTCGCGCCGAGTGTTTGTTCCTCGCGCGTAAGGCAACCTTTACCCTAGAGCAGAAGGAACGCTACCGTTTTACCAAGCGGCAGTGGCTTCACATGAAGAGTTGAGGCAAGCGTTACCAGACCTCGACGTGTGCGAAGTGCCATGAGCTCGTGTCGTCGAGGAGGTCTGCGTGACTCGGATCACACGTGAGCAGAGAGATCGGGCGAACGCCTTTCCATGGACCTCGTTGGTTTGTCGTCGCCTTCCCAGACCTGTGGAGGATTTTGAGTGGCATCGGGTTGAGGTGTTCTTCCAACAAGACAACGACTCCACCACTGGGGCATTGTTCCCGACCCCAAGTGCCCCAGCTGTGGGCAGGTAGAGACACACACACGTTTTCTTTGATTGTCCCGTTGCGCGCTCATTTTGGCACTTGGTGCACCATGGCTTCTAGGGTATCGGCATCTGGAATTCTGTGTCGGGCGGTAGGTGCCCCCGCGAGCCTTCGTCCTGCTCCTGTTGGCAGTCGGCCAACTGGTTCACTCGCAGAATCTTTGTGCAGCAGTTGGCCAGCAACGACTGTCTCGTGCAATGTGGGCCGTGCTCTGTCGACTGCGTGGTACCCTGCTCCGCCACCTAGACTCCGAGCTGTTTTGGTTGGGTGAAGAAGAGTTCCTCAGGCGGTGGTCTTGTCGCTACGTCCGGCTGGTTGGTGGTCGCATTCACTTGCTTTTCGCGCCTCTCGCACAGGTGTTAGAGGCGCGGGTGGGGGGTGGAGGATTCGAAGTTAGCCAGCCGAACGCTACACCTGGCTGACACTATGATTTAATAGGTAAAGGATAGAACCCTCCTCGTGTGTGCTGATAACAGGTAAGAAGCGGCCATGTTTGGTTCGCTAAGTTACCTTTGATCGTTACCTCCACTGCTGGCTCTTTGCAGCCTACATGCCCCTATGTATACACGTTTCCCGGTGTGATTTATATCTTACAGTTTACAGTGTTAATACATTTTTCGTCAACCCTAAAACACTTTCCACCGTATATGTCTCGGCGCCAAAATAGCCGATTAAAGCCAAAATAGAACCGTCAAAGCAAACGCTATCGATTGCGTCCCTAGCCGACACAGCCGTGCAATGGACCTTTTCCGAGAAGCGTTCTGCGCACGCGCGAGCGCCCGATGCCAAGCGGCGGAAGTCGGAACGAGAAATCGAGGAAATTCGGAAGGAGGTTCTGTATCAGTGAGTAGAACACGTAACTGTAGCATATATATAATTGTGTTACACAAAAAAAGAACATCGACGGAAAGGAAAACACGACGTTTGGGTGGACGCCACGGATGCCCCTTTTTAAAGTCGCGTTGGGCAGGCGCCGCTGCTCAGAGAGCGAAGAAACTGGTAGCGTAGCTCCCATTATCGATTGGTAGCGGAGGTAGGTCACTTCCTCGATTTTTAGTTCGTGCAGCCACCGCCTGGTGCCGTCGGTATGTGGAGAAGGTCCATTCCTCGAGTGGCCGCCGCGGGAGAAATTGCGGCGTTGCGATCGGGTTTAGCTCGGTTCAGGTATACTGTTTCACTGAGCAAACTTTTGTCCATTGAAATAAACGAAACTCAAACTACTTTCAATCTGTCCGAGTCAAAAGCAGTCCAATTGTACGTAAGGTCGCAGTAGCACAAGACGAAACTGCAACCTGTCTTTCAATTTAAAACGCGTTCCATTTCTCTTTTTGGGGAAGTGGTCTAGTGACCAGGAGCGAGGAGGGGAAGTGGGGGGAGGGTGTAGGGAAGGGGGCCGCATGCGGCTTCCTCCTCCCGCCCCCCCCCCCCCCTCCCCCACATGCGGCTCACGAGCCGCATGCGGGTCATGAGCCGCAGCTTTGCTACCCCGGGTCTAGGGTATCGCAATGTTCGGCGATGGCGCTGCGCTCATTGTCAAACTTCCGCATGTCGTTTTTGTGTTGGCGGATTCGCTTGGGAAAGTTGTTCATGTTGGCGACGTAAGCGAAACAATGTAAGCAAAGCATTTTTTTATTTCATAACTACATTTTTTTATAAATAAATAATATATCTCTATATATATATTTAGAATTTTAAGTTCTCAATCTCGTTGTGATTTTCTTTTTCCTCATTCAAGAAGAACAGTTTAGGAGCTGCTGCTGTTCGGCGTGCTTTCAGTCATCCTTGAAGAAGAAACGGAGTTGGTTTCGAAACGTCGGGTTTCATTTCGAGTTTTGGTTGGAGTTACAATTTTCGGACTTTAATTCTCAACCAACCAGGCGGATTTCTGCCGAATATGTTTACTTTCAAATATATACTGAAATTATAACGAGATTGATCATAAGAAACTCAATATCGATTCTTTGGAATTTACTCATTAAGAATGCAATTAAATTTGCTCATTATGAACTCCATATGTACTCATTTTAATTTACTTATTAGTTACTCAAACGAGTTTTATCATCAAGAAGTCAAAATCGATTATTTTGAATTTGCTTATTGCCCCTGCAAATGAGTTTTATTATTAGGAGCTCAATATTGATTATTTTAAGTATACTCATTAGTGATATAAAAGAAGTTCTTTCATTCATTATTTTGAGCTTAATCATTTGTCATGCGCTTGAGTTTTATTAGATGTCAGAAATCTCTTTGGCGCATCATTAGAAATTCAAACGAGTTTTTGTCATTGAGTAGTTGACATCAGCTGGTTTGCGCCCTCTGCTGTTGAGGAACCCAGCAAATGCATAGCTGCAAATAACCATGACTAGGTTTATTTCTCTCAGAATAAACATTTTCTCCGATTCCTTTGTGCAAGAAATTGAATCCAAAACGTTTGACATTTTCGAGAGCGTAGCGTGCATTATAATATCTCTAAGGTAACTGACAAGGTGAGAACAAGAGGGAGGAGCTTCGACTTGTCTCCCCTCAAGCTTTAATCGTCCCCGTCCCCCCCCCCCCCCCCCCCCCCCTCCCTGCCTCTTCGAGATCGCTTCAACTTCCCGTGCAGACCAAGCGCGCGCGCGCTTTTAAAGTACGGTGGAAGGCATGGGGCGCGTGCTGAAGGCCGGGTGCTTGAAAGACATGCCATGCCGTTTTCACTGTCAGTGACTATAGTGAAGTAATTGAGCCTATTATACTTGTCACTTCGTACCGTGCCTCGTCTTGTCGTGAGTTGTCCTAAGCAGAGAAGTAACATACCGGCTAAGGCTCGCTATTGTGGATTTATCAACTTCACCGAATAACCATTACTCGTACCATTCTGCTTGAAACACTGTTTATAATTGATCAGACTTCCAAAGTCGCGATACCAGCATACTGGAAACCTTAATAAATGCTGAGTTGGTACTTGCCAAGTGAATGCCTTTCTTATGTACGGTATATAAGGATGAGGAGTTATCAAGGGAAGTTCGATTAGTGTGTTGTCAGTGCTTTGTGATGTTTGTGTTGGTATGCTTCACTTGCTTTGTTTCTTCCATGTTCCATGCTTTCAGGAATTATAAGACCAAATTTAGAAAAAAATGTGTAGGATTTATGCGCTCCACGTGTCGCTGCGCCCTTCACCAAGGTCACATGACACGCGCACGGCATTGGATTGGCTCCGATGTTTCGTAGCGTCCACTGTGAAGTATGGTGGAAGCTTCGTATGAAGGACAAATCCAATCGAACGCCTGTAGATCAGAGGGACACATCCCAAATGTTTACTTCTCAATAAACTCTCGTGTTTAGACAGCCCGAGTCTTCCGCGGTTCGCTCCTAGCACGAGCAGGAGCACAACAAAAACGGAAGACAATGAGCTGAACCCTGGAAATTCATCTGGCTTATGATGTGATAGACAGGGAAGTGGAACCGTCGCAAGAGGTGAGAGCGTTTCTGTGATTCATGCCCATAAAGCGCTGCATAATCGCCATGCTGTGAGCAGTGCCACTGGAACAAGCCTCTCTCGACAGACAACACCCGAGACAAACTCCCGATCATCACACCACATCTTCTACCTCATTTAAAAACGACCCGATTCTCCCACCTGTTCAAAATGCGGAAATTGCCCTTCCATCCCTTACACCTACTTGCCCTGTATCCCACCTACCCTTCTCCCATCCCTTTTCTAAAATTCGATGCAGACGACGGGAGCGCTGTGTTTCTCACAGTTTTCTGGAGATATGTACGTGTTTTTTGCTGTTTTTATACTAATCGGATGCATCTAGTGCCTGGAAAAGGAAAACCTGATGATGCCGAGTAAGGATGTACGCGGAAAGTGCTCTGCCCCCTTCATGGGCAGCAACAGCTCCTCACTTGCTGTGGACCCTGCGAGCGCCGTTTCCATAGCAAATGCCTAAACATTCAAGGGGACGACTACGATTCCTACATGACCAAGGGAGTGAGTGAGTTCAAGTGTAGATTGTGCACAAGGCGGAGTTAGCCTGAAGATGATAATCGTAAAGCTAAATCATCGGCGAAATTTCTTGAGACTGCGGGCTCTGACTATGAAGAGTGCGAATCATCTGACGCTACACTGAGACAGTGCTTCTGCGCTATTAAAAAGATCGTATTGTCGCTTGCCAAGAAAGTGGACCAGCTTGTCGATACAGTCCGATTCCTTCGGGATGAGAATGCGGCCATAAGTGATGGACTGGGAAAAGTGAGCAACCAACTTCCCCTGCTCACTCGTGTCGCGCCTGACAGCGTCTATTCCCCCGAGGTCACGGGAAACCGACCAAGCTACGTCAGAGCTGCACGAACTACCATTTCAGCTGTCCGTCGTCCTGCGGCTTCTTCTTCAAAAAGACAAACCATGACCCCAGGCACTGCAAGGTCCCGTCATGATCACACTGGATCCCCTGCTGGAGTATCAAGCCCAAAGGCTATCGCAAGCGCTGAAGCAGTTGTTGAGCCCGGTGACGGGTTTAACATTGTCACTTATGGCAAACGTTGCCCTCCGCCTGGAGTGAGAGCCCGGTTGAACGCCCCTGTTGCTTCTGTACCTCGTCCACCTGCCAAGCGCACTCCATCTGCTTCCAGGCTTAATCCGTCCACTACGCGTAAATACCTTAAAGAACTTGTGTCGTCTACACTGGAGGTAGGCTCGTATATCTGTACAAAGATCCGCAGCAAATATGGTACCTATGCTTCGCTCCATATTAACACCACTGTTTAAACGTTCAGCCGCATCAATAACTCTAGTCTGTGTCCTGAGGGATGCTTGTTTAGGCCTTTTGGGGGACCACTGCCTGAATCAGTACATGTAGAAACTGCAGATAACATGCCTCAATGAACAGTTTGCAGATGTAGTACCAAAATGGTTGTGGTTTTAGGACTAAGTCTGACATATGTTTTAAAACAGTTTTAACTTTAAACTTTGGTGTATTGTGCATTACTGAAACTTGATGCACCAGTTCTATCTCCAGTCTTGAATACTTTACGAATGTCTATCAATTGTTTCGATGTGACCATGACTCGACAGGTTCATCAACGACTCTAAAAAGGGGCGATACAGAAGTCTTTATCATGTTTTCGACGAACTGATCTTGAGGTAAATTAGAGCATTTCGATTGAAGTTCAATTAGCTTATGAAGCTAATCTGCCTAACGGAAGCTAATATTTCCTACCTCGTTCTGGGCTTATTGCACTAAGCTGTGTCTTAAAACATAGAGCTGCGTCGGCTGACTTTACAGCTTACAATGTTTTAATTTTCGTTGATTTTAACTTGCCTAGAATTGAGGGGGATTTGCACTTATTCAGTGACGAACAGACTTCTGGATGTGAGGAATAGCTACTCGATTTTGTCAATTTTAATAGAGTTGACCAAATAAACCTATCTATAATTGCTGCCGGAAATATTTTTGATCGTTGCCTATACAATATCCGATTGGCATCGGAGGGCACTAGCGACGATCCTGTTGTTTCTAAAGAAAAGTGGCATCCCCCTTTCTAACTTATGGTTTCAGTCTCGTGTGTTAGAACTTTGAATCAGTAGCCTCCGACGTACAATTTTATTCGCGGTGACTACTTTGGGTTATACACACATTAAAAAAAATACTGAGTGGAACGATGTTTATCAAAGTGATTATGTTGACCGTACTATTTCTTTGCTAATGGATATCATGAAGATTACTATGGATCCCTTTATACCGGTAAAACCATGTGGATGATTAGTAATAGCTCTTGTGGTTTTCCTGAGATCTCCGGCAGGCACATTTCCTGATATCGCGGTTTTACAAGCACTACAAGTCTTCCGGTTTGGAAAGATGGCACAACTTATTCAAGGAGTATCGTTCCATGGTGAAGATGTTTCTCAAAAAAGATAACCAGATGTGGGAGGACGGTAATGAGTCTGACCTAAATAGCCGCCCTGACCGACTTTGGTGGTATGTTAGATACAGCAAACCATCTAGAAAATGTGAGGCCATCATAGTGAAGACCATCTCAGGTTTAACTCCCGATTCTCTCGGTGTTTGCAATCTGTTTGCTAATTATTTCTCCTCTATACGAATCCCATCACACCCATGCTGGTTATTGCAGCCACGTGTCAAGATACGTTCCACCTTACGTCCACTCCTAAATTGACTTCTGAGGACGTCATTTCCGGGATTAGGGAACTTGCTCCAAAAGATCATGCGGGGAAGAAGGGATTCCTGTCATCATAGTCAACGGGTGCTATGCAATACTGGCTCCCGTGAAGTTACATATCTTCAATATGTCACTAAGACAAGTGCGTTTCCACAGGCATGAAATAACGTTTTGATTGTTTCAGTCCACAAAGCTGGAAGCAACATGTGTGTTGACAAATATAGACCAATTGCTCTGCTCTCTAATTTTTCTAAGGTCTTTGAAAAATCAATTTTGGAGCATATTAGTTTTACCCTCGGAACATATTAGTTCTCGTTTTAAGGCGATGCGTAGTCTGCGCTAGTATAGTTTTTGTTACGGGAAATCTGTTGAGACAAACTTTACAATCTTCTTGGAATTCGCAAAGCCTCTCATCGAATCCCCACGGCAGGTAGATGTAGTTTATTTTGATTGTTTTAACGTATTTGATCGTGCAGATAACAGTCAATTGTTAAGGGGGACTCACCTCATCCGATTTTTATGAGACTTACTAATTCACGCCCAACTGTCCCAAAATTGTTTTTGGACTTCAAAACTTTTTTTTTTAGTTTTATTACTGTTCTTAACAGGATGTGTTGCTTACTTTTAAGATATAACTGTTCTGCGTTGAACACAAAATAAAAATGTAAAACCGCTTTTGTCCATAGAAATGCATAAGGAAAATAAAAAAAAAAATTAATAAGTGCGAGACCGTTGTCAATATCAAACTGACTTATGCCGTGGTGCTTGTTTTGTCACTCATGGATGTCAAATCATATTCCAAAGAAAAAACAAAAAACTTGCGTAGCAGTTGGTCACGAAACTAACAATGTGATATATGAGTGGGGCAAATTTGTCCTATATGGCTCTGTCTGCCTAGCAAGCACGTCTTTTTGTATTTTGCGCTCGTAATTACTGTATTTTCTTGTTTTCGTGACAGGAGGCTACGCCCAAAGCCCCCCTCCGTTTCACGGCGCGCATAAGCCAACGACACGATAGTGTCACGGGCTTCCCGTTTTCCCCCAAAGCATCCGGTCTTCTTCTTTGAACTTCGCTGAACGCTTTGTCAGCTCTCTTGGGTACGGAGGAGGCACGGGTGGTACTGATGCTGGTGGTACTAGGCTGGTGGTACAGATGGCGTCGACGCCAGATTGAGAGCTTCGCAGCATTCTCAGAGTAACCTGACGACGTTATAGGATCTCCTTGTCATTAATATTTCGGCTGCGTGTACTGTTTTTATTTTTTTTAACTGCCGCAAAGATATGACGCGTGTATTGCGTGTTGTTAATCACAGTTTCATAATTTAGTGTGTCATTTACGGTGGGAAGGATAACCGATAATAAAAGAAGGGACACG
Organism: Ixodes scapularis; assembly: GCF_016920785.2. Lineage (NCBI taxonomy): Eukaryota > Metazoa > Arthropoda > Arachnida > Ixodida > Ixodidae > Ixodes > Ixodes scapularis. Next base: position 69,318,217 of record NW_024609880.1, on the reverse strand, counting down.
GCGACGAGAACAGAGTGAGGTTTAGTCTACATTTTAGGCAGTCGAGCACTAGTGGGGCGGGGAGGGTGATTCGGCCCGGGGTGCAGCACTCACGGGGGTGCAGCTGGGCAAAGAAATTGAGGTGCAGCCGCGGCGATCCACGAGAAGGTGGGGGGGGGGGGGGGGGGGGGGTGTGTTGCGGCGGGCCCTGCTGCATCTGTTGAGGAACCAAGGAATACGAAGGCATTTACGCTAGACAAATCGGTCGGTGCGACCTTTTCCTTTACTGTTCGTTTTTCAGACTGATAAAAAATACAAAAAGCATGAGCTCCCGCCACTTCTCTTCTTCCTCATCGTCCGGTTGCAGCATCCTCCCGAACCTGAAGCTGACTTGGACGAATTTCCAGCAAATAAAGTTTCTGCGCGGGTCTCTTTATGAGCGTACCGTTTTGCTGTTTCACGAGACAGGCACGAACAATTCCGTCAGTTCCGGGGTTCGTCTCTACGATTCTCCCCAGTTCCCAGAACAGCTTGGATGCTCGGTTATTTTCCACTATGACTACGTCGTCCACTTTCAGGGAGCAAGTATTGGTGACGGGATATCGATGAGCTGACCGCAACTCCAACAGGTACTCAGACCTCCAGCGTTTCCAAAAATGTTCCATGATTATTTTTCGATACTGGGACTGGCGAGCTGTTTCCTTCTTTGTCACGCATCCTGGGCGGTCGTTAGACAAGCTTGTTTCTGGTAGAACTGTCAAACTTTGCCCTATTAAGAAATGTGCTGGCGTGATGACTGATGGCTCTCCTACTCCCGAGTAGAGATATGTCAGTGGTCTTGAGTTTACCATTGCTTCCACCTCTGCAAGGACAGTCGTCAGTGCTTCGAAGCATAGGCTGCTTCTGCCCAACACTTTCTTAAGTGCTGTCTTGACAAATCGAACGAGCCTCTCCCACCACCCGCCCCACCATGGAGCGGCCTCCACAATGGACTTCCAGTTGATTCTGTGTTCTGCAATGTATGATTTGAAAACTTCTTGCTCCAGTGCAGCCAATGCCTTCTGGATGTCTTTTGATGCTCTCTTGAAGGCTAGTGCATTATCAGAATATATGTGTAGTGGTATGCCTCTTCTTGCTATAAAACGCCGCAAAGCAAGCAAGAAAGCTTCCGCAGTGAGGCCCTTTGAGAGCTCGAGGTGAACTGCTCGAGTGGAGGCGCATGTGAAAAGTACGACGTACGCTTTGCTGCAGCTACCGTCGTTTCTTTTTGCGTACAGCGGCCCTGCGAAGTCGACTCCGGTTACCTCGGACGGCTTTGCCTTCTTGATTCGATCTGTCGGTAGCGGAGCTTGCTCAACAGCAGTTGGCCTCGCATTCAACCGTGAACATACGAGGCAACTTTTTATTACCTTCTTGGTCAGCTGCCTAGCACGTATTATCCAGTACCTCTCTCGTAGGTAACACATTGTGCTTGTTGCTCCCCGTGCATAACCTTACAATGAGCGTGCATCACAATTAGCTTGACAAAGTTATGGTCGTTCGGTAATAGGACTGGATGTTTCACATCGAGACTTTCCGTCAACCTCTGCAGTCGTCCTCCGACCCGCAGGATTTTGTTTTCGTCAAAGAAAGGATGATACTCTGCGAGTCTCACATTAACCTCCGTCGTATTTTTCTCGCGGAGTATAATATCCGTCTGAAACCTTTCGTTTTGTATCTGCCTGATCCAATACTGCTCTGCTTTGTCCAACTCTGCCGCAATTGATCCACCTCGTATTTTGTCATTTCTCGTCTGAGCGTTGTTAGCGAACCCAATGACCCAGGCAGTGATTAACAGAACCTTCTGGTAATTCTCGTAACTTCTGGTGTCGAACAATGATGGAACTTCTTGGTCTTTCTCCAACAGCATATGTGTCTCTTTTTTTACTTCGAGTTGAGGCGTGTCTTCCAAAAACACTGAAGATTCAGGCCGTTCGGAAGGTTCTTGACTGAGCCAACTCGGCCCTTTCCACCAAAGAGAGTTGGTACGAAGCTCCTGAACGCCTAGTCCTCTGGTCAAGAGATCTTTAGAACGGCCGACGACCAAGGAAAAACAGTTACCATGTTAGTTGTTGCAAAGACGAGAGTGGCACCGATAAAACCTTTATCACTGCCTAGGTTAGAGCTAATGGGGCGAATATTAGAGCCAGACTCCTACGATACATAAAACAGTCATATTATGACGTGGAACTTGATTACATTATGTGGACCGACTCAACGGTTGCCCTCAGTTGGGTGAGAGGAGTCCCTGAAAAATAGAAGCCATTTGTAAAAAACAGGGTGGCAGAGATACGCATCATGACATCCCCGGACCACTGGAGGCACTGCCCCGGTCAAGAAATCCGCCGGATTGTCTTGACCGGGGCAGTGCCTCCAGTGGTCCGGGGATGTCATGACGCGTATCTCTGCCACATTGTTTTTTACAAATGGCTTTCATTTTTCAGGGACTCCTCTCACCAAACTGAGGGCAACCGTTGAGTCGGTCCACATAATTTAATCAAGTTCCACGTCATAATATGACTGTTTTATGTATCGTAGGAGTATGGCTCCAATATTCGCCCCCATCACCTCCAACCTACGCAGTGATAAAGGTTTTATCGGTGCCACTCTTGTCTTCGCAACAACTAACATGGTAGCTGTTTTTCCTTGGTCATCGGCTGTTCTAAAGCACGCACAAGATCCGTAGGCTTTCGTGCTTGCATCTACGAAGACGTGCAGCTGTACTTTCTTGGCTCCTGCCTGGATGCCTCGCTTGGCATGTCTTGGTATACTTAACGAATGCAGTTGAACAAGGTCCGCCGTCCAAGCGTGCAATTCAGTGATCAAATCAGCGGGGAGTTCTTCATCCCAGCTGATTCCCAATGTCCACAGCTTCTGAAATAGCAGCTTAGCTGTTAGGACGAAGGTCGCGATCAATCCAAGAGGATCGAATACTCCTGAGGCCGCCTTGAGGATGAACCATTTAGTGTCCGCATTTGCTGAGAGGAATTCAAGCAAAGCTTCAACTTTGTAAATAAAGCAGTCCCCTTCGTGTTCCCACATCATTCCAAGTACCTTGGAGATTGGTGAAGGTGAGAGGCTTTTTTCTTCGGTCATAATTTTTGGCTCCTCCTTGTTGAACTGCTCCTGCAGTTGCTCATCGTTCGCAGTCCATTTCCGGAGTGTCATCCCTGCCTGTCTCATGACGCTCTTGGAAGTGTGGTAGAGCCTCACAGCATCCTCAATATCGTTGGCTCCGAGCAGTAGACCATCAACGTAGAAAGATGTTCTGAGTTTCTCTGCTAATTGTGGGTCTTCTTCGCAGACCAACTTCAAGTGATGTTGTATTGTAGCTATGAGCATGAATGGACTAGACGTGGATCCGAAAGGAACCCGAGACATCCTCCACTCTTGAATTTCTTCCTTGTTGAAAGGGAAACTTGGCTCCTCAGCAAACCAAAGGAATCTACAAGCATCACGATCATCTTCACGGATGGCAATTTCTAAAAACGCTTTCTCAATGTCGGCGGTCATTGCAACTGAGTACCATCTAAACCGAAGCAGGACCTGCAGAAGCTCAGGGTTCAAGTTGGGTCCTGTTACTAGGCACTCATTCAACGACCTGCACCCTTTGGCATGAGAAGATGCGTCGAATACGATCCTTAACTTTGTTGTTGTTGCACATCTTCACGTATTACTTCTTTATGCGGCTTGTAATACATGACCTGCGCGCTGTCGCTTTCCTTTCTGCTCTTTATCACCTTCTGCATGCCCATCACGCAAATACTGTCTCATTGCATGATCATACCGCTTTAGTAGTCCCTCTCTTCGTGAGATTCTTCTCAACAAGCTCCCTAGACGTAAAATGGCAACTTCGCGGTTGTTTGCCAGCATATCAGCAGCGTCTTCTTTCCACGGCAGAGCCACTTCGTATATTCCGTTTTTCTTAATGATGTTTTGCTCAAAGTGTGTAATGGTGTCTGCATCAGTGTCTCCGAGCTCACTGTCGGCAACTCCCATTCTGTCTAACTTCCAGGACTGTAGCGCCTCTTCCACTTGGGTTTCTTTTGTCTTCGCTTGAAGGACACATATCATCAGACTTGAATCCCATAGGAGCCTTCCCACCTGTCTTGAAGGACCTTGCAGCGTCTAGCCCATCTTTGTGTTGATCGCTACCAATCTGTCCACATCTGCGCACCTGATCACGTCTCCTGTTCAGAACTTCCACACCTGGTCGGATCCAATCAAAAACAGTTCCAGGAACTGTTTTTACACCTGGGAAAATCACGTCGTCTGCCAAATTCTGACTGCTTTCTCGCAGAAATCGCACAAACGGGATGTCAGTTGTTGACGTAGATACGTCCTGGCAAATGACCGGGATGGAAATTGCTTCAAAGGTTTTTTCTGTATTGTCAAATTGACTTTTGAGCTTTACCTCCAGAACGGGACTGCGCTCTATAACCTTCGAAGCATTACTGGCGAAAGTGTTGAGTGCTATCTTTGTTCTCCGCAGGACTTTTAGCCCTAGGCGTTGCGCTACCTCTTCTTTTATAAATGTGCGCTGGCTGCCACCGTCGATTATTCCCTTGACATAGCAGCTGCCAGCGTTGGTCACTAGAAATGCCTTGAACGTCTGTAGATATATGCATCACTAAACTTCTTTTCTGAGCGCGCGCCCGAGCTGGATGCAGACACGCAAATCGTGTCGTTACCTTGGGGCGAACGTTCCTTCATCCGCCTAACAAACTCAGGATCGCACATTGTGGTTCCATTTCTGGCTCTGCAAACTGCGCAACTGAGGTTTTTTCTGCAATCTCGTGCTCGGTGACCTTTCAATGTGCATCGGAAACACCTCGAGTCTGTTGATAACAGACTTAATTTTTCCTTTCTCTATTTGCTGCAATCACAAGATAGCGTGGTGTGCTTCTTTGAAGGGCAGAAAAAACACTGAGAATGTGCAGCATTTGTTGCGTTATGAAGAGCTGATCCTGATGCAAACGACTTTGCCTTCGTCTCGTGTTTGCCTCGAGCATCCTCAAGGCTACTTCTTTCTCGGCTTTCTACTTCCACGCGCAGGAAGCGAAGCATTCCATTCAATTCGGTCACTGACTCCGACGGAGTACCCGCTGACCTTGAAGTTCCAGCCGCCGATCCGTCTCCTTGCTCTTGAGCCGCTGCGTTAGTGAAAGCGGTGTTGTTGACTTGCCTGTGATACTCCACTGCAACCTCGTAAGGCAACGCCCTAACAAGAATGACACAGAGCATGGCTGAAAAACTTGACGTGGGAACATTCAAAGAGTTTAGACACCGAACGTTGAGTTGTGTGGTGTCATACAGGTTTCTCAACCCTCTCACATCATTAGCTGAAGCAACGTGCGGTAGATTTCTAAGGACATTAAGATGCTGCCGCTCTATTCTCCACTGGTCTCCAAGCCTCTGTTGCAAGATGGTGCTCGCTTCGACATAGCATATTTTTGTTGTTGGTAGCCCGGCAATCGCCGCAGCAGCATCTCCCGTTAGACACCGACGAAGGTAGTGGAACTTATCAGTGGTTGTTAAAGTTGCATTGGTATGGATGGCTCCACCAAACTGCTCCCAGAATGTGAGCCAGTTGCTTAGCTCTCCATCGAAGGTAGATAACTCCAGGTTTGGAAGCTTTGGTCCACGTCTCGCTGCGTTGTCTTGAATGCCGGTTTGGTTTCCGGTGCTTGCCGCCGAAGCTATTCTTCTCTGCGATTGTAGGCATTCAATCTTGCTTTCCCACTCGCTGATCACCATGACGGCTTCGTCTTGGTATTCTGCACTGGCGGTGCACTCACTTTACAGTTCTTGGATTGGAATTAGCCGCTCTATCTCACCGTCAAGTAGTCGGAGCTCTGCATTGCTGGTAGTGAGTCTGTCCTTGATCGAACGCACTCTTGTTAGGTCGGGGCTGGGATCCTGTAGAACTCGATTGGCGTCGTTCATTATCCTAGTGTTCTGTGCCCGCCGAGCCGACCGCCTAGCCTTCAGCCTTTCCATTGATTACTCGTATTTACGAGGTCGTATGGTCGCCTGCCAAGGTTCCGTCGCTGTTCTTTTCCCAGTGGTCTGCTCCCGCCAAGGAACTGCTAAATTCCGTTGCAGCTGCAGGATTGAAATTCCCTGCGGCGTGTAGCTTGGGCCCTTGTAATGCGGGAGTGTCGTGGGTTTCGGCACCGTGAGGAACCAAGGAATACGAAGGCAATTACGCTAGACAAATCGGTCGGTGCGACCTTTTCCTTTACTGTTCGTTTTTCAGACTGATAAAAAATACAAAAAGCATGAGCTCCCGCCGCTTCTCTTCGTCCTCATCGTCCGGTTGCTTAGCATCACCGTTTATGCAAACAATACCGGCTGTCTGCGCAAACAGGTAAACACGCAAAACGCGTTGCGTGCCGCACGCAAACTTTCCAAAATAGCGTGCGTAAGCAACGCGCAAAACTGGCTGTGCGGGTGGCGCATGCTCAGTGCAGACCAGCAACTTTTTTGAGTGCACGGAAGGCTACGACTCTATGATATACTAAAACTCCCTTGTGTTCCGCGGGCAGCTACTATTGGGAACCGTTTTTACACAGTAAGGGAGACGTAGTTGTTTGGGTGCTGGCATAAGTGTTTGAAAACGGTTTCTTCCCAGTTTATCCCGATTACCTAATGTCTCTGCAGGCAGGCCTCGCATACTTGTGTTGCTACGCGCCCGTTGTACGCAATCAAAAAAATTTCGCGCAAGGGTTCCTCGATATCTGACAGTTGCCATTAGTGATGAGCTTTGTTTCTTTTCTTTAGAAGCAGCCCATTTTCGTTCTACCTAGCGTTATAAACAATGCAAAAAGGTTTACTTCTGGCGCTTGTTCTCACTCTACTTTCAGGAGGCACTTTGAAATGAACATGAGTTGCAGCAAAAAGTTCCTATCTGTCTTTTTTTTTTTAAATATCCGTGCTTGAAGAGTAGAGCTATGAGCGGAAAGTTGTGACGGTAGAATTTTGTTGTATCTGACTCATGAAAACGTCGAGGGGCAGCTACTGCTTCAGTGCAAGGACTACTAAAAAAAAAGCAGAATAAACCATAAAACAAAAAAAAATTGTATTTGGTCATAAAAGTAACGAGAAAATTAACTGTCTACTTCTGAAGTAAAGTAACATGATGCTTTTGAAAATCGATAAAAATAAACGTATTTAGTTACTTTTTGAGCGAGTAACGAGTAACAGTATTTAATCACTTCTTGGGGGGAACGTGTACATGTCTGTATGCGCGTAGCTTCTATTTTGCTCTCAGCTTATGGGATAATAGAGTATAAAAATTACAGTATCAAAACAAGAGTGTTGCAGGGTAAAAATATTCCTTGCAATCTACAGAAACATATAACGGCCAAAATAAACAAAAATGGTTTTATATTAATGCGTCCCAACCAACACATTCACCCGACAATTTTATTATATCTATACACTTTTAAAACAAATGTTGCCATAAACATTCTTAAGTTTGCAGCTCTGATCGCTCATGTAAGAAGGCCGACAACTCTCGATTTAATTACCGTAGCCCGGCTTCTGCAACACGGCAACATAATAAGAACTGAAAATATATTCTGGAATGCCCATTTATATACTTTCAAAACACATGGAAATATGCAAGGCAATGAAGCTTGTCTAAAATGTTTTGAGTCTTCCAATAAAATCATGTTCAAAAATCCTATCGACTAAATACACTTCCTTCATGAAATTTTATTTCTCTGGATGAACAGGTTGTCTTTTCATAATTCTCCAAATATAAAGAGAGTGGAGGCTAGGTTGCACCAAAATGAGAGTTGGAGCTCAGAAGCTATGTCTTCAAAAAAGCTCATAATTTCATTTTCGACAACGCGAAGTCATAAAAGTTCCATATTTCTGAAAGAGAACCAAACTGAGAAATACCGATACCCCAAATATGGCGAAAATAATCCTTGGAGAAGGGGAACAGCAGGGACAAAGGACAACCACAAATCTCCAAACACAGCTACGTGACTGGTGCGCGACCGAAAAAATCCGCCTTGTCCGGATATCGAACCCGGGACCTCTCCATTTCCAATGAAGCGCTCTACCAGCTGAGCTAAGCAGAGCACTCCACTGGAAATGGAGAGGTCTCGGGTTCGATACACGGACCAGGCGGATTTTTCGGTCTCGCATCAGTCACGTAGCTGTGTTTGGAGATTTGTGTTCGTCTTTTGTCCCTCTTGTTCCCCTTCTTCGGGGATTATTTTCGTCATTCTTGTCCAGCTCGCTTGCAACTTTGTATTTAATTGCATTAAAACCCCAAATACAAAGCCCACAAATGCAGATCCCAAATTATGTCCCACTTCCGGGTACAAACACTGATCAACGCTTACCTACTGCAAAAAGATTGATTGGAGCTCAAAGTTAACCCAGGCTTTACCTGGCATCACGAACGTTTGGAGGAGCTTTTTGAAAATGAACGTTGCTTTTTATATCAGATATGTTTTTTTTTTTCTATATATTTTTCGTTCGTCACCTCAACTTAAAACTACCTAAGAGAATTTAGATAAATAAATGTAGCTCTGTCTCTTTTATTCCAGAATTAAAAAAAAGAAAATGTTGGAGCGCTATCAGCTATTTTTAAAATAGGCTTATATTATCGGGTCAGCTTCAGTTTTACTTGAAATTATCTATCCTTAATTAAAAAGGGACTAGGCGTACCTGTATTTGATGAATTGAGGGTGAATCCTTTATTAAGCTGAATTTCTGAAGTCAAAGGTTGCCCAGGAGTGACTGGGGCAAGAATTTCCTCAATAGATTCCGACTCCGGGTCCCGGCATGGGTCAGAGGTGGCTGGTTTCTTCGTCCCAAAAAATGAATAGTTGTGATCGATGTAATTTTTCCGTTTAAAAGAGTTCCTGATATTCCATTCCATATTTTATGACGCGTGTTGTTCAGCGATGACATAAAAAGAAAAGGAACGCCAAGATCTTCCCAGTGGTTTCACGGAAATACACCAATAGAGAAATCCTAAGCTGGCAAAAGAGTGACGCTTGCTACAAATTTTTGGAAACAACAACAAATATACGGTTGCGAGTGTGGACTGAGCGGTCTCTGACGCGCCTTTCTCCGGTGTCAAACTGTGAGACAGTGAATTATGGCCCGAGGGTCAGTTGCGTTGACGACTTGGTGCGAACTTGGTTTCGTGCATCGTCCAAACGCAGACACCCGGCCCCTGACTCCCCTGTACCCCCCCTTCCCTTACCCCCTCCCCCCTACCTGCTCAGAGGGTCATGTTCGCCGCCGCTCATGGTTTGCTCTGCAGTGAATCGTCTCGACAACGTTTGGTTTATTACACAGGCTGGAGATCTCCGTTCTCGTGGCCAAATGTCCTTTGGTGCGTCGGCTATGCTGCTCTCGGCGAGGCTATCGCAAAAGCAACAACCCCCGCGTCCTCAGCACGCGGGGCGCGGAGTTAGAGATAACACAGGAGGAATTAGCTATTAAAATGTAAAGTGGAGCTAGGCTAGCGAAGTTCCAAAAACGGGGTGCGTTTCGTCTTTGTCTCGTAGAAATAATTATCGTTATTTCCCTTTTTCCTTAGCACGACTTTTCCTAACCTCCCAATTGATGATCGCACGGCCCCGGCCACCCGCCGCAAACGACGATATTGAGGGAATATTTCGCCGGACAAGTGGATGCAGATGTAAGAATACGGAAGAATGGAAGAACCCGAGGGGAAGTTAAGAACTTGCTTTTCGGGCCGCTTCACCAACTTTCTTCTCGGGGCTGGAGTCTGTGCTTCACCGTTGAGCGTTCGTTGCGGGAGATTGCGATGTCCTCTGAAATGGGTGCGCCCACCCCCTCGATCCCCCCCCCCCCCCCCCCCGGTTTGAGGGGGGGGGGGAGGGTTGCAGAGGCAAAAGTAGGGTTTGGTTGCCCTTCTCCTTCCATTTGTTTCTTCCACAGAATGGGGGGCAAGATATCTCTCTGTTTTATGTTTTGATAGTTACTCTCGATTTTATTTTTAAATTGCTTTCGGTTGTTTTTCTGCTTGTCAGCGAACCAACAATCTCCCCGCTTGCTGGGGAATGTTAAAATTACGCACATTGTGCCCCGAGTGTTGGCCCTGAATAGTCACACTTTCATTGACGTTCCTTCAGCAAAAGAAAGTTAAATCACAAGCATACAGCTCGTGCGTCACGGATCTGATATGTAAAGCAATCGCCTTCTCATTCGTCAATATTTTGTTTTCCGGCGGTGCCGGCATTTTCACCTCAGGTCCTAAAGGCGACTCCAGTTCTCCTTTGCACTCAAATTTATCCGAGTGCCTATTTTAATTTTATGAAGTATTTTAGATGCTTTATTCAAGTGGTAACAGGGTATGTGTCATCTTTGCAGGCACTATGTCAAACATCATATAAGTTCGCAAACAGCTGTATCAGATTAAATCAAGTGCATAGACACAGAAGAGTCGAATCAGTGCCATAACAGTCGCAACAATTTTAATATATAATATAACATAAATTTGTAGATAGTAAACACCAAAGCTAACCTAGCACAAAGCGCGTTTCAACACAAAATATTTTAATCTGTACTGGAGATTTGCACCGACAACAGTTACCATAACACTCACTTGTCGCTTCGAAGCGTCTCCACCGCACAAAAATGCGAAGGCGAATGCGAATGCGACACAAAGCGGTTCAACAGCTTTTCGATGACATCCGGATGTTCACTGGATTGCACTTGTGCTAGAGTGACATTCTTAGAGATAATTTTTTTTCAGCTTCTTCATCGGTATCTTCAGATGGCTGACATCTTCATTTTCAGAAAAAATCTCGAAGGTGCTCTCACACTAGTGAATGATGTTTAGTACCGAAATCTCTATTCCGGTCAAAGCTAAAGTTTTGGAATTATTCTAGGACCTCAATATAGCTACCAATTTGTATACATTTAACCTGAATTGTTCGCGGAACCATTTTTCGCGAATTGTAGGTGATTTGCGAAAGCTGGGTGCTGAAGAAAATTAATCCGTTACAGTATTTGAGATATCTCTTTTACGACGTAGCAATAGCGTTTTCACACTAATAGAAACGTTCGCACTACCAGACTTAAATAAACGTCACGAGAATTACTTACGGTTAAACACATATTAAAGTACACGTCATTCCCTTTCCTAATTTTTGCAAGAGATATTTCTTGAACGCATAAAGAGGCAACGGACAGACGAAAACACGTCAGACACGTCTGTCGTGCCTGGCGTTTTTGCGTCCGTCGTAGTGTCCTTTTTGCCTTAACAAAATACCTTAATATATTTTGCTCCTGTACATCTTAGCTGCTAAGACTTCCCCGTTGTTTATGTTAGCTGCTGAAATAAGTGGGAATGCAATCCGTTAATGCATACGACCCACTCGCATATTCGCATATTCTCGATGCGTTCGTCACCTTCCAGCGGTCACGTTTCACTTGCGTTACTCATATCTTTCTCCGCACCTTGTCACGGGGAAAAGGGAAAAGCCGATTTGCTTTTTTGGATGATCCCTTTGCACAGTTGAACACAGCACCACGGCATCTCTTGCTGAACAGAGCCCTCGGTCCTTCACTCCGAGTGCATCACACACGGCTGCTGCTGCTGCCACCGATACGGAGAATAGCCACAGTATGGCGGCGCCGCGGCGCGAGACTGGTCAAAGGGTATCTCCATCCTGTCAGCGGAAGCGGCCGGCAGATGGAGGTACCCTATATAAAACCTGTGTCAGACGGGCACGTTAAAGGCCTTCAGTAGGAACCCCTGTAACCAAATCGGCAAATCAGCTCGCGATCTCGTGCTTATCGGCATGCGCTGGTTCGCACACCCTTTAAAAGGAGTTCGCTCCGTAGGCCATTAACGCCCCCGTCCGGCAAGGCTACAAAAGGTAAGCAGCGCTACCTTGTACTCAAGGAGTAAAAGAGGACAAGGTGATAACAAAAATGGGCGGATTGAACATTGTCTTATCATCTGAAGAAGTATTTGTTTTCTCCCGTAAATGAGAACACGATCCCTCATATATATATATTTTTCTTTTTATATTTCTTTACAGATGCCTTTCATTAATATAAATTCCAAATAGTTAACTGGTCTAAGCCATCGTGAATCGTGAAATCGCCACAGCTCCCATTCTTATAGCTCGGTTGGTTATATTGCACAGGAGGGAGGATCGAAAGGGCGGAATAAAGCGGAAATGATCGAAGCACACTCTTGATTCTTTCACTGACGTGTCTTAGGGTATAACTAATCCCGTCACGTGTCTAGCTGTCATTAGCTGCTGAAATCTGAAATCGGCATAGTGCATTTGTGCTTTTAATTTCGACATCCAGGCTGCGCCGGATTTTGCTGCACGCCTGGATAGACGATAGTTTCTCATTCATCTCGTTCGGGTCTTCTCTACTGGGGGGCGTTACCTTCCTTGCATCTACATAGCGATAACTGCGGTGACTGCGCCGAGCTAGCTTCCGCGTAAAGCCTATCAGTCGGTAGTGATCTCTTCGGAAGCAACGGTGACAGTCGCACTGAAAAATCGCATTCTCCGATATGACTCCTGTACGCGCATAATCGGTGATCTTGTCAATTCTTCGGCACGCGTCGTTTCCCTGGGACGCAGAAAGCCAATTGGCACAATCTGCATCGACTTTGCCGGGTGCCAGTGTTTACGGGCAAAGCCAATCTAGACTAAGTATTCCATCGGGGTTTTCTCAAACCCCCGACTTTCTTTGGAAAGGAATCGAAGCGAGAATATGCACCAGAATTTCCCATGAACTCATCTATTTACGGAGAAACATAACGTAAATCATATTCTTGAACGTACTGCTTATTTCTCGATCGTGAGAAAAAAAAAACGACAAATAAAAAGATAAGCAAGAAAGGTTAATATATAACGTTAATCTCAAGTTGAACATTCTGTCATAAGCTTGACTTTCGTCCAGTCAATCCACTCGCGCTGTATGTCTGGACGGGTGTCGAAGGCATAGTATGTTGTTCACTTATTTTGCATATATTGCTCCGTTAATAAAATAACTTTTTTTTTTAGATATGCCTAATGTTATGGCATGCTCTATTCTCGTCAGAATAAGATTAAAACTCCCCAAAAGACCACTGAGTTCATAAATTATATCAATAAATAAAAATAGATAGACACCTCGTAAAAGGAAGGTGTAAGTGTAAAAAAAAAAAGAGACAGCAATCTCCTCTTTGTCCGACAAGCGTAAACTAATATTTGACCTAGAATAAAATGTTAGCAAACTTCGCATGAACCTATGCATGCGTCGTCTAAAATAGACAGGTGTTATAAATACATTCGTTCTTTCAAACCAAATTTACTCTTGCCCGAAAGGATCACAAAGTTACTTCGGTTCAAATATTCTATCAAATTACCAATTTAATTAACTGGTTAAAGCATTTCCTTGGAAATGTTCGCCCCGCACGCGGCTTATATTAAAAGGGCAAAGTCTTAAAGTATTATTTTAAACATAGCAAGACAAGGCTATCACAACATATTTGGCATCGTACATGCAATCGTTTTCAATAAGAGCTTAAACAGTAATTCTTCTTTGGCGTGCTATCGCGAACAAAATAAGTTTAAATATTCCTTAACGCTTTTTGGCGTACATGCCAGTTTTTGAGAGAGCTACATATGGCTCGAACTCGGATTGGAATGCAAAGTTGATGTCGCATACTTCAGACTATTTGACAAATTGAAAAGTAATGGAGCTTGTGGGAACCGCTGGCGAAGAACAAGACCGAATCGGCCGTTTCCGTTTATATTATTTGCGATAACAAAAGCCCCACATAGTTCTAATAATTTATCATACAGCCAAACGATATCTTGTGTACCCAGCCTTCTTACATAAACGGCCACGCAACATGTTGGAGATTGCAACAGCCAAATTGAGTGGTATAACTGAGTCGAAGTATAACAGTTAACAAAAAGTTTGAGCGGCTAATAGGCGTGCGAATGCAAAACGTTTCCCTCTTTTTTCACAGGGAGGAGGGGGAACGGAAGAAGAGGGACCTTAGTATCTCCCATGTTAAATTTCAGCATTTCTCTGCCGCAATCAGGGCCAAAAAGGAGCCTCTTTCGAGTGAGAAATTGCGTCGGAATCTCATTAGGCAAAGTTAATCTCGAACTCACTCGGGGCTTTGCCTGCTGCGTTCGCCGCCTCACAAAATGGGGCAACTTTGCCAGGATAGCCTAACGTCTCTCCGAAGGGCCATGAAGGCTACGCATGGGGAAGCAGAAAGCTGAAAGGACGACCGACTGCCCAGAATGTGGTCCGGATGTAAATTAAATCGAACGTACAGTATACGTAGGAATACGCAGTGCGATACAATGGCGTGCACTGCTATATAGGCACCGACAGCGTAAAACGCATGACGTGGCGAATCCAGAGAACCTCGCTCCGCAGCCAGTAATGTTACGACATTCTTTGATATAAGAACACCAAAAAGGGATCGCGAAGCCGAGAGCGTGAGCATAATGAGCAGCGCCCTGCGTTTCTTAGGGGAGGTTTTTTGGGGAACTGTTTCTCTCCCTCCGCTCAATATGCTTTCCGCATCAATGACACCGCTAGTGCGCATGAGTTCCGCAAGACTTCTCTTCAGAGGATCTTGTAGCCAGTTACAGAGAGCGTTGTGGGACGCCGCATAGCGTTTACCAGCACTCCCTTTGTTCCACCTCCAAGCGGCCTTTGGAAGGGTCTCCTCATTTCTGCCGCGTCGCCCTTTCGAATCTACAGCCTCCAAGCTTCACACCGAGGGGAAGACGAGGGGGGGGGGGGGGGGGGGGGGGGGTTGGCGTTAGCTGAAGTATTGAACGACTATTTCATAAACATTGTAAAGAATCATAACGCTGCCGATGAATTTCCATTTGTGAAAGATATCTCTGACAACTTTTCTTGCCTCCCCCCCCCCCCCTTCCCCACTCTCCCGTCCCGACGCGGATGAAGTGGCAGCAGTTTTTAGGAACCTTGGAAATAACAAAAGTACTACGATAGAGATGTTCAAATCGAACCTCTGAAACTTGTAATGAAATCAATTGCTCCTCGTTTAACACATATTTTTGATTTGACGCTTCAAAATGCCCATTTTCCTGGAAAAAAAATGCAAGTTGCTAAGGTTATTTTCAAGTCTGGGGATAAAAAGTGAAAGCCGTTTACAACTCCCTGTAACACCGAATAAGAGCGCAGCTCTTGAGGAGGAGGAGGGAAGGGTACTGGGGAGTGAAGTGACCTGGGGGGGTCACGTGACCTTGGGGAGTCACGTGACCATGCCGATGATGTCATCAGTGACGTCACTGATGACGTCATCAGTGACGATGACGATGCGGACTCCGATGACGTCATCAGCGATGATGACGATGACGATGCGGATGTCGGTGACGTCATCAGTGACGTCACTGATGACGTTATCTGTTACGATGACGATGCGAATGCCCCCCGAAGTCACGTGACACCCCCAGGTCACATGACCCCCGCCGAGGTCACGTGACCTCCCCGATGACGTCATCGTCACTGATGACGTCACCGGCATCCGCATCGTCATCGTCATCATCACTGATGACGTCATTAATGAGGTCACTGATGACCTCACCGGCATCCACATCGTCATCGTCATCATCACTGATGACGTCATCAGTGACGTCACTGATGACGTCACCGGCATCCGCATCGTTATCATCACTGATGACGTCATCAGTGACGTCACCGGCATCGGCAACGTCATCGTCATCATCACTGATGACGTCATCAGTGACGTCACTGATGACGTCATCAGTGATGATGAGGATGACGATGCGGATGCCGGTGACGTCATCGGGGAGGTCACGTGACCTCGGCGGGGGTCACGTGACCCTGGCGGTGGTCACGTGACCTGGAGGGTGTCACGTGACTTCGGGGGGGGGGGGGTCACGTGACTTCAGGGGGTCACGTGACTTTGGGTGTCACGTGACTTTGGGTGTCACGTGACCTTGGGGGTCACGTGACCTTGGGATGACCTTGGTTACGCCGACGGCGACGGCGACGCCGCTCAAGCCGGGAACGGGCCCCTAAGAGCTGCGCTCTAAAACCACCTAAGAAATTATATACCTGTTTCTATGCTCCCAGTGTTTTCAAATGGGCTAGAGACAATAATACATCCCAGATGATACGGTTCTACAGCACTAGAGCGCACGACACAAGAGCGCAGACAGTAGAGCGCCGACAGTAGAGTGCCTCGACGTTAAAGTGCGCGTCTCGAGAGCGCCTCGACGTTAGAGCGCTGCGACATTAGCGCGCGCGACTCGAGAGCGCAGCGACATTAGCTCGCGTGTTATTATAGCTCCCGTCACGAGAGCGCACAACCAGTCCAGCGCGAGTGGCCCTACTTCACCGACCACTTGTTCGGACATCGCGTGTTTAATGTGAAATTGGCGGGGATCTACACCGCGGTATTCAGGAAGGACATTGCAAAACGAGTCGACGAAATTCTGGCTTGTGACAAACCAAGAAGTGTTACAAAAAGCTGACAGCAAAAAAAAAAAAAAAAAAAAAGAAATGAATATCTGTAGCTTCCATTTCCGAAAAAACAAAAAAACAAAAAAAAAACACTGCATTTGACCTATCTTGATAAGTTCTTTGATCGTAATTAATAAAGGTCACCACCGACCTCACTATTTTTTTTTCTTAAATTACTTTAAAACTGTCAAAAGGAAAGAAGCAACATGTAACATGCTTTATCGTATTCTGGGATTTTCAAGATCAATTTCGGGAAAGGAGCTCTCGTGCCAAGTGTCATATGCCAACCATTCATATTGTCACAAATGACAATTGGACAAAACATAGTGCGTGCACACATTTGCATGCGAGAACCCGGTCTGCTAATGCGGTCAAGGTCACCCTCTCTTATGGGCTTCTCGGAATCTGGCCGCGGGAGATCTCGACGCATTGGTGCTTTGCCTCTGAAGACGTTTTTGTCGGAAAAAAGCTGGCCTACGAATCCTACCCCCCCCCCCCCCCCCCCCAATCAATGCATTAAATTTACTACCCGTGGCTCTAATTGTAATCTAAAAGTTCGGTGTCTATTTATTCTAAAACTTTTCTGTTCGAACTTTTATTTCTGTCTGTACTGTGGTATTTTTTCTTCGATATTCATATATTTCTTAAATCTTCGGTATTCGTAAATTTCTGAATGAAAGCACTCTCATTCGGCCCTAAAAGATTGGACTACTTTCTAAAAACAAATGAGGACAAGCTACGGTTCTGTATTATGCAAATAACGAACAAAGCGATAAACAATTTTTTTTCTTTGTAGACTCTTTTCTAAGACATTCAGAACGGGCATTGGCTAAAGGTTGTGCTCTACAACAGAAGGTGACGTGGTCACCGTGCCCGATCCGTCAACGAATTAAATTTTGGAAAGCAATTTAGAAATATATTTCACAGATTTGCGGGGGAAGTTTTTCTCAATCCGTCAAAAGGCTGGAAAGCTCCGCATCCGATAAAATTGCGCTGAGCTTTCCTTCGATGAGTTTTTTAGCTGTGAGGTTTCTTCATTACGGTCATGGAAGCCACAATACTATTCAAACATAAGCTAGAGGCGTCTAAATACCCGCCAAAAAGATCTGAACCTAAATGCCTGGCAATAATATAGGAAATATAGCAAAAAGTAAACTACTTATAGACTATCCGAGCGGCGCTCCGCAGCGCCAAGAAGAAATCTTAAACTCGGTGCTCCACCCAACTGCAGACATTAACCGCACCTATATTCCCTACTCCCCTGCCCCATTTTCTCTCCGATGTCAGAAAACCAGTTGGTTAGAAAGAGGTGTGCCCGTTTTATTTTTTTTTAATTAACGGCGTATTCAATCAATCAAAAATCACCAGTGCTTCGATCCGATGAGTCGCAGAATTAGGTTCTTTCTGTGGAGCCGCGGGTACATCACACATTTTGCGGTGTTCGCTCAACCGGTCGTGCGCTCTCATGTCGCGCGCCCAATTAGTCGTGCGGTCTCGTGTCGCGCGCTCAATTACTCGTGCGCTCTCGTGTCGCGCGCTCCATTAGTCGTGCGCTCTTGGCTGTGTTCCAAATCTTACCCAAATGAATCCGAGTTACTCCGGCGGGTCGTGTCACGTGACAACACAGATTGAAAAACGCTGGACGCGGGTAGGTTTTGGAACGCCAAGGTAGAGAACCCTTACTCTGGAGTAAGATCGAGTAAGTTTTGGAATACGGCTGTTGTGACGTGCGCTCTATAGTGTCAAGCGCGCTACTGTCGCAGCGCCCTCCTCTCGCGCGCTCTAACGTCGGCGTTCTAGTGTCGCGTGCTCTAAGGTGCTTTCCCAGGTTATACACCTTTTGCGAAAAAACACTCTGTCCTAACATTTTGCCGGTTTGGTTTTAGGAAGGGGCATTCGACGGAACTTGCGCTATCAGAACAGACGGAACTAGTTTTAAACGACATCGAAAGAAAATTTATTACATTGGCGGTCTCCATTCATTTTTCAAAGGCTTTCGACCGTCCGAATCATAAAACTCTGCTTCAACAATGAAATGCATACGGGGTGCGAGGTGTAGCCTCAACGGTGATCGAGAGATTTTTTTTAAATATCGGCGTCAGTGTGTCTTGACAGATGGTCAGCGCTCTAGCTCAAAGAAACTGACATCAGGGGCGCCGCAGGGAGCATCTTTGGATCCCTTCTGTTTAACTTGTACATCAATAATATATTAAATATAGACGACAGTGCAGATTTAATAATTTACGAAGGCGACACCGGTTTATTCTTTTCCGGGAAAGTTGTTCACCAGGTTTTAAGTGCGTCAAATAGTGTTCTGCAAAACATAAGTGACTGGACAGTCTCATACTTTTTAGTAATTAATACAGATACGACGAAAGCAATACTTTTTTCGATTCAATAATACAGTGTTTTCATCCACTCAAGGGCTCTCTCTCCAGGGACAAAATATTCGCTTTGTACAAAATATGAAGGTTCTTTGTGTGATATTTAATGAGTACATGAGCTGGGACGCCGAAGTGCAATGTATACCTGGCAGACTTTCAAAGCTGTGGGCATTGTTTATAAACCCCGTTATATATAGGGTGTCCCTAGTCACCAGGCTAGATCTAAAATTAACCGTAAAAATTGACGACTGAAGTAGGAATCTAAACTTTTTATCAAAGGTGTATTTAGCCGGTCAGTATTTTCTTGTAAAAGTACAAAGCGTAGCTCACTTTCTGTAAGAAATAGGACCAAGAAATTTGCCAGGGTCAACGGCGGGCGGCGCCACAGACGACTAAGAGGAGTTGCGGGGCGCGTTTGGCGTTCGTATTAATAGATGGTGTTGGGACCAGCGTCGGAAGGTGTAGCCGACCAGCGAAAGAAAGCAGACGACATGGAGCAAGAACGCCGTCGTTATGCAACCGCGTTTTTTTTTTTTTTTACTTCAAGTTTTGCTTTGATTATTTTGTAACCAAAGGAACATTACGAAAATCTTAAGTTAATTTAATGAACCCCGGTGGTCGCGCGCGCTCTCGATAAGGAGGTAGCGCCATTTATCAATACGAGCGCCAAACGCGACCCTCAATTCGACTTGGTCGTCTGCATCGCCGTCTGCATTGACCGTGGCAAGTTCCTAGGCCCTATTTTTTAGAGAAAAGAAGCTACGCCTTGTAATTTTACATGAAAAAACCGACCTATGAAATACATCTTTGATTAAAAATTTAGATTGCTACCCGCACGCGCCGATTTGTAAGGTCCATTTCAGATCTAGCCTGGTGACTTGGGATACCCTATATTACCCCCTTCGGTCTTAGTCCTTCTTTTTAACTCCCTCTTTTACTCTTGCTACAATTACTGCTTCCTTGTTTGGGGTAACGCCACGGTTACAAATATGCATCACTTGCATGTTCTCCAGAAGAGAATATTCTAAATTATGTGCAATGCGGAGTTCAACGCTCACACATTACAACTTTTCAAAAACTTTCATATAGTTTCAATTACAGAACATTACAAGCATAAACTTCTAACATATCAAACGTCTTTATGGAAAAATCAACTTCTTTATCTATCAATCGCCAATATGAAGCGGTGGGTGCCTGCATCTGTAGGCCGTTGTATTGACACATGGTCAACGCCTCACACGAAAACAGGCTACGGCCTCCAGATGCTGCGGTACTCGTTGCCTAATGTTATAAATAGTACTCAAAGATTTGGCACAAATTTGATGAGTTTGAGCAGAAAGGCTATTTGTTCATTGTTTTTCTAGTGTTATTAGTGCCTATTCTTGATGGGATTTTCGATCTGCAAAAAAATATTCCTAATGTTTACCAGATCTTTTCCTTTTAATGTTGGAAGTTTTACTACTATGTAAACCTTGTTTTACAGGTCACTGTGAAATATGAGAAATAGTGAAATATCTGAAGTAGTTTCTCTTGTTCCTTGGTTGGGGGGGGGGGGGGGGGGCGGAAAAGATCTGTCAAGCTACAACAGTCTGCTTTTTTCACTCCCTCCCCGTCTCCCCAGGAGGGAAACAATAAAGTCGAAAGTTGAAAGATATTTCTGCACAGTACATCTCCTGGAACGAGTAGGCAGATTTTGTTGTTATGTCACCCATAGCTTTTTCATGTTAAAGCTTCTTGCTTTGTAATTCATTCTCCGGCGTTGTTATCGGTTACTGCAGCAATATCATTGACTGTGGAGAGATAAGACGATGCTTCGCCACGTCTTGTGTTTCTTGAGCTGTGAATGGCCATTGGTATAATCATACTTTTGTCCCGGTTTTCAGCCAAGAATCTCTCTGCAGATGGCGGTGACTGGCTTTCCGAGTGCGCCATAGAGTAATATAGTAAACGTAAAGAGAGGACACAGGAGCTGATTCGCGGCCCAGATAGTGCGCTTCATACCCTCCGCTACGTGGCGCTTTTCTGCAATTTGGTTAAAATTAATTAAAACTCTTTCTGTGAAAAGTATTTATTTTTTAAATGGCAATGCTTTAAAATTGTGTAAAGCACTTAAAACGACTACATAGTTTAAATCAAATACGTCACAAAAACCACGTGATGAATGGCGCCTGCCATGGCCTCCCTGCCTGCACGCCGTCGCCTCTGCATCATTCTGCATTGCCTCTGCTCGTCCCTGCGTCGTTCGTCTGTGCCGTCCATCTGTGCTTCCTGCTGCATCATGTTCGGTCGACTTTGCATCAATCAAGGTGACGCATGACCGCCCGCGTGCTCGCATGCTCGTCGTGAATTCGTGGAGCCGGTCGGTTCGAGCTTCTCGCGCTGTTGTTTCTGCCGGACTGTCTGGCTGCACTTGAGCGTGTGTGCATGTTGATTTTCGATGAGATTATTTTAAAAAAAGAATTTAACTTACGACCCTGCACACGACATTGTCCATGGGTTTACAGATGACGGTGTTGAACGAATCTCTAACATTGCAGATAGAGCCTTGGTTGTTATGCTGTCTGAAATTTCCAGGAGGTGCGTTTAGCCCCTTGCATACACTGTTGTGCACACTCCAATAACGTCTTCTGTTTAACGCAGTCTCCTCATTTCTCTCATTCAGGAGCTTAGAGGGATACTGAACCAAAGAATTTAGTGCCCATAATAAGTGGCACACGTTCTTTCCACGAGCCAGCAGCTGCCGGTGTGCGCGAGCACACGCAACGAAAATGACGTCAAAGACCTTCATTCGCGCTTAAGAGGACAGTGAAATGTATGAGCTTTGGGCCAAAGGAGAATAAATACAGGCTTTTCAACTCTACAAGTGGAAGCTACGTGCTTGGTAGACCAATTAATCGCTTACCTTTTACACCAGACACCACTGTGTAGATGAAGAACTTGCCTTTATTCTCCTTCCCGAAGCCCATACATTTCACTGTCATCTTAATTAACCGCGAATGGAGGTCTTTGACGTCATTTTTGTTGCGTGGGCTCGCGCACACCGGCAGCTGCTGGCTCGTGAAAAGAACGTGGGCCACTTATTATGGAACTACATTTCTTGGTTCAGTATCCCTTTAAGACTGTTGGCTTCACAGTAAAGGCTGTGGTCTGTGGTTAGGGGGCTTCAAACGTTAGCTTGGTGTGTGTGGTGATAAGCCATTTTTTTAAGTTGACAACGAACACTTACTTTGTCTTTGATGTTCTGCACCTTCCCAAATCAACCAAGAGCAATCTCCAGGCCCACAAACTTCGCATTGGAAATGAGGTCATTGAGTGGTCTTCTATTGTTGAACTTTATTCTTCTATCCATGAGGTGAGTTTGCAATTGGCTTCGAAACTTACTGAGAGACACATTTTTTCAAGAACCTTTCTTTAACATGGAGGAAAATTGTGCCCCACAGGTACTGAGTGCCTCACTCTTTCTTGCAATCATATCCCTTGTTTATGCCAAGGATCTTCCTGAGGCAGCCATGGCTACAGCCTATTTCTGTGATAGGATGTGCATACTTTTTGATTGTCTAAATAGCTAAACGATTCAAGGAAACAGGGAAGAAGTTGCGTCATGCCATTCTGAAGGGAGAATCTGAAATTTATTTATTTATTTATTCATATTACCCCTAAAGGCCCTCGTGAGAGAGTATTACATAGGGGGGGTACATAAATCGTTCCAATAGGAACTAGTGCACATTGAACAACATATGAGAATACTAGAAAACAATCAATACACTTAATAATAAAAAGAAAATAAAGGATACACTCAAAAACGAATAAAAAAACATACACTCACTCATCACACTGCAATAAAGCTGAGTCAAGGTAAAAACAAAATAGTACACATTTGCTCTGCACGTTCCGGAAAAGATGAAACAACAATGTAAAACAGCAAAAGTTAGATGGCATCAGTATTTTGAATTTGTTCTTGAAACTTCGTGGTGTCTTTTTCTGAGGCAATGTGCGATGGTAGATTATTCCAATCGATTGTGGTACGTGGAATGAATGACCGGGAAAAGGCAGATGACTTACAGGTTATGCGTTTAACTTTGTAGGGGTGATCGCGGCGTGGAAAAATAACGGCAGGTGGCTCGAAGAAATCACCGTGAAGTGACGCGTGGTGGTAAAGTTTATGGAAAAGAGATAGGCGTGAAAGTTTGCGACGATGGAGTAGTTCGGGTAGCTCTGCTCGGCGTTTTAGTGCTGTGACGCTGGAATGACGTGAATAATCTGAAAATATGAAGCGAGCGGCACGATTTTGCAGTGATTCAATGTCTTTTATGATGTAAGCATGTTCGGGATCCCAAATGGCTGATGCATATTCTAATTTTACTGAAATACTTGATTTTCTCCACCAGTAACTCGGATGGATTTCAGCATGGCAGTTCCAAAGTAGGAGGCAGTCATAAGCCATCATTGGGTGGCAAGTTACTATAAAAAGTGTCCTCATGCTCTGGGATGAGCTTTCAAGCAGCCATGACTTTAAGTTCTTACTTACACGACGCCTGCAGCAAGACACACTTGAGAACGTTTTTGGAGCTATATACGACAAATGCTGGGCTGCAACACTAACCCAAATGTGCATCAGTTCATCTCAGGACTAAAACACCTCTGGATAAAGAAACTTTTCAAACTGTCGGACAATGAAAACATAGAGGATGACAAGGCTGACCTCCTAAAGGAGTTGCAAATATCTTCGCACCATGAAAGTTTAATTTCAGACATTGTGGAATGTCTTCCAATCGATAACTTCCCGCCACTAGAGGATATTTCTGAGCTGGCATCAGACATCAGGTCCAACATAATTGATGCCTCGTCCACGTTTTTATTACGCTTGGGGCTATTTGATCAAGCTTTTGCTTGAACAGACAACTTACAGCTGTGGCTGTTCTCAGCTGCTATCAGATGAGTCTAATAACTTGACCAGGCCTCACCAGTACTGTCTTGTTCCTAAAGCATACCACGTGCCTGGAAAATTCTTGCGGAACTTAGTAGTACCATCACAGCCTGCCTTTCATTTCATTCAGCAGCTAGAAAAACACTTTCTTCCCATAATAGAGAGTGTGACACATGTTCGAGGAGTGTGTGCCACCTTGTATAGCACACTTTGAGGTCTGGGTGGTTTTAGCCTTTGCCCAGAGGAGTACCACAAAGAGTTTTTATAAGTTTTTTTTCAGAATACGCTTGTGTTGACATGTTTGATTTCTTAACCGGAGTTAGGACAAAGTTCGGTTGCACTCTTCAGTGGCTAGTAAGAACGAGACAGGTTTAACTGTTAATAGTGTATTAACAGAGGCGGTTGCCAAGCCAAAAACAAAAGGTGCTTATTAAGTGGGCGGTGCAGTTTGCTCTCCAAATATTTGTTTCCCCTTTCTCCAGCGAATGTGTATCACGGCTCCCTACAAAAATATTTGTCCACTTTGTTCAAAATTTCGATAGAAAATAGTGTATAGAGGCTAAACATATTTGAAAGAAAATGTATCCACTTTTGTATCCACTGTTCATAGTTTTTTAGCCGCTTTTTTCTGAAGCCATATTCCTTTTCTGAACAATTTCGGGGAATGTTTAGGGACGTTGAATCTTGTCATATTTCGAATAGAGTTCTCATTGTTTGGTAATGGCTCGCCCGCAGTGAGTTTGAGACTATGCAAATTGGTGTTTTTTTATATTTGCCGGAAATCGGAAATTTGTACTATCCGGCGTGTGCTTCGCACTGTTATTATACTCTTATGACTGGTAATGATAGCGACGTCTTATTTATTTTTTCACTTACTTCCCGTACCCGAGTCGGCGTGAAAGTGAATGTATGTTCTCCGTGGAAAGGTTTTGTTAACTTGGTTCCGCTAAGAATCTATTACGAAGTGTACGATATGCCGATGTCCTTCATATTCATTTATTTTTGTGAGTATCGATCTCTTTCGTAGAAACCTACAGAGCTCCTGAAGTAAATCATGTATACATGAATGTGGTCCAATAAAATGTGTTCGATCCCCTTACTGTTGTTGACCCCAAAATGCTCCACCAGCCAGGAGTCAATGCGGCGATTGTGTAACTTCAATGCTTTACAATAGAAAAAGAACAAGAAATATATATATACTTCTGCTTTGTGAAGTAAGTTGAAATATTGTTTGACACATTTTGCACGGACTCTATCGTAAAAAAATAAAGCAGAAGTGCGTCAATATTAAAAAAAACAAAAAAAGAAAAAAAAAAAAACAGCGGCTTCGGGAGTCAAGGAGCTCCCGAGAGCGGAGAGGGGCGGGGAGGAAAGAGAGAGAAGGGTACAGGAGAACCGGAGCAAAACGCCCAAACCGAAACCGAAACTATCTTGACCGGAAACGGAATCAGATTATACTTAATACCGCCCGCTAGGAGCGCTACCTGTCACTGGTCTATCTGGGCCGCTGGGGCCTATGGCAGTGTCCGCTCTTTACCTTGTGTATATTACTCTATGAGTGCGCTGCTTAGCAGTTATTGCTCGATAGACGCTAACGCGTGTTTCGAGTGATCACTGGTAGGCGATGGCAAGCATACCCGAATAACCTCGCGGACACCGAAAACAAATGAAACTCACACACCTAGTGAATGATAAAAACAAGAGCGGAACTCCGCACGTAGCGCGTTACAAAGCCACGCATATATTTTTAATTATAAGATTCACTCGATCTGGGCTCTGAAAATACTGAGCGCGACATTTCAGATGCTCAGCTTCACGTGACCAATAATGTATTTTTCAATCAAAATACAGATTACAACTCCATCTTTCGTCACGCTTCCTCCGACGATTGTAATAACTATCACGCCGCCCTTTCTGCAAGGAAGTTGATGCGCGGGGTTAGTTTAGACCCCAGAAAGAGCGTCTATGCTCCGTATAGACGCGCTCGACAGTGACAGAAAGGTGGAGGCCACGTGCTGGTCGGACAAACCAACAAATGGTCCGGCACCACGAGATCACGCTCTCCCCGAGTACTAACGCGAAGAGCTCTAATGGCGTTAGGCAGCAAAAGGAAGGCGTTTGATTGGTCCGCGAGCTTATAGTTTATAACACCCATTCTCTTACATATTTAACAGAGAGGAGCTCCTTCAAAATGCAACGGGCGCAGATTAGAACCCTCTTTTAGTTCACGCAGCTGTATTGAACCTACATGGTTGAAATTATTTACACGTGTATAAATTAAATATATATGTTTTTGTGCGCCCGTGTGTGTCAAATAGTTTTATTCATATAAAGATTGTATTGCCGCAAAGCTTGGGCAAAGTTTGAGGGGCGTGGGAACGGATCAGGCTGTCAGGTGGCAGCCTTTTGTCTAGCCCCCTGGTCACAATTGTAACTTTTGTTCCGAAATGAAGAATAAAGAAACTCTCAGGACCGCACACGTGAAACACTCGCTTAGCGGTGCGGCAGGCACACAACAGTGCAATACCTGCGGCCAACCCTGGGACGTCCCCGAGGTAGTAGACAAATCTCGAGCCCAACACTACAAACACTTCCAGACACACTCGACCCCTGAAGCTGGGAGGTGTAATCGATACTACCTCCCCTTGCAGGGACTGAAGTAATCCTGTGGCAGCTCCTGGTATGTCAAAGACGTGTTGAGAAAGGAGTGGTGAGCCAAGAAGATATGAGACAACTTTTTAGCAACAAAAACAATTTTAATTTTTTTTCGTCTCTCCTAGTGAGCCTAGTGGCGAATGAAGTATGCGTGTATCATCACTTCACTCCGTTAGGCGGTCGTAATCCGCAACGCACGATTGCACCATAAATAGCCGATGCAATATCGGGTACCAAACACAGCGTATATCCGGCCCTGTCACGCACGGTAAGACTTCAAACAACGCTGAATGTCTTATTGATAAACACGCGCGAGAGACACGAAGCCAGATCGTAGTTGGTTAGCAACGGCACGTGCTAAGCAACCAGGAACACGGGAAAATCGCGGCCCCTTCGGGGCTTCGCAGACAATTGTTTAGAGGGTCACGTCCACGCCAGCGCTCGAGTGAATAAAGAAATGCTACTTCACGAGACCCGGATGAGCTAGAGCCAGTGAATAGGGCACAACGTTGCGAACACAATAGAGCAATTTCACGGAGAAACAATCTCATTTTGATGTGAAATGCGAGCTATGAAACGCTTCGAATAAACATCCTACTTAAACAATAAGAAAAAAATGTTATTTTTTTTTTTTTACGGAAAGGTTAGAGGAATTTACTTGATATAGGCGTGCAGCGCTTCCACTTAAACTCGAAAGAATTATCAATTCTGCCGAGCCGCATTGTCAGAATGCATGCACGTCCTAGCATTGCGGGGAGAACGCTCCAGAAAATGCGAACAAGTGGAGAGCTTTTGTTCGCCCGAACAATAGCACTCTAGAAAGTTGATTTCAGGATGAAACAGCGACCATCTAATTTTTATAATGTTTGGGAAGAATGCATTCTTAAATTAAGTCCCGTATATCTCTTCCTTATGTTCGGTAGTCTTTTAGTGCGGAACGTGCTTTATCCCTTACGAAAATCTGGACTTTTATAAAAAAAAATATATATGAATATATAAAAAATTGGGCAGATCTGGCCATATCAAGCACAGCAGTTTACAAAAGTCTTATCTAGGCAGATCTGCCCAATTTTTCATATATACATATTTGGATTTGCCAAATAGGGGTATATCTGCCTCCCATATCAGCGTGTTTTTTTTTTTTATTCTTGCAGATTTGTTTTGTTTTTTTTAAAAAGTCATGAAAGCTACACTTACGAGGTTTCTGCGAGTGAGTTATACGCCCAGGCGGACATTACGTGGGGGCTAATCTTTGCGATTACACAGCTGATTAATTAAACTTCACTAATTAACTTTTTTATTTAGTGAAAATAGACGTACGGTTCCAATAAGAAGCTTGCTGGGCGTCCAAAATTCCTAAATCAGACATTTTCAGAAAGTTTTTCAGCGCGTGAGAAGCGCACTAAAGTTACCACTCGTGGACCAGGTACAAGGCTAGCTATTTCGGTAAGGCGCCCGCGCAATTTTTCTGTCTCTTATCTAGCCCCAGCCTTGTACCTGGTCCACGAGTGGTAACTTCAGCGCACTACTGCGCTTCACACGCGCTCAAAGTCTTTCTAAAAATTACTGGTTTAGGGGTTTTGGTCGACGCTAAACAAGTTTCAAATTAAAACCGTATGTCTATTTTCACTAATTAAAAGTTAACTAATTTTAATTAATTAGCCGCCTTATCGCAAAGATTACCAACTACATAATGTCCCCCTGCGCGTATAACTCACTCGCACAAACCGCATAAGTATAGCTTGTGGGTCGCTCTACTATACTGCTGCCCAATCGGTCCCTGCCTGGTCCGCCCTCCCAAGAAGTCACACGAGCAAGGATTGATTCAAATCGTTTTACTGTTCGGCGTCTTGGTTCTGGGCCTGGCAGTCGCTGTCGTTGTCCTGACCGTGCCTGGCGGAATCCTCGTGCACTCTGTCACGCGCACCGGGCCGCCGGCCACCGCTCCTGCCCCCTCGCGCGCCGTCGTCCTCCTCGGCTTCCCACACTTCCCCCCCCCCCCCCCTCCCCCTCAAGGCCCGGTCTTCGAGGGGCCCCGGGTGCTCACTGGTTTTGGCCGAGGAGTTGTTTTACCTCGGCCATGATGGCGTCGTCGGAAGTCGAGGGGGACGGAGGGGGCTGGTGGACGACACTGGCCCGATGGCTTGGGCCGCAGGATGTGGTGGCGGCCGTTGTGGGCGCCGTCGTGGTGGCGGGTTCGATAACAGCGGCTGCGGCAGCCGGTGCGGCGGCACGGTTTTCGGGAGGCCGGGCTGGCTGGACGGAGGCCAAGGCAGCGGGAGCCAGGAGGTCCGGGCGGCTTGCCCTCAGGGTCTGGACCGCTGCCGCCACGTTGTCCGGGAGGGGCTGTGCCTCCGGCAGGTCAGAATAGAGTCGACGTGCTTCGTGGGTTTCCAGATGTATTATCGGGACCCCGCACAGCCAGCAGGTGTCAGGCGCTCCCAAGACCCGTGGCGCCGCCGGCTGCGTGTGGCCGCGGAACGGGAGTGGGACTTGGTGGTCGGGCTGGCCAGGCGTTGGTTTGGGTTGATGCTTCCAACGCCGGCGGGAAACGAAGTGGACCGCCCCTCCTTCCTCCCACGCTGTCCACGTGGCCACGGTGTGGCAGGGGGCCGACTCCAGGCAAATCCCCCGGTCGTAGACGGACCCGCTCCGTGGTGCGGGGGCTCCGTCGCGGGCGGCCCTGCCTGGTGCCGCGATGTTGCTGCGGACGGCCCTGCCCCGTGCCGCGTAGGCCTGCCGGCTGCCGGGCTCGCGGTACCTGCGGAGCCCGGGCGGCGCTGGCCCGCTCCGCCGTTCGGCCATCCCCGGTGTTGACGCCTCCCTGGGCGGCCGCCCCGAGGGTTTGGTCGACCGGACCACTGGGGTCCAGCCGCCCCGGGGCCTGGCCCGTCCGGTGGGCCTCCTGGGTATGGCCCCCTGGGTCGGTTTCTCCAAGGAGGCATCCTGTGTAGAAAGAACACTGTCAGACACCGGAAAATCATCACTTTCTGTGGCCGAATGTGGCGGCGGCGGTAGTTTTCATTCACTATGTTCCCCATCGCGACGGTAATACCCCTTCAAGTCCGCGATGTGAACTGGACCCGACTCCTCATTTGTATCACACCGAGTGAGTTTAAAAGTAAGCCGTGACATTCGCGTCTTTACCTCATAGGGCCCTTCCCATCTATGAGCAAGCGATGCGGCGAAACCGCTAGCTGCGTTACTCAGAGGGTGGGTTCTTCTCAGGACCAAGTCACCAACCTTGAATTCCAAGTGCCTATGGCTCCTGTCATACTGCGCCGCTTGCTCGATCCTTGCGGCATCAAGATTCTCTCTGGCATCGTGCAGCGCCCCAGACAAGCGGTTCGTTAGCTGTTCCGCATACCTAGAGAGCGGGCGTCCTGGTGTTCCTTGGTTGCTCCGTAACTCGTTCTCCAGCGGAGACGGGATCTCTTTACCCAGGTTCAGAAACGCTGGCGTGAAACCAGTCGATCTGTTCACAGTATTCCGGATGGCAAAACCCATCTCAGCGATGTGCTCATCCCAGTCTCGGTGTCTCTCCGTTAGCGCGATCAGCATGCTTTTGATATTCCGATTCACACGCTCAGTGATATTGGCTTGGGGATGGTACGGTGTTGTCCTCTTGTGCTTTATGTTCAGCGCCAAGCAGGAGTCCACGAACACTTTACCAGTAAAATAACTAGCGTTATCACTAATGAGACACCTGGGTGTGCCGAAGTGTAGGAAAGTATCCAGTAACTTTTCCCAGATCCGCTCTGAAACCAGCTTCCTCAGTGGGTACAGCTCTGCCCACTTTGAGAAATGATCGGTAATAACCAAGAGGTACTGGTTTCCCCGCGGACTTCTCGGCAGTGGGCCGATGATGTCACAAGCGACGATCTCCCACGGGTAGTGACTCTCCACCGACTGCATCAAGCCCGGAGGCTTGCCCCCTCTGGGCTTCGCTTTCTGGCAGGCTGGACAGCTGCGGGCGTATCGGAGTGCGTCTTGTCTCATCCCCGGCCAGGTCGCGGCGCGGCATAACTTATGAAAAGTCTTGCTGCCACTGCCATGACCTGCCAGAGCCGAGTCGTGGAAGTACCCGATAAACCTCTTCCGTAGCTTCCTGGGAATCACCACCCTGAAGGGAGACTCATTACCCTCCCCTTCATCGATCGTTGGGGTGTAGCGAAGCAATAAGCCGTCTTCGCCCAGCAGATATGAATCAAATTGATCATTAACTCGACCGTCAGCCTTCCCGGTGTCAACCGCAATTTCAGCCAGTTTACCCAACACCCGCTGGCAAAAACCATCTGCTTTCTGGGCCTCGACAAGCTCTTCCTTGCTGACCACTTCACCCCAAGCGACGATCCTTTGCTCCTTCGTGCCGCGCGCAAAGGCTGCTACGAGTGCCGGTTGCTTCGCCTCCTCCCAACCGTCCGTGAGGGACCTCACCCCTGCATCCGGAGACATTCTCCTGTTCTTCCCGCGCTTCTCGCTAGACTCTGGTTGCGTCACCTCCTCCCAACCACCATCCTGGGGCGCCCGAGAGAGCGCATCCGCGACCTTGTTGGTCGATCCCTTTCGGTACTCAACCGTGTCCGAGTAGCGCTGCAAGGTTAGTACCCAGCGGGCCAGCCTTCCCGCGGGCTCTTTTAGCCTCTGAATCCAGGTAAGTGCTGCGTGATCAGTCTGAATAACGAAAGTCGTACCGTCTAAATAGAGGTCGAACTTCTTCAGAGCAAACATGACGGCCAACCCCTCCTTTTCCGTCACGCTGTAGTTGCGTTCCGACGGTGTGAGCGTTCGACTAGCGAATGCCACAGGGCGCAACTGTCAATCGTGCTCCTGTAGCAATACTGCTCCGACACCGTAGTCGCTCGCATCTGTCTGCACAACGAAATGCCGATTAAGATCTGGTAGCCGAAGGCTAGCGGTGCTTGCTATTGCCCTCGCGAGAGACGAGAAGGCAGCACCCTGCTCTGGACCCCAGACCCACCTTGAGCCTTTCCGGAGCAGCAGATTCAAAGGCCGCGCTAGCTCCGCGCACATCGGGATGAACTGCCGGTAAAAGCCAACCATCCCCAGAAACCTTTGAAGGCTCTTTACATCGTGCGGTGGTGGATAATCGAGAATGGCCCTCAATTTCTCATCGTTCGGCTTCAAGGTACCATTGTCTACGACAAAGCCCAAAAGATTTACCTTTGAGGCGGCCAGTTGCACCTTTTTTGGATTAATTGTTTGACCGGCCTCACTCATTCGCCTTAAGACGATCTCGAGATGAGTTAGGTGCTCTTTGAACGACTTGGGGAATGCCACAACGTCATCCATGTAGGCCATGGCGAAGTTAAATTTCGCATCGCCCAGCACGATGTCCATGAGCCGTTGGAAACTCGACGGCGAGTTCGACAACCCAAACGGAAGACGCGTAAACTCAAATAAACCCCTGTAACAGGTGAACGCCGTCTTTTGGACATCGTCTGGCGCCACCTGGATCTGGAGAAAGCCCCTGCTACAATCCAGCGTGGTGAAAACCCTCGCGCCTCCAAGCGAATACATTATAGACTCAATAGAGGGAAAAGGATACGCGTCCCTTCTAGTGACCTCATTAAGTCTTCGGTAATCAACGCAAAGGCGCGCGGTGCCGTCTTTCTTTGGCGCCAGAACTACTGGAAACGCCCAGGGACTCTGCGATGGCCGCACCGCCCCCGTGTCCAGCATCTCCTCGAGAGCCGCGTCTAGGAGGGCCCGTTTATGTACGCTTAGTGGTCTACGATTACACCCCCACGGCCTGGCCTCTCCTGTATCTATCTTATGTTGTAAAACAGTCGTAAGCCCCGGTCTCTCGGTAAACATAGCTGCGTGTTGGGACAAGGCGTTCGCTAGCATCCGCCGTTGGTCGGCGGGCCCATCGAAAGACGCAATTATCATTTCGACGTTCCCGGGCACGACTCGCGCAGCTAATACCTGCTCCTGGTGTGACGCAGCGAGCGAACGTTCCATTCCCTGCACCAGAGATGATGGGGCAGCAAAGGGAATAAGAGGAGAAAACGCACTATAACGATACCCGTTGTTCCTCAAGTCCAGGATTATGCCCTCACGACAGACGAAGTCCTGCCCCAAAATAACAGGAATCGACATACCGGGAAGTAAACGAAACGTTGCCTCCTTCGTCTGCCGTCAAGGCCAAGGTAAAGGCGCATCGCCCCTTGCGCTTCGGCCAATCCTGTCGCTAAACGCAGCGGAGTTACAAGTTCCCGCGCGCAAAGGTTCCTGTTACGGCAGTCCTCGTACACATTATCGCCAATTAGAGAAAGGGTAGAACCGGTGTCAATTAGTGCCGAATATTCTCTACCACCGATCTCTACACGCACGTACGGGCCCTTCTCAGGTGTCGTGCTCTGAGCCCGACACGCCGACGGGGCCATCGCCACGCTGTCGCCGGCCACAATTTCAGCCCTGTCGGCACACTGATACTGGGCCTCGGCAGCGGCCGGCAACCTCGACTCAGAGGACCTGATTAGTGGCGCCGGCCTCTGGCGTTTCCCTGGGAACCCTGAGAACCAGACGCTACCCACGTGCAATGCCGCCTGATGTGCCCAAGACGGTGACAGTTGTAACACCTGACTTGTGGCCGGTCGTTACGCGCAACCTGTCCATCGTTACTCTCACGCGACACTTCATCTGTGGCAAACCGCGGTGAGTCATGATTCCCGCGACTGTCGTGACCAGTCGCGCCTCTGCGGTGGTTGACCACTGCGCCACCCCTACGGGTCCGCACTCGGGCCGAGTTTGCGTTGGCTGCCCTGCGCCTTTGCTCGTAAGCGAAGGGGTCCGAAGCACGGGGCGTTATAGTTACCCCGTGACCGCGCTCCGCAACGGCCGTATACGCTGTCCGCGACTCAATGTGAGTGTCTGCGGCGCGTCCTGCCCACGCGCATCTTGGCTCTAGGGACTCCTCGGCCCTCGGAGGGGGGCGGTACTGCAGCTCAGCGGGCAAGCCCGCTTGGACCGTTCGCGCCTCTCTGGCAAGTGCCTCCAGATCCGCGAAATCCCGTCCGCGCAGATAGGCTTTGAATCTAGGGTGACATTGCCGAATCGCTCTAGCTACCTTCTCTGCGTCAGACGCGGATGGTTCGGCCCTTGAGTAGAGCTCCTGGAGCGCGCGAACGTACTCCACGAGGCTCTCGTCGGGGTGCTGAGTGCGATTAGCTAGTTCGTCCCTAATCCGCATCTCGTAATCAGGGGGCAAAAATTCCTCCCTAAACCGCGTCCGGAATTCCGCCATCGATAGAAAGGGTCGTTGCAACCGTCTCCAGCGCGACGCGTCGCCCGTTAACGCGATTGGCACGATCTGCACCAAGGCCGTTTCGTCTGATGCTCCCAACGCGGCTACATACGCGTCTAAGTCCTGTAAGAAATCGTGGACCGATTTCCCGTCGGAATATCCCGCGTAGGTCGGCGTCGGTACGGACAACCGCGGTCGGGGCAGAGACATAGGCGCGGCACTCGCGACTCCTGGAGTCGTCGCGATTTGTCGCGAGAACGCCTCCATCATCGCCGTCATGGCGCGCATAAACTCGCCGACGTCTGCCGCGCCTCCAGCTGGAGCTGGTGGTAAAATCCCAGCATCTGGAGATGCTCGCGTACTAGAGCCCTCTCCGGCCCCCGCAGCGTCAGACGGTTCCTGAGTTCCGCTCTCAGACGAGTCGTCCTCGTCCCTATTGGGGGTCGACCTCGTCTTGGGGGGCATCGTTAGCGTTTACCCTTCTACACCACGCTGAACGCTCAATAGATCTGTGTGACTCCCCGGGACGAACAGAACAAGCAGCAGACCAATCGGGCCCCACGTTGGGCGCCAGTTGTGTGGGTCGCTCTACTATACTGCTGCCCAATCGGTCCTTGCCTGGTCCGCCCTCCCAAGAAGTCACACGAGCAAGGATTGATTCAAATCGTTTTACTGTTCGGCGTCTTGGTTCTGGGCCTGGCAGTCGCTGTCGTTGTCCTGACCGTGCCTGGCGGAATCCTCGTGCACTCTGTCACGCGCACCGGGCCGCCGGCCACCGCTCCTGCCCCCTCGCGCGCCGTCGTCCTCCTCGGCTTCCCACAAGCTCTCACAGCTTCTTTTAAAACAAAGCTGCAAGAATAAAAAAAAAAAACAGTATCCACCATGCTGGTGGTTCACACTTCGACCCTCCAAACCGAGAGCAATGGTAAACAGCGCCGCGCTCGGCTGCAGCAATTACCCGGTATCCCCACGATCGTTTCGTCGGCATGAGCCGCGAAACAGAATGACAGGGTGTCCGTTAAGTTAGAGAAAGTACGAGCGAGAGGAGAGGGATACGTCCGCGGATGACCGAGTTTGCGGCACGCATCTCATAGCGGCGACCAACTGCACTTTTCTACCGTTGTTTACGCTCGTGCACGCCTTTGCATCGGCTTTTGCCCATTCGTGGAGTAGATTCCCTGTGCCTATCGTTACATAACGCCATTTCCCCGCTTCGAGCGCACCTTCGGGGCTCCCGGCCTAGTACGGGTGATTGCCGCGCCGCGAGCCCGGCCAGACGGCGATCGGTCGGCGGCGGCCCCGTGTGCAAGCTCGCTGAGACGCCGCCGTCAGGGGATCGGTTTGTGCCGTCCGCGAGGCGGTAACCCTTGCAAGGAGCGAAAGTATGTAGGCAAGCCGGTTAGGAAACATCATAATATAAAGTCTGAGTCAATGAGAGTTGTCCGTTACTTGATTTATCCTCATCTCAGGGTTTAGATTATGTCGGTAACCTAGCGTTGTTTACCAGTATTTCGCAAAATCGTAACTATCTTTCTACAAGCGACTCGTAAAGCCGCTCGTCAAATTTTAGAACGCGTAATTAAGAGTCTCTGTCGTTGTTTTTTGGCGACACGTCAAAACTTTGTCGGCGGCATATCGAAACTTTCTGCTTGTAGCGCAATCGCACCAATGCCGAAACATTCTGCTCAATTATTCTCCCGGCTGCCAGGAGATAGACACGGTCTAATTCTAGAATTAATCTGGAAGAATACATTTAGGAAAACGCTCCAGTGTCGCGAAGCAGGTTGCAGCGCACTTACGTTGACGAGACGGGACTTGAAAGGTGTAATCCGAGAGAGATGTCGACACGGCCAACGCAAAACCACTACTCAAACACAAAAATGAGAAGGAAGATTCAACATGATGTAGAAGTTAGAACAAGCTGTCATTTGTAGAACGGAACACAAAACGCATCACAAAAAAAGTTTGGGCTTCTTTGAAGAAGCTTTGAATAAGAAGCAGACATCCCATCCGTTAGCAGCCATGCAGGGCGAATTCACACGCCAAACTAGGTCCGCCTAAACGCAATCTAAGACAGCCAACGGCTAATGCGTCATCCGTCAAACCGTACGTGACCACATACTTTCTAACACGCTTTCAGCTTAGGGAGAGAGAGAAAAGAAGAGAAGGAGAGGCCAAAAAGGGAGTGTACGAACAAAGGCTTATCTTATCACAACGAGAGGACTTGTCACTTGTAACGAAGGCTGACAGTGCAGTGAATGCTATGTGTGGCCTTGGGCTCCAGGCAGGTGCCATGTCCTGCTTTATCACCAGCTTCTAGACTGTAGTCACGTGACCCTAGCCGGAGACACGATTGGCCTAAACACGCGTAGCGTCTACCCTGCTGTCAATACCGAGTTAACATAAGCTTCATGAAGTCCAACTTTTGAACTTCCAAAGAAGCTGCTGTCCAGCTCGCAAGTGACCCAAAACGATGCGAGTTTGAAGATGCTATGTTTTACGCTGTAAAACCCACATTATAATTCAAGAAAAAAAATAAACGCGACTATTTTTTGTGCACGATGTCCACAAATAAATCGATAAATAAATACGTATATGCACTTTTTACCAATAAATTTAAAATTATGTGTACACTGTTAAGTTCGCGTTTTAAAATTTAAATTTTTTTTTGCGAAAGAGTTACACATAAAAGACACCACGGACAGCACATCTTTCGACTTTCAACACACGATGAATCGCCGACGCTCGCAAACGAACGGATGCGATGCTGCGCGAGCGGTTTTTGAAAGAGCTGCGTATTGTACTCCGGGCGCAATGTCTTTGCAGCCGTTCGAAGGGAGAAGGATTCGGGACGACGAAGTAGTGCGTTTTCCATCTTCGGTAAGCTAAAGGTTCGTGTTTACCCGCTCAATTTAGCGGGGAAACATTAACAAAATTAGTTTCACTGCCAGATTTAGCGGGAAAATTGACGTTACGTGACATACGTACCAATTCAATTTCTCGCTAAATTTAGCGGGGCAGTTACACCGATGGCGAGGCCGACACCGCTAAACTCGGAAATGGGTGCCTAAGAGCTGCGACTAAAATCCATTTTTTGATTAACTGGCGTTCCGATCGCACTTCGTCATATTGTCACACATCAAACACACAACCAAATTTCATTTGTCTTCCAATCTTCAAAAGGCGCAATTGATTAATTGGTCCAAATACCTGGAATAGCTTCACTTTAAGGATGTTAACAATAGTTAACCAATTACATGAGACCCATGCAATATCGATCAATCAACTAATGTCTTAGCGAGTACATATGACTTGTTGCTTGCACGACCTAAACGGGCCCATATATCATTATCAGGAGCTATATTTGCACGCGTATATGGCCGTATTTACGCCATTATATGGCTACATCTGGCATTATTTGCCCACTCATATGGCGAAATACGGCCGTATTTGCTCCCATATATGGCAAAATATGGCCATATTTGACTGCTTATATTATCATATATGGCCGTAAATAAATATATCAGGGACATATCTGACATTTTCGTACGGGATGGGTAGTTTTCAATAAGAAAATGGACACGAAAGACCGTCAGAAAGGATTGTCAGAGGCAAGCGGTATACACTTTAGTTTCATCGCTAAATTCAGCGGGAATATTTACGTCGATACCGGACGTCACGTGACAGCTGCATCAATCCAGCTTCCCCGCTAAGTTTAGTGGAAAAAAGACTGTAGGAGGCTATAGGGAGGGACGGGAAGAAGGGAAAAGAGAGGAAAAGGAGGAAGTGAAATTGTGGGAGGTACATGGAGAGGGGAAGAGCGGCACCATGAAAAGGGGGGACGGATTGAAAAGGGAAAAGAGAGACAAAAAATATAAAGATCAAGCGTGGTTTGGTGCGGGACACATATTGTGCTTCCTGGGCTTTGTCAGAATGATAAAGTGTCTGTAATTATTCTTTCTCCCGACGTAAACACCAACTGTTCAGGGGCAGCCGGCGCCACCGGTTCGTACCTCAAACGAATACACCATTTGCTTTCTTCAAAACCCCATCAAGTAACGTTGGCGGTTGCCGTTGGCCACGAAGCGTGTGATTGGAACCTGCACCCCGCACAACGCTGACGCAGCCCTTGGGTACAGTAGATGCTAAGATTGCGTGCCCAAACAACCACTTACTCGGATAATTGGCGCAGCATCTACTTGATGGCGTGACCTCTTAAATAAAGTTGCTATTCAGGGATAAGCAAAGGGAAGGTACTGGTAAGCACTTACGCTACCTGTAAGCTGAAGCGCTGCAACAGCCGAGGTATGACGTCAGAGCCGCTCATGATGTGTCATTTCGTAGCAGATGGAGTGAATGAACGGTAAAGGTGAGAGCACGCACTATAGAGTCCGGATAGGCGTCTCGTACTAGGCCGAGTAGCACACCGGACGAAAATTCCATAGTGCGTAGGATTTAATGAGGCTGCATCAAGTAGAAAGCATATTGCTGAGCAAAAAACTATAGGACTGTCTTGTGATCATTGAGGAACACTTCGAAAATCGCGTGCCCAGGTTTTTAATCCAGGGAACGACGAAACCGCATGTGTATGTATGAAACGTCCATTGTCGTTGGTGTGGCTGCCTGAGCCC
The DNA here is from genome assembly GCF_016920785.2 of Ixodes scapularis. Classification (NCBI taxonomy): domain Eukaryota; kingdom Metazoa; phylum Arthropoda; class Arachnida; order Ixodida; family Ixodidae; genus Ixodes; species Ixodes scapularis. Next base: position 69,279,838 of record NW_024609880.1, on the reverse strand, counting down.
CTTGTGCAGTGTTATTGGACGCAAACTAACACCGCCTTGCGGTCACTGAAGAATACATCCGAAATCGCGCACTCTGGTTTTAAGCGTGTAGCTTCATCTATTATTATGCCCGAGGCTTCTCCGGCTGAACGCTCACCTAGCTTTATTTATTTTATCTCCAGAGACCCTTTAGGGCATAATTAGGGAAACGTTTTGATTTATTGTTCCCGAAATATTCAATAATCACTTAGTCCCCACTTCGTTCACATTATTACTATGGCTGCACTGGTCAACCTTCCCTCATCCTTGTTGTATATACGGTGCAGTCTGCCCTCATGGGGAGGAATGGTTCCGTAGATATCTTGGAAGACGGGCCTTTCCGACGTTTGCTAGCTTAAATGATGTGCTACGTCATTGCCCCAACTCGGAACTAGCATGGGCCTTAAATCAGCAACGGCTGTCGTCCACGCAAATAAGCGAATTCGAAACTAATTCTACACAAAGAGCTGGTCAAAAACTGAGCCCGCTGAAAACAGTGCTCGGGATGGTCTAACCATCTCGCCAACTATCTAAGTATGGCTGGTGGAGGAGAAGCTATTGTCTTATGTTCTGTGACAAAACAAAAAGCTAGGCACCATGCAATTTAAAACGTTTTTGTAGCGGGAAACAGTAATTGAAAGGAAATGAATGATAGTTCCTAACAAAACGTACCGGATCAATTCACAACTAATAACAGCAACACTATAAAGCTGCAAGAACGCTGAGCAACGTAACCAAACCTTGTCAAAGGCATACTCTCTGCCTTGCCGTGTTCAACAAAGACAGCACCAAGTAAACTTTTAAATATTATTTGTTGTTTTTTTAGACATCAATATGCATTGTTTCTTAATTCTAACGTGTCAGCACGACACGCTTTGTTTAGAAGTAATGTTTCATGTAGTACGTTGCTCAAAAAAATTCCCTGAAACTCAAAATATATAAACCAATGCGAAAAGCAAGTTACTCTTGCACAGGAGTTGTGGTGATCTCATAACGATGCCGAGTCCCTAATTGCTTTGATTGGAAAGATCGTGGTACAGTCCTCATTAATAGAGGCCTTGAGGTCTACCCACTATATTTTTCAATCCATCAATAAGACGTAGGCGTTCGGACATCATGGCAACCCCTGTGAGAGAAGCAGACAACGTTTCGCTCCGCATTGAGCATTGTAAGATCTTTAGTGGTTTGTTCAACAAGCCACAAATGAGAAAGAGTTTGCTTCCAAGGCAGTCCAACTTTGTCTATATTTTTCCTGCTCTCATTATCTTCACTGGCACGACGTTTGTCAAGAGGCTACCAGCGAGTGTTCTTTAATGTTCTACAAATAAAAAAAGGAGCAGTGCTCATTAGTCAGAAACCAGCGGGTGACTGAATGGGGTCATTATCGTGCTCTTCACGTCGCCTTTCTATTATGTGTTTCAAAGTCTTTTCACTGTTCAGCTGTTAAAAGTGATGGAACGGTTGAAAGAACTTGAAACGGCATCGATAGAGGAATTAGAAATACTATTGGGCATAATGAGGCAGAAAAAGGATATAAGGACGAAATAAAAACAAAATAAGAACTCAAGGGGAATAAGAATAGCATGTTAGAACACGGTAGGTAGAACAAGAAGTCGGATTCTTGATAAATATCTATTTACGAAAGTTGAATCTGCATGAATGACAACTGTCATTCATTTGCTGTGTGAAAATAGTATACATTGTGGCCGGATATTAAATTAAGTACTAGTGACTCGAAAATTAATTAAAGATTTTGCATCCTTAAGTGTTCAACTTAGCTTTTCGCATAAAACAAAATGGAAGCTGAGTTTGTATTTTCTCTTTGAGCGCCAGTAAACTATAAATACAATTATTGGTTTTCCGCGCAAGAGCAAGCAGCAAGTTTAAAACTATGATAATTTCAGATTGACAAGTTCTCAAAAGCCAAGACTTCATCTTCGACATTCTACCACATAATCGGAGCTGTAATACGTAGCACCACAAGTTTCCACAGTTTTCTAAATATTTAAATTGTAAATGTTTTGCATCAAGGGAATATAATATATTTTTATCGTTCTTCACGCTATTCGAGAAGATTTAATATTACTTAATCGCTTAAAACTTTTTATGGCTGACTGAAACTTTACTAATTTAATTTGCAATTTAATATTCTGTAGGCGTTTATTGATAATGAAACTTTCCAAAAGAAGTCCTAGCTATTGAAATTTTTATATTTAGAAAAGGTGTTCCGAAACGTTTTATTAAATCTAAAAAGTTTACAACGTGCCGAAAGATACAAACTTGCACATTTATCATATTTAGCAAGATTACACAAACAGTTTCCGATGCCTGACACTCTCTCGAGTAACAAAATAACATCGATAGATGGTTAGCCTAAATTAACAAGAAATATTATATTTGGGGCGTCCGGAAGAGGAACAGCAGCACTCATATCCAATCAAAGGTTGACGTGGCTTGACGTGACCTAAAGCTTTTTAAAACGGCGCTCCTTGAGTTATTATATATTAAAGCTAGATAATCGAGTCCAGATTCCACGTTATTCTGGAATTTGAATGAAATCGTTGCGCACTCAGATTTTTAACCCTAATGACTGTATTGTAGAATGCATCCTAATTCGGCAGAATTAATCCATAGAAACACGTAAATATATTCAATTCACCCAGCGTATTTTTTTAAATAAATATAGTTAATCACTGAAACAGGCACATTCTAAAAATTGTTACATTACCTGTCAAACAAATAATATTAAATTAAATAAAACAGACTTTTAAAATAAAATAAAAATAAACTAATCATTCCACCTGCTATCTCGACTTCGCTTGACCAAAAAGATATCATTAAACGGCATGCACAATACATTATTAGTGGAAAAGCCAATACATTATTAGTTGCCAAATTTAGCACACCATACCTTCGCCGAGAAATGTTCGCGCGTCGCAAGCATCAAGTTGCCGGTGATCGTTGCCCACCTTACTGGGCTTTCCAAACAGAGTGCCATGTCGTCCCGTAATGAAAATCGCAGTCGCGAGGATGCCGCCGACGTCGCACTTATGACGCCGCCCAGGTCCTGGGAGCAGCCATTTTTTAACTAAGCTTATCTTGGCTTTAGCCAAATTCTCATTATGAATTCGTTTTGGCGGAGCGCAAAGACGCTTTGCGTACGCATGCGATTTCCGAAAAGTACTTTACGCTAAAATAGCGCACGCAAAGCGCAAAACGTGGTCAGTGTTGGGCACATGCACAGTGGCGACGACGCTATTCCTTGCGTACGCAAAGCTTTGGCGTGCGCTATTCTAAAACTCCCTATTCTCTTCTCGATACGACCGTGCGCGCAATGAGTTTTCTATGCTCGAGGTGCCGTGTATTAGTGCGTGTTCGCCATGTACAGCGAACACGACCTTTTGTGCCCAAACAACTGCGGATGCAACTCGAGAAACACCGGGAGGGGAGAGCCAATCGGCAAGCCACGGAGTAGCCTGTAAGCCACAAACAGTCAGTGTCGCAAGGTCTACTGATTTCTCAGTAGATCTACCGATTTCTTACGTTGTCTGCTAATTTCCTGATAAAACAGAAAATCTGCTGACTTTTTCTTTTTAATAGCTCTATAATGAAAACGTATATACAGAAGTATATTGCTGCGTGGAAAAGTGCTAAGAGTAATCACTTTTGCTTCTGCAAGCAATGTGATTTGCACTTGGCCGCTGGAAAATCCGAATTAGAAAACAAAAGCATGCAACAAGCAAAAAACGCAACTAAGTTTTATGTGTGTTCATTAGTATATTATTTATTATGTTATATTATGTCAAGGAGTCAAGAATAAAAAAGGTTATTTTTTATTATCTACTATTTGCTTGGGTGACCTACTGATATGTAGGAAGTTTATCTACTGACTTGATTTTTTTTTCATCTGGCAACACCGCACAGACTGGGCGAGTTCGCAACCAGAACAGACGCGTCTCGTAACACCAACCGATTGTAACCTAAGCATTTAAATAGATATATCCTTGCATTATTTCAACTTTCCAAAATCCAAAATTGAGATTTTCATGGGCTTGGCCCGCGACAATCCCAATAAACTTCAAACATCCTGCATCCGCTAGATAAGCTGCTGCAAAAAGATAAAAGGTGGAAATAATCAAGATTATCAAGAGAGCCTTGAACAAAGCGAAGAAGCGATTCACCAAGCAGAGTCTGCTAGTGCACTATGACCCTGCACTTCGTCTGGAACTGCACTGTGACGCATCGAGCCATGGCATTGGTGCAGTATTTCAACCTAACAAGCAGACTTGTGCACGTTACTTGAAAAATGCAATGGATTATAATTACAAATTACCGAACCTCACATATAACGGATTGCTTAACTCGTTACGTTACAAATCAATTTCACGTTAATTTTTCCTTACACCAATCTCGGAAACAATAAAAACAATTTTGATATTTTTCAAAAATATTCTGCAACAGTACTTTTCATTTCTCATACGCCCTATTTGGCAGTCTTTCTAAAAATAAAATACTGTATTTAAGACAAAGAGTGTAGGTGCACTCCACTCACCTGTAAGCTTACAAGGCTCCGAAAGCTGAAACCATACCCATCATCCTGCTAGCTGAAGGCCTCCGGAAATAATCCCTGGAATATTGCAGACAAAGCTAGCGGTGCGCAAGCTCAATAGCAGCGCCTACCTCCGTTATGAGATTCGAAGCCAAAGTAGCAACCTACGAAATCTCCCTTTTGACTTGGGTGTTTCACCTGTTATTCACACAAAAAAAAAAGAGAACAACTTAGTTCCAACGTTAGAATGTATAGCCATTGCAGAATGCAGGTGTCCCAGCTTACCTTGATAGTCTCCGTAGATTAGATTTTGTTGTTCTTGCTGAGGCCAATACGGGTTTTTTGGGGCAAGCAAATTATGCACTGAAATCCTAAGTTTTGTTCTCCTCAATGCGCTGTACTTTCAACATCTCATTAAGAGATGGTAATGGAGACGACGGACACTGCATGAAGGAAAACACAGCCAGTGAGAGAAAAAGTGGCGGTTAGGGGTTATCGATTGTTTATCGGTTCTCACTTTCATACCAATATTCGTTGAGGCCAGTGGAAGGGAGGGCATAAAGAGCGAGAGAAGCGGTGGCCATCGGTCTCACAAAGCAACAGAGGAATACACCACTTTTACGCGTTCTCTCTCTCTCTCTTTCTCTCTGTCAGCACTCCTTAGATAGCCTAACTAACCCCTCCCCCCCCCCCCCTTTATGTTGACGGTTGACCGGAAAGTGAGGAATTGACTCGTCCACCATGCCCAGGCAAGTAAACCAAAAGAAGTATCGTCTGTACCCTCAAAAACAATGCTCTTAGCCGTGTCTCAAGAGCGTGCTAGAATAAAGTAGCGCACATCAATGAGAAAGAGGATTCGACCCCCTCGCGTGAGGCTACATCGTCTGTTACGCGAGTTGTGAGCCCGGGAATCGAGAGGTAAATACCCGTGTTTGATGTCTGTTCAGTAGGCGGGAGACGTCGAAGAAGTTAGTAAGGGTGAAGTGGTGCAAAAGACAAAAACAAGTAAACACGAAGAGCTTTCTATTGCCCGGGAGAAGAAGAAAAACACGATGAAAGGTGACGGGGTGCCAACTCGGCGTTTTTTTACTTGATCTTTGTCTTCGTAAATTTGTACATGCCTTGCCCGTTTTTTTAGTGGTTCAAGTGACCGGTCATACAAAGAATCGTGTATTCTTTTCGGCTATTCTGCTCTTCCCGATGCTTTCGATTTTGTTGAACTTGCTCTCTTTATGCTGCTGAATGTTTTTTTCGTATTGCTCCAGTTACCGTATTATGCTCATACTTTTAAATAATGACAAGTAAATAAAATAATCTGTTACCGATATTTTGTAACCAAATTACATTACAAATTACTTCCGAAAAAAAGTAACGTGGCAATTACAAACTTACTTTAAAAAGAAACGAATGAAAAGGGATCCGTTACTTGTAATGGATTACTTCCCAAGTCTGCTAACAAGCAAGGGAAGCCGATCGCATTCATTTCAAGAACGCCCTGAAAAAAGGTCCCAATATGAGCGAAACTACTCTCAGATCGACAAAGAAACGCTGAGCCTAGCTGAAGGCGCAAATAAATTTCACCGGTTTTTGTTTGGACACCACTTCACGGTTTGGACGAACCACAACCTCTTGGTATCGATTTTCAATCGCAGTAAGGGAATGCCAGTCACCTCGTCAGGACCAGACGTAGACATAAAGTATGTATCGACCGATGGGAACGCATAGTCGCAGAAATGCTCTCAAGACTCCCAATGACTAACAAGAGCGTTACAGAATCAGAAACTACAAAAATGGACGAAATGAAAAGTCTCCATCTAGAAAAGTTTCAAGCACTCCCACTGACATATAAGCAGATCAGCAGAGAGACACGAAAGGACACCGTGCTTTCAAGGGTTAGAAGACTCACCGTGGAAGGATGGCGGAACAAGTAAATATCGATGACCTCAAGCCTTACTTCCGTTGCAAAACAAAACTTACCATGGAGCTCGACTGCTTAATGTGGGGAAAACGCGTCATCCTACACTCGAAGTACCGAACACATGTTTGAACGACTTGCAGCAAGCTTGTGCGGGGATGACAAACGTAAAAAGACCGGCACAAAACTACGTGTGGTGGTCGCTTTTGGATCCTGATATCAAAACGATGGTCCGAAGTTGTCGGCCATGCCAGGAAGTGAGCAACGAGGCACCCAAGGCTCCCATAGATCTGTGGGAATACCCCAAAAAAAATGGCAACGTCTGCATGCAGACTTCGCAAGATCCTTCCAATGAACACATTTTGATGCACACTCGAAATGGCCCGAGGTAGTACCCATGACCTCGACAACGTCGGCCACAACAATGAGAGTGGTTCTAACTCTATTTGCAAGATATGGACCGCCATAAAGGACTGTGAGAGACAATGGCCCGCCATTTCAATAAAGCTAATTCCGGGATTTCATGACAAGAAACGGAATGGAGCAGTCATTCTCACCCTGAACTATCCCTCAATTAAGGGTGCGGCAGAAAACTTCGTGGAAAAATTAAAGAAGTCTGTCAACATAAGCCTGAAATCGGAGCTGACCATGGAAGAAGAGGTAATGCTATAACTTCTTCGTTGCATACCGGACGACACCGCACATGACAACTTACTGAACACCTGACAAAATATTGGCAGGTGTTCGATGTCGTCCGATCGCATGACAACCGATGTCGTGCGATGCCAACAGGCGTAGCATCACGCCTCACGAAACTCTAAAGAGCGACACCTACATCAGAATGAGCAGGTCTGGGCAAGAGACAACAGGAACTGCAAGAAATGGTCGGAAGCCGTCGTCGCCCGAGTTCGAGGAAACCGAACAAGTGAAATTCGCACGAAGCGGCACATTAACAGCTGAGACATGTACCGAAGGAAGAAAAGGTAACGCCCACGAATCAAAATGATAGCTCCAGGAGCGCAAAAAACATCGAGAAAGTTCGACCCTTTCCGCAGCGGCAGCATTAGTCAGCATCAGTCAGCACTTGGCAGTGGTGACGGCTGGTTCTACATTGTCCTAAGAAATCTTCGCTACCTTTCCAGGTTTACTGAGGCTGATACCGAGCGTCGCTAAATACCCGAATTCAGGCTTCCGATTGATCACGATCGTCGACAGGCAAAAACTACACGGCAAAAATTGCGGCGTGTCATCGTCGTCAAAACTTGCACGTGCCGACTGCTATTGGTCATCTGTCTACTTGGCCCAGGGACATCTAACTACAAAAAAACTGGTTCAGCACTCTGTTCGCGGCACTTGGCAGTGGTGACGCCTGGTTGTACTTTGTTCTAAGAAATTTTCGCTACCATTCCAGGTTGGTTCTTGTTGCTTACGACCCTTCCGTTCTTTTTTTGCACCGTCAATACTGCCAAAGATTGCTTGTTTTTGCTTATTGTGATTTAAATTGTAAATTGTGTTTGAGCTTTCCTTTCTCTAAAACAATGGCTGAAATGTTTTCAGAACTTCAGGATGATCTAAAAAAGAAATTAAGGCTCTCCGTGACTCGCTGGAACGCGAGTTTAGGTCCGATCTTCGCGAAATTCATTTGGAGCTTAAGATCATAAACGGGGGAATGGATTTTATAAACAAAGAGTTTGAGGACATAAAGGCAAAATTAAAGACAGTCATAAAAGAAAATTCAGCCTTGGAAAATGCCACAAACAGCCTTAAGGAAAAATATGCTATGCAAAAAGTTCCCGAGATGCTGAAATGAGGCTGAACCAGTGTGAACAGTACTCCCGTTACTGTAACTTGGAAATAAAGGGCATTCCGATAACCGATGACGAAACGTCAAGCATTTAATCAGTAAGATAGGGAACCTGGTGGGCGAGCAGATCACTGACTCAGATAATGAGGTACGCCAATGTGTGCCAATGAGAGACGCAGCGATCAGTAACGTTATCATACAGTTTGCACAAAAGAACAAGCGTGACTTAGTTTTAGAAAAAGCAAAAAAAAAAAAAGCGATTATCTGTCTCGGAACAACGTTTTGAATAGTCAAAATTTGTGTTTATAAATGAGCACTTATGCCCTACATTGAAAAGACAGCTTGAAGTAACCCAGGCAGAAAAAAGCGAGAGTACCAATGGCGCTTCGTTTTGATTCGAAACTGCAAGATAACGGCACAAAATTAGTTGGCACTCCGATTGTCCAAATTACACATGAAGAGGATCGTTTCCATATTTGTTAGCCTATTATAAAGGTATCCTTGTGTTTGTTTGTTTTACATCCGATGCACTACTTCGAATTAATTTTGCCTTCTATTATCAAAACTTGTCTTAAGAGGAAAGATATTTCTGTGCTTCATCTCAATGTCCGTTCAATAAAAAACAAGATTGACGACATTATCACTCGTCTTGAAATGTGTGATCTTAAGTTCGATACTATAATGTTTTCTAAGCTTAGTGTCAAAACGAACAGGATATGTTTGTTTTACCATGTTATAATAACTTTTTGCTGAACTGAAATGAGCGGAGAGGGGGAGGTGTTTTGATAATGGTTACTAAAGCCCTTCAGTGTGAAATGCTTGTTTCATTTACCGAGATTGCTGATGATTATAAAATTTTGAGCGTACGATTGAAAATGCAACATTTTTATTTTGTTCTTCGCCCACCATCAGCGAATTTGTGCAATTTCCTGTCTTTTTTGGGCAGCTATTTCGAATTTCTGTCTGCAAATAATTTTTCAGTTATTATGAGAGGAGATTTTAACGCGAATATGCAGAACAATACCACTCTATCTTCGCAATTGAAAAAATACCCTCGCTTCCTACGGCTTCCCAAACGTAAAAATGTAATCGACAAAAGACAGTGAATGTTCATCTTTCACTTTTGCTTTGCTTTGCTAGCGCAAGTGTTTAGTCTAGATTTTTTTTTCTACCTTCTTTGAGAGTTTGTTCGTCTCCCCGGCACGGCTCATGGATTCTACCGGAGTCGGCGGAGGGGGGGGGGGGGGGCAATGGGGTCGAACGTGAATGCTATAAAGCTACACTTAGTTTATAGAACCCCGCGTCGGAGATGTTTCATTTTGTGCATGTCTGCTTTTAGGGTCTCTACTTGGAGTTGGTTTTGCTCCGTGTGTAACTTCTCGGTCTACGAATATGCTTTGTAATGTTTATAGCTGCTTATCAGAGCTCCGTTCAGAATTTGTTCTGTTTTGTGCATGCGCTTGTTTTGGGGATGTTCCTATTTGCTTCGGGCTCCGTGCCTTTTGATTGGTTCTAAGAAAACCAGTGATTGGTTGCCAAAGTGGGCCTAGAATGCTGCTGTCTCCAAAATAAAGATGTCAAATGGCGCGCAGAGGACTTGGCTCCCAGACACCATTCCGTGAACATCACCTTTCCTCTGGGTGCCAACCTGCACGTCCGACCCCCTTCGATTGTGGAGTCTTCCGCCCGTTAACTCGCAAACTTGGGACACCTTACGACTGTGGAGGAGTTCGGCTCGCCCGCTCTTGTTTGAATCCTTGTTTGTCGAGTTTGGCCGTGGTCGGGGCACCCGCCGAATATGCTGTTGAGGAGGCGGCAGGGGAAGTCACCAGAAATAGCAGTATTAGTCCCCCAATATTGATTGACGAAATGGGCATATCTGCTGTAAAATAGTTAGTCTCATATTCTATAAGTAAACAGTTGTTTTGTTAGTAACGGTATATTCATCATCGAAGAAAGCATTCCAATTTTTCTCCGCGACAAAAGTGGTGGAGGTGCGGGGTACGACCGATTGCACGAATCGACAAATGGCCCGTGCCTCAAGCTGCCAAATGTCAAAGGGGTCATCATCCTCACCCTAGGATCCTGACCTATTGGCAAGAACCACTTCCTCGTTGCGTCTGGGCCCACGGTAACATCTGAGACCCAGGGTAGAGCAATTATGAATAACCCCGTCGCTCTTCTCACTGACAATTTTCGCCAATGTGCTTTCCGAGACGCTCAGTGTTCTCCAAGAAACTTCTCAAATTCACGTAAGAACTGTTCATCCGCTACAAAACTGCCGTCCGTTCCTTGTGAAGCATCGCGCTTGTTTTAAGAGCAATTGAACTTCCCTTGGCCCTTTCGATTTATCCGACCTTGTATCTTGGAACACTGTTGTCGCTCAAGAAGTTTTGTATCCTCTTTATTTTCTCAACCCAAAAGAAATGTAATTTTGTCACTTGTGTGTTGCCCTTGTTGTCTATATAGCAGTCATGCTCAGGAATGTATATAGTGTGTACATATAAAAGGGATTTGAGCTCGACTATGTATTCTTGCCATTGCTTGATGTTTCATGGCGCCTCGGGCCCTGGAGACTGTTGTCATGTTTGATACGGCACGAGTTTTCTGGATGTGCTCGCTATTTGCGCTAATTCCCCTCCTACTCTGGTGGCTCTCCTTGTCGGTTGGACCAAGTCCAGTCAGGTTCGATACAGCGGACTACACCGATGTTGACTCCACGTGAGGAAAGGATGGAGGGACGTAGGAACCGTCATAGTAACGAGTTCATTTTTCAAGCCAGTATAAGTGGCTGTCTTCTAGGCAATGGCAGTACTGAAAACTATCGAATACTGCTCATAATGTGTGAGTTACTTTGTTGTGGGATTCGGTCCAGTCAAGTACTTACGGCGGACCAACCCGGTGTTTTGCCTAAAGCGAGAGAGGGCATATTTTAAAATAAGAGCTCGCGTTTATCCAGTGCGCGACAAGTGACCTAAGTATTCAGACTTCCGAAAACTACGGCATCGAATACAATCTATTAAGAAATCATCACCGGGAAATTTCTGTTTTGAACAACGATGAAAGCGACTACTGCTTGTAACAAAACATTATCTGTTGTAATTTCACATTTTGAAGAACTTCTTAAAGTGACTACATTATGCATTGTGGCTTGATAAGTTTCCGAATAACCGTGTGCATAACCTTGTGAAGATGTTTGCTGTAACCTTTATCCAGCTAGATTTTGTGTATTTTTTAATGACAGGTAAGGTTTTTGTGTATTTCTGATATTTTATATGTTATAACCGAAGTAGTGTGTCGTTGGTGTAAGAGATTGACATTCAGTTTTACGTTTTAGAAAATGTGCGCCACCGCCCTTATGATAAATATTTAAGAATTGTGTGTGTGCATTTTAAGACTGATGTCCCTCTTTTTCCGTAATGGGAACGTGTCGCTAAGTTTTGCTCGCGCGAGTGTTTAATCTAGCTTTACCATATGTTTATATCTTCTTCGAGGGTTCGCTCGTCTCCATGGCACGGCTCAAGGATTCTAACGGAGTAGGGGGGGGGGGGGGGGTCAAATGGGGCGAACGCAAATGCGGTAGCGCTACACTTAGTTTATAGAACCCCGCGTCGGAGATGTTTCGTTTTGTGGATGTATGGTTTTGGGATCTCTTTTTCGGAGTTTGTTTTGCTCCGTGTCCGACTTCTCTGTCTACTGAGGTGCTTTGTATCGTTTATAGATACCTTGAGATCTTCGTTCAGAATGTGTTTTGTTTTGTGTACGCACTTGTTTTAGGGATGTTCCTATTTGCTTTGGGCTCCGTGCCTTTTGATTGGCTCTAGGAAGACCTTCTGTGATTGGTTGCCAAAGTGGCTCCAGAATGCTGCTGAACCCAATATAGGCAGCCGCAGAGGATTTGGCTCCCGGACACCATGCCGTGAACGTCACCCTGCCTGTGGGGGCCAACCTGCACGTCCGACCCTCTTCGGCTGTGGAGTCTTCCGCCCACTAACTCGCAAACTTGAGACTACTTAAGGCTGTGGAAGAGATCGACTCGCCCGCCCTTTTTTGAATCCATGTTTGCCAAGTTTGGTTGCGGTCGGGGCACCCGCTGAGGGTGTGGTCGAGGAGGACGACAGGGGAAGTCGCAAGAGATAGCAGCATTTCTCCCCTAATATTAATTGACGAATTGGCCTTATCTGTTGTACAAGAGGTTATCTCATATCCCAGAAATAGACTGTTGTTTCGTTAATAGCATTACATTTATCATCGGTGAAAGCATTCCTTTTTTCCTCCGCGACAATATTCCGACTTTAGTTTCGTTTCATTATTCAGATCTTAAAAGTAATCTCCAAAGCAATCTTTTTTTACCAGTACAAATCAAATCAAAACCTATTGTACTTTAGAAATAAAATTGCACCTATAAATTGGACGCCGATACATTAAAAGTTAAGCACCAACGATGTGTATGCAATCTTTCTTGACAAATTAAAAACTGTTTATAACACACGTTTCACAACTAAGACAATCACCTCATAAAAAAATCGTAAGCCTTGGTTTACGTCTGTTCACACTAAAGTGATAAGGCACAAAACTTGGTTGCAAAGAGTATATGTCACCACTAAGGACCTAAATAAATTGGTTATCTGCAAGCATTGTCGCAATAATTTAACAGCAGACCTAAGGAGGGACAAGCGTGAATATTATAATAAAGTGTTCAGTGAGGCTTCATGAAAACGTCCAGATGTCGTTCGGAAATTAATAAATGAAATCTAACAGTGCGGTCTATCACAGATTTCAATTGGAGAACTTAGCATAGATGGCATATCGGCGTCCGAGGCCGCACTGGTTGAATCTTTAATTCCCATTTCGTAGATCTGGCGTCGAGCTAATACAACAAGGCAGTCGTGGATTGCATTTCACGAAGAATCAGTGAATCTATATTTTTTATCCTACTACTTATAATAACATGTTTAAATCATTTATGGGCTTAAAAAATAGTAAATCATGATATTGATCACCTCTAAATTAAACCCATTAAATAGATTCTTGACATTACTGCGCCATATCTTGTACACATCTTCAATTTGTGCTTGTCGTGCGGAGATTTTTCCTAGGAAAATCAAACGTGCAAAAGTGTCGGTTCTGTATAAGGGTGGTGAAAATAATTATTTGTCTAATTGTAGACCTATATCGGTTCTGCCTATTTTTTCCAAAGGGCTCAAAATATTAATTTGTGTTTTTAGATAGTTTTTTTTTGTCAAACACTCAGCACTCTTTGAGTCTCAGTTCGGTTTTAGAAATGAAAAAGTCGACACAATCTACTCTACTCTTACAAAAAAAAAGCATTTTTGTACATGACATTCAATACACACTTTTGACATTTGGCCTATTTATAGATTTTAGCAAATCTTTAGATTGTAATAATTACAAAATACTTGTTGACAAATCGGACCACTGCGGCATTCGTGGTTCCTCACTTTCACTTCTGAGTCTATATCTAGATGATCGTATGTAGTGTGTGTGCATTGATGGACATTCATCATCTTCTGTGCCGATCAGATATGGTGTCCCACAAGGTAGCATAAGGGGCGCAAGAGGCCCTTACTTTTTAATATTTATAGAAATGATATTATGAGTACTGGTGAGGACGCTCATTTTATAATGTATGCCGACGGCACCAGTTTGTTCCTCTCTGACGTGGTAGCTTATAACTTAATAATCAAAAGAGATGCCATGCTGCCTAAATTTGCATTGCTCTCAAAGTCAGATTGGCTTACTATAATTGAAACAAAAAATAAAGCAATATTATTTAGGTCAATCAATAAACGCGTATCTCTAAACAAAACTCTCCACTTTAATTCCAAGCTAGTTGAACTAGTGAAAAATCGTAAAACAATGAGTGTTCCGAAAACTTGTCTTGGGATGAACATGTGAATCCTATTACCAGTAAATTATGCAAAATCGTCGGTACTATTGCTCGATGTAGTTTTATTCTTTACAAAAGTAAAAAAAAAAACACAAATATATCATGCTTTCTTTAAATCTAAAAGAACGTAATGTCATCTTATTTGGGGTACAACGACCAAATCAAATTTAAATAAAATAATATTGCTTTAAAAGAGGGTAATATGCTAGATTGGAAACGTTCATTACTTATTCCAGACCAAATAATTATTTAAAAAATACAAAATTATTAATATATATCGATCGTATGAATACCTCCTGCCTATGTCATTTTGTTTTTCATCACCAGAAGTGAATTTGTTTCAGGCATACATAAATTTTAACTAGGAATATAACCACCATTTACACCCGCTGCTATGAAGGTAAGAAAGGTGTCCCGTTATTGTACAAATTACGGCTGGGAGTCGCTTCATTATAAGCTACCCACATTACTTAATAAATATTCTAAAGATAATCTTGACATTTATAGTCTAAATCGTAAATCGCTGTACCTACTTCTCGTATATTATGTCTTAAGTTATGTTAACCCTTTAGCTAACGTATTTTCTGAATATCTGTTACCCTGGTTTTCTTTTCTGCGTCACTGTCACCATCTGCCAAGTACTCGCTGCCCGGACCTAGTCAAGCCAACAAAGTTTGGCTTTTTTGTCGGTGGCTCCGGCATATGCACTTGAAGATGCAAATACATGATTTGATTTGACTTGAAACGGTTCACCGTCTCCGATTTCGAGTGACCACTTTCCATCCACGACTCAAGGCTGCCAGAACGATCCTGCAACACCGTCGGCAGGCACTCCGAACTCGCCTGCCACAACGCTTAATGGCACACGTGACGAAGACACATGGAGCAGTCCACCTTTTCTCAGAAGATCTACTCGGACGTGCCAACCACCTACGCAACTGAGAGAGTTCTTTTTTTTTTTTCAAGGGAGAGGTACTGCTATGTATTACGTGAGTGTTTTCTGTGTTCAGCGGACACGACCTACTGACCCCAAACAACGGCGGATGCAACCCGAGACACCGGGAGGGGATAGCTTTGCGGCGACGTCACGGAGAAGCACGGGACGCCTGGAAGCCACAGACTGGGCGCGGACTCAGACAAATATACGCTTCTCGTAACACCAATCGATTGTAACCTAAACAGCTAAATAAATATATCCTTGATTATCTTAAATTAACCGGTACATCACACGAGGCATAGGTGTTTTTATTTATTTTTGCTGCTTTATGCTGATGTCATGCTGGACATTTAACACATTTGTTTAACTGCAGAACTCTTACGTGGTACACTTATTTTCATTCAGTACTGTTTATTTCGCAAAACATTGAGGACCCCAAGGCGCTCTGGGACACCGCGTCCCAAGGTAAGCAACCTCTATTTCAGCAAAGGCGGCCTGGCTCGGTTGGCATGAATTGCTTGCTAGCACAATCGAGAACAGTATCCTACGCGCAGGTTATGACGGGCGTTCCGAAATATTGAGCATGACTCAAATACCAGAACATTGAAAGCACATCAGCCTGATATGCCAAAAATTGAAATAAGTGACAGGTAAAACAAATTCTAATTGGGATTGAAACAATTGTTGAATGTTTGTTTCGTCTTGTACGTTACTTTGTTTTTATGTGCATCGAGGTTTGGATTATAAAGTTTCCTTACGAGCTCACTTGCATACTTTCGCATCTTGCAAAGCACCGAAGGTCGTTTGCTTGATACAAATGTTTAGCCAAATAACGCGTGTTTCTTTTTTTTTAATTTTTGTGTGATAGTGATCGCGTGCAAGACTGTAAGTGCTGCAATTGCAGCTAAGCGTTTAAATGGGGCCAGTCTATCAAGAACGCTAATAGCAGAAATCAATGTCGGTGACGTATTCTTCCTCCAAACTTTGTGTTTCCACATTACGGGCATCTTTACGAGATATCATTATGCCCCACTCGCCATCAAGGTGCCATATATCGGTGCGGACGAACGGTCCAATTTGGAAGGAAAACCGCTATCACCTCATTTACGAAAGTGGTGGAGCGGTATTAAGACATGTACGCAACATTATATCCATTTCGACCCGTTACGTATCTTTGTTTTTGTTTGTTCTCGTTCTCAAAATTAACGGTGAAAGATCACGATCTTAGTACAAGCAGCGCCATATCTTAGTTAATTGCTTCACTATAATGCCCGCAAATTAGCTTTCTCCATGTCCTTTGTTTGGGACAGCGGCGGAAGATGAAAATAAGTGAGGTTATCGCGCAATTATCGCTATTATTTCTTGATAGTAATGGTTGCCACGGTTCGTGTCGCTAAACGTATTGTCTGAGCTACGACGTCCATACACGACTGTTTTTTTTTTTATTCGTTAATGTAAATGTTCAAAAGTTCCGTAAGCCGCTAAAGGGATTGAAACATACCTGGCACTTTTGGGCTCCTCTAAGTGCAGCTTTCAACGAACTTATGATGGTCGCTCATTTGTCTAAAAGTTAGATTAGCGCAACAATAACCATAATTGTACAAAGACCACAAATCGCGAGTTGAATTTGTTTTTTTTTTCTCCATAAAATGCCATGTTTAAAGAAGCTTTGCGAACCTTATAATTCCCGTAGAAGATGCAACTATGGACTACGAAAACTACCTGTCAGGTTTCTATGCATATCTAATTTTCTGGTTACATAATTTATAAAGTGGAAACTGTTGCATCGAAAGACTAAAAGTCGAGTACTGAACAAAACAAATGTCCAGTCTTCTATAATGTTTTCCTTTTTTTTCCCACTTGGATTTTATATAGTCCTAGTCTTCCCCTTTCAAGCAGAATTAATTAGGCATATTTTGACTTTTACGTACTTGCGCTATACCTAATACCAAGTTTATACATGTCAATTGCGGTGTTTGAAGATAAAATTCCCAATTCCATAAAGTTTTATATTAAAAAAAACGGCAGTGTTTATATTCAATTTCTAAATAAGATTATAAAATTTGCTTTTACTCATTCCAGCGGCGAAAATAGCTCTTCCAGACACATAATCAGTGTTTTAAGACGCAACTCCAGCGCTTATCTATGTCACACGCAGTTCACACCGCAATTGGCTATAATTTTAATTTCTTAACTTTTCGCGACCGAGTACGCATGCTTATAAGCGCGAGGTCATTCCTACTACCGTTATCACCTATTAACGTTTCGGCCTTTCCCACTCAACCTAAAATGTATTTCAAATTGATTTTCCGCAAAAAGAGGCGGCAGGGCTTGCGTGGCCTCGCAGGGATTTAGGTTACGCAATTTCTTCAAGCACACTTTTTTTTTTGGAGGGGTAAGCTTATGCAAATAGGCCGCAGGATTACAGCGTTTTCATAATACATAAGTTACGTTTTACGCAATAAATATATAACATACCAAGGCTGTTTTTTCAGAATTTCAATGCAATGACCAAATTTAGAAACCCACCACAGTATTTCTATTGTGTTATTGGGTTGTTAATCTTAAACATTACATTTCACCATTTTCGCTCTGAACATTTAAAATTTAGATTTATTACAATCTGTATTTATTTCCGTTTTCATTCTTAAATATTTAAAAGTGGGTTTTTGCTGGAAGCAATTCCTCATTTTTCTTCTTCTCTTTTTGTATGATTTAAACGGGCTCATCAATTACCAAGTGAAAGGTGAGGAAATAGAACATATAACACAATTCATTAATAATGTTTTATAGGATGGGGTTAAGCAGATATATGACTAATATCATGGCCCCGTCTAACCTAGAAAAGCCTCGAATATGCACAAATGAGGTCACTGTTGTAAAAGAGAGATGCACACCAGGACCGATCACCAACGAAACCATTTCGATTCACTCGTTATGTGTTTATAAGTGGGGAATATATATATATATATATATATATATATATATATATATACATGATAATTAAAGCTTGTGGGCCGGTGATTATTGAAATACACAAGAAAGATCCATGGAATGAACAAAAAGAAGGAAAGGTTTAGTTACGTTGCGCCGTGTTCCGTGCCGTGCAAGCAGAGCCCGGAGCCACGGCGCGCTCTTTCTCTCCTAAGTAACAACATGTATGTATATATATATATATATATATATATATATATATATATATATATATATATATATATATATATATATATATATATATATATATATATATATATATATATATATATATATATATATATATATATATATTGTTACATAGGAGGAGAAAAAGAGCGCGACTGGGAAAAATGGCTAGGGCGCGCGACAGCAGCTGAGGCCGGCAGTTAAAAAATATAAGCCAACCGCCAGAGGCTGACTCCTGGACTACTCCTTCAACAACCACACCGTAATGATATATTCCAGTATATACCTCTGGAATCGCACCACCCAGACAAACTGGAGCCGTGCTTGCACGTATTCATGGATTTCTTGTGGTATGTAACTAGGGAAATGCGTTTACAGCATGTGGGTGAATGGCGGCGCAACTCTGATTTCTTCAGACCAGCACTACTCGGTGCAACAAAAATTATCTTATTTAAATACTTCCCCGAAAGATATGCGAAACCAACTCACCTAGAGTAGGCCGACGCTGCTATCTAAACCGAAATGTCTTCACGCATAAACTACCAAGAGATAACTCCATTAGGTTCCTGGACTTCGCCTTCGAATTAAAAAAAACAACAACAAAAAAACAACGATCACATATGCTGGAGGTATGAGGCCGACTCATGCAAAGGCTCTCTTCCCTTCTGCTCGGGGAACTCAAAGACTGTTAAACGAAATCTTGCCACCATGGCACTCATGTCCGCAGTGAAAAAATTGTGCCACCATCAGACTGAGCGCAGTTTTCCTCGATTACGAGAGCCCCAATATCCTGATGATCTCTTCGCACCTGTGTGCGAAAACCTATGCAAGAAACTCAAATGCACATCATCGAACAGCGATAAAACGAAGACAAAAGAAACTCGAAGGTATGTCGCAGTGATCCCATATCTGCATGGGATAACTCACAGATTAAAAATATCGCTGGAAGACAGAACGTGCAGGTGGTACAAGGTGCACTCCATGTGCCGTCGAGTAAATCAGGGAGCTAGCCAGGGGAAAGGGTGCAGCGTTGCTCGTAGCACACACTATACCCAGTGCGAAACTGGGGAGGTCTACCGCATTCCCTAATCTTTCGGCAAGTGCTATACCCACCATACAGGCCGATCGTTTAAAAATAGAACTCGGGAGCACGCAGCGGCAGTAAAGAGCACATCAGCAGGACACCTTTCAGCCCACTGCATGACTTGTCAGTGTAGTGCAGCCCTTAACAACATAAGCATTCTTGCAAGGAGCAGAAATCAACACGTAAGAGAGATGCTTAAGGCATTAGCTATTAAGAAAAATGCAGATGACTGTGTTAGCTCTCCCTCAATTACGCTTCATTCCAAAGTAAAACAATATCTGCGGTTAGCTGCGGTCAAATAATCGTACTAACAGTGCTTCGATCACGCTTCCCAGAATCTGTGATGTCCTGCAGCCCGGTGATTAGTAGTGAGCATGTCTGTCTTATATATGCTTTTTTACATTATTATTATTCATTATTCTTTTCTTTTGCTTCTTTTTCTCGTTTTTTGTTTCTTAATTCTTTTAAGATGTTTCTTCGTTTCCTTAAAAATTTTAAATGTTAACCGAATTATTTATTATCATAAACTTGTAGTGGTTGATAGGCTGAAGATGAAGACTGGACCAAGAGTTGAAGAAGATGAAGATTGTATAGAATGGTTGAGAGTCAGCCATGTGTTTGCCCGATATCTGTGCAAGCGTGTTTTTTTATGTTGAAGCTGTTTTTTTTTTTGCTTTTTGTCAACATGTACCAATCAGCTGAACTCACACCAATAATGATTGTGACTCCAGACATCGGCCTTCCTGGGTGGTTATTTAATGACACGAAATAAAAAAAAGAAGAATGTGGCTCAATGCAAGTTATTCGTGAATACCTAATCTTGAAAGGGGAGGTGATAACCATGACACCGGTAGTTTCGCAAATAGACTTAGCTTTTCTACCATGTCCTTCACTCGTGGTAGGCAGCGTACCCCAAAAAATTAATTCTTATAAATGTTGCGTAACACCTTATTTTCATCACCTACACACCGTTTAGATGACACTCACAGGTGATATTACATTTAGCTATTCTGTAGAGGTTTATGGGACAACGCGCATATAGAGCGGCACTCTTTATACAAACAGGCAATATTCCAAAATGTTTTTTTTTTGGGGGGGGGGGGGGGGGTTAAAATTGAACTGCTTCCATAAAATATCTTAGTGTTGCGGAAAGTCCTTGGTTATGGCAGCAACCTAAGCATTAAGGTTTGGTTTTCACGAATACTCCGTTCGAGTGACATGCAGGGAAGTGCCGATTTATTGTTCGCGCTAACAGTGTCGCTCATTGTACATCCTCACGACATACGATAAATCTGTTTTTTACAGATAGGAGGGGTCGACTTTATTTCCGATAAAATCACGCATACACCTGTATTATACTATGGCATTACCTTGTACAAGGTTATCAACCAGGGGGAATAAAATGTTTCGAGCAGTACACAACATAAATAAATTCAAAAACTGAGTCCTAAAGGTCTTGTGTCACGAACAACTTTAAGACAAACCGGAAGCTCATTATAAACGCAACGGAAGCTTAAACAGCACCCCGATATAGCATCGTCTTGCAGGAAGCTAAGGAGAACCAGAAATCATTTTCAGAAACGAGGCCCCAATTTCATCGAGCTCCGAGCGGCTTAGCCTTTTTTTTTTTTTCGATACAGCGAATACTCTTTTATTAAAAACAGAAATTGAAAAGTGGAAATGCTTTTTTTAACTTCACGCAAGGGATTACGTTGTAAACGTCTTCAATGTAGCAATGATATCATGATTATATATCACTGTCGATTTTTTTTTGCATTTATGTTTTTTTAGAAATTGTGGATTTGGTTTGTTATTACTCTTTCTTTTAAAGACACAGTTGTGTTATATAGTGGGCATCTTTATGCCACAAAGGCATAGCAATTAGTCACCTTGGAAGGATAAAAACCGTGATTGTGGTGCGGGTCTTGAATAAAATAAACCATGTGAAGTACGGATTCATTTCATAATATTTTAACTTTATATTTTGTGCATGGCGGTGAAACATTATAAAAATGTGTTTTAAACATTTTCCATTCAATTGGTGAATTTGTTTATATTTCAATGTGGTAGTACAATTGCGAAACCACTGTACCACACCGAATGAAAGCTTGTTGAAAAAGACTGAAACTTTAGAGTCAATATAATAACTTTTCTTTTATGAAATACCAGTTTTTTTTTTATAACAACGAGGTATGACAGCAAAAGTATATTCAGATATCTAAAACAGGTGTAACCGATGGCGATCATGCGCAGTCAAATCTTCTTGGGCGTTTTCTGCGTTCTCCGATTTTGAGAGTTCCACAAAACCTGCTTATGTACATTTTTGTTGTCGCTGCTTGACTGTAATAATAATTGGGGTTTCGTGCAGACATGTACAAGTTACTCAGTAAAAGTAATTAAGTTACTGAGTACTGACCTCAAAAGTAATTTGAGTAGAGTAGAAATTACTCAAATGGAAAGTAATTGAGAGAATTACTAATTACACCTTAAAAAGTAGCGAATTACTTTTGAAGTTACTTTTGAAGTTACTTTTATATGTTTCTTTACGGTAAAAAGAAACTACATAGGTTTGGATACATTCGCGAAATTGTGGTAGCCAAAATGAATTGGCTTGTTTTTTCACAGAAATGCTTTCATAGCTGGTTCTGCTTCTGCGTGCCTAATTGTTTTGTACTTGTTTGTTTGGTGAATGATGTACTGTAACTGTGTCATTTCTACTTTGAGCATTAACACTACGTGGGCTTGATTCTTTAGACAGTGTTTGCTTGTTTATAGTGTTGCGTAAAGTACAACTCAAAAGTACTTGAAGTAAAGTACAAAGTAAATGAGAAGTTATGTACTTCAAGTAAAGTAGTAAGTGCACTCGGTGCAATATACTTGAAGTAACGTACTATAAATACAACATATTTTAAGGTAAAGTACAAGTAACTTTAACACAATCTTTTATGATGCCCTTTCATTCTCTATACAGTGTTTTTTTAAGTGGTATGCATTGCTCCAGGGGTAATCGGAGGTGCATCAATTTTTTACGGAAATGGCAGCAAATATTGTATAAAGTCAAGTCGCCACAGTGTAGTTGTTTTACTCTCGCTGACGAGCTAGTTGACACAATCAGCTTACAAGTCACTTATTTGTGTCGGTTTTATAGCCGCCATTACTTCACTCAGAGAAATGACCAGATGACGTCTCGAAAGAACGCGTTTTCACACGGCGATACGCCATTTTTTGTCTTCAAATTCTGGTAATGTACTCTGAAGTCGGGAGTTTTACTTTCTTCGGAAAGTACAAGTACTTGCTCAGAGAGTGTACTTCAAGTAAAGTACAAGTTTTCTAAACAGTAGTACTTTAAGTACCATGTACTTGGAGTACTTCCCAACACTGCTTGTTAGTTATTTTTTATATAAAAACGTCGGGGGAATTACAAGGGTTCTCGAACTATCTTCGAATCTTTGAAGATCTGCATATTCTGAGTTTTTGGGAGGAACGGCAACGCAAAAAGGTCCACTTTGCGTTGCCCTTTAGCACGCGATTCTTCGAGTAGAGCACAAGCTACGGGAGCTCAAGATTGGCTTCGGAGCAGGTGCTGCATTTTGTTGCCTGCTTTCAGTGAGGATGTAGTGTGTACACCTCCAGTAGTGGGCGATAGTTTCTACGTTGGGAAGAAGCGGGGACCAGCCCTTTCTTCCAGTGGGTCAAGTCTCCTTGAGCTTCGGGACACAAAGAAACACCCGTCTTGGGCGCTAATCCCGCAGTTACTCGGCCTCTCTTGCGTCGTATCTGTCCGCTCCCCGCGCCTCGTAGCAGTTTGTTGCAGTTTGGGCGGTTCGTAAAAATTTTGGGGGGTTCTGGACTCTCCAAACCATTTCCTCCCCCCCTTCCTGCGCCTCATGCTTCCCCCTCTTTGCAAATATCAGCTAGACAACCGCTAAAATTCGAAAGTAATTTGTAATTTGAGTAGGAGTTACTCAAAAAGAGTAATGAAAGTAAACTACTAATTTACGAAATAAAAATGTAATTGAAAGATACCAAACTACTCAGAAACGTAGTTAAACTACAGTAACTTGAGTAGAGTAAACTACGTACAAGTCTGGTTTCGTAGATATTTACACAGCGTGTAGTTGGTCAGCTTGACTGCTTGACTGCCCAGACACCTTGTCTGATGGTATGCTTTTAATTACGATATCAGAGGTTTTCTGTGGCAATAAAAGCTCTTGATTCCTGTTTCACCCTACAGACAGAAAGTCGTAACTTTTTAGTACAAAAAGTAGGTTTAGGCTATGTGCACGAAATACAGGTGGGTCATCCGAGTTCATATGTTTATAAGCACATTTGTTTCAATGATTTCGGATTGTGTATTTTACAGGCGCGGTACAGTGGTTTTAATGATGCACCACCATAATTTTCTGCCAATCGACAACTTATGAATGAAAATCGCTATATATGAGTAAAAGTGATTTACTTCCTCTTGCAAGCTTTTATGCAAATGCTGAGTCTTTTTTTTTTCAATTAAACGGCACAGGTTTTATAAATGCGAAGTACGGACCATAACATGTTGAACGCGCCTGTTGAACAGCATACTTCCAGTGAACTAAAGTGTGTATTTAAAAAAAGAAGCAACCGGATTATTTTATTTTCTACCTAGAGAGTGCCATCTCAATCTGTAAAGCGAAGAGCCGTTTATTCTGAAACAGTTTGGCCTTCTTAAAGGGCAACTCCGGTCAATATTTTTTTAATTTGTGACTACGACTGTTTTCAGCTAAGGCAGTGTCCTTGAACTACAAGGTATACTTTTTCTCGATATTACGCGTGGTTCTTTTTTTTTAAACATCACGGCTCAAATATTGGTTTCAGGCGTTTCCGGCAAAACTCAAGCTATCTGCCAGAGGCAGACTTGTGCTCGTTACTTGAAAAATGTTATGGACTACAATTAGAAATTACTGAACCTCAAATGGAATAGATTACCGTTACAAATTACTTTTGCTGAAAAGTAACGGATTACTTTGCTCGTTGCGTTACAAATTACTTTCACGTTACTTTTCCGGTACGCGTATCTAGAAAACAATAGAAACAATGACGACAATGAACCCTGGAGAAGGGGAACAAGGGGGACAAAGGACAAACAGAAATCTCCAGGGTTTGGAGATTTCTGTTTGTCCTTTGTATCATGATGGATCTTAACCCGAGACTCGGATAGAAACAGAAACTTAAAAGTAGAAGTTTTTGTTTCTACCCCAGTCTCGGGTTAAGTTCCATCATGGTAAATATCCACCAGCTCGCCTGTACTTTAACCGTTTTTTCATTAATTGTCCTTTGTCCCCCTTGTTCCCCTTCTCCGGGGTTCATTTTCGTCATTCTTGTCCAGCTGGTTTGCACCTTTGCATTTTATTGCACTATAATAATAGAAACAATTTTGATATTTTTCACAAATATTCTGTAACACTACTTTTCATTTCTTATACGCCCGTATTATGGTAGTATTTAAGAGAAAGAGTGTAGGTGCACTCTGTGCACCTGAAAGCTGACAAGGCACCCAAAGCTGCAACGACGCCCGCCATCCCGCTATCTAGCGGCTTCCGGAAATGATGCCTGGAATTGTGAAGACAAAGCTAGCGGTGCGCATGCTCAGTAGCAGCGTCTACCTCCGCTACGAGATTTGGAGCTAAAGAAGCAATCAACGAAAGCTCCCTTTTCAATCAGGTTTTTCGCCTGTTATTCCCAAGAAAAGGAAAAACTTGGTTCTAACGTTACAATGTATAGAGTCTATAGACAATGCAGAATGCAGGTGTCCCAGGTTACCCTGATTCGTTTCCGTAAATTAAAGTTTTTTGTTATTGCTGATGAAAATCTGTGCTTCTTTGGCAAGCAAAGTATGCCCTGAAACTCTAGGTTTCCGTTCTCCTTAATGCCCTGAATTTCGAACATTTCATTAAGAGCTGGTCATGTAGACGACGGACACTCTATGACCGCAAACTCGACCCGTCAGAGCGAAAATGGCGGTTACGGGTTATCGATCGTTCATCGGTTCTCACTTTCATAGCAATATTCGTGGAGGCCAGGGGGGGGGGGGGGGGGGAGGACATAGAGTGCAAAAGAAGCGGTAGACTTCGGTCTTACCAAATTACAGAGGACCACAACACAATAGATGATCGCTGGCTGAGCGTGCACGGTCTAGCTGCTGAGAGCGGCGAGCTTCCTCACGCCGCATTCGTCGAGCGAGCAACAATAGCGGTGTTAGCTTTCAGCGCACTAAAAGGCGCAATGCCGAAGCTTGGGAACCGCCGAGCGAAGGGCGTATACACATGGAGTCGGCCACACAGCCTCTCCCCTAGGCTCACTTCCAGGCGGCGCAGCCTTGACTAAGAGCCACGCGCTTCTCTGTTCGTATTTCATTTTTCCGCGATAGTGCACTCAACACACAAAAGTATTGAAACATCCACAATGCGATATACGAAAAGCGATAAAGGTTGGAGTACTCTAGCGGACAGTACAAGCTTAAACCCCCAATCCGCTTTTTTTCTTTTTTTGCGTTTATGGTCTTGACAAGTTATATTGACTCTCTCAAATGGCGAAACCGTCCAATGAATGGGACATTTAATTTTGCGCGCCATTCCTAGTTCGGATCACTGCTATCTCAAAAACTTGTAGGTACACCAGAAAAATACTAAGATATATTTAAGCTCATATTCGATAATTGTACGATAGATTGAAGTGAAATAGAAATATATTGCGAATAAAAAATGAAACACAATTAGGCATTTATAAAATCACTTCAAAACGCAGATGCTCGCTTTTTTTACGTATGGCCAATGACCTAAAAGAAGCAAATGACTCATTCTTTGTTAGATTTTATGCCTAGATCGTAGACATCGCCCGTAGGCGAGGGCTTTACGAAAAGTAAGATGTATTTTGCTTACGAAAGTAGCGCACAATATTCTAGTGAATGCGATATCGCCAAAACAATAAAATAATTTGAGCAAGAAATATTTTATCCTTATAAAATTCAGAAACACAAGATCAAGAGAGCATTGGCAAGACTGACTTCCTCGTCCAGAATGAACAAAGTGACTGCAACAGTTTTTTTATTTAACCATTATGGGTGCTCGGCGCGTTTCTGCACGTGTTCTCTTATCGCTGAACCAATCGTAAACAAAGAAAACCCCAGTGAGTAGCGCTTTCGACGCTGCCTGGAAAGGAAAACATGTATAGGGCGAAGATATTTTACAACGTGAGCGGCACCCCATTTTTCCAGATGCATTTTTATTCGAAGTCATTATCATGTTCTTACGACCAAAATATTTAAGAGTAAACTACAAAAAGCATCGTTATTTTAACTTCATTTTATTATTTCTTACAATAAGAAATGGTAATGTGTTTGCGAGCGGGTGCACATTAATCATGATGTTTAAAATCTGAGATAGGGAAAGAAACTTGAAGATAAATAAGAAGATAGATGAGAATAATGTCAGACAAGCGTGTATAAGACCTTTAAGAATAAGCATGAGCTTACTTTCAGCGGGAGTGACAAGACATTTTTATTCAAACAGCATTATAACCTGTTTTAACAGGGCTAGCTCATTCGAGCTAGATGTTTTCCTAAATAAACGATAGTTATGACGTCACCATCAACCTTTCGAGCAAAGCGAATAATAATGCGCAGCTGTCTCAAACTTCTATACCGCCCAGTGGCCTCCCATTAAAGTTTAAAAACACTTCGCAGGTTTACTTTCTACGTAAAAGCTTATATTCGAGACTAGTCCGGTGGACTCGTGGAAGAGCCAGAGAGAACGGTCCGTGCAACTTCTTACGCAGGTAACAAGCGACAGGCGGCAGTCCAAAGCCGACAGTAAAGGCGCCTAGTTCAGTCCTATTAACAGCGGCTCTGCGTCTTTCGAATTCGTGACAGGTTGCGACGTCGCAACACCGAAAACTGGACACCCCACACTTTGCTTGATTGGCGAACTTCAAAGCTGCTGGCAGATCCTTTCCAAGATGACACTATAAAAGAAAAATGGTACGGTCCTCTTACCGTCTGACGCCGTCATAGTCCAAAGACCAGCCTAAAATAGATCGTCTATCTAGATTGGTTAAGTCTCGCTACGGTTGTCAGAGAGGATGTCTTAGTTCTGTGTTTTCTTATCTTTTTTGACAGTGAGTAGGCAGCGTGGTAATGGCCAGCACAAATAAAACAGTCGTTTCATGTTCTGTACAGAAAACACATCACAAATATTTTGTTCTTAAATACACATAATAAACGTGCTTAGCAAGCTATACAATGTCGAGTCTAGTGGGACTTCCGGTAAAATAATGCGGGAGATGTCCTGGTGCGGTGAGTCGAAGCAAGTCGTACAAGTGACAAAGTGAATGCAGAAAGTTTGTTCAAGGGGGGGAAATGGCTATTGGAAAGTCTTAAGATCGCTACTAGAACTTCTACTGCGAAATTTACATCCTCAAGGGCACATATTTTGAACTAACAATGAAGGAAGGGGCATGGCAATGAACATCACGTGGGCAGGTATTAAACAAAGGAAACTTTTGGTGGCTCACCTCTGAGGCAACGAAGGGCATCTGAAACGTCCTACAGAAATACTGAGAAATT
Organism: Ixodes scapularis; assembly: GCF_016920785.2. NCBI lineage: Eukaryota > Metazoa > Arthropoda > Arachnida > Ixodida > Ixodidae > Ixodes > Ixodes scapularis. The sequence continues at coordinate 69,251,862 of NW_024609880.1, read as the reverse complement.
GTTTATACTACCTCGGCGATCTATTGACGTGCGATCAAAATCTTGGCTATTCTCATCCTTCACACTCTCCTACGGCCGAAAACTAGGCCCGGATTCGGAAACTCCACCTGAGGGTTGGGAGGCACACACATTGCCTCCGCCTTCAATGAATGGCAATTTCCAAGCTTAAATAGACATTGACCTTCATTAAAGAAATACGATGAACCAGCACACCACTTGCGCTAGCTGTTTGCTTGATCAGGGCGATCTATAGGATAAAGAAAGAGATACAAATAATTGGCTGGAGCAACTTCATTTATGGTTAGGCTCAAACCAGTTAGAGCTGAATACAACAAAGACTAAATACATTATTTTTAGAGCGAACAATAAGCCCATAACTAGCGAAATTAATATATCTTTTCAAAACTCGAATATTGAACGCGTAGAATCCTTTAAACTTCTTGGTGTTCGTTTTCACAAAAATCTATACTGGACTTGTCAAGTGAACGAACTCCGAAGGGATATTTCTAGGTCAATTGGTTTAATTTGTAAGCTAAAATACCGACTTCCAGCCTGGTTAAAAAAACAACTGTATATATCTCTGATTCACTCGAGGCTGCATTACTGTATATCGGTCTGGGGGACGACTACAGCAAGTAATACTAAGCAATTATTTACATTGCAAAAACGCGCAGTTAGGTAAATTGATAATTTACCTTGGACTAATCGACTTCCCCTAGTTTTATTAAACATGGAAATATTAACGTGAGATAATCTTTTTTGTTTTAAGGTCGCAATTTCAGTTCATAGTCAAATAAACACGAATCCCGCAATATTTTACGAAACGTATTTATCCATGCAAACAAATTACAATTTGAGATACCAGCAGTTTTCAAAACCTAAAATAGGAACTAATTACGGTACACAAAAATATCCTACCAGATAACCGATCTTCTTAACAGAAATTATTGTGTATTCGAATTAGCCCAGACAATAGCGTCCATGTTTCTTTTCAAAAAATACCTTACGGTATACTTCAATGTGCCTAGTGTGTATTCCTAGTATAGTTCACACCAAATAGATTGTACATTTTTGTGTCTCATATTTTTATCTTCTCAGATATTGTTTTATTTTTGATTTATGTTGTTTTTGATTCATTTCCTGTGCCCTGCTGATGAGTGCTGTAACGGGGGTTGGAAATTAGTCAGGTGATTCGTTTTCGCCTTTTGTCCCAACCTCCCTGACAATTGTGTCAAAAATAAATAAACAGACAAACAAACAAACAAACTCGTGGAAATGGAGCGTGCTGGTTAAGTTACGGTGTTTGTGGAGAATAACATAGAGGACGAAAACAGGACGACACGTTTCTCCAACTGGCAGCATACATTTATTTTGACGCCCGTCACCGAACGCGACAGTCACCGCGCGGAGTTGGAAGGGTTGAGGAGGACAGAGAAGGAAGGGAGGGTGGGGGTGGAGAGAGGATGGAGATGGAGGGAAAGAGAAGCATGTTTTTAGCCGGCAGCGCACGCCGAAGTCAAAAAAGGGGGGGGGGGGGGGGGGTAATAAGGGAAGTGACCTTGAGGAGGGAAGGGCGCCCCTACTTCAAAGGCGCCTACGTTTGTCGCAACTCCGGACGCAGAAAGGAAACGTCGGCGTCGGAGAGACAAAGCGATGGGGACCCGATGTTTTGTGGTGAATGGCGCATAGCGAAGGCTTCGATAATCTCGCGGCCGTATCTTGACCTGTGTGTGCCCACTGTCGTGGTGGCCGGAAACTCTGGTTCGCAGGAGGTGTCGGGGTTTCTGGACCTCATCGTGTCGGGGTTTCTGGACCTCATCGACCTCTACCTACGCTCAACCCTAGTGGAGCACGAGGGAAGAATCTACGCCCAGAGGACAGGGGTTTGCATCGGCTCGTGCCTCGCCCCCATCTTGAGTGATATCTACTTGTTCTTCGTCGATAGGCGGGTTTCCGAGGCCCTCACAACTCTCGCCCAGGGCACTTCCGTCTTCCGATATGTGGATGACTACCTCATCGTTCACCAAGCCACCTCAGATCCTAAAAATATTGAGCAGATATTCTCAGATAATTCGTTCGGTCTAAAATTTACCAGCGAGGCCCCCACACAGAACGGACTACAGTTCTTGGATCTTCGCCTTCACCCCAAGGATTCCGGCATTTGCTGGTCCTTCCAGCAAAGATCTTGCAAACCAGTGCTTCCCTTCCACAGCAACCATTCAAAAAACGTCAAAAGCGGAATCGTTCATAACCTCCTAACCTCATCCCGATCCAAGTCATGCTCTCACTTAATCTCGACGAGCTGCTCCCTACAGCTCACCCGCCTCGTCAAAGCGGGCTACCCAAAAGACTTACTTGAGACCCGATTAAAACGCATTATGACAGCCCAGGCCTCCGGCACACAACCTAAGAGCAGGCCACGCGCATCCCGCTTCGCGTGCATTCCATACGTGCACAACGTCTCCCACAGAATCAAATCGTTAGCACTCCGACATGACACGCAGGTGTTCTTTTCATGTCGCCTCAGGCTCTCCTCGCTCTGCAGGAAGGTCAACAACCCAACCGCCCCAAAGCCGTGCTCCAAAAAACACGCCACCAAGTTCGTTCCTTGCAGACAGGCCAGCGTCTACTCGATCCCGCTCGGGTGCGGCGCGCAATACATCGGCCAGACAGGCCGATGTCTAAACGACCGCCTAAGGGAGCACGCCAACGAGGTACAGCAGGCGGCTTCCAACCCATCCCTCCATTCCCTGCACCCAATTGCCCAGCACGTCGGTTCGTGCCCCTCCTGCGAACCAGAGTTTCCGGCCACCACGACAGTGGGCACACACAGGTCAAGATACGGCCGCGAGATTATCGAAGCCTTCGCTATGCGCCATTCACCACAAAACATCGGGTCCCCATCGCTTTGTCTCTCCGACGCCGACGTTTCCTTTCTGCGTCCGGAGTTGCGACAAACGTAGGCGCCTTTGAAGTAGGGGCGCCCTTCCCTCCTCAAGGTCACTTCCCTTATTACCCCCCCCCCCCCCCTTTTTTGACTTCGGCGTGCGCTGCCGGCTAAAAACATGCTTCTCTTTCCCTCCATCTCCATCCTCTCTCCACCCCCACCCTCCCTTCCTTCTCTGTCCTCCTCAACCCTTCCAACTCCGCGCGGTGACTGTCGCGTTCGGTGACGGGCGTCAAAATAAATGTATGCTGCCAGTTGGAGAAACGTGTCGTCCTGTTTTCGTCCTCTATGTTATTCTCCACAAACACCGAAACAAACAAACAAGCCGAGTTTTCAGAGCACTACTAAAAAAACATGCATATTTGAACCGAACTTTGGTTGGTTTAGTCATTTTTCTGCTATGAATGTATTTCTTTCACAGAAATGTCACACAAAAGGTGCAGCTGCTCGTGTACAGAAGAGTCCGATGAAAACTAGGCGCCAATATTATTTTTTTTTTAAATTATCGAGAGTATTTTTATCGCATTTTTTTTTTTCGTAACTCTCACATTTTGAACGCAAACAAGAAAATGCCAGCGCGCGAATGGATTTACAGATCCACATAACATAATTCCCGAGTTAGTTGTGCGGCACCATCCGGCGTGCGCAACCCACATGGAAGTGTTCAAGACTACTAAAAGGTGACCATTCTTATTCTTTAAAACAGAGATCGAATCTCCGGTGCCATTCTTCTACATCTAGCTAATGAACCCACTCCTTATAGAGACGGCAACCAGCGGCAAACCCGTGATACTTTTCTGGAGGTTAATGAACACTAGAATGACAATTTAGGAGCAACCAATAGAGCTTGAATAAAGACGTCGGGCGGTGACAAGCAATCAAAAAGTTAAAAAAGACCAGTCCTATGTGAATCCAGACTACAGTCACAGCGACAGCTGTGACACCTTATCGGTCCCTAATGTGTACTATGTACGTCTCCCCTTAGCGAAGGAACCGTTTACGATGTGTTCTCAAAGAGTGACACATTCACTCATTCCAATTGAAGCCCTCAAACGGACGAGGTGTGAGACCCAAGTGGCGTGATGCGAGGTCACTAAAATCCCTTGATACTTATTTTACAAGTAAGGACAACCAATACAAATAACGAATCACAATCCGCTGGAACGAAATGGCGGCATTCCGTTCATATCTCTGCTGTGCGCTGCCATTCGCTTCCTAAAACCTGCATCGTCACGTATTTGGCGCCTCAAAGAATGTCGCTACTTGTGGGAAGATCTCATCTAAGGACTTTAGACGTCACCATAATTGCGTGCAATCTAGCGGGTGGAACTTGACTTATATGCGTAGGTGTCCTCAACACATGCTGTTTAGTAAGCGGGGCGTCGAGGCAGCTGGCATAAAATCGTGGTAACGCGCTCGCTTCACAACCAGCGTTCTCGGGGTTCAATCCTGAAAAAGCCGCGACGAACATTTCCGAGGATGTTGCCATTTCGACGACATACACTCTACGTCGCTGTATCTACATCGCCCTCACAGCTGACCAAATTACCTTTATACTGTAATCAAAGTTCATTACTGATTGCGTTGTTAAATACTATAAATTTAATTAACTTAAGCTACACATTACCACGACTTAAAATAAAATAATTGCATATTGCTCTAGAAAGTAATACCATCATTTTCAAAAAAGTTTTTTTTTTTTTTACTTTAGGAACTTTTGTGATCTCTTGTCCTGCACTTACCTAATAATCTCTTGAACGGTACATCCTGACCAGTGAAGAGGATCCAAAGTTTGTCCGCACCTTCTGGAGTATATACAATGCACTCCTCTCCAGCCCCTGTGCCTATAGCTATACTAAAGTCTCTTCGAATTTATGGCACTTTTACACAGCCAACGATTTCCCCTCTCCATATCGTGTCTCTCTGCATCCGGAATTTACGGCTGTTTGATATGCAATGGTATCGGGAACAAATGTTCGGTTTCTGCAGACTCCAAATATGTATCTATTTTCATTGTAAGGGACCCGAGGACCAGTCATGCTACCTACTACAGTTTTTTTTTTTCCTTTTGGGCCCCCATCATAATAGATAGAAATAGAGTCATTAATATTAATATTACTGCGTGTGTGAGGGCTCAAATTCTACACTCTAAAAATAAATCCGTTCTTGAAAGGCTCTTCGACACCGCAAAAACTCTTTCAGCTCATAAAGAACGGTTTCGCCTCAGACACTATTGTTCCCTGGTGCGCTAGAAGGGCAACTGGGCGATGAAACACTTTTTGGCATGAAAAAAAGAGTTTAGAAGCAGATTACCGCTTAATCCGTTAGAAGTAACGAAATCACTTGTAATCGCTTACATTTATCAGTAATTTTGTAAGGTAATGATTACATATTTTACAAAGAAATTGTAAAAGACTCTCGGTGAGAGCAATACTAGGCAAACTCCCGGAGTCAAAATGTTTCCTTCCAAAGAAAAAACAAAGAAAAAATCTGTCGAAGTGAACGCGAGATAGTGTAGCGGATCTGTGGGCGCCTTTTCTTTTTGTGCCTTCCCTTCTTCTTTGCTTTCAAAGACACGGAGTAGACACAAAACGATCGACGACTGCGCGCCTTCTAAAAGCTCGAGACAATTAACAATGCCGTCTGCGGTTAAAGTGAATAACGTAACTAAAGCAAGGGCGCAGTCAAGCTGGTTAACTACGAACATGGTAACTCTGGAGTCGGTGAAAAGAAGCGACGTAGGACATACACAAAACTCCAATATTGTGTCACTCCTACCTCCTATCTTTTCCCCTGCTCCAGGGTTACCATGCCAGTTATAGTGACTACGACCGTTTTCATAATATCACAAGAGGAGCGGACGCTCCGTTTTCCGCTGCATAAACTTCATGACAGAAATCGACTGAAAAGGATATGACTTTCACTGGCATGCGGCTCAAAAGATATTAGAACACTTATCAGCTTTGGGCGATACTAATGTTTGTTTGATTTGTGCTGCTTTTCACATAATCTTTTAAGAGCTTCAGGTTTCCTTCATCCCTGTCACCCTTCTCAAACGTCATCTTTTTTTCTTTTATTTCAATTTTAGCACACGTTGTCGGTAATAGATGGTAACTTTCAACGATAATGGTACCACTGTAGGAGAATCGCGCTCCCTAGCTTCTGCATGATCAGCTTCAGAATGAAGGCACTTGCTTTCATCTTCCACACGTAAAAGTATGCGGTAAGACTCTTAAAGAGCTCGTATTTCACAAATTTGTAATTACTGCTGTCGCTGTGTGGGGATTCTGCCGTTGCGTCACCTAACACTTAGCTGAAGAACACAGAGCTGTGGTAGGACCGACCAGTGCTCCATACGTTTTGGACGGCATCAAGAAACGGTATAGGCACGGGACACGTGCGTATACATTTCCGTCTTAATTGGAATTTTAATGTTTGTATTCTAAGGGATCCCAAATATTTATGCTGGTTATATACCGAAAAAGCTCCATCCTCTTATACACCGACGTGCCAACCAAGGCACGACACTTGTTCAAAGCTAATGGAAGATTGGTATAAAAACATACCTAATTTATCATTTAATTGTTACTTGTTATTACTGTGTCTTGTTATCTTCCTGTACCACCGTTGGCCGATAGTTGCCGGCTATAATACTTTTATATATTGTATTCACATACATCAATTTTATTCGACATTTATTTGTCTCTATAACAATTTTTATAGCTTTGCGAGTCTAACACCATCAAACTCCGGTTATAACAACGAAGCTTTGCGCTTTCACCAGGCGGACAGCTGCTCCATTTTTTTTTAAGTAGCACGCAATGCAGCGCGTCAGACACTCCTGAGCGCTTTAATAGACCCTTTGCAAGAATCCCAAAACACCCGCGCGCGCCGCGCGACGAATAATGGGAGTCCTCGGTAGGCCCCTCCTCCCGCTACCACGTGACCACGTGGCATACGCGAGCAGGCGCTGGTTACCACGGCAACGACTTTTGAGCAGCCAAATCGGGCGAGCAACAAGCCAACGGCTGCACCTTTCTCATTCCTCTACTTTGTACCGGCTCTGTCGTCTGCTGCACCACCACTTTGTCGAACCTGGTCGAAACCTGCCGCAGTTGCGGTGCAAACTAAATGGATTCGGGGACACTTCAATACGTGAAAGTAAGTTACGACGACTAACGTATTCAAATAAGTTCACCTGTCGGGATGCCTTTCCGCTGCCACAGATACGGTACGCCGCCAGCGATGTACGACTCGGCGGACAGGCGGGATGGCAGATGGCTGCAACGGCTGTAGACGGTAGCTGCCGGGACGCGCGCGCAGTCGCGGAGGCGTAACGAGAAAGCGCGGGATCTGCACCGAGGGTTCGCAATATTCCCTGCCGTTGTGGTGCTGTACGTTTTGCAAAGCGTCTATTGAAAGGGTGCTCAGCGCGGCGGCGGATATCTTCACATTGAAACGAGGCAACACGTCCAACGAGCCTTTCGAGAACCAGCTGTTGCCCAAGGTCACAAAAAAGGGACTGATGGCAACAGTAAACGCTTCCATAACACTCTTGTGCTTTGTGTCTTACCCTACAACAGTAAGATAAAAAGTAACCCCGCGAAACTATTGGATTGCATTATCTGCTAACGGTCACTTACTTTTATGGAAGGGTAACTATAACTGTAATTAGTTACCATTCTTCCTTAGGTAATTGTGCATGTAATTACTTACTTTTTTTCGTAACGCGTACAAGTCTGCTTAAGATCACCTTTTATACACAAACTCAACTGGGTTACGTCACGGCGCGGTGGTGGCGCGTCGGGCACACCTCCAGTCTGGGGCTGCGCGCGGAAGTCCCCATGTGAGACGTGTATTCCTGCGTTGTTTTGAAAGGAACCTGACAAAAACCTGCCTTCTCGTCAAAAGGCCGCGACTGGGGCTGTACCAAAAGAGTCGAGAACGGTTTGAAGGTCAGTTTTCATGTGCTCGGTTCGTCCGAGAACGTGAATATGTGCTGTGAAAAGGGAAACCAGACACCGTCGGACCACGATTGCTTGTGAGGGAAGCAGTTTGGGTTGGATTCACGAATACTTGCGGTCATCAGATTTATTTGTTTTGTTCCAACATGAACGCCGGAGAACAGTCGAGTAGTACGGACCACCTGCGGACTACATTCAGTGCGTCTTCAAGTTCAAACGGCCGCCTCATCGTTCGAACTGTCGTCTGCTCTTTCAAACGTTTCTTCTTGCCATCTCGTCGTTTAGACGACACCGGCCCGTAGAGCAAATGTTGGCCCGGTACTTGCGATGAGAAGTAAGTGCAGGCCTCAAGATGGTTTAAGTTTGAAGGTTAAAAAGCAGGCTCGATATAAACAGTAGATACAAGGAGATGTTGATCATTGTTACCAGTGGCCGCCACCGACTAGTTATGCCTGATTCACTTGGTCCGATTTTGCTTGCGATTTTCAGCATCGACGTCAACCATCTCAGCAACAGTTCACGCCTTTGGCAGCCCGAGCGACGTCGCGTCTGAAAACGGCGAGCGAAATATCATGCGAATCAGGCTTTAGCGCACATTCTGTGGCGTCCACGCGGAATAAAGCGCCGCCGCATGCCACATTAATAGGGAGTTTTAGTAGACCGTGTTTCCCCAACCGCTAACCCTCCGCTACGAGGAAACCGTCACTGCGCCTGCGCGCCGGTGTCATTGGCTGTAGAGTTCGGGGTAGCGGAGACGCTTAGCGGAGGGGCAAACACGGTCTACTAAAACTCCCTATTCAAGCGAGGTTTCGCGGTGCCACGAGCCTCGGTAATTTCGCTGAGGCCGCTCAAGTAGTCAGACATAGCCAGGAAGACGTAGAATCACCAATTCCAACGCAAAGAAGGGCAGGGGGGCTCACACCGACGCCGACAACATCGCACTCCAATGGCTTGTTTACTGGCGACGGTAAGCTTTTTGCCCATATTCCATCGCGCATGCGCGGCGCCGGTGGCGTCTGCTAGGGGCGCTCCGGTTTGTTTGTAAACCTAAGTTGGTGTATACGTCTTTCACACACACACACAAAAAGAACGTTTTGGGGGGTGCTTAAAGGGATACTAAACAAAATTTTGGCGCTTATTTCTTGGTCTATTCGTGTTCAATGGAGCATTATCACATCAGACATACCAATATCTTGTTGAAAAAGACACCAAAAGGAATTTTAAAACGAATTAGACGATTAGCAAAGAGCACCTGGTGGATGTCGCTAACGCATCGTTTGGAATGCCCGTCTAGGAACCTTGACAGGTAGTGACGATAACTGTCTTGCCTCCGGTCACGACGAGAGAAGAGCTGAAGTTGAAACTCCCCTTTCCCCGAGACTGTTTTTCAGAAGTCGATATTGTCCCCCTACAAGATTATAGAAGATTAACCCATTACTCAAAATTTGTACGAAGACAGCTCCGCAATTACTTGCGGTGGCCCGATGGCTGGTGTGCTTCGGCTGCTTTCAGCGGATGCTACGAGCCATCGAAGCTTACAATGGCCGTGTGAATGTCACGTTACCTTGGAAAGGGGGCACAGCGACGCGCGGAAAGCGGATCACGGGCTACGTCTACAGAGCGGGATTGGCTGGGATAGCTCGCAGCGTCCGCTGCGTCCGGATGTTAGGTCCCGAGACAAAGTACGTCACGTTTGCGGCGGATGTGACGTGCTCTCCGCTAGCTCTCCGAGCGTTTGCCAGAGTGAGCCGTTTATCAGGAAAAATACAGCCATCAAGCTCAAAATACATACGTGCGATTGCTATTTACGGATATTGTGGATCATATTTAGCCTACTTGTGAACACGACAGGTGTATTTCAAATTTAGTTGAAGTATCTCTTTAAGAAATTTTTTTTAGGGAGCAAAACATGGATACGTTGAAGAGCCCTTAAACGCTCTTTAACGAACAGATTTTGTTTTAGAGTGCATGGTGCGTAAACGCGACGCCGATGCCCAGCGACTTAATTCGACGTAACATGTCGCAGCTTTTGCTCTGACTGCATTGCGAATAAACACAGGACTGCTATTTTTTTTTTCACTTTTTGTATCTTTTTGTTATTTTCTCTGACTGTATTTTTTTTCCCATTTCTGCAGGTGAACAACACATGCTAAAAGCAAAATTAATAAGGAATTTAATCAAAATTATGCCTAGGGCGCCTCATTACATTACCTAATTGCATACGCTAAAAAGTAATGAATTGCATTACTCAATAATGCCTACAGTATTTAAGTTACTGCAGTTACATTAAAGTAGTTTTCTTCCTGTCACCTCATAGACCTATATAGGTTCAAGTGGGGGAAAGAGCCAATAAAAACAACTGGCGGTAAATTAAGAAACAAAAAGTACTTTTAGCATTTTGAACAGTGTTGACCAACACAAACCTATCTGCTACTGTTTGCATAATAATGCAAGGTAATTTGTTGATGGGTTATCAGTCGCGTGCGAGGGAAAATTATAGGAAGATATTATTGCTTGTCCTCTTGCTTAAATTTGCTTCATGTCGCCATTTTTTAATACGTGCAATAAAAAACGATTTTCAAAAATGTTTAGTTCGACTCGCAGCAAGCTGTGTAAATCACAAGAAGGAAATTACATGGAACATGTTCTTTGTTCGCCCTACTACAGCACGTAAACTAATGCTTCCAGCCCAGTTTAGACATTCTGGAAAATTCGGTTTTCTCAACGTATCGAGTTTCGATTTACTACAGAGGTGCCTTCATGTGGTGGAAGCATGGGGTGAAACTATCGACAGATGAGTTTTCCTTGTGCAAAAAAATAAAAAAAAACAAAAAAACCTGAGGCCAGATTTACGAAGCGAACTTACGAACAAAAAAGTACTTACGACAAAACCTGAGAACAAATCCGAATTCACGAAACGAAATGTTCGTAACTTTTGCGTGGTTTACGAACGAATCCTACGACAGCCTCCGAGCTGTCTTACGAACTTTTCTTCCAACATGGCTGCCTATATCGGTTGGTTGATGCGCCTCGACGGACAGAGGACTTTGAGGCGCGAGCGGGTGTTCCGCCCTCGGATTACGGTGAACGACGTGCCGGAGCACATTTTAGAACGATACTACCGCCTGCCGAAGGAGGCCGTGCTTCGGCTGTGCGACGTGGTCGCCTCAACTCTTCGTCGGCCGACAAAGCGGAGTTGCGCGCTGCCGGTCGACGTGCAGGTGCTGGTGGCGCTACGCTTTTACGCGAGCGGTAGCTTCCAATCCGTGGTAGGCGAGGTGGGACACCTGAGCCAGGCGAGTACCTCACGAATCGTCAACAACGTGAGCCAGGCCCTCGTCCTGATAGCCGGGGAGGCGATTTGCTTCCCAACGTCACGGCGAGCAGCGTCCCTCACTTCGATCGGTGAGTATACTACGGCGTTAGCAAAGGCGTTATTCCGCCGGCGCAAACGTAACCGATTGCGAGCATATTAGTCGCTGTTCTACAAACGCGCTAAATATAATAGCATGACGGGAGTGCGTATGCCTACCGTCACTTGATATCAATCCAGGCGCGAAGTCCACCGCCGCTCATGTGTACGCGCAGACACTAAAAAATATCTATCTTGACTACCAAAGCAAATAGCTGAACCGCATGTAAACGATTTAGCGAGCGATGAGACGAGCGACGGAGAATTCTCACCGCCGCTCGTCGGGTCGTTCTGTTTTTGTTTTCTAGAAATGTAGCTCATCGCCTTGGTCGCTTGTTCCCGTCTCTTTGATCTAGTGTGCTCCGTCGCGTGACTGACCAAGCGCGGACTACGAAGAACAAACACGACAGGACAGTGCTGTTATTGAAGCATTGTCCTGTCGTGTTTGTTCTTCATAGTCCGGGTTTTCTGAGCTGTTTTTCCAATCATGTATTACAAGTCCACTGAGCACAGAGTCCTGTGCATACAAGAAACGAGACTGCCTTTCTCGAGCATGCCAGTTTTTGCATTATTACTTAGGGGCATATCACGAGGTTGTATACACCATTTATGGCACTAATAGTTTTCACATGCTGAGCATGCAATTATACGTTGTCTCAGCATAACTTGATAACGAGCGAATGCTACGGCTTTCTTCAGCCAACCTAAGCAACAATGCGAAGCATACAATTCCTCTTCATGGGAGGAGTACCGATACATTGTCACATGCCTCGCACCGGGCTGCCCTTGTAGCTCCTAGGCAAAGCGCCTTCCTGCAGACGCCCAGGTGGCGGGTTGGCTAAGGTCCCTGCAATATCTCGGAGGCTTATTGCACAGAAGGAGGCGTGCCATTAGCCGAAGTTTTGTTTGCATATCAAAAGATCCCCAGGTGGCCAAAATGGACTCTCAGTACTCCACTGGGCCGTGTTAGATGCCCTTCATTGGTTTGGCATGTAAACCCTCAAATTTACATGCCCGCACCGACATTGTGATTGGCTTGCTAAGGTCACGGCATTATCTATTCACCATGTTGTGGTGAAATCAAGTGTATGAGGATTACGGTTGTATCATACTTGCATGTCTGTTTTCTTTTAACTCATTCTACAGGTTTCCTCGGGATCGCTGGCTTCCCACGGGTGCTCGGCTGCATAGACGGCACCCATGTGGCCATCAAGGTGTCCAAGGAGGACAAACCTGTTTACCTCAACCGCAAGGGATACACTTCGATTAACGTCCAGGCTGTGTGTGATGCCAACAACGTAGTGACCCAGCTGACTGTCAAGTGGCCTGGCAGCACCCACGACAGTTTTATGTGGAGGAATTGTGACCTCTATGAGAAGTTCTGTGCTGGCACTGCCCCTGATGGCTGGCTGCTTGGTAAGTTTCTACTGAAAGGGTGCAGTAGAACATTGCTGCACACAAAGAAAACCTAATATAAAGGCAACAATTTGCACTATGACTGTAAGAGACATCGTCCAGTAGTCTTAAATTTTTGGGAATGTGCTCCGAAAGCAGTAATGATCAAAATGCATTTCTTTGCAGTTTTGTTTTGTATTGACAATTCAAGATTGCAGCGCCACACTATACTTGGCTTGCACCGATGTCACTACAGACACCATGTTGATGGCCACAAACACTATTCTCTCTCAGTGGTGGCCACAAATACTGCCTTCTCTTTCTCTTTCCGTTCTGGATAAGTGGGTAAGGGGGAGGATTGCTTTTGTGTGTGAAGTTCGGGGTAAAAGGTAATTCCTGAGGGGGACAAAGGCGAGTTTGAGGGGAACCTCATCTATAGTCGGTGACAGGTCAAGAATGAAGTGGAAGTTCCTCCCACCTCTTTCCACTCTAGTAAAGTGAACGCCAGAGAGGAGGTGACCTTCTCTCTACCGTTCGCTCCGCTGAAGTGGAAAGGGGTGGGAGGAGCTTCCACTTCGTTCTTGACCTGTCACCGGCTGTAGGTCATGGTGCCTCAGCGAGCCAACAGGATGTAGTGGTCGGAACGACTCCCAGCGTGGTCTCGTGACGTCACATGCAAGCCACATATATATGTATATGTGCCATGTATACACAAGTATTTATTGCAGAAACCATGACAGTCAAATGTGGTGACATGAAATTACTATTCAAGCCTGTCTTCGCATAATGCAGGGGATGCTGGCTACTCCGTGCAGCCCTGGCTAATGACCCCAATCAGGGCACCGAAGGATGAACCGGAGGAAGAGTACAACGAGGCGCTGACGAAGACCCGACAGGTCATTGAGCGAACGTTTGGACTCCTCAAGTCCAGATTCAGGTGCCTGGACAAATCTGGAGGAGTACTCCAGTACAAGCCTCAGATCTGCTGCCGCATCACTGTGGCCTGCGTAGTTTTACACAACTACTGCATGCGCCACCATGTGTCCTTCAACGAACCACTAGGTAATATAATAGGCCCTTTCCACAATTTAAGCGCTCCTGGCAGCAAGGCAGTGTATTTGGGGTTTCAAAAGACCAATCTCACTGTCGAAATGCGCTATGCCACTACTTCCGCAGTGCGTAAAGGAAAATTTAGTTTTGTGTACGCATGGCATTGCAAAGCACCAGATGGCCCACACAGCGGTCTCTCACTGTGAGCTAGTTATGGCGATGTCACTTATGCAGAGGGTTTTGTGAGCTCGGTCTATTGGTCAACTACTGTTCACGGCATTGTGTTGCAACCAAATGCATTGCTTGCATTACTCAAATATGCAGAAATGTATAAAGCTGTAGGCATTGCTGAACACGGTACACCAGCAAACTGGAAATTTGTGCTTATTGTGTCCGCAGCGAAAAAAGAATCAGCAACAACTGGGAAAGTAGGAAGATCATGGTACATTATTGCTCAGGAAAGCTAATTGTTATATTCTTCTTTCATTGTATGCGACATACACTGTCGTTTCAGTCATTCAGAATGCGATGAACGTAAGTGTCTGAACCAGGCCTCGTGTAAACAAGCAAGCTCGGCGTTTGGACTCGGCGGTTGTCACAGCACATGTTGGCTTCGTTGCAGATAACCAACTTAGCCAGCAAAGTATGACTGCAAGCCTGGGGTTTTTAATTTGCACTAAAATGTTCATCTAGATTGAAACGGGCAGAGGTGGGGATCAACCCCACGATTCTAAGATTCTGAACAGATAAATGTGCAGAATCCCCAATGATTGCACATATCAGGCACTATTCAGTCACCCGACATCCACAGCTCTCAAAAATAATCTCGCATGGGAACAAAAGCATATGGAAATGGAATAATCCCTATCTATGAGTGTGCATTTTGTCTGAGCTTTGGAAAGCTATCTGCTAAAAGTGATAAAAGCAAGGTACCCTTGAAGTGCTCACGAGAATGAAGCCATTTCTTTCTTTGTTTACCAGCTAACAGAGTTTGTGTAGTTGGGTGCCAGCTAACACGTTATACACAATTGACATTCCGAGTTAATATAACTAGGAAAGCTTTAATGATTCTTTATTTTGTTTGCAGTTGACTTATCCGAGGATGAGGAGGAAGAGGAGGAGGAGGAGGAAGAGGAGGACGACGACGACGACGATAATGTTCAACCCACGGCAACAGCAAGAACTCGTAGGGCACGGCCCATGGCAGTGGGTGCATCTGTGAGAGATGCACTTGTTCGCCATGCTTTCACCTAAAAGGACAGTGAGGTTGTTCTGAATTTTTTTTTTATAATGTGCGTTCTTGAAGATTTTGGGTCACACATGTGACAATGGTATAATAAAGTTCCCCCCAGTGTCATGTGCTTTGCTCTGGCATTGTTATCAGCTCACTGGGCCATTAGAGTCCGCTGTTATGCAAGATACTATGTTGATATGGGGCGTAGTGCATCGTTTATTCCTCAGGAAGACTTGTCGTCAAAGTGTACACCATATTTGTGCGCCTTCAGCGACACCAATTGCTGCTGCGTCACTAGGAGCTGCTGCTGCGTTGCCAGCAGGCCCTGCTGTGCACTGACCAGCAAGTCAAGCTTCTCCAATATTGCCCTTTGTGACTTCAAGATGTCGTGGCCAACCTCGTCGTTGCTGCCTGATGGGGTGGAATAAGGATGAAAGTTTTGTTAACAGAATGCACACATGTACGTGACATGTACACATACGGCACATTGATACTTTTGCCCTATGTTGCAGGTGAAGAAAACCAGACTCTGAAATGCAAAAAAAGTCTACATTTTTATATAAGCTTTACCAAAACATTCGGTACTGGAGAAAATGAGACCTCAGCATGGCATATTTATTGGAACTGTTTTTGTTTACGTTCAGCTCATCAGTTTGGTTTGCTTGTTGCCACCATAGACACATGCCCAAGCCCATCACCTGAGGCGATTGAGGGCTGACATCATTTGTCTAATGGAATGTAAATGGCACCCGACACTTCGTTGCCATGATGGTGACAAACCAGGCTGCAGATCAAACTAGACTTCACCGGCAACATGGGGTCGAAGGTACCAACATGCCCTACTGACCTTCAAAATATTGTCTCGTCTTTTTTTGTTTCAGAATTTCTGAGAATAGCTTTCCTCGAGAAGTGGTCATGTTTAAGAATGAAAACATAGAACAGGAATAACCATCCACCTTTCCTAGCAAAGCTCATTTGCAGCGCTGCACGTTAAATTTGTGCTGTTTTAAGCACACTCACTCTGTCGAATCGTTGCGGGAGTGGTGGCAGGTCTCTCCGCAGTTGAGGCACTTGCAGCCCTCGCAACTGCAGCTCTTACCGCTGCAGGCCGGGCTGACCCAGGTCGCGCCGATCCTGGTCTTGCTGAGGCAGGCCGTGAGGCTGTGGCACACGCTGCTGGGTTTTCACCTCTGTTGGGGCCTTTGAAGTAGACAAAATATGATTGGCCCATTATATGCTCTGAGACTACCCTGTAATGACCGAAGCGCCACTGAGACACTACCTTAAACAACCAAACCATTCTATAACGCGTCTGAATGAGGTTAGGTGGAATCGTGACCTCGGTGTTTAACAGTGCACACCAGCAAAGTAGGGTTTTCTGGCATTTAGTGTTATTTAATATGTTGACAGAATGCCCAAACGCATTATCCTCAATATCCTCTCTCTCCCTAAACCACAATATCCTCCTCCCTCTTTCCTTTCTCTCCCTGTAAGCCCAAGGGAGGAAGAACTTAGTTTGTAACTTGGGTTTACATTGGATGTAATGCCATGTGAGACTTAAAATAACTGGAAACGACTTCAACAACACTGTTAGACTAAAAAAAGTAATCTTTTGTTGCCACTGACAATGCTCTATATTGTACAGAAAGCTATTAAGAAGGTGTTCGACAAGTCCGAATGCCACATTTTTTCTTAGTATAATGGTATGAAATAGTACCATATTATCAAGTTATTTATGACTAGACTTTCACATGCATTAATTTCCCTTTGGAGGGCCAGACCGCAAACACTGCTCTGAATTTAATTACACGCTAACCGTACTATACATTTCACATGCTAAATACAAACATTTATACATCAACACTTGACCTTATTGTGGTTCATAATACTCACTCTGGTTGGAAAGGTCCCCCATATCCCCCAAGCTGTAATTGGAAGAGACAAGAGCACCTTTAACAATCATTTGCACCTGTATATGTCACTCCCTCACTGATCAAAATAAGAACTGACTTTGAGTGCACGGGCCAACCTTGGTCTGGAGCGCTGCTGGGGCCCGCTCCCGGATCCGCGACGAAAGCTGAGAGTACCATGATTATGTCAGGATTTTGTAACAAGCTGAAATATTGCGAACTTACATATGGGTGAAATAAACACCGAGCCGCGGTCGGCGGCAACTGCTTGGGGTGGTTCCCGAGCGTCTAGAAAGTTGAAAAGCAAATAGGATGACACTCAAGACGACGCAGTTTTCGATGGCTCCTAATGCCCGCAATGAGTGTCAATCGCACAGTGAAGCCTAGAAGTGCGGTAACGGAACGAATAATATTCCTTCCCGCAGCCGCGCGCTTGAACGCCAGCACCTCGGGCATTGATGAGCATTTAGCACTTACCAGACTGGCGTGCTGGGCGCACACCTATATCGAAGGCCCCTTCTATGCCCACGAGGGCATCTTCACTAAGGAGGCCTATGACGCGCTCCTCAGCCTCCGTCAAATCGGGTTCACCCGGGCCGCCTCCCGTGGCGTTTTGGCTGCGCCGGACTGCAGCTCCTATGAATTGCGACAAGCTGGAATCACAGTGAGCTCCACACTACATACGTAAGTTAAGAGCGTAGAAATCGACCTTACCGCGGATTTTGTTGGCACTCTTGTAGTCGGCCCACTTTTTTTTTACGTCGGCGACCTCACGTCGGATCCCTGACACCGCGAATAGCGTCGCCGTGATGCGTTCCCACGCCCGCCGCTTGGCTTGGGAGCCGTGCGGGCCGTCTCCCTTCGCTTCGATTGCTCTCTTATTTTCTTCATATCCGTCCACCAAGGCGGTGATCTCGGACTCAGTAAAATTTGGCATTCGCAACTTCTTTGGTGCCGACATCGTGGAAGAGCGTAGCAGACAGCCTCTGTTTTGTGTCTGCCGCACGTGCTCTGCAGCCCGCCGTGAAAACGAGCTCTCTGATTGGCTGATCAGGTTGTTGTAGACGCTGTTGTCATAGCAACAGCCCGCTCTCGCTGTTGGCGAGACACCGGAAGTCGTCCTTTGCCCGCGAGAGAATTTCGCTTTCCTCCTCTCACTTAAGAACGCGTTCGTGAATACCGATTTCTCCTCTTCTTACGATGTTCTTAACTTACGAACTTCTTAGCTAAGTTGTCGTAGCCTAAGAAGCTCTTCGTGAATCTGGCCTCTGTTTTCTTTTTTTTCTGCCGTGGCATTCGCCGACGACATCCTAACTTAGCTCGCCTGCTTTTATGGGCTGTCAAATTATGGCGCAACGTGAGACACAAGAGTAATGCAGCACCTCGACAAATCATCTCCGCACCAAAAATAGGAAGACAGAAGGGACTTTAATTTCCGTTTTGTAATTAAGATAATATTTCTTATGAATACATTTTTTTTCCTAATTATACGTTACAATTAGAGAGACGCGCCACGGCATGGCGAAAATTTTCCGAAGATCGTCTGCTAAGCTCGGCGCCGGCGCGCTCGACACTTCCGACATCTGTCGTCGTAGAGTTTAATTGGGCGAGCCCGGTGATGACGTCGTCTGCGAATGCCGGCAGATAGCCCAAAACAGGTTTGTCTTTCTTCGTATTTGAAGAAGGTAAGTTCATTCATTAATATTTTCAAACCATGCTTCCACCGCCTGTTTGCAACTCAGTTGTAAATTGCGGCACGATACATTGAGAAACCAATTTTTGCGGGCCGTTTAGCATTCCTTAGGAGCGTTAGTTTACATGATGCAGAATGATTTAAACTGTAGGTCACAAACTAAAAGAGCAACGAGACCGTGTGAAAAACCAAAATAAAGCTTTCGGTATAAGGTAACCAAAGCTGTAAGAAAAAGTTTAAAATATTCAGCACACTGTCGAAGTTGCTGTTACAGGAAGTTCAGGTTGAAGTGAATAAGAATGAAAAGATAAAAAAAGGCGCCAATATGACATATATACGCGTGTGTAGAAGTGTGATTTTCGCTGTGTTTTCGCAGAACGCGGAGATCTGCTTTTACTACATGCATGGGTTCAATAATGCGGGAAAAATTTATACAAAATAAATGAGGTTATGTAAGGAATTCGTTCGAGTGTATACTAGTTTTTTCCCTCGATAAACAGCCGTCGTAGCCATCGTAGTTTGTGAACTCTGACAAAGCTTTCAGCTCAAACAATATTTTTGTCTTATTACTACGATGTTTCTCAGTGCATAAATAAAGAGCTGATGAAAAGGTAACAAGGTGTCTAAAACGGTTCTTGTAAACATAACGAACATGAACATGACCGATGCAAAAACCAGTCAGCGCAATTTCAAGACGCGCAAGAGGGACCAAAAGGCAGTAAACAAGCTGTCTGCAAACATGGCGACACGCTGCGTCAACACCTGGCGCCTTTCCATAGTCGTGTCCACCAAATCGCTGATCCGATAGATCTGCATTTAACGCAACGACACAGAGCTCTCCTAATAAAATTGAAAAGACCAAACGAACGAAAAAAAAGCCGACAGCACCTTCGTCAGCAGAACCAGATTATCCAGTGAATTCCAGGTCGAACACCCCATCAGTCATGGCGACCAGTTTGATGAGAAAACTGTCATATATATTAATATATATCTTCCATCTCCAAATCGGTACGACAACGAACAAGAAACACACAAATATTATAAATGCATGGGTGCTTCCCAGATCTCCGCAGGGACAAATCCATTTGCACCTGAAACCGTTTACCCTGAATCGGCATCCTGAACTGTTTGTTTTGCTGCGTATCGGCTTTTCCCAACCATGGGAATCACAAATGGCGAGAGGAGCAAGCAAAAAAGCAAGAGGATAAACAGAAGCTGAGAAGAAAACGGATATCATTTTCCTCGCTTGTTTTCATTTTCGCGATATCTGGAGGGCGAAGCGGTATCCCAAGGGTCCTCTCGTTTTCCTAGTAACAACGAAAACGCGTTTGGTGAAGAATGGACAACACCTAAAGTCTCGGCGGTCTGCCCCACACGTGTGGATTGCGGGAAGCCGCTTTCTTTAGGAGCAAAAACCTTTAGTGTGGCGACGTTGTCTCCCTGTGGATTGCTACAGTTGTAAGCTATACGCAAAGACCGTGTCCTTGGGTATCCAAAGAGCCGAGTAAGTTTGAAAAGTGCCAACCTCAAGTGCAAGAATCTCTAGAAGGAATAAATATTTGCGGTCGCTCTCCCCTGACCGAAATACACCATAACCAACACGATTCTAAATCTAGGGTTAGCTTCACAGCGGTCAAGTGTTTCGCAACCACGTGCCGAGCAAAGCAAATGGTCTTTCTACGTGTTCAGTTGCAACGGACGGTGCATGTGTTCCTTTAAAATGATCTAAATGTCCATGCAACAACACTGCATGGGTGGCAGCGTTTCTCCCTTTAAACATGCATAGTTTCGCTGGTGTGAACCGAGTATACTCTCACTCAACGACAACGTGTTACAAGGTGCTGTATTAGATTTTGCGGTGTAGGTTGAAGGATAAAAACATAATTTATTTCAGTGCCTTCTTCCTAAAGTTTGATAACGTAGTTGCGTGTACAGCCCCTTTTTGTGACGATAGTGGAATGTCGCTCATGGTCTAGGCATGGTCTTTAATATCACCTTGCCGACATTACTAGCCACTAGTCCTAAACAATTTTGGAACACTGTTAACAGTAAAGACAAGTCATCTATTTCCCTTTTTGTTGACGGTTGTGCAATCCCCAGTGATGCTTGTGCAGAGATCCTGAACAATGTTTTTGCTGACTCGTTTTCAAGTCCTGTTAATCCGCCATCTTGCTTACTACAGGAATATAATTTTATACCTATGGACTCCATCGTGATTGACCCCACTGGTATTGTTAAACTAATAGAAAATTTAAAACTGTCTTCTTCAGCTGGTCCTGATAATATTAACTCAAAGCTCTTGAGAGACTCGATTATGTATTCATCTATTATATTTTCTAAACTATTTTCTCAGTCGCTGGAACTTGGCATTTTACCTGACGACTGGAAGGTAGCCAGGGTGATTCCATTTGCACAAAGGAGGTGATAAGCATTCTCCCCTTAACTATCATCCAATCTCGCTTACCAGCATACCATGTAAATTAATAGAGCATATAATATACTCCCAACTGGTTAATTTCCTGGAATCAAATTCTTTCTTTAACAAGGGCCAACATGGTTTCCGCAAATTTCATTCTCGAGAGACGCAGCGTTTGGCATTTACTAACGATCTTCATTCTATCCTTGATTGTGGGTCCCAGGTTGACTGTGTTTTTTTAGATTTTAGCAAGGCTTTTGATAAAGTTCCTCACCAGTCGCTTCTACTAAAACTTAACAAATTAAGTATTGATCCTAACGTAGTTGCCTGGATAGCCTGTTTTCTAACTAACCGATATCAGTTTGTTACTGCTAATGAGAACACGTCTCCCCTCACTTCCGTCACGTCTGGTGTTCCTCAAGGATCCGTATTAGGCCCCCTACTGTTTCTCATTTACATCAATGACCTACCTAATTGCGTCTCATCATTAATTAATCTTTTCGTTGACGACTGTGTAATATATACTAAATCTACTAACGACTCTGATGTTTTAAAGCTCCAGACAGATATCAATGCTGTTTACCACTGGTGTGAACTTTGGAAAATGGAACTTAACATTACTAATTGTAAAGTCATGGGAATATCACGTACTAGTCCTAATGTGCCCTTCTACCATCTCGACAACGTCCCTTTGGCACCTGTTTCTTCTTATCAATATTTGGGCGTTCACATTACTTGTAACCTCTCATGGCAACTGCATGTTGAATATGTCATCAATAACGCTAACCGCATGCCAGGTTACCTGAAAAGAAACTTTGCTCTCGCACCGTCAGCCTTAAAATTAACACTCTATAAATCTCTCGTTCGCTCCAAATTAGAATATGCTGCTTCTTTCTGGGACCCCAGTCAGTCTAATCTAATTAATGTTCTGGAAGCAGTCCAAAACCGTTCTGCCCGTTTTATTCTAGGTAACTATTGTCAAGGGTGGTGACCAAAAAGAACAGAAAATAAACAGGAAGAAATAAACGTTTAATGTGGCGAACTTGTGCCAAAAATAAAAGAGTAGAAGAGATAATAACAAAGCGTCGCGGGCGTCGAAGTCGGCGAAACCGCAAGATCGAGCGCTGGGGCGAGACTGACTCGACGAGGTCGCGAGCGGCGTCTTATCTAGAGTAGGTCACCATCTCGAAGATTCGGCGGAGAAGATTCGAGCGTAGCGCGCTCGGGGCGAGAATGAACACGCACTTTCTAGAACAACATAAGCGGGGATAAACGATAGAAGTTATGTCCGGAGCAAGAATAAGCGAGAAAGTTCTAGAAGTCCGTGACCCCTGCGCGCGGCATTACTCCCCCCTTTAAAAGTGCATCGCCCCGATGCAACACAAAACAAAACAAAGCACATAAAAAGAACGGCAAACTAAAGAGTCATTTGAAACACATAAGATCCACAGTCCTATCGAGCGTAGTACGGCTTCAGGCGCACGACGTGGACGACCTCAGGTCGTGGTGGGCGGCGTGACGATGTTCGTGTTCCGTCGGGCATCACCTCGTAGTTCAGATCCCCGAGTCGACGAAGCACTTTGTAGGGTCCAAAGTAGCGCTTCAGGAGTTTCTCGCTGAGACCACGGCGGCGGATCGGTGTCCACACCCACACCCTGTCTCCAGGCTGGAAGTGGACGTCCCGGCGACGAAGGTTGTAGCGGCCAGTGTCGATACGTTGTTGGGCTTGAATCCGGAGTCTGGCGAGCTGACGGACTTCTTCTGCCCGTTGGGCAACCACCTGGGCGTCGTCGCTTCCGTCGACAGCCGGTTCGTGGGGTAACATTGCGTCCAGCATTGTCGTCTATTTGCGACCATGAACCAGTTGAAAGGGTGTAACCCCGGTGGTTTCTTGCACGGCCGTATTGTAGGCAAAGGTGACGTACGGCAACACCTCGTCCCACGTCTTGTGCTCCACGTCGACGTACATGGAAATCATGTCGGCGATGGTCTTGTTGAGTCTTTCCGTCAGCCCGTTGGTCTGAGGGTGGTACGCCGTGGTGCGACGGTGGCTGGTGTGGCTGAGACGAAGGACTTCCTGTGTCAGCTGGGCCATGAACGAGGATCCACGGTCGGAGATCAGGATTTCGGGAGCGCCGTGCCGGAGGACGATGGATTCAATGAAAAACTTGGCAACTTCCACAGCAGTTCCGGAAGGAAGGGCTTTCGTTTCGGCGTACCGCGTGAGATAATCTGTGGCGACGATGATCCAGCGATTTCCCGACGTTGACGGCGGAAAAGGGCCAAGTAGATCCATTCCGATCTGCTGGAAGGGTGCCATTGGCGGAGGAATTGACTGTAAGAGTCCGGCCGGCCTCGTTGGAGGTGTCTTTCGTCGCTGGCATTCATGGCATGATCGTGTGTATAGGTGGACGGTTTTGGGGAGCTTGGGCCAGTAATACTTTTCACGAATACGGGCTAGTGTCCGGGTGTAACCAAGGTGTCCGGACGTCGGGTCGTCGTGGCAGGCTTGGAAGATCTCCTCTCGAAGGTCGGTCGGGATTACCAGCAGCCAAGTCGAGTTGTTGTTGCCGAAGTTCTCTTTGTAGAGAACTCCTTGTCTTATGGCGAAGGTCGGCAGGGCTCGTGAAAAAACACGTGGTATGGCACTCCCACGCCCTTCCAGGTGCTCTATTAGTGCGAGCAGCTCAGGATCGTCTCGTTGACGTCGGGCCATGTCGTCGGTGTTCACTGCGCCCAGGAAACACTCGTCGTCATCGCCGTCGCTGCTGTCGGAAGGTGTTTCGACGGGAGCTCTGGACAGGCAGTCGGCGTCGCTGTGCTTGCGGCCTGACTTGTAGACTACGGTCATGTTGAACTCTTGTAGTCGGAGACTCCATCGCGCAAGGCGTCCTGACGGGTCCTTGATGTTCGCAAGCCAGCAGAGCGAATGGTGGTCCGTGACTACGCGGAACGGGCTTCCGTATAAGTACGGACGAAACTTCGTGATCGCCCAGACGACCGCAAGGCATTCTTTTTCAGTCGTGGAGTAATTTCGTTCCGCCTTGGACAATGTCCGACTTGCGTAGGCGATGACTCGCTCGGTGCCTTCTTGTACTTGAACCAGTACCGCGCCAAGTCCTGCGTTACTTGCGTCCGTGTGAATCTCGGTTTCCGCATCCTGGTCAAAATGTCCAAGAACAGGAGGCGCCTGCAGTCGTCGCTTGAGCTCGTCGAATGACCTCTGGTGTTCTTCTGTCCACTCGAACTTTACGGCGTCCTTCGTGAGGTGTGTTAGCGGTGCCGATAGCTTGGCGAAGTCTCGAACAAAGCGCCTGTAGTAGGCACAGAGTCCGAGAAATCTTCTCACGGCTTTCTTGTCAGACGGCGGCGTAAATGCAGCTACGGCGCGGGTCTTCTCGGGGTCAGGTGAACACCCTTGTTGTTCACGACGTGGCCAAGGAACTTCAGTTCGTCATAGGCAAACCGACACTTTGACGGCTTGAGGGTGAGTCCGGCGGTCCGTATGGCTAGGAGAACAGCTCGGAGTCGTCGCAAGTGCTCGTCGAAGTCGCCGGAAAACACTACGACGTCGTCAAGGTAGACGAGACAGCTCTGCCACTTCAGTCCTGCCAGTACGGTGTCCATGACACGCTAGAAAGTTTCTGGCGCCGTGCATAGTCCGAAGGGCATCACCTTAAACTCGTACAGTCCATCCGGTGTGACGAAGGCTGTCTTCTCTCGGTCCCGTTCGTGGACTTCGATCTGCCAGTAGCCGCTCTTCAGGTCCATGGATGAAAAATATCGAGAGTGGCGCAACCGGTCTAGAGTGTCGTCGATGCGGGGAAGCGGGTAGACGTCTTTCTTCGTCACGGCGTTCAGCTGCCGGTAGTCTACGCAGAACCTAAGCGTTCCGTCCTTCTTCTTAACTAGCACGACCGGAGAGGCCCACGGACTATTTGAAGGTTGGATTATGTCGTCTCTCAGCATCTCTTGAACTTGCTCCTGGATTACCTCCCTTTCTTTAACGGAGACTCTGTACGGCGATCGATGCACAGGGCGCGCGTCGTCCTCGGTAACGATGCGGTGCTTCGCAACGGCAGTTTGGCGTACCTTCGACGATGTCGCAAAGCAGTCACGGTATTCGGCGAGGAGGTTAATCAACTGACGTCGTTTCGGGCCCGGAAGCTTAGGGTCAATGTCGAGCTGTGCTGGCGACGTACTGTCTTGCTGAGGTGGCGAGGATTCGTCAGCAATGGCGGCAATTTCCGCGGAGTTTCGGAGTTCCTCGACGTAGCCAACGGCTGCCCCTTTCGTGAGGTGTTGCGCTTCGTTTCGGAAGTTCGTCATCAGGACCACAGTGCGGCCACCCTGAAGTTCAGCTACCCCTCTTGCGACGCCTATTCCTCTTCCCAGAAGCAACTGGAGGCTCCCCTCGAGCAGAACTTCGCCGCATAAAGCTTCGGTGATTCCGACAGGTACGAAAACACTCGACCGCGGCGGTAAGTTTACGTGATTTGCGAGGACTCGGACCGCGGATGACGTCGCTTCGGGTTCCTCCAGTGGTGAAACAGGTTTTCGCAGAGTTAGCCGGTTCGCTCTGAGGTCGATGACGGCGCCATACTCGCAGAGGAAGTCCATTCCGAGGATAACGTCCCTCGAACAGCCCTGCAGAATGACGAACTTCACAGGGCACGTCTCACCGTGGATCTCGACGCGAGCAGTGCATCGCCCGACTGGTGTGATGAGGTGCCCACCGGCGGTTCGTATTTGAGGGCCTTCCCACGGCGTTGTCACTTTTCGCAGGCGACGAGAGAGCCTCCCACTCAAAACTGAGTAGTCTGCTCCGGTGTCCACAAGTGCCGATACGTCGTGGCCGTCGAATATAACGTTTAGGTTGTTGGACACCGATGCAGGGACGTTGTTATGATCCGTAGCGTCGAGAGAGTGGGAGCGCTCCGTCGTTCTTGGAGGCTCTTTACTACGGTCGTCTTCGGCAACGCCACCTCCAGGCGTTGCCGCACTTAGTTTTCCCGGCGACGCAAGGGCGACAGGCTCTCGCGGCGGGGTCGTGGCGCTGGAGTCGCTGAACGTCTGGGCGACGGTGTGCGGGACTCACGACGGAGCGGCGTTGAAGATGGCGAACGTCGGAGATACTCCTCGATGTCACGAGGACGTTCGTCGTACCTTGGGCGCGGGTCGTTCGGGTGGAACCCGCGCAGCCCCAGTTGTCGGTAGGGGCATCGACGGTAAATGTGGCCGGCTTCACCGCAGTGGTAACACAACGGGCGTCGATCGGCCGTCCTCCACACGTCGGTCTTTCGTGGCGCAGCTTGTTCTGGGCGGACGTACGCCCGATCTTCATGGCGTCGGGAATACTGCGGCGCTGGAGGTTCACGTCGAGGTGGCGCCGCATACGGGTGAGCAGGGGGTGGTCGTCGGGTAGCTGCGGCGTAGCTCAGCTTCGGTGGTTCAGGAGCGGCGCTGGCGAAAACTTCTGGCTGTAGCGCCTGCTGCAGTTCTTCCCGGACAATCTCGGCGACTGAGGGCGTAGCCGGGCTTGTGGCAGCAGGTAGCAGCTTCCTGATTTCCTCCCGCACGACGTCCCGGATTATCTCGCGGATGTCCGTGGGGTTGAAGCCGGAAGATGAGAAGTCAGCGACGCCAGGAACTCGGTGATAGTGGGCGGCGCGTGCTTGGAGGGCACGTTCGATGTTGGTGGCCTCTGTGATGAAACCTTCGACGGTGGTAGGCGGGCTCCGAACAAGGCCTCCGAAAATGTTTTCCTTGACGCCGCGCATCAAGACCCGGAGCTTTTTCTCTTCGGGAGCGTTTGGGTCGGCCCGATTCATCATGTGGAGAACGTCTTCGACGAAGCTCGTGACGCTTTCGGTCGGCCCTTGGGTCCTCGCTCGCAGGAGTTCTTCGGCACGCTGTCGTCGGTGCTGGTTGGCAAAGGTGCGTCGCAGCTCGGCCTGGAATTCTTCCCACGACGAAATCGACGCTTCGTGGTTCTCGAACCAGGTGCGTGCCGTGCCTTCCAGAGCGAAGTAGACGTTCTGAAGGCACTGCTCCGGAGTCCATGTGTTATGGCGAGCAACTCGTTCGTAATGTTGCAGCCAATCTTCAACGTCCTCATGGACCTCCCCGTGGAATTGCGTCGGAGTCCGAGGTGCGACGGGAAGGTATACGACGGCGGCGGCGGACGGGTTCTGCGACGACTGGTTGTCCATCGTCGGCCTCGTTGGCTGCCTGGTCCGGGGTGGCAGAAGTCCGTATTCCGGGTGTAGACCTTGGGTGCGGCGACTGGTCCGAGTTTCAGGTTCCGCGTTGAGTGGTCTTCTCACCGGGCTTGGAATCGGGCTTGCACTGCGGACCCTGGGTGGGGAACGCTGCACGGGCATGCGGTACCCAGCACCTCCACCAAAATGTCACGGGTGGTGACCAAAAAGAACAGAAAATAAACAGGAAGAAATAAACGTTTAATGTGGCGAACTTGTGCCAAAAATAAAAGAGTAGAAGAGATAATAACAAAGCGTCGCGGGCGTCGAAGTCGGCGAAACCGCAAGATCGAGCGCTGGGGCGAGACTGACTCGACGAGGTCGCGAGCGGCGTCTTATCTAGAGTAGGTCACTATCTCGAAGATTCGGCGGAGAAGGTTCGAGCGTAGCGCGCTCGGGGCGAGAATGAACACGCACTTTCTAGAACAACATAAGCGGGGATAAACGATAGAAGTTGTGTCCGGAGCAAGAATAAACGAGAAAGTTCTAGAAGTCCGTGACCCTGCGCGCGGCACTATCACCGCACTGCCAGTGTTAGCTCCATGAAAATCACCTTGTCCCTGCCTCTCTCTCCGACGAAAAGTTGCTCGTTTGTGTCTTTTTCGCAACATCTATCATACTAACCCGTACTTAAAGCAACGTCTTTTCCTCCCACCGTTTTACATTTCGCCTTGCATCGCTCATCACCTCAAAGTTGAAATTTGTAACTGTAATACCAACGCATTTCTACTATCATTCGTCCCTAAAACGTCTTTGGAATGGAATCACCTCCCGACTTCCGTAATTTATATTATTGATGCCCAAATGTTTAAAAATGCTATAAACACTCTTTACTGTCCTGAGCCGCCATGATATGTTATGTACTCTGCCCTTTTGTTTCTTTTTGTGAGTTATTTTGCTACTCCCACTCCCCTCTTTAATGCCGATTGGCCTTGAGGGTATTTAAATAAATAAATAAAATAAATAAATAAATAAATGTGCGAGCCATTGATTTGGCCTCGTGACTATCAATGCCTCAACGACCATTCGGGTAACCTTTCGTATCCCTTCAGTGCAGTGATGCGAATAGCCGAACTCTAACATTGTCTGGAGCTCAGTGGGTGCCCAGTGCTCGACCAACCTCTGTCTGTGGCGATAACGAACATTCGCGCCATATAATCAGCCCCAGACAGCGTGAATGTTTGTTCTCGCTGCAAGTTGAAGGGACAAACACTGTTAATTTTTCTCAAAACTTTGATTCACTGCTACTCCGTGTAGAAAATCCTAACGGACGTTTGGCAAATTATATTTGTAGAGTAATAAGTTTAAGTGCATTTATTAAAAGAAGTCTTTGAATCGCCTTTGATATAAAACCTAAGAGTGGCCTTCTAAAACACGTTTTAAATGAAGAGATGGTTTACCTTTCGGTCATTGATATCGCAACGAAGTAATCTGAGATTAGGATAAATCATCAATGATAGTGCTTCAACGTCAGCTCCAATTCTCAATCAACAATTTGTTGCGTTTTGGACGACTAAAAGCACGCAGGCACAACTGGTCGGTCACAAACCAGGTAAGACAATAGTGTTTCTTCTATTGTTTACTAATTCGAAATAAAAAAAAGTTATTCTAAGGTTTAGTCTTTTTTTTAACGCGACATCGTTAAGTAGCTCGTGTCGCGAAAAAGCCGACGTTGGTGGCGTGACAGGAAAATCCTGATTGGTCGGTAGAGTCATGATGTCACAGCCACATGACCTCGCGCGGCAATTTCAAACAACCCACAACGCTCACGTGAAACGTGACGTCACGTGTGGAATGAAAATGATTAAAACGTGACATGTATTAGGAATTAAAGGTCGCCGTATGTCTCAAATTATTTCCTTTCATAAAGTAATTCCTTTGCCTTAAAAAAAACTAAAGACTTTTAGGCGCTATTCGAACCCACGACACTTCGGTTGCGAGCCAGGCACGCACTGACTAGGCCACGCAAGGCGCTTTTTTTTTCTTTATTGCTTGATTTCGACATTGACAAGGCAATAACGTACTCTCAAAATGAGAGGTTAAAAACCATCAGCTTACCTGGCTGACGCAAAAATGTTGAACTTCTTTGAGGTTAGCAAGCTCCTTAGGAAGTGGCAACCATTCATGCCAAGGTTGCTGAGCCTTACACAATTCCTTCATAAAGCACATTTGCTCGGCAAAATAATTGTGTACAGGACGAAGAGTTTTGAGCGTTCTTTGCAGGACGTCCCAGAAAAACACTGCATCCCAGCAGTCTAGAAAAACATGTTCGATTGTTTCTTGCTTTTTTATAATATGCAGTTATCGGTCCAAGCGATAGGCACTCCCTTACCGGCTAGCCATGCTTTGACAGATAAAATTTGGCCGTGCAACTTGCAAAAAAAAAAAAAAAAAAAAAAGGAAAAACTTTTGGTTGAGGCGGGAAGACCATTCTTTTGACACGTTTTAACACGTCGTGCCCTAAGCCTTTACTGAAAGACACACGATACAAACGAGTGGGAAAAATTAAATCAGTAATTTCTTTTGTCAGCCGTTTGCGCGAGACACCGCACAAGTATTCCAAAGAAAAGCGCGTTGTTAAAAACTGGTAAGCACCAACGACTTCTTTTAGGTATCCGCGTACCCCCTGACGGCTATATGGCAGACGACACACTGAACTCAGGAAGAGCACTGCGCAGCCTCGCTTGAATGACCGTGCATAAAAAGGGATCTTCATGATCTCGAAGAAATAAAAACTTATTAACCAGCCGCCTTACAAACAAATGGAATAGACGCAGACTGCCAACACTGACCATTCGGAAAAGATTCGTTCGGCTCGTCCTCTCCCATACCGAGCTCCAAATGAAAACGGCAAATACACGATGAATGCGGTGAACGTTAATACGTGAACAATGCAGTACCTACTACACATACCAAATCTTCGCAGCAACAAATATGTTACACACAGATGCACGCGCGAAGATTGATAAACCATTGCCTCCCCACTTGTTCGCCTTCGCGCGCAAAGCCTCAGTCTCATCGCGCCAGTATTCGTCAGTGTTGCGATAGTGATTCAATGGTACCCCAAAATACCGAGACGGCGAATCCCCCCACGTAATGCGTTTATACACAGTCGGCGTGGAAGGCCAATCGCCGTGCCAAAGACCCACACACTTTTCAAAGTTAACAGAACTGCACGTATGGTGGCAAAACATTTCTGTCAACTCTACGACTTTCTTTACACTGTCTTTGTCACTACAAAAAATTGCCACGTCATCCGAATATTAGAAGATCCGGACTTCAACAGTTTGTAACTTAAAACCTCGAATGTAACTACTATGAATAACGCTTAAACAAAATGGTTCGAGAAAAATACAAAAAGCAACGGCGAAATCGGACAGCCTTGTCTCACGGAAGAAAGGAGACGAAAGCGCTCAGTCACACCTTTGTTCACCATAAGTCGAGTGGCGCAATTTTTGTATGTCATACGTATACCATTACACAACTGCCCCAACATTTACATGATCTAAAGCAACAAAGAGGACTTGATGGGACACCCGGATGAAGGCCTTTTTCAGGTCGACTTGTAACAATGCCACTCTTCTTTCCATAGTGTCGCAACATTCCAAAATACTTCGTGCAACGTGCACGTTCGTGACAATACTCCTGCCCTTTATACCACACGTCTGGTGTAAGCCGAAAATAATGCTAATAACACTTTGTAATCGTTCCGCTGATACTTTCATAAAAATCTTGTAGTCTACATTGGTCAGTGTAATAGGGTGGTAAGAACCAACGGAACGGAGTTTCAAGCGATCTTCAGTTTTGGGAATAAAAATCGTGTGTGTGCACGAAAACCACGGGGGCAGAACATTAACAGTATACGCTTCGGTAAACACACAGTGCAAAAACGGGGAAGCTGATCTTTGAAAGCTTTATAAAATTTTGCTCCTAAACAATCAGGGCCGGGTGACTTTCCCTGGCAGATTGAGGTCGATGAACGGGACCGCAAGAAGACTGACTTCGCCACGCCCGAGGGACTTTGTACACCGCCGGTGACTTTCCAGCGGGTCATGTATACCGTGCTGACGGGACTGAAGTGGCAGAGCTGCCTCGTTTACCTGGACGACGTCGTCATATTTTCGCACGACATCGACGAGCTGTTCAAACGGCTTAGTGCCGTTCTCCAAGCAATCAAGACCGCAGGGCTCATACTCAAGCCAGTGAAGTGCCGCTTCGCCTACGGCGAACTTAAGTTCCTTGGCCATGTCGTCAGTAGGGAAGGAGTATCACTCTAAGCTCGGTAACCTATAATGTAACTTCTAAACAAAAATAACCTATAAAATAAAGGTCAGAACGACAGTCGTTTTGATATTTTCATTATTTTCGTCAAGACTATAGGTTACAAGGGCCAAATTGAAAGCCAAGGCACCGATTTATAAGTTACTTGAATGGCAGCCGACGTGTAAGCTCTACACAATAACCTATAAAAATCGCGGTAACCTATATAGTCTAGATTTATGGAGATATAGAGTTGAACTAAATTGCTGAACTTGAAATCATGACTGCAGTCACGAGGCGCAACGCGCTGCTGGCTGTTGGCTGGAGGTGTTGACAGCACGCAAGAGATAAGACGGGAGTTGCATTCCTCGCATCACTAGTCACAAAGCTTTTGTGCCACATATTTAAATACTGAACTTACTTTGTGTCCTTAACATCACAATGTTTCGAATATTTTACACACGAAACTTGTTTCTGGATAATTTTTTTTTCTGGTGATCTAGTTATCATTATTTAGTGATAGATTTGACTTTCATATAACTTACTCATGCTAAACGCATGTTGTCGTACAATCGTTATATATTAACAATTAATCTAGAACCGTAAAACCCAATATAGGTTGAGCTCATTTATCCGTACAAGTTAGAAACCATATTATCGCATAACTCAATTTGGGAAGAACTACAGCAATGTTAACTTGCGTGCTGAATTCGGACTGGAACACGTATGCTATATAGCGAATAACGTTACGATCGGAGGTAAGACTTTCTACACATTAGAAGATTATATTACAATTGCGGGCTCATATATATTATACAGTTATGCTAACACTCGTTCATGTATATCAAAACATAGGGGTAGCTTACTTTCCAGCCATGGAATCGCGCACACGACGCTTGAGCGAGCGAAGACACGAGGGAGCGAACGAAGAGTTGAGAAAGGAAAAATAAAAAAAAATGAAAGGGACAGGAGGGAATCAGTACACCACGTTTTGTTCGATGTATGTGCCGATAGATGGCGCTAATTGTCTCGGTCCAACTAGCCGCCAAGTTTGCTACTTGCGTAGCTTGCTAGCCAGCCGCCAAATTGCGTCTTGGCGGGCGGTGGTGTGTTCGAAAAGTCACACGAATAGACCCGAGTCACTTTAGTTACTCCGGCAGATCATATCACGTGACAAATCGTATAGAGCAACGCTTGACGCGGGTAAGTTTTCGAACGCAAGGGCACAAAACCTTTACTCTGGAATGAGATCGAATGCATTTTGGAACACGGCCTCTCTTCCCTCTTGAGATGTACCTTTCGCTTTCGCCGCATGTCTACCGATGGTTCTCAGGAACAAAGATTTGTTTGGTGTGACTCGTGGCCGTTTTAAAGGCACATTGCGACTGCCAGCTCTACACGGTCCTCGGCCCTTTGAAGATCAGGTGGGATTACTGTGACCACTGTCGCAACGTGCACGGGAAGATATGCGACTTGGGTAAGTCTTCCCACGTGGTACAGGTTTCGACTTTTGATCCGATGTGCTAGCTTCGCTCGCTCCTTCATACTGCATAGGCCGGTGATGAACTTACACGCAATGAGTTTTATCGGTAACGCTTCGGTTTGCCGTACGTGTTAATATGTTGCCAACTGAAGCTTCTTGAGGCTGGTGGTGGCGGCAAACCCAAAAAAGCGTCAACTCGCTGGGCGTGTAGATGGTTGAGCGTTTTGGTGTCTATTTTACGATAACGAAAGAGGGACATTAAAGACAGACTACACAGGCTTTAGACTTTCAACGAAACGTTTACGGGTTTGACTTCGCCTCCCGAAGCTCTGCTTTTTTTCACGCCGTAATTCGCGCCCCCAGGACGCCCCAGCTGAACGGGTCATTCACCCGTCACCAGCGCTGATTTCGAACTGCTTTCTGGCTGTATCCTCTAGTTTGTATAGCATTTTGTCTAGTTCGGTTAAAGTTTAGTAAAATATTCCACAGTAACACAGCCGTTAGATCAACTGGTGATTTAAAATATTTCAGTATCTCTTCTCCCGCCAGCCGTATTTGCCTCCCATTGGCTGTCTGAAATCATGTGACAACTGTCAGTAGAATGCTGACTTCCTTATTCTCCCGGTTTTTCGTGTAAACACGTTTCATGGACGCGTTCGCTAAAACTTATGACGTTTTAGCGAAGAGCGACGTTTTAACGGGGGCGCGTATTAGCCCCCCCCCCCCCTTTTTCGCTTCCCCCCCCCCCCCCCCCACGCCGCTTCGACGTTTCAATAAAAATGTTAACTACCTTGGTCTACCCGTACATTCGGCTTCAAGGCGACAGTTTGGGGCAGTTCATTAGAGAGAAAAAACGCTACTCTGAGCTGTCAATGGGTCAATGGGAGGTAACTGCCGGTAGAAGTTCGCAGAAATTATTTTCCCGGCTGCCTGGAGAATGGACACTACCTTAATAAAATCAGGTACCTCGGTGGCTTAGAAGTTATTTTTATGCCTCTATTGTATTTTACACGCAACATTTCTACACGTGAAGCCGTCACACAGAGTACTTGCATGGATGTTCAGGATACTTGCTGGAGAGCTCGAACTGTTTTTGAGGCTCGGTTATTTCGCTTGGGACGAGAAATGCCCGAGGTTGCTTAAAGCAACATTGACCTTCCTAAAATCAGTTTTTGGTGTTTTAATGCTACAGCGATTATATTCTTTCATGTATGACTGCAGAGCCAGTGAACGATCCAGAGATCTTGGGGCTCCCTGCAGTCAGTCAGCTTATCCGAGCGAAGCGACTGTAGTGCGCAATGGTGGGTATGCCACAGTGATTAGGTGGCAACATTATTTATTTCTTTTTTACAAAATATGTGTACTAATAGAATTCATGATGTGATTTCTGTAAACTGATTTTCATGACATCAGTCGATATTTATAGTCCGTGGCAACTGAAGAACGAAGGGCGAGGAAAAGGAAGGTGGGAGAGGAGGAAGCAGACGCAGCATTGGCAAAGGGAGGGGTTTCCTCTCCTCGCCAGCGCTACCTTTGCTTCCTTCTCTCCCACCTCAATTTTCCTTGCCCTTCGTCTTTTATTTGGCACTTACTATAGTCATCATACAGTCGAATATTTTTTGTCTTTGTCCCCACAGAGTAATGAACATCGCAGTAAACCATGGAGTGCAATGCACCACTCAAGTTTCTTCAGGTCACGATGGTCAGTATTGTGTGACATACCGGTCGCAGCATTTGTGTCAAGATATAAAAGTGATCAGAAATTTTACTTTAGGCAGGCCAGGTCGCAGCACACAGGAACAGAATGAGCTGGCATTTACGCCAGTAGTTTCTCTACCTGGCTCTTCAAGAGGTGAGTGGCTACTAACGTTTGGGAAGACATTTTTCTGATCATTGGTGATTACGATCGTATTCACTGCAGAGAGCCTTTCCTGGATCGATAATGAAGGCTCCCCTCATGACCATGCAGAAGCCAGTGGAGGTGCGTGGGAGTCAGAGGATGGACACAACCATGGTACGGAAGCACAAAGTTGAATGCATCTCTTTAGAAAGACACTTTTATTTGAATTGAAGGAACATAAATGTTGACAGAATCGGCCACTTCTAACAGCTAGTAATTTTTAAAATTGACCCTTCTTTTAAAAGCAGCTCATTCTTAGCTTTATATACATTTTGTGTTGTAGACCATTGCACTAAATTGGTCTCTGGATTCATTCTTGCTTGACCGATAATAGCTCACTTTCCTTTCGACATCATTTTCTGGGGCGAAACTGGCCCTTCATTAGTGTTGCAGCACCAAATTGGGAGACTGTATTAAAAGCATGGTACTGGGGTAGGGGCTTACAAATTGCGTGAAGTGACATATGTGTATTTTATAAGGACAATTGCCGTCTGCGTTCACAGGGCCACAACAAGCGCACCCTGGAAACGTTGCTGCTGGTAACAAACAAAAGTCAGCTTCCCAGACAGCCAACAAGAACAAGATTGGGAAACACGTCTGCACTGCACGCAGATTCATCACTAGACATTTTCTATACTTTCTCCTGCCACATGAAGGATGTGCACATGGGCAAGGTGAAATTGGTGTGCACAACATGTCGCAAGTGGTTTCCGTGCATAACCTACTAGAAATGTCATACTGGTAATGTTTGTTCCACATCTGAAGAAAATGAAGTGTATAGTTTTGCGAACATTCCTGAAAAGCAAGTCAATTCTGCTCACACTGATGGACTAGCATCCTGTATGCGTTGAGAACACATGAACCCTTTGCATCAGTATTTCTTGGTGGAAGAAATCGTAAGTCAGCATTTGCTATTCAGTTATGGGGAGCATGACAATGCATTTTTAGGTTTTAACGAAAATTGTCCTCAGAGATATTTACTATTTGCTAATGAGTAAAGTCTTTACTTTTTACTAATAAGAGAAAGAGAAGTGTACTTGTAAACAATCCAATTAGGAACTTTCATTCGTCAATTTTGTGTATGACACTGACATTACTTTTTTTTATTTATCAGGGTCATGTGAAGCATGTTAAAATCTTGTTAATGAGGTTCCTCATTAACAAAAGTTTAACACGTTTCATGGCATATAAGCTTGCACAGACCTTGTATAATTTGTCTAAGGTACGATAATATCATAATAATGTCCACTGCTTCAATCTGATTTAAATAAATGTTTATTATAGCTGTGCATGGAAGTGGAAGTTAGATATAATCCCAAGTTGTGGTTCTGGAGGAAAGGCTGGCCGTTGCTGCCAGAGTGTTTTCCGAAAGCCAATGAAATGAATCCACACTCTTGGACATCATGAACTACTTGTGGTGCAAAATAGGGCACAAACTAATAAATGAGGTATGTGTGCAAGCAGTTTTCAACACTGTACATTGTCATCTTTGCCTAACAGTGAAGAATGTTGTTAGGAAATATTGTCTCTTGCCACTTTCGTTGCAAGGAATATAGCCCGAGGGATGCATATCATGGGCCATAAGTGCCAGCTCGAAAAGCATATCGTCAAAAAAAAACGTAGCCAAGATCACGCTCGGTGACGGTGTAATTTGTGTTTTGTATGTGAATTTGCCTGAGAACCTTCAAATAAAGCGACTTGCCCAGAAAAAATGTGTTACTTGAAGGATCGAGGACACGGCTACTTTTATAAAGAAGCAAGAATGCGCCAGTGTTCCTATAAAGTTACTGTACATATATCAACTACATTTTTGGATCTCTTTGGTTTATATTTCTTGAATTGCTCCGCCTTCTTTGTTGTGCGGTTTCTTCAATGTTATTAGCGTAGGTGTTCCTTGATTAAAGGTGTCGCATCAGATTTTTTTCCTGATAAAATAGAAAGCGCGCAAAAAACGCACGAAAAAAAAACAGACACACACGGCAGGCAAGCGCTTCCTCGCAACTGGAAGTTTATTACAATTTGAGAAAACACAAAGTTTATTCCCTTCCCCTGCTGAACACGCGCCATTTTTTATTTGTGTCAGCAATAATATTCTTGGTACACTTGTTTTTCTAGGTGCCACTGCTAGAAGGTGAGCTGCAAGTAACTGCACCCCACATTTACCTTAACCTTGAAGAGACCTGCATTTTTGCTGGCTGCGCAGCTGAAGTTCAACTTTCTACTGGCAGCCTGGAGCGCGCCCCAATTCCGTGTCTTCTCACGTATTGCATCAAGAACCTTGGATACCCGTATGAGTTTTCGTAAATGCTCTTACTCCACAAATACTGACTGTGCCAGGCAAACCTGTGCCTAAGGGGGTCATTGGAAGGCGTTTGAAGTGCCTATCGGCACTGTTGCAAAATGACGTTTCTGGAGGAAAGGTCAAAGCCTGAGTGATATAGTCGGTTTCCCTCCAGGGTTAGCCAACAATTTTCATCGCAAGAACAACTTTTTTTACGCAATAATTTTGAATTTTTTGCAGTTTTATTGCAAAGATTTAAATTTTGTTTGTGCCCATTGCTAGTAAGGCCTTTTTATATATTCTAAGCTGATTTTGACAATAAACATTTTCACTATTCATCTTTTTTCGCAATGTGATTCATGATTTTGACGGAAAGGTCCAGGAAGCTGTAAAGTACAAGTTTGATTGGTAATGATTGTTGCAGGTGCCACTCCTTGATTACCTGCTCCAATAAAGATTTTTACCAATAAATTTAGAGAAAAAAATTACATTTTTATGACGCCACAAATAGTGGTGAAAGTTTGATGACACACTACTTAGAAAAATGTTCTTTTTACAAAGTTGACTCGTATGTGCTTAAAACAAAAGTCAATTAAAATCGATGGAGCTTTGTCAAGATAGCATATTTCTCTAAAGCATTGTGAAATCAAAGCTTCACCATATATTTATTTGTGTGTTGTTGAGGAAATATTTTTGTAACCTTTAAGTTTGTTGCACCGTTTAAAGGTTACAACTAATGACAAACGGTAAAAGCATACAATGCAACCTTTCCAAACATTTGAAGCATGTATACCAAAGGTATAGATGCTTCGAACTGTAACTGTACTGTAACCTATACCAAAGGTTACAGTGCTATAGGTTACAATGTACCTCATAAAATAAGGTATACTAAAATTTGAAAACGTGCACCTATAGTAAGGGTTACCGAGCTTAGAGTGATACGCCCTGACCTGGCGAAGACATCCGCCGCAGCCGATTTTCGTCGGTCATCAGACAAGAAGGCAATCCGCAGATTCCTGGGGCTGTGCGTGTACTACAGGCGCTTCGTTCAAGATTTCGCAAAAAGTTCGGCGCGCCTCGCACATCTTACAAAAGACATCGTGAAGTTTCAACGGGCAGAAGAACAAGACGTCGTGAAGTTTTAACGGGCAGAAGAACAAGAGGGGGCGTTCGACAAAATGAAGCGAAGACTTCAGACACCCCCAATCCTCGGACATTTAAACCAATACGCCGAAACCTAAATTCACACGGATGCAAATATCTCCGGGCTTGGCGCGGTATTGGTACACCTTCGAGAGTGTCCGACTTGCCTAGTGAAGTCGGACACTCTCAAAGGCGGAGAAAAATTACTCCACCACGGAACAGGAATGTCTCGCGGTCATATGGGCGATCACAAAGTTTCGCCCGTATATATACGGGAATCCGTTCCGCGTGGTCACAAACAACCACTCGCTTTGTTCGCTTGCTAATCTCAAAGAACCTTCAAAACGCCTTGCTCGATGGAGTCTTCGACTGCAAGAATTCGACATGACCGTGGTCTACAAGTCAGCACGGAAACATACTGACGCCGACAGCCTGTCCAGAGCTCCCGTCGAAACGTCAGGCTGTACCAACGACGATGACGACGAGTGTTTCCTAGGTGCCGTGGACACCGACGACATGGCAGGACTTCAACGAAACGATCCGGAGCAGCGAACCCTGATTGACCATCTAGAATAACGAAGGAGGACCGTTCCTCGTGTCTTTTCACGAGCCCTGCCGACTTTCGGTATTCGACGAGATGTACTTTATAAGAAGAATGTCGGAGCCAGTAATTCGCCGTGGCTTCTGGTAGTCCCTACCAGCCTTCGAGAAGAGATTTTTCAAGCCTACCATGACAAGCCGACTTCACGACACCTCGGTTACAGCCGGCGATTAGCCCGTATACGTGAAAAATACTACTGGCCCAAGCATTCGAAGACCATCCATCTCTACGCACGATTGTGCCATGAGTGTCAGCTACGCAAGAAACCACCGTCATAGCCAGCAGGTCTCCTCCAGCCGATTATCCCTCCAACCAAGCCGTTCCAACAAATCGGAATGGGATTTGCTAGGTCCTTTTCCACCATCGACGATGAAAAATCGGTGGATAATCCTCCCCTTAGATTATCTTACACGTTATGCCAAGACGAAAGCCTTTACGTCGGAGACTGCTGTTCAAGTCGCCAAGTTCTCCATCGAGTCCATCGTCCTCCGGCCTGGCGCCCCCGAAATCCTGATCACAGACCAATGGTCATCACTCATGGCGCAGTTGACCCAAGAGATCCTTCGTCTAAGCCACACGGACCACTGTCGAACTGCATACCATCCGCAGACCAACGGGTTGACGGAGCGGCTCAACAAAACGATCGCCGACATGGTCTCTATGTACGTCGACGTGCAGCTCAAGACCTGTGACGAAGTTCTGTCCTACGTCACGTTTGCCTACAACACGGCAGTGCGAGAGACAATAGGAGTGAAGCACTCTCAGCTGATATATAACTGGAAGGTGACGACTATGCTAGACTCCATGTTGCCGCACGAGCCAGTCGACGACGGGAGCGATGACACCCAGGTGCTTGCTTAACGAGCAGAAGAGGTCCGCTAGCCTAGCCAGACTACGTATTCGAAACCAGCGAAATGTCGACGCCGGCCGGTAAACTCTTCGCCGGCGTTGCGTCCACTTTCATCCCGGGGACAGAGTACGGGCCTGGACACCGACTCGGCGACGTGGACTCAGCGAGAAGCTTCTCAAGCGCTACTTTGGACCCTACAAGGTTCTTCGCCGTCTCGGGGACTTCAACCACGAGGTGCTCCCCGGCGGAACTCGTCCATCAAGACGACGCCAACTGCGACCCGAAGTAGTTCACGTCGTGCCACTCAAGCCGCACTACGCTCGGTAGGACTCTGAGCTGTGTGCCAACGCTACGCTTGTTAGGACTGTGTTTTACTGATCTGTGTAGTCTGCCATTCGGTTTCTTTGTTTCGCTTTAGAGCGCATCGGGACGATGCGTTTTGAAGGGGGGAGTAATGCCGCGTGCTTACGGGTAGCCCAGTGGGCACCGCGTTCAACCGTCACGCAGAGGTCCCAAGTTAGAATCCTGGCACCGGCAAATGTTTTTATTTACTTCTAAGACGACGCTTCCAGAAAATTCGAGAAGGTCGTGGTTAGTTCTAGAACTTAATGTCCTAGTACGGAATGTTCGAGTACAGAATTTTCTAGAAAGAAGAGTGCTTTAAAAGGAGCCCCGCGTGACCATATACAGTCAGTTGTCGCTTCCGCTCGACCCTGTTGTATCACCGAT
Source organism: Ixodes scapularis (assembly GCF_016920785.2). Taxonomy (NCBI): domain Eukaryota; kingdom Metazoa; phylum Arthropoda; class Arachnida; order Ixodida; family Ixodidae; genus Ixodes; species Ixodes scapularis. The sequence goes on along the minus strand of NW_024609880.1, from coordinate 69,211,334 downwards.
AATAGACGCATTTGACGTGCTGTTATTTCCCTTTAATTTGGGTACAGGTTCGCCCCATTAAACGTTTATTTTGTTCAGTTTTACTTCGCCTCGTCACCTTTTTTTTCGTGACAATATCAGGATGGGATGTCGATCCAGTATATGTAAGATTTGGAAGGTACCGAGGTTAGACCTTGGCGGTGGGACTTTTAAAGTATGCGCTACTCACTGATGGTTTTCAAAAACAATCAGCAGCAATGGGAAACCGGAAGTAACATACTCTCCCCCGGAAGTTAGGCCGTTACTTGTATTTACCTCCGTACACCTTGTATAGGAAGATAAAGGTCACTACTAATTTTTTGATAAGGCCTTGAATGTCGCAGTACCAAAACAATTGAACAGATACAGTTTCGAGAAAACAAAATACTCCAGGAAAAGAGTCGCAAGCACTAGAACACAGCCAACAAATATAAACCAATTTAACTAAAAACTCTTTTCAAGTGGTCTCCAACAAAACAGGTTTGGGTACTTATTTAGTAAAATGAGCTGTTGGGCTAGTTGATTTTGCATATTTACAATGTAGCTCAAAGACAAGACAGGAAGGAGACAGGGATAGTACTTCGATCTGTTTATCACAGCAGCTGCAGAAAACATAGTTTTAACAAGTATTCTGAATTAAAAATAATCCGAGTTTTTAGCTCGCCCCGATTCTCTCGTATTTAAAGCCTTCAATTATTTGTGCGCTTCATGTGCATAATACTAAAAGGGCGCCCCAACGTATAAAACGTTTGGGACGACATATGACGGAGTAGCTTATGTTTCTACAGTTATTTCTGGCACGATGCATTATTACGGTGCTGCTTTACGATTTCCAATAACATTGAGCAATAAATAATTTTAAAATTGTTTTAAAAACACATACTGGAACCTAAAGTATGAAAGAACTCAAATATATGCGGGTTGATAGAAAACAATAGTGAAATACCGCAGCTCACTGCCCCGTTAAGAGAAAAAAATTGTCAGGTTTTTACAAAAATATTTTCTCCACCTTTTCTTCAAAATCGTTTTACATAATCTTGTTCCATCTTTTATAGATTCTTTGGAAATTGATTTCTTTTTAATGGTAGTGGGACAGTGTAATCTTACAAATATATCAAATATAAGATGAAACATATTTTAAGCTTTAGTCTGCAAGATTTTTGTTGCTAATATTAGGGCATTTGCTCCTGAGAGCACAAAGGAAAAACGAGGATGGCACATGTACCGAGTTCATTAAAAAATATATATAGCAGTTACAGCGTAGAATGCAAATAAGCACGTTGTTCAAATAAAGATTGAGGATCATGCAGATTGACGCGGGGCTTTCTTTAATGGAAGTGGCACCACACGTTGTGCAAACACCTCCGAGCTACATATTACGTTTTGCGCCTGTGTAGCTCACTCGCATCAAGTTCAAGAACTTCATAGTGGAGAATTTATTTTGTGGATGAATTTCGCAAACTACGAACAATATTAAGCCAAACAAAGAAGGTCATGGGTATAGAGTGGAAGGGACTTGAAAAGAGTGCGATACGAATTAAATTATTCCGACACATTGTCGGTGTGCGGAGGCCCGTGGTGCCGTAAGAATACGCTTGAATCGTCAACACAATAAAGAGAGTTTTCCAGAGGTCTGGCCTGGTGTTTTTCTCCTAAACATAGCTCTCTAAACAATAGGGTGTACTCAAAAGAATGGCTGCCAGTGCCTGCTATCGTCTTCCAACAGGCTTGTGTAAAAGAGAAATGTACATGCCGGTCCGCCTACCTCGAGATGCATGCAAATCCTGAGAGCGGGAAAAAGAACAATTTTTTTACTTTGTTCCTTAATAAAATGACATGTTTTATAGGGTTAGGCGCCTATTTTACTACTATTACTGCAATAAAAGACGGCGATCCACCAAAGGATCAACATTGTACGAATGCTCGTTCCTGGCGAAAATAGGTATGTTTAGAACGGAGATGGTGATAGACCGGTTGTCAATTTAAGCACAGCTTGAGATTTAAGTAACTACCATACTCTGGTCAAATTTTATCGATTGGTAAAAACGTCGTTGTTAGGTTTCCTATTTTGTTCCACATGGTTTCAGTGGTGCGTTCCAGTTTTACTGAACGTCTACTGAAGTTATATGCAGGGTGTGCTATGTCTCCTGTCAATGACGGTGTGACTTCGATACGATTACTCACGCAGCACTCTTTTACCCGTCTCGACGTACTAAAAAACGTTGTCTCCTGCAAGGGGAACAGAAATATTTGAGGCTGAGGGCGTTGCCAAGAAGAAAAGATTAGCGCAACGGTGCGCGTTCTTTTCAATGCACAGAGGCATAGCCTCCTCTATACTCACATACTGGCTGTTCGACGACGGAGCGAGGAGTGCCCGGTCGCAGATTTGGAGCGCGAGGATCTGGTACAACAGATAATTTCTCGGAGAACCTGGTCGTCAGCGCAAAGGTTTTGCAGCACTGAGGACCCGAAACATGGTTTTCAAACACGACGAGAAAAGAAGCGGCAGCGCCGGGAACACGAGGAGCAGGATCGAACATTCAATCGCTCGGAAGAAGTGTGTTTGGGCGTCTCGCCGTAGCGGTGCGCCCGTCACTGGGCTCTCCTCTCATACGTTGTCTGCCGCTGTACCTTTTCAATTTCGGCGGACACGTCTCGTGGTGATCTGCCAGGCTTTGTCAGTATAGAGGTGTCTATGAGAGAGGTTTTTAGCCGTATGCGGGTTTGAACAACGCTTGAATAGTTAGTGTTAGTTTGGCATGTACAGAGTGAATACTATAGAGTTTTTATAATGTACTTTTGAGGTTCAACTGTTGATAGTGTGCTGCTGTAAACTGAAGCAGATAGCAACCAGTCGAAAGCCGACTTCCGATGATGCATTTCTATGGGAAAAAATGAGTGCATTTTCTTCTTGCGCTCGGTTATAAGGGCAAATATCCCGAATAATTCGTACGTACTAAGTAGCTTAAAATATTTTTCAATCAGGCAGACGAAACAATTGGTCAGTTACGACGTCTTTTATTCAAATTAATTGCATTAAATACGGTGCTTAAACGGCTTCGTGCATGTGTTTATGTGGACTGTCGGACACTAAGCGCTAACACGGCGTCGGCGCTTTTGAGCATGGAGGATATACGTGCCAAGCGAACGAAGGACCTCTGGAAAACTAAGACGGCAAGAACTACGCAGTTACACTGAATCAGTAGCTTGCTCCGCATGTACAATCAAAACAAATTGAAGGGCAGGTAATATAGTTATATTTTCAATAAGTACTGCTTCATTCTGTTTGCCCTGTGCGAATATGCTTGTTCTACGTTCAAAACAACACCCGCACGTCGAAATTTTTGATAACAAGTGCCCGATAAAGACTTCCCGCAGAGAAAATATTATGAAGAGACGCTTTTCATACTTCACGTACATTGTTCTTTAAGTTTTAAATGTTTTTAACTGATTGTAAAGATGCAAGAAGGGGTCATTTTTATTAGGTGACAAGACTGGCATATTAGCAATGTATAAGCGCCACCGGAATGCTGGCGAGCCTTGAACACGCTCTATATTCCTTTCGATTGTTCTTTTTGCTTAGAATCGTAGCTTATTTTTTACGCACCTGCTGTGGAACGGAGGTTTGGGCTTTAAATATAGCGCAGTTAAACATCGTTCATTGATGAAGAAAAATGCGCTAACTAAAGCAAGTACACTTTTACAATGTTATTAAGGTACATACTATTCGGTGTCACCCAAATAACAAAATTGCTGCATGTTAGTTTCCGGCGAAGAGACAAAATGCACTCGCGTTTTCCCATAGGAATGCACAGGAGCACCGTAAAAGTAGACTGGTGGATGTCTGCTTCAATTAGACTCCCGGAAGTCGCAGAGACACTAGCACCAGTTGAACTTCTAGCGTACATTACAATAACTCTATGGTGAATACCCGCAAACTAAAAAAAAAACAAATACAGTTTTAAAATAATTCACGCAGGCTAGCTTAATTAATTCCTCCAAAATTATAACGATTCCGCATTTGAAAATAAACAGAAGTTGTGGAAATTAGAAACGAAGAGTTCTGAAAACTGTGCTGGGCAACATAAACTAAGTCCCTTTCATAAAAAGTCTCTAAAGTTCACTCCTAATTTGAACAGTTTTGATTTTCTTCAGAAAACATATAAAAAAGCTCATTCGCGGCACTCCAATGTGAAGAACAAGAGGAGTGTGCAGCAGCTTGTCTCAAAAGAGGAAATATTAATTGACATTCGAGAAAACCAATTAGAAGCAGCAGCATTATCGATGCCCGCCTTCAACAATCTCCAGAAACGCATTACTTATAAACATATAGACTCTCGCGATTGTATTTTGTTTATTAAGTTTATATTACATCGAGAGCTTAATTAATTTCTTTGAATTATCTGAACCGTTTTGTCCTAGAACCGACAGCACATCAAATCAAAAACGAACACATAACTCAGGCGTTAGATGTCGAATAATGCCCTTCCGTCAGTTTCAGCTGGTGCATTTCAGCCGGAGAAAGCTATAAAACTATTGTATGTACTGGCTCGAACACAGGCGCTATTTTTAGAGTCGGACTGCGAAATGATTACTTAAGCGTTTATTTTCTTCGAAGATTGTCGAAATTGTTTAGGAAGTCGCGACAGCACTCGACGTTTTAAGTACTAATTCAAGAACCACGAAAAAAAAGCACGACAGTCTCTCCCCGGTGTTATATAAAAAGTTTAAAAGTAATGTGATTACATTGTTTTCGAATACCGCGAAAAGCATGCATGAGTGCCTTTTTTTGCGGGGGCGAGGTATATGCTCGTTGGTACGCGGAAGAAGGAACAATAAATGACAGCGCACAACTAAAAAGGAAGGAAAAGAGCACAAATGGCAGACGAACGTCACGTGTTTTTCTTTCTTTATGTTGTTGTTGGCGTATGATGTTTTTCACCATGTCTCGGTATTTCATATTTTCAGTAAACTTGAAATAAAAAGTGCTCCAAGCCCATTAAGAGAGCGCTCTTGCTCTTTCACGCTGAGCCGTTTAGGTGTTCTTTGAGAGAGGTTTGAATAAAGAAGGCTGTGCCCTGAACAAATACGGTGCTGGATATCATGCATGTTTCGTACTGCGCTGCTTTCAAACACCTCTAAATTTCAACGCCCGAGAAGCCGTGTAACAGCATTAATAGAATATGTTTTGTAAGCATTTTTAAATAGGAATATATGATTAACTTCACTACTAAACTAGGAATTCAACAAACAAATTATGCATACAAAGCTTCACAGACACTTATTTCCAGAATATACAAAATTGTTCTCAAGATATTTTTTTACTTACTAATTTATTCGAGCAATCCAAACAGCGCCGACCTTATTCTGTAAAAAATGTATTTCCGAGACTTCGGCTTCTGAAATGGCACATTGTGATCACGTGGTTTGCGAGCTTTTGTCACAGATGGGCGTGATCGAAATTTACTCATGTGCAGCTTAGCTGAAAGCTTCATACTGCCGTATGAAGCTTTCACGATTGCTCAAAATTGCAAGTTAGGAATTTCGTAAAAAAAATAATATAAATTATATAATTCACTTAAAAGAACTATTCTGCACTAGCTTTTACCAAGATGAGCAACCTAAGTACTGTACATACTTTGCAAAGACAACCAATACCCGTGAAAAAAAAAAAAAAGCTTATTTGAGAATTTGAGTCAATCCACTTTAAGTTAATTTAGGTCTTTGTTTGTTTCTTGTATTGGGTTTACTTTTAAACGTTACAGAAGGACAGCTCTGTTCCTTTGAGGACTCGAGATATTATTTTGTTTTTATACAAAAATAAGTGTATTGCTGGGAATGGAATATGAAAGTGAACTTTCATATTCCATTCCGAGTAACTAGACACTTTGTTTGTTTTGATGTTCGCTCGCCGTGTAACACCTCACCTCTCTTACGGATTCAGTCATTATATAATACCTTCGCTCCACCGCACCTTGATATATCTGCATCACTTTCTATGTACCGTCGCGATTTAAATGATATTATTCTAGTCCCTTAGCATTATGTTTGTCTGGGATGTTTTATTTTTTTAGTAAATGTTTAGAGCCTATGTACTTGCTTGCTTATTTTGCTTGTTGTGTTGGTGCACCAATAAGAAGACCAATGTGGTTGTTTTTGGACACCCCAAAATAAAGATTATTATTATTATTATTATTATTATTATTATTATTATTATTATATTGCCATTAAAATTAAACCAGTTCGTACAACGCCTACCTCGAAAGCATGAACACACCCACTATTTCCAAACCATGTCGGTACCCTTTTTCTGAATAAAGCAAGCCATGTACATGGTAATAACTAACAGTTCGTAGCGCTGCGCACAGCTCTCGTGAGAGGTTTACGCCTGGTTTTCGACTGTTCATGTCTGTCTTCATTGCTTACACTTGTACGACCTTTTGGCCGTTCGCTGTGATGTCAGAAAATTTCCCAGTACGGAAGCACTGCCTCCCACCCTTTCTCCCTCCCTCCCTCTTGCATACATTATGGTATTTGTAACAAATAGAGATACACCTGTTGTGGCACTCTGTCGAATATAGAGCAAACAGACTTTTGTTCTAATCCGTATAAACAGTTGGGGTGGCCTAGTGGGCTAGCGCACACCAGCTTAAAGCACATGAAGCGAGAGCTCGCGCTGCAGAACCCAGGGATCATAAGTTCAATCCTCGACCCTGCCCATTTCGACCTGAATGAGGATCGTACAGGCGTTTGGTGGTGTATCCCTACTGCATGGTGCAAGTTAAAGATCACAAGTAACGGTTGCACTGCACTGGATAAGTTTCTCACTGCAGCTGAGACATCTGACGCCCATTGACGACGACTGATTTCCGGCAACATAAACGTAGACAGAATACAATTATTAGCAGGGCCTGTTGCGTTATTTAGTGTTTACAGATATATTTTCATGCACTTTTAATAAAATTCTTTGCATTGTATTCATTTTTTGCTTCCCCCCGTGACACGTAAAAAAGGGCAGGGAGCGCACAACTTTTGTTAAAAAAAAGGCCAAACGAAATTTTGAGCTTGTCGTTTTACGGGCGGTGGCTAATATACGTGGCATAATAATATAAAACATATGTGAACATGTCCGACAAGCGATAGACAATTAAAATTATTCTCCTCTTCAGCACCGAGAGAAGCAAAACGTCCCAAGGGGAAGGGGTTGGGGGGGGGGGGGGGGGAGGCAAGGCAGCTGGATGGCGTCTAAGCGCTATCTGCTCAATAAAAGAGCACTTGACTCACTCCAGCCCCCTATTTAAGTGGAGTCGAAAGTCGTAGGCTCATATCCCACATATACTGCGCTAGACATTCACGGATGCACATTTTCACACAAACACTTTCCCATCCCGTTTTCTTTTTTTTTTTATGATTTTATATACAGGACGCGCGCACAGGCGAATAATTCAAAATCTTTAAAAATAGAAAAATTGTTGACTCCCAAGGAGGAAATGAAAACCTTATTAGTACCCCTCTTGATAAATATTTAAACAGTTATATGCTGGAAATAACATGACTTGATTGTGCGTTGCTTCATTATTCCTTTACGCCTACTTTCACGGATAATATACGTGCGACAACCTCGCAGTCATTTGTTTTAATGCCGTGGTAAGACCGAAGTCAACCATATTGCGTCGTATGAGGTTAAGTTGCAGCAGAATTCTCACGGATTACAGCAGGCTAACAGAAGCGCGATTTGCACTCAACTATGACGTTTTAATACCACATTCGTATGCTTATTTCCAAAATAATTCAAGTCGTGCTTATTCTTTCCCTCCCCCCACATAAGATCTGCAAAAAATAAATAAATAAATAAATAATATATATATATATATATATATATATATATATATATATATATATATATATATATTTAGTTACAGGTGTAGTTGGAGCAGTCAGAAAACGATTAAGATAACGCGCACCTCACACAACGCCGATCTACCCAGGGCATGGCATATTGACTGCGGACGCCAAACAAAAGCGACGAAGGTCATCTGGAAATTACGTACCCATCGAACCCTCGCCGCGTAGGTTATCTGCTGTTCAATCTACTCCCTCAGGAAATGAGTTGCGTGCGGGCTCTAAGAGCGCCCAGGCACGCATCGTTCGCTGGGGCGAGCAGTGCATAGTTCCAATACCTCCGCTGCACTCTGGCCATCGGTGCATACGGAAGACGTCTCAGTGCCGCGGCAATAATCGATGCCTGGTCGCTCGAAGGAAAATAATCATTGGCAGGCCGCAGGCAATCGGAATCAATGTAGCCGAGTCTTGCTCCGTCTTCGTTGCCTTGGCAAAATGCAAAAATGTCGGGAAATGTGATATAGAACGACGGCTGCTCGAATGAGTGGTTTAAATAAAAGGGTTACTGGGGAAATCAGCGTTCGTTTTTGTTTTTTTTCTTGTTCGCTGTTAGCTCATTTGTGTCACGCTTCAAACAGAAAATAGAGCAGTCTGCAGAAAGGCGTTGTAAATATTTAACACGAGAAGAAATAATATAGCATAGCGTCAGCAAGACAAAAAAGAACAAAAAAAAACAAAACAAAAAAAACGTCGTGGTCAGTGAAGGTTTTTTACTTTCGTAGCAACGCATGTACTCTCCTTGTGCGCGCGTAGCCGTAAACTGAGTTACAAAGCTGCAAGCCACCGAACAGAAATTAAAAAAAAAAGAAATGTAAGGAAAAAGTAAGTAGTGCTTGTATTATTGTTACTAAGCACTTTGAGAGCCTATATCATATTTTGGTAAGAATATATAAGTATTAATCTGATTGCCAGAATAATAATATATTCAGCCAAAATATATTGAGACGTTCGGCAAACTCTTTCGATGTAGATGGCTCTAAACTCGCTCGAAGTACGCCTCGTATTGAAATAAATTAACGGGAACTGGAAAAAAAAATTATCAAGCCGGACATTTTTTTTAAAACTAAGGCGTGAAGAACGTTAAAAAGAACGTATTAGAATTTTGCGTGCATTGACGTTAAATACAGTGACTCAGCAATTTTTCTACAGTTTAAACTATTTTAGATTATTGCAGATTTTAATGGCGACTACCTTTCATCTGTTAAAACAATAATTCAAATCGGTATAATTTATTCGATGTTATTGTTATTCTGACTCGGAGGCAAATTGCGACTGATCACTACATACTACGAGTTACATTATGTATTAAAGAAACATTGCCATTTTACTTCAAAAAGCATCGCCTGTTTTGCCGTCTGAATGCTCCTCTTACCGCAACAAAATCTACTTTGTAAAATCAAATGAAAAAAATAACCAGGCAGTTTTCAAATATTTGTCACACATTCCATGCCAATAGCCACATAGAAAACGAGAAGAGTTCAACGGCGTTCAAGGAAGGCGGTGTCCTCAATTCAATTCAATCGGAACTCGGCTTCCTCCTAAATCCGCGTTTATACGCACGTCGACTGAGCCCTTGGCGTGTGAAGTGGCCTGTCAACCCGCTTTCAAGACCCGTCAAAAGCGTTAGCACGCGCCTGTGGAAACCGCTAAAGAAAACAAAGAGAGTGATACAATACAAACTACCAGGACACTGGTAGCCTAGCGTCAAAACAGACACTGACACCGTCCGTTTGTCGCTGACAGCCCAGAAATAACATAGAAGTGTCCGTGGCGACGTTTCCGCTTGTCTTCACTCTTATCGCGTATTATAGCGCGAGCGAAGGGAAGCGGTGTGCGGGCGTCGGGCGTCACAATGCCGAAACGACATCGCGTGTTCGCACGCCGCCGACGCGTCTGCTTCGAGCCCGACGTCGCTCCCAGAAGCTCAGCTTTCGAAGCTCCATGTTTACTTTCTGACGCCGGACGGAGGCTCGCAAAATGTTCGTGCCGAAGGCGTCGACCTGCCAGAAGCGCATAGTGCCAAAAAAAAAAAAAAAAACTTCAACAACGCGAAACAAGCGAACAAGAATGAAGGCGTCGGTCTTGCCCGATTTCCCTGCCGCGACCGAGACGCCTGCGCAAGAGCGAGCCCGCGCAGGCACGGATATCACGCGTTCAGGCGTCCAGACAGTCCACGCTACACCGAACTCGCTAATGAATCAAGCTAATGGCCGGTTTGCGAAGTAAGCTCAGCACCGCGCAATAATCGGAGCTTTAGGGCTGTCAGTGTGCCTCGCTGAGCGGCGCCACGAAAGGAAAACATGCTTGTTCATGCGGGCGAAGGCTCGCTTTACGGTGTCTCGCACGAATGTGAAGCCCACTATATAAAAAAAAAAAAAGAACACTAAGGTTACTTAGATTTTGTTTTTAATTTTTTTGTATAGTGATGTTACGTTTGAACGAACGTGGTTACTGTAGACGTATCTAGTGCAGAGCCCCAATATTCTGTGAAGTACACCTTAGCGAAATGTTGCGTTACGGATATTTTGATAGCAGGGAACAGCTGGAAGAATACTGAAAAAAAAAGCAATTAGCAACAACCTATTTTACAAAGTCCTAAGATGTACGGATTGCAGTATTTAATAAGCGATCGTTTAAATTTGTTTAGAAGTAATTAAGACGTCGTTTCGAACAGGGAAGAACACATACTTTAATGATTCCCATCGTCCTCCTCTACAACAAGAAAGGCATAAACCTTAGCCGTTCATCGTAAAGCGCTGTCCGGCTGACGCAGATAATGCTTTAATAAATTGTTTGCCGGCACTATGCACGGGCTGGTCCTGCAAAAGCCCCTGTAAATGGTACGCACCAATTTTTATTTGGTTTAACGGCTTTAAAAGTGGGCTCCTGAGTAGAATATCGGGAATGTCCAATGCCAGAGTAATAAAAAAAAATCAAACTTTTCCGCAACAGGCAGTGGTAACACGGAATGTATTGAGTGTTACTTCGCGGTGATGTTGCCCATAGAACATCGATACTCATTTTGCGCCTTTACAGCGCGGACACGATGGTGCTAGCGTGTGCGTAGCAACACCCGATGCGCTTTGTGTTAGCGATGCCTTTGCCACGATAGTGCGAAAAAGCGACGAAGTTTTACCTTTTTCAGTGGGTACCTTAATGCAACAGTGTGCGATGAGGCAACAGTATGACGGGACTGTACTTGAAGAAATGAAACTTAAGATGAAGAGAAAAGTAAAAAAAAATTACAGCTGATTAAGTTTACTTAAACATTCGTAATTATAGTGCTAAGGGCACTATATACCTAGATGCCATACCGCCATCCATCTATCCATCGTCCGTTTCAAGGTGTCTAGGTCCCCGTGTTACCGCTGCGGCAGGATGGGTGGCGCTGCGATCGCATCTAGCTCGACTCCAAAGTACGGGTGGGAGTCAGTTCTTCATATCTGGCTCTTGTGACAGTCTCCAAACCCAATGAGCGTCGCCCTAGCCTGCGCTATCGCGTTATATGACTTGCGGAAATAGCACTCAAATAAGATTTGGAAGACAGATCCCCACGGTAATCTTTACAAGCTTATGCTGGGAATCTAAGCCCAATCACAGTGCTCTCCCTTTTTGCGCCTTCAACGTCAGCTATAAGGATGGTATGTGGAACACGTCTCCCCTGCTGATAACTATATACTCCGCTTCACACCAAATCGGAAGGCAGCCGACACCACGGGCCGATGGAATCAATCAAGCAGTACTGACGGTGCATCGCCGCGGCGCTAATCGTCTTCTTTTTTTCTCATTTTGTCTTCCACTTCTACTTATCCTATCCTCAGTCTCCCAATCTAAAGATGTCCTCCTGGTATAGTCCCTAGAAAGACTGGTTGTATAGTCTTCCTTCCACTGGCCCCTCGGTGACATTCTCGGGAATGAAAGAGCGTGGCGGTGCAAGCGACCGGCGTGCTATAATTAAAATGACCAAACCACACACGCAAAAAAAGTATATATATAGTACTTTTTTTTATTTATTTATTTATATTTGGAAAAAAAAATACGACCGACACAAGCAAATGAGCATACGCAGATGAATTATTTACGTCTCCTATCCCTCAGAAGCCTTAGCCGCTCTCGCCACTGCGTGCACCTCGCTGCCTAACAAGGATAAATAAGAGAAGTCAACAACGCTTTTCATATTATGTTCGTTGAGACTAAAGAGGGTGGTGAGGGAAGAAGGTAGCATCTACAATAGCACGCCTATTGCGCTCACCGCACCCCCTGCAGTTTCATCCACGGCACTGCCATCTCGCTGCGTGGAGACAGGCGTTCGAACGGGAGACTCTAGCCAGTCTTTCTAGGGACCAGACTATGCGGACAGCAAGTCGTCTGCTTCTTTCGCAGGAGTTGCGGTGACGTCAGAAAGACGCCGAGGTCTCATTGAAAGATTGTGGGTAGACCTCAAAGCAAGCTGCATCGAGCTCTGCCCACCATTCTTCATTCAGAACCAATCAGAGCTCGGTATTCTGACGTCACCACAATACCCCCTCCCCTTCCCCCCCCCAAATAAGTAGACGAACATGAGTTACGCATGGGCCTATGGTGAGGTAACCCTAACTTTAGCATTTCCTCCTTCGCACGGCTTCTCTCTTTCTCTCACGCCGTCTTCGTGCGTGTGCAGTCGCCCGCTGCTCAGCCAATCGCACACAGTTAATTTGCCTTCATCCGGCGCGTTTTGTGTGCGTGTGTGTGTGTGACTGGTTTGTCTGGTGATAGCAAACCCACAAAGACAACGAGCGCTGTGACGATCCAGATTCAGCGTCAGTTCATGGGCTTCATGGAGTCATAGCGTCAGATAAACACCTAGTAACAGCTTGAGAGACGCAGAGCATATCCAGGCCCGAGCACCTCATGATCGCTCCACACAGCTAATACAGTTTCCAATTCAGCCAATATAGAAGGCCGAAGGATGAATCATGGAGCGAGAAACGTGAATACCGTATTTACTCGAATAATAGCCGCACTTTTTATGAAGAAAACCTGAGGGTGCGCTCTTCAGCGGAGCATGCAGATTGCCAATCACCGCGATCGACAGAATGATTCCAGCTGTTTACAGGACAGAGATAACGTCTTTGTGCGAAGATACCATCTGTGAAGATTGAATTTGTATGGAGAATCGAATTCTCGATTTGGTTATTCACTATATTATTTATGCGCCGTCGCAATCGTTGGCTATATATATAAGTTAAGTGGGAAAGTAGACGCAAGGGTGTTGTTCACAAATAGTTCGTCTATTACTCGAGTAAATACTGTATATCACACCCTGAGCTTTGTCAGCTGTCCATGACTCCATGGACGCTAAAAAAAAAAATTAACGTTACATTACGTGTTAATTGCAAATAAAAGGAACGGGTTACCCTTTTACGTTACCTAAACAAGTAAAAGGAACGTGGTGCCGTTACCATTACTAATAAAAATAACGCACGTTACTTTCGCAATTACTTTTCCTTTATTTGCAAAGTAAAATATTTTATCGTTTTGACGTTACGGGTATGGTGCATAAGCGTCATATTTTGAGAAGTATTATGTCCGTGCAGAAACTTTAAGGGGTTTTACGATAAAATATTGTATTTCAGAAATGAACATAAATTATATTGGCATTGCTTTAGGTATATAATCCCATATATATATTTTTTACCTCATCCGCACAACTGATTACATTTTAAACAGATCTTAACTGCTCACATGTGCACGTGCAAAACACAGCGTTTACGTTGGTAACAGCGGAAGCTCTGACGTAACATCAGGCAAAGAGAGCCACGTCTGCGTTTGACTGCTCTCTCTGTAAAATAACTTTGTTCTAAAAAAACAAAGAAAAACAAGATTTATGCTATTTAGAAAAGCTCAATTCTCCGACGACAATCTTTCTACGCGCACCATATTGATCAAAACCGGGAATAACTCAACACCAGCCACTCTAACGTTACCATGCCTGACGTGATGTGGCAACACGACCAGCCATGCATATTTGAAAAAATTTGACGGAGTTCCGTAAAGATGTTCAGAATCAATTTTACAAATATTGCGGCGTCGTGTAATGAAATAGTTATCGTATATGACTATATTTAGTCCCTCCCTACACGACCAGCCCAAAAACACAGTAACTTCCGGATACCAACGAACAACCCTATTAACATAATTAACTTAACTTTTTTTTACGGTTCCTCCTGAATACTTACGACGAAAGCGGCAAGGATTAACGGGAAGGCAAAAAGCCAGCAAGAATTTATAAATTGACGCATAGAAGGTCCAAAAAGACTAAAATGTAATCTTTTTTTTTTTTTTTTGAGTTTAAGTTCCGGGAAGAATATGTTACGAGTTGCGTAACTAAGTTACTGGTTACACAAAATAAGTAATGTAAGTGCGTTATACTTTACTGCATTGAACATTACCGAAAGCATTACTACGTTACCGAAAAAAAAGACGCGTTACTGTTAATGCCGTTACTGGTAGCGCGTTGCAGCAAACACTGCTCCATAATTTCTGATAGCGTAAAAATGCACAGGGCGTGGCTTACTACCCTAGTGAAAAAAAAGAAACAGAAAACCTACACGTACAAGTAAATGTTTTGGTACAATAAACAAATATGATCCGATAAAATCATATAAGAGCGTACGAGGACCTTATGTAGGAACATATGTAGTAAGAACAGTATAGAAGTTATAAGAAACCTCTTAAAATTCTTATATACTCTTTCAAGTTTACGATAACGAAAGAGGGACATTGAAGACGAATGGACAACAGAGGCTTTCGACTTTCAACAAAACGTTTTGTTGAAAGTCGAAAGCCTGTAATGTCTCTTTGTCTTCAATGTCCCTCTTTCGTTATCGTAAATTAGAAACCAACACGCTCAATCACCTACACTCTTTCAGGGTTCTTACCTAATGTGTTTTGTTGGACCGAGGCATTTTGTATACAAATAAGTTTGTTTAACTAGGGTACATTCAATTATTTTGCTTCGTGATTGGTTCATCGGAGTTCTTATCGGCTAATCCCCCAATGTGATTGGGTGTAAAGTGATAGGGTTATTGGGATTGTACAACTACTTGCGTTTCCTAAGGTCTCAGTGCCTATAGCAGGTTGCCTTCGTTATGCGCGCGAATATGAGATGCGTAGAAGGTAAGATAACTTTCGGAAAAAGTAGACTTTTCTTCGTGCCAAAAACCAGGGTAAAGCGCGAGACACATGCGCGAAAAAATCCATCCGATCCGACGTCTGATCCGGCAGTACGACTGCCTTATCCGAAATATTTCGTCGCTTCAGACGTCGGATCGGCGATCCGGCGTGCGTCCAACGTGCCAGATAGTTTCGCACGCGGACGGATTGTCGGAAGCGTCCAGTCAATGACACCACAGCTAGCGCGAACGTCATGATGACGTACTGGGTCTGGCAGGACGAACAAGAAAACGGGACGGGCGACGGGAAGACGGACGCGTGGATCCCGCTGACCTATTCGAAAAAGATGGCCCCCACAAAGAATGCACAGGCTAGCGAGAACGAGCACCTTACTTCGCTCATGCGAGCTAAAACTGGGACCAGAGATCTATGAACACGAACCTCCCGCTGGATTGCTTGGATCTCCTGTGCGGAGCCGAACGGATCGTCGTGTCGCATGCAAGGTCGGGAGCGTGTGCCTCGAACTGTCGCGTGCGACAATTCGGAGCGGCGTTCGGACTGTCGGATCGGACGTCGGATCGGATGATTCTGACGTCCATGTGTCTCGCGCTTAAGAAAAGAGTTACTCCTTTTCTTCACCGGGACGTCGTTCTCCATCCGAGTTATAGTAATAAAAGATTCAAAAAAAGCAATGTCTCGTTCTTTCTGTGCGACGTTTTGTGTGTGACGTGACCATGTAGAAAAGGGGGGGGGGGGGGAGGTGCTTTGCCGGTTTCTTCGTCACTTGTACTTTGAGCTGCGGCTGATATACGCATACATGTCTAGTTGACCCGTTTATGTTCTTGCTGCGGTACGATTTACAAGCCTTTCTTGTATAAAACAACGTTTCGTGTTCGTACATAAAGGGGCAAACGTATAACATCCGTACGCGTAAAAAGCAAATCAAAAACAAATAAAAAATAATTGTAAAAACAAACAAACAAAAAAACCTACAGCAAACGTTATGTGTAATGTCCCAACAAGAAATTTAGTTCCGTAGCGTAGAGAAGAAAACAGATAGAATTGTTTTTTTTCATTCCACTCGCTACAATTCCAGTTTCTATGAAAATCAGATCGGACGGCGCTTTATTGAGAGCACTCTTTCGATTCACTCGTGTCCCTGCCGGCGTTCCTCAAATCTCTTGACAGCAACTCACGAGACACTCGCCTTTGCGGACGTTCACGATGATACCTGACTGTGTTGTCCTGGACGGCCTCGAGGATTCAGTGGGCAGCGGGGAGGTTAACAAAAAGTGACAATAACATCGGGAAAACGCTCAAGGTTCCAGCAAAACCAATCGGTGCCAGCTTTTCTCGTGAGACCAGACAACGGAGTAACGCTGGAGCAAGTTTCGCTCCATCCAGTTGCATCCTGATCCTCGCCGTCACCATCCACTTTCCTTCTGTTTCCGCCGCAACCTTCGTTCGGGCTTTCAGAACGCAGGGTAGTTGGGAGAAGAGGTGGTTGAAACGCAAACTGTCGACTAAAAGAAAAATAAACAGTTGTCAAATGGAATCCCGAGCTCGCGGTGTTTACAGCGAGGCGATGTGAAGTGTTGAGTCCAAACCAATTTGGGTTGGTCGAAGCGAACTTGTCTGCCTGGTTTCTTTATTAAGCTCTTTGGAAGTACTCGTTTTGTCTGCAGGGTTGGATTAGTGTTGTCGTCAGTTCGTTTCTCCTTCTTGGCTATACAGGCTTTGCTCTTGTGCCACCCTCTGAACATCGTTAGTTTGTTGTAGTATGTTCAGTCGCTGTCAGTATTAAAAGTGGCAGAACAAAAAAAAAAAAATTGGGAGCGGAAATTAATCGGAACGGTCAATGAAGTTTTATTTTTCCTGAGTCTTTCCCGAATATGTTTAGCTGTTTTCACTGCAGTTCAAGTTGTGCGTCAGAAATAAAAATACCAAAAAGGGATAAGCTGACCGCATTAGGTTTGCGTCCTAATAAAGTGTCGTGGACGTTTTTGTTACAGGTCAAGAAACTTTGTTTTTTATTACAGTTTAATAAACTTTGTTATAATTTCTCTCGCAAACAAATTTTGTCAAAAACTGCGCGGTGTTTGTTGACCGAAGAACCAGTGAATTAAACATGTCCTAGAAATGGTGTTGTGTGGTATACATGACCAGACTGTAAATTCGATGCAACAAAAAGATTACTTCGGTATTTTCGCCTCTATTGTCGGAAAGAGCAAATCACACATAGCGTTAGCGGAGCTTTGATAGTTGAGGCATGCAAGACCCAGGCAGGACGGTCCTGTTAGACAAGGTTTAGTTTTTGATTAAGAACTTAGAACAATGAAGAAAAAAACACACAAAAACATCAAGGTATAACCAAAGTTTATCACCTTTGGCTAACACCGTGTACTTTAGTCCTGATGTACCAAATAAGTTTCACAGTTAGGCTTTCCTGCCATGTGTGGGTTGCCCAACGGCTTCTTTGGGCCGAGGTCTCCAAGGACATGTCCAAATTCAGCTTCGCTTCTGTTTTTGTTTTTAATTTTTATTTGGAAACTTTTGGCCCAAATCGCCAAACTGGTGCCAGAATTCGGCTTTGCAAACGGCGGTTTGGTTAATACATGACATCTTTGGCTTATGTCTAGAACTTTGGCAATCATGTGGCGAACCAGAGGAGAGTCACAGAAAAGTAAAACGAAAGTACTTTGGCATTAATTAACGCGATGGAGTAAAACCTTATTAGGCCTAAGTTAGGCCCGTAGAGTTGCCACAATTGTGCCAAGTTAGTTGTTTTTTCTGAAGTGCTGCCCGGTGAACAAAATCTGCATTCGTTTAGCTTTTTAAACAATTTACAGATTAACGTCACACTGCACAGTATCAAGTGTACGAACTAAATTAGGGCTGGAGGATCTAGCGTTAAGAAATATAGCCTCACTTACCCTATTTTAGATGTACGCTTTTTCCTTTTCAATAATAACTTACGGCATGATAAAAAAAGATCAATAGCTCAAAGAGAAGAAAAATACTTTCTGATTGTCCTCCCGGGTATCAAGAAAGTTTGTAACCCAACACTGCGAACGAGAAAACTAACAAATATTTTCTGGAGTTGGTCTTCATCAGTCCGCGAAATGATTTCAGACCGTCATTTTCAGAAACTATAACGGTATTAAAATCCCACTCGAATGACACAGCTCGAGGTAGCTTCAGTTTAGGTGTGTTAACCTAACAGACATCCCTCACTGTCGCGAATTCTTTGCGCAAGCTCTTGAACAAACGTTAGTAATCCAAAGAAATGCTACCGCGAATCAACGCAGCGACGCCAGTGTCCTTGCATTCACTACGAGCATGTCGCTCTATTGGGGGAATGAACAATCGGCACATTGTGTCTGCCGCGCCTAGAAAATGAACACATAGACGTCTTCGGAGCGCTGAGCTCCCGAAACAACAACAACAACAAAAAAAAGGCAGCCCACATTGTAGGCACGCCTTGCACTGACATCCCAACAGCTGACACTGACGTGATCTTACTACCAGGCATCTCCCGCAGCTTACATCTCGCACTACCAAATGTTGTAACCGCGGCCAGAACAAATGTACTTCATGACCACTTGCGAGATCCGGTGACGTCACCTACGAGTCATGTATAGCCATAACTGCACCTTCACTTTTGCTTTTATTCAATTTTTTTGGTTCGCTATTCTCATTAATTGTCACCCGCAGAGGTCCCTGTGTTCCCTTTCTCCCTTTCACAGCGCAGCCGATGCCGGGTATTGATATTACACAAAAGCAGACGGCGTCCCAATAGACCTTTTTCTAAATTTTCCAAGCATCGAGGTGCATGCTGCGAGTGTAGGTACACGCATTGCAAGTCCTGGCGTCTGCAGTAATTGTCGCAAGCAAAAAGTCTAAAACAAATTTTGTCTTGCACGCGCGTTCGTCAAAGCCTTATTAGGATTATTTACTTCGAATCTTTTATAACAGGAAAGGCGGCGAGCGCGGACCCTAGAATTAGACTTTCAGGGTTCTCCTCGATGCTTTGGTAATTTAGAAAAAAGGTCTATTGGGACGGTGTCTGCTTTTGTGTGCTATCAATACCTTGCCGATCGAGTCAAGGCAATCCGCTTTCCAAAGACGTAGCCATGCCGACAATTATCGCGTTCATTTAGGCTTAGGAATGGCCAGAATCGAAAGTCTATCTCAAAAATGCAGCGAGGTCATTGCTCATTTTTTGCGATTTAAGTGAGATAAGCCAAAGCAAAAGCCTCCTGCACCATTCGTTGCTGACTAACGCGCCCGATATTGCAGCTACAACGACATATTAGTTAGAAAACGAGCGGCGCTCTCTCACCTGCGCACGGCCATGTTTCCCCGCATCCCTACCGAGCCAGTCACCTGATTTCAAAAACCCTCTCCTAGGTACTGCGGCTACCTTTAGCCGCGCTTAGCGCTTCGTGCAAATGGGCCCTGATGTTCAAAGCGTTTCCTATATCCTCTTTGTGTTCGTACAATGTCCCGCCGCAATACCGACGGGCCGGTATGCTTTCAATATTGGAGCAGTTGCGAGCGGCTTTACTGCATCTCAGAATATATTTTATTTCCTCTCACCTTTTCTCAAAATTAATTAAGACCTTCCATTTTTTTCCGCATCTAACAAAGCCTTTTTCGTCGTTCAGTCATGTTGATGCTTTCATTGCAAATCGATCTGCCCCTCCAGATAACTCTCACAATTATTCCATCTTTTGTAGCCAGTGAACGGAAACTTCACATCCCAACAAAAGGCTGTGAATATTTCGCGGAAGTTTTAATAAAGTAAATGTACATTATTACATATTTTCGTTTTTGTAAAAAAATAAATGGAGGCGCACGTAGAAACTAGTACAGAAAACAATAGAACTGCTCCACCATGAATAGGCCGTAGGCGGGGAAAACGCCTCCTCACAAAACATTATGTAATGAAAATGGGTGTCCGGTTCAAATCTTTCTTTTGAAAAATAAACGACGAGATAAATTAGGTAACTCTAAGAAGCCTTGTATGGACATTAAAATAACAGCAGATATAACAATGCTGCTCCACAAGGTTTCTCTAATCTGCAATTTTGCGTTTGGGGCTTGCGAGCGACTGCAGATACGGCGGCTATCTGAAATTGGGAAATATCCAATAAATTATGCGTTTTTTTTGTTATCTGTCTAATGTAGCCGCAAAAAAACAGGCGATAGGAGGGGGAGCCTGCCTTCTGGCGAGACTCACGAAAAGCGCTCGTTTTTCCGGACCGTTTTTTCTATTCCTCTGGTTTCTTATGAAAGTTGGAAATGGTACCATACATATTCCGTTCGTAAAATTACTCCGGTGCTATTTCTAAGGAAATATATCCAACCTCGTCCTTCCTTCCCTCCTTCTCGGGTTATTCATCTCTAGAAGGACACGCCTTTCTGAATCTCTAATATGTGGGTGTTCGAGTATTCCACGCCAATGCACGCGGAGGTAAAAGTGGAATTTTTCAGTGGTGCGCTTCAGTGTCAGAACGTGAGGCAAATATTGATTGCGCAGTTTCGTCTGCCTATGTTTATGTTACCTCCCATTCATACTCCCCAAAATATTGGCCGAAGGCTCCGCACGTGTCTTGCATGTTTTTGGGAAAAAAATAAAAACCATGCGTCGACCACTCTTTTTATTAGTGGGGCTATATGTCACAGTTTTAGCGGGGTCTGGAAAGGGGCAGCCTTCCGAAGAGTAAACCATTTTATTGGTCTTAAAACGTACATAAAATGCTAGACTGGAAGCTTAATATTGAGGCAGTATGCCCAGCATATTTCTAGCACTTACCTCGGAAAATTTTATTATCTCACAGAACCGCCACAATAAAAACAATCCAGAACCAATGAGAGAGATGAAAAAGACACTATAGTCACCAACGTGTGCCCCTCGATAATTACAATAAACAAAATCTGGAAACAGTGCGTGCCTTGGCGCGACGCAGCGTAGTATATTTATTTTATTTTTAGGCACATGTTAAGTCTTAGTGAAGTGCATTTTTGTTTAGTCGATCACATCCTGAAGCTATGCGTCGCATTCGTAAAAAAGACCCCAAAAAATAACGGAAAAAAGCTATGCTTTCCTTCGGCCATTTCTCGCTGCAAAAGTAATGCCTTAGCATTTAGGATCTTTTGCCCGTTGAGTTCTAAAAGCCGAATGTACAGGCATGTCCGCTCGATCAAAAACAAGGTAGGGCCGGACACGTCGCGCCGCTTTACGTAGGTGAAGGTGAGATTGATCAGTTTGCACTACTGGCCGGGATCGCGCTAGTAGTCGTTTACGCTCCGGGCAATTTGGGGGACGCGCGCTGCTCAGCAGCAGCGGAGAGATAATGAACAACGAAGTACAGTGAGAGCGAAGGCGAGCTCGTGCATATTTACCGTCTTGATGAATTTGCCGAGTTCGGGGCGAAGAAATTAGAAGCACCAAACGTGGAAGAGAAAGAAGACGCTTGATGTTCGTTTGTTCATTAGTTTCCGCATCAATCTCGGAGCATTCATCAAGATGGTAGACAATGATCATGCGGAAAGATATCAAATCAGCGGAAAGATATCAAAGCACAAACCAACCAGCGCTGGCGATGGACCGCTGGGAGCAGAAATCTGTCATCGACCGGTCGCGCCGTGGTGGCCGTTCGGGCAACTAGGTGCATGGCCTCGCGAACGGCGAGGCCGTGCGAATCTGGCCCGCCGCACTTCCGCGTTTCAAATCGAGCGGCCGTGGTACAAGCTAGGGAACCTCTGATATCTTCTGCCTTCAATCGTCGCTCACGCTTCAAAATTTTTTTTTTTTTTTTTTTTTTTTGTGGCATCATTTTTCCGGCAGTTGTAACGGGTACTTCAGACGTCTGTCCAGCTCTCTGCACGCCAATTCTTTCTCGGGATCCAGCGGTCTCTTTCTCGGAGGCATTAGGAAGACTCGCACACTTTGCGCCCCTTCAACGCACAGCTGTTAGTTAATTGCGTCACCTACTTTAAGTCACGCCCCAGCACCTACTCTCTATGTGCGCAGCTGGCACGCGCTGACGTCATCTGACCTGTTAAGATCAGAGCGCTCCTTCTCTCGCCCTAAGTGCTTTCCTCTTCCGCAGGGTTTTGAACAATGAGCAGACGATATATCGATCTCCTTACTCACGAACAAACTAACACGATCTCGCGGTAAAGTTATCTTATAAATACAGGGTGAGTCAAAGGCTGTTCGAAGAGAACTCATAAATCAGCTTCTGAATGTACCTTACTCAGATGTGGCTGAAGAACGTGCATTAACGGAATACAAATTTCACCGAACAGCCTTACCTGAGTAGAAAGTTAGAACTAAAAAATTTGAAATAACTAACTACACTTTAGGAAATGCCTGCGCGCCTACTTACCCGCAAAACACTCAAAGAGTCAATTTTTTCGATCTACGAAATCAGCTCAGCGAATGATCAGGCGAAACATCTGTTTAGACCTCAAAATTAAGTCTGCGATGTAGCATTACGCAATGCAAGCATGACGGTTTGCAATGCGTAATGACACAGCGCAGACTTCATTTTTAGGTGTAGACGGATGTTCCGCCTCACCATTCGCTGAGCTGATTTCGTAGATCTCAGAGATTGGCTCTTTGAGCGTTTCGGGCGTAAGTAGACGCGCAGGCATCTCTTAGATGGTACTGCAGTCATATTCTAATTAAAGGTGCCTGATTGGCCCAACAGCTCACAGACTGCTGCGCCAATCAGACACCTTTGGTTGCACATGGCTACCATAGGTAGGAATTCCAAGGTTTTCACTCCTAACCTTCTACACGGGTAAGTTTGTTCAGTAAAATTTGTATAACATAATGCACGTTTGCCGGCCACCTCTCTGCACAATTTGAGCTTGATAAGTTTAGAAACCGATTTACGCCGTCCTTTGAAGCAGTATCGATCCCTTTGACTCACCCTGTAAATTTAAATTTAAAACGTAGGGCCTCTTAAATGAGCTGATAATTTCGGATATACGTGCCATTATTTTTACTTTAACGTGCTCAAACCAACTGTGCTAAAAGAAGCAATAAAAACATTGTGCATTTAAGCCAGAAATTACGATCTCGTTTTTGGCATTGCCTGAATGTTTTGCCCTTCATATTTCAGTATTGGTACGCTCCATTTTCCCTTCCCAGAATTAGAGCTTATATAATTGCAATATCTGAACGTCTACATTGAAAGTCAAAAGTCAAGTTTGGAGATTTTGCGTGCCAAACCCACGAAGATCATCTGGCACGCTCCACCGGAGGACTAAGGACAAATTTTCACCACCTGTGGGGATCTTATCATGCGCAACCGAAATCTGGATTACACGGCAGTTTGTTCGCAATAAGCCTCCGTCAGATTAAGGGCCCCTCGGCCGGTATTCGAACCCGCCACCTGGGGGATCCGTACACCGCCCTTTCCCTTCGAAGCCACCGGGGCGGCTGCCCACGTCCGAAGTAGATGAACCTGTACAATGTATAAAAAATACATTTGGATTTCAGTTGCAGTATATTTATATGCTTGCTTGCTGTTCAAACGTGAGTGTTTCTTAGAAAAGTTAGCAACGTTTTATCATTCGTCAGAGCACTGAAAAAAAAAATTATTGCGTTGCTTACTCAGAAAATAACGCAATAAGCTTAGATGTACATATTGGGATTTAGCCTGTGAACATCCACAATGGCGGAGCCATCAAGGATGAAGTAAATTATCGAAACAGCTAAAATACCTTGGACTGTGTTTTCCCTGAAACAGCGTTCCCTCGAGAAAAGTTAAACAAAATTCTCCTTTAGTACCGCCAGATTTCGAATTCAACGGCTATGGTTTCTGAAATATCTCCTTTTCGCTACCGTTGTTTTTACTCTTTCTACTTTTTGTGCCAACGCTATCAATATCCCTGATAACAGTTTTGCGCGTTCGAAAAGCTTCTTAGTTATCTTTATAATTCTTTTGTGGTTGATGTAGTTTTTCTTGTCTTTTTTTTTTATCCTATACGACACTTTAAAAACCGGGCCATCTCTCTGCCCCACTTCCAGACTTTTCTTCTTGGTGCTCTTGGCACACAAAGCTCGTGGCTCGACGCGTTGCGTCCAACGCCTTCTCATTCGGGGTTATTTATTCCTCGTATCAAAAGAAGTGTCTACAAAAAGGTGCGAGTCACGTTCTTCTTTTCTACTCGGCCTCGTAATTTTTTTTATACTTTGTATGTTAGTATATGCCTTCGGGACGGAATGGCTTTGATTGTCTCGCCCGGCTGGGTTCAGATATCCTGTTGAGCCCCGTGGAAGAATGCGGGCGCAAAATATGCACTCGTATATCAAAGGGAAGAGGTGGCCTTCCACTCGGTTTATTTGACCGAGGCTTGGCACGCCATTTATCTTTGGCCCTGTTTCAATAAGTGCGGGCGGACGTGCTGGCATGTGCCCATTCAATACGGCCTTGATGGTTACTGCTTCACTTCAACATTTTATTGCGTTCTTTTGAATTCGTTATAGTTCCGCATCTCTCAAAGTCGAATATATACTGTCATCTTCAGCAGATATATTGGCCTTCCAGAACAAGATATTGACACAATAAATGTAGATAAGCCGTATCGCAGATAGTAATACTCTTCTACTGGTGTTTTGTTTGTTTTATTTAGAAATTATTGGAAAATATTCAATCGTTTTTTTTTACCGCTTTAGACACCTTTATGCTATAAGGTGGTCCGACTAAACGCAATACCGCGCATAAAATATATTGCGCATAAAAAAGGGTCTGGTGTACAATCATATACGAAACTCAGCGTTTTGCAGAGCCAAGCAACTTCAACATTCTCATGTTTTAATCAGCAGTAAGTACAACTCTTGACGTTTTTAGAATGTTATATATTTATTGAAAAAACACGGAGCAGCCACAACAGAACCCGAGGGGGGGGGGGGGGGGGGGGGGGCGTTAATTATCTAAGTTTCGTTTTCAGAACTTTGGTTTTTTTTTCCAATGGTGGCAAACCATTGGTGGGCCTGATATATATATATATATATATATATATATATATATATATATATATATATATATACATATGAGGCCCACCAATGAGAGGGCTCAGGATTGGTCGCGTACTGCTCCAGTCGTTATCGCCTTTTACAAATAAAGATATAAAAATTACAACGTTTCAGCCTCCTCTTCGAATTCAAGGAGTATTCGGTGCGCAACTCTGTAAACACTACAATCACGTTTTCAGCAAAATTACGCATTCAGACTAATAGGTGGTAATTTAAAACGAAGTTACCAAATCACGCACTTTTGCAAAAATAAGTGCGAGGTGTTCGTTTAACTACGGTACTATATGCCAACCACAAAGACACTGGAATAAAAATAAAATGAAAGTCAAAAGCGTGAGAAAAAAAAATAACCAAATAAAATATTACATTCTTGTGTTTCTCGTTGTGAAAACTAAACATTTCCCCAAAACTACATTCAGCTATAAAGCAATTAATGCAAATTATCACCCCTTGATGCGAAGTTATAACGAAGTGCAGAAGTGCGTGTTACGTTTTACACGCAAATATTTACTCTTCAACAAAACATGACATATAAATGCTGTGAATTTTAGATTAGGTATGGCTCTCCGTTTTTTTATTTATCGTAAAATTAAAAAAAAAACAGTTTCTTCACTCTTTATAATATCTCACCAAGTTTTCGTGAATAAGTAAGTTTGTTAATAAAAAAATTGAATATGTCATGTTCTTAACTTTACATTAAACTTTTTTAACGCAAGCTTTGTTAGACTCGGCACTAGATCAATTAAAGCTATTCAACACACACAAAAGTTATATAGCTGATATCAGGAAATCAAATATTCTCAGATAGACTCGATCAATAAAGGCTAGGGCAAGAGGAAACAGCCTGCAAATACCACTTCCTTTGTGAATTCTGAGGAGTTGAGCAATGTTAACTGACATCCCTCCATTCACAAAACAGTTACGGCTTCCACTTTTAACTTTGTATGTTCGAGGTAAAACGGCGGGTTCCATCAGTCTCCTTCTCTAAAATAAACACGTTCCGGAATCGCCTTTCCGCACGACGGTCACCAATACTAAATATTTAAGCAAAAGATGAAAAAAAAAAACATAGGCGGTTACGTGTGCACCCATAGCACCAGGTCGTCTCAAATAGTGACCAGGCTTTTTAAATCGACCAGAACAATCGGTTTCTTAACCTATCGCACTAAGATGTGCAGCGTTATCCACAGGTGGAGCATTTTTTTTAATAAAATATGCGAAGAGCGAACTTACCTGAGTAAAAGTAACAAAATTAGAAAGGCTTAACTTCTATGGGAACGCAGCGAAGCCACCGGTTTTCAAAACAATGGCGCGCCCTAGTGTATCAAGACCGGTGACTTCATTGCGTTTCCACAGGAGTTAAGCCTTTTTCTTTTCTCACTTTTTTTCACAGGTAAGTTCGCTCTTTCCAAATCTTAGAGAAAAAAAATGCACCACCTGTGGGCAACGTTGCACTTAATTGTAGCACTATAGGCTGAGAAACCGATTTTTGCCGTCGATTTAAAGAGCCTGGCCGCTATTTGAAACACCGGATACAACCAAAGAAATAGCTGCGACACTTTATCGTATACTGATACATCCTTGTGTATCTTGCGCCTTAAGTGGAATAACAATCTCAGCACGGAGAGTTACACACTCCTTCATTTTATGCACCAACTAGACTCTACGGTAGCAATTTCTGGAGAAGGGGGACAAGGAAAGGACAAACACAATACTCCAAATCTCCAAACACAAATCTTTATGGAGATTTGAGTCTGTCCTACGTCTCCCTTGTTCCCCTTCTCCACGGATTGTTATCGTAATTCTCTTCCAGCTCGCTCGCACCTTCGCATTAACTACATTATTATCATAGACGTCCTTACGTCCCGGCACTGGGGTGGCGCTACCTTCGGCCGTGGGCCTGCGCCGACGATTCCCTTCTCCCGGATTGGGTTACTGCGCACACGCAGCGCCCGCCACACACGGTGTGGGCGAACTCGGGGTTGTTTGGAAACAGTGGGTTCCTGTATCCCCACAGAGGCCTTCCCAGGAACACGGTGTGAAACCCGGGTGGCTTTAAAAGACGTACAGAAGCGTATATTTCGGAGGGTTTCCAACTGGTCAAACGAGGTCACGTGGTTTATGGGCTGCGTTTGCAATACGAGCTGCAATAGGTGTCGAACGCGTTGGTCGTCTGCGCGCGTCTCTGCCTTCCCGTCTGTTTTCCTCCTTGCCACGTGACAACGCAGCGCATGCGCACTTGTGACCGATCGGCGCGGGAGGTGACACCCATTAAATGGCAAGCGATCCCCATAGTTTTAGGTTGCTCCTTTTTCAGAGCGCAGCTCTTAGGCGCCCGTTTCCGGCTTGAGCGGCGTCGCCGTCGCCATCGGCGTCGCCGTCGCCTTCGGCGT
This sequence comes from Ixodes scapularis, assembly GCF_016920785.2. NCBI lineage: Eukaryota > Metazoa > Arthropoda > Arachnida > Ixodida > Ixodidae > Ixodes > Ixodes scapularis. The sequence goes on along the minus strand of NW_024609880.1, from coordinate 69,183,809 downwards.
AACCGCGCAGTGCATTATGGGTAAATTTTTCCGAAGGGACCCGAGGTCCTCCCGAAGGAACCCGAGGTCGTCCCGAAGGAACCCGAGGTGCTTCGGGAGGACCTCGGGAGGACCTCGGGATCCTTCGGGAGGACCTCGGGAGGACCTCGGGTTTCTTCGGGAAGACCTCAGGAGGACCTCGGGTTCTTTCGGGAGGACCTCGGGAGGACCTCGGGTTCCTTCGGAAATTGCATGCAACAGGTTGCGTGCAACCTGTTGCACGCAGCTGGAATGCAACCTGGGTTGCATGCAACCTGTTGCATGCAAGTGGCGTGCAACGAGTTGTATGCAACCTGTTGCATGCAGTCAATGTTGCATGCAACCTGGTGACGTCATCGGCATCCGCATCGTCATCGTCATCATTACTGATGACGTCATCAGTGACATCACTGATGACGTCATCGTCATCCGCATCGTCATCGTCATCATCACCGATGACGTCATTGACATCCGCATCGTCATCATCACTGATGACGTCATCTGTGACGTCACTGATGACGTCATCGGATCATCATCGTCAACGTCACGTGACCCCCCGAGATCACGTGATCCCCCCAAGTCACATGACCCCCACCTTCAGTACCCTTCCCTCCTCCTCCTCAAGAGCTGCGCTCTAATTCGGCGTTACAGGGAGTTGTAAACGGCTTTCATTTTTTTTATTTTAATCTAGGCTCTCTAATATAACACGTCACCTCAACTGCGGCCATCTAGCGGAAGCTGCGCGGAAGTCGTGCGAAGCTAGCTTTAACACATGATGTTTGTCAGGAGGCGCGCTGAATGTGGTTAGTGGCTAGCTTCACAATTAGCGTACTGGATATGGAATTGTGAGAAAAGTCGCGGCCGGTTTTGTGGGGATTTTTTTTTCCAAGCATTTGGTGATATAGCTAGCGGACGCCCTACAACTATAACTACGTCACCGATATCATTTCGAAGGGGACTATGGGGGGGGGGGGGGGGGGTGCAGGATTAATAACAGTTATCGCTGGAAATTCTGCCATTGTTAAAACTGAAAGCTGGCTTCACTGCAGGACGGCCCCTACTGTGGGGAAAGCAACCTTGTTCTAGCATTGGAGTAATGCGTTGCCGGCATCCAATTCGACGTCCAATTTCCGGCGCCTCACTATCCTGGCTTCAATAATATTCTGCGTGAGAAAAAATAAGAAGCAAATAAAATAAAAATCACGGGAATGCAATCAATACTTGTGGGTTTTAAAGTTTTTTTTTTTTCACACATAATAAGGTGTAATGTGTTTTCCTGAAAAGCGAATTAAGTAACAGATATATGAATATTGCGCTTCCTCCGGAATCGACAATATCCTAAGTCTAGATGAGCTTTTAATCAGTTGTGTATTAAAGCGATTATTAATATTAAACAGACTCATTTTCATTAGCTTTAAAATGTGTCGCAAACCTGTGCAAACCAACAAATAATCCCTATTATTCGCAGTTATGAAAGATGCTGTAGACAGCCTTTTCCGGGGAAAAAACATATGCTCAAATTATACTTACTATGTCATTCAAGGGTTTACTCTACTGCCTCCCAAAAAAATCTTGTGCAATCTTGTGCGCAGCAAGGACGAGGACAATAGGGAGAACAGGACACAACAAGCCGCAACTCTCAACTAATTTTTATTGAATACGTGTTCCGATATTTATAGTCTGAATCATCGTCACAATGGCAACAAACAAAACGACAAAAGCAAAGAAACAATCATCAAAGAGCTTGATTGGGAAAAACACTATAACCTTCTCAGGAAAACCAGTTCCTTCTGCGATGACGCAATCGACGGCATAGAAACACACGTGTCTCCTAAATGACAAATGTGTTCGGCTTCTACAATTTCGCGTGTCAACGCTGACTTGCATTTCCCAATTTTTACGCATCCATCCAACGATGGGGTACAACCGGAAGTCTTGCAATGCAAGTCAAGATAGCCACTGTTCTGTATTTGCATGTTGATATTGTGCTCGCGAAGCCGATCATTTAGGCAGCGCCCCGTCTGCCCGACGTAGTGCCTGCCACGGGACAACGAAATACGGTAAACCACATCATCTGTACGGTCGACAAATTTCGTTTTGTGCCTCTGTGTTTTGTTGGTTGTCATTGTCACGATAGTTCAGACTATAAATACCGGAACATGTATTCAATAAAAATTAGTTGAGAGTTGCGTCTTGTTGTGTCCTGTTCTCTCTTTTGATCTCGCCCTTGCCGCGCACAAGATTGCATAAGATGTCGAACCAACTCGCCCAAACAACCAATCTTCTCCCAATGAAACGTAGCTCGCTTGTATTTTTTGTGCCTATTTCTTCCTTTTATCATAATTTTTCTTTCCCTCCATTTATCTTTCTTCCTTCCTCGAACACAAATTTGTCGATTTGAAAGTAGCTCAATATCTACCCTGTAACCTATGCAGAATTGAGAGACGTAGTCGTGTATCTCGTCAAATAACTTTCTTATTCACTCTATTGTATTACATATAAGTCAATGACGTTTTATAAGGTTTAATTTTTTTTATTTTATAAAACTAAAAGCTCGAAATACTCGCCGCAGTTCTTGTTACTGTACTTTGGCAGTATAGTCACCTCTTGACGTACGCAAGCCCGAAGGCACGGGGTAAAATAGCTAGTGTTGTAGATTATTGGAGATATTGACATCAATTCACACAATTGCTAGTTTCGCACGGCAAGGATTCCGAGACAAAGCTGCCTAGTTTCAGGTTACGTTACCACGTGCTGCATCAACCTTAAGCGAGACATAGAGGCACGGGCAGCGGGCTTACTGCTATCTGAACCTCCCCTCTTACGCATCTTTCTGGCCTCCCATCCTTCGACTGTTTTAAAGCACATTCACACTGGCGGTTGAGATGCGTCTGCGAAGCGGTTGCGAATGCGGTTTACGAGCGACCCTTTTCAGACACACCGAGACGCGGTTGGCGGTTTCTTGGCGATCACGCGTGATCCTTTGAGACTTGCCTTCGGTAACCCTGTTCTGCAATCCGAAATCCAGTATAATCGCCGATCCAAATCCAAAATTTAGCTATTTTGGCACTCTGAAGATTTTGGCAGCTCGCATCGAAAGCAGACGCTGTTCCGGCGTCTGCTTTCGGTGTGTGGTGTGCTGCTTTTCGCCGGTGCTGCGATTTCGTGAAACTTTCACCGGGTTCTCAAAGGTCGGGCTACTGTTCACGCCGGGTTTCAACAATATGTTTCGCCGAACAATTTCAATCAAGAACGAAATCTCACCCACGGCTATTTTTATGCCAGCCTGCCACCACAACTCCCAGAACGCTGTCTTCCATGGATGGATTATAGTGGCTGCTCCGGCTGTACATTGCTAGAAGTAATAGAACTCTGCCAAAAAGATAGCCGCCAGTGGCCGCATTCCCGGAGCGGATAAACGCGATCCAGCAAATAGACATAGATATCAGTGAGTCTACAGTTTGTTTCAAATTAAGCTAAAATGAACGCCCTATGGATTCGCTATGCATCGTCTGGTACGTACACTTTATTTGTTGAGTAAGTTCCCTTTATTCCTTTTGGTAGTAGTAAACCCTTAAGTCGAGCAAGCGCTGGTACCCGGCCAGCTACACGATTGGGCTCGCGACGTCTCTATCGGCCTTCGCGGTGATCATGCGTGGAGTCTAAAGCTTTCAATAGTTCAGGCGTCTGTCTTAGTGGGTACCAAAGCTGTCATTTTGGTCAATCAGGGGCGGGTTCCGACGTTCTACGGGCAAAGACTAACAAGGCAGCGAGCGACGGGCTTTGGCACCCCGAATAATAAACAATCTCTTACCCGAACCAAATCACCGGAGGGAAGCCCGTTAAGCTTACGAGTTAATTCTTTTCGTGGCTGACTCAAGTGACGAATGTGAACATCACGTTTCTTCATTGATTTTTCTGCTGCAAGGCTAAGACTACAGCACGTTGGACGCTTCACGACATACGCCATCTTGTTTCGAAAGCCACCAACGTCATGTCAGCGTCGCGTGTCGATTAGGTTGCCGGTTCGCGAAAGCGGTTGGGAGAAAACGGTCCCGAAGCGTATGACAAAAATGTGCCTCAACCGCTCGATCCCAGCGGCTTCGCGGCTTCCAGTGTGAACGCGCCATTCGTCCGGCTGCCGGAGTTTGCGTGGAAATGCTGCAGCATCCGTCACAGTCAGATGAATGGAAGACTAAAGCACGAGACGCATACACAGCGAACTGTCCAACGGGATTTGTAAGGCGTGTCGGAAACTGCACGAATCCGACCAGGCGCTCACCAGTCAAGCTCCACGTGCTTGATTAATATGGCAGAATCGAATCAGGCCGAAGCTAACAAAATCATCGCCTGCATCACGTGACAGCACGTCAAGTGATGTTACGGAAAAAGGCGTACCTCTCTACATAGCTGGGTGTGCACTTGAAGAAATGCACGCAAGCATGCGAAAGGTATCTCCATGCGCAAAGTGCGGGTGCTTACACACGTGCGGCTCTAACAAAAATGCTACGCTTGCCATAATGTAATAACTAGCACGGTGTTTGTAAAAAAAGAAGGAAAAAAAATGTCAGAAGTTGTTTGTACACTGCGCGTACGCAAGATCAGCTTCGGGTGAAAAAAAAAAAGCCTCTGTTCATGCGTTGCGCCAAAAGCAGCGCCACAATAATCATTTGACGTCATAGGCCTGTACTGGAGTTGCAGGGTGCCTCTTTTCGATAGCCAGCATCCAGCACTTGCTCAGTACAATTCGGTACTGTGGATATATGAGCACGCTCGAAGCTCACGAAATGCCATATTATGTATCTAACGATAAAGCTTGGCACACGAAGCGGGACTACCAAAGGACATCCACGTCTTTCAATACTTGCGAATACCTATAGACGAGAAGAAACTGCCGAAAACAATGTCAAAGTGACTTTTACGTACAAAACAACATAAAAATACACATATTTTTGTCTTGTAGTACAGTACAAGACATAACTAGCTACAAAATACGTTGCACTTGTATATTCTGAACTAATGAATATTGCTTTCTGTTACTTAAAGTCTCACCTGGACAAAAGGACTGATGCGCATTGGTCTGCAGAGCACAAAATTACGCGTTCTGACACACAAAAAAAAGAATATGCGAAATATAAAATTGCTTTCTCTACAATGCGACAGATACTCAACTACAAAAAGGCAGCATTTGTATTTTCTCAACTGACAATTGTGGCCTCCCGCGCGTGGCACACTTGAATAATTATTGACGAGTCAAAGAATCGTGGATTTTGTTTACTGGAATTTGCGAGTAGTGTTACCTTTAAATCGGACTGCTGGGTGTCATTAAATGTTTTCAGCGGTGTGGAAGGCCCTGAGATTCAAATCTCCGCTTGGGTAACAAATTTTCGTTCGCTATCGCGAACAGTCGTCAGGAAGAACCGGAAACGCGTCAAACTCGACAAAACATGACAATTTGCAAACGCTTTCTCGTGATAAGCTAGAAATGGTAAATATAAAACAACGATTCTTTTTAGTTTCCTAAACAGTTTTCGTTCTCTTTCTGGGGGACAGATATCTGAGCTTATTTCGAGCGTGTGGTATATGGGATCTCGATTATAGTCCCAGGAAGTAAATATAGTGGTTATATTACTTTGAAGTTCGGAAATATATGAGTCATTTTCCGTTTTTCTGGTACCTAGAAAGAAAAAAATGATCAGTGGTTTTACTAAAAAAAAAAATGTTTTCGTCTATTTAATGAAGCCTGTGCTCTTATGCGACGGCCGACAGATAGCGCAAGTTTTCAGCTGCCGCTCATCTCAAAATCCTGAGGTTGAATTTGAAAAACTGTTCTTGCCATCATTTGTGATATCGATACAATGATATGCAAGGTATTGGTTGTGAACCGGCAACACTTTCGCTCCATAGCTGAGGCTGATCATGACATTTTAATGTGGAATAAATTCAAGCTGTTTATACTGTCTTTCAAAAACGTATCACTGATGGTAGCAATACCTGTACGTCTTCGCTCACCTTTTTTTTAAATATGAAACCACTAGTTCGGTTGACGAACTATCTTCGCCAATTTTGGGAGCCAGTGGAATTTGCGTGAAGTATTGCGGAGTTGCAAGCAGCCATATTTATTCATTTCGCTTCGAATTAAGGGACGATCGAAGTTGCGATGTTATATTCAGTAAATCAGCGATCCACCTGGAACCATATGAAGAAACAAGAACCTGTATATAGCCTCTAACAAGCTGAGTACGGCATAAAGGACGTTCAGTTGTCTGACCTGCAGCACAAGCTTCCTCTTACCTTCGACAACGCCTCGGCAACTCGTGCAAATCGAGCGCGAGCTCGTGCAACGAAAGCACGGCGGAAAGTACGGCGCAAAGCATGGACCTCGTACTGAAGGGGGCTGTTCGAAGGATAATTCCTATCTTTCTTATGCTGGCCGTGCCTATAGAATAAAAAAGCAGAAAGAAACACGTACCACATATATCTCCACAGTAAAGGAAACATACAAAAAAGACGTGTAATATAAACAAACTGATCTAGTGAGGTCTCAATAAAATAAACTTCAAAGCAAACTGCTGGATTAAAATAAAGAAATACGAGCCAGAATATTTTAAAGGAATGCCCTTGCCCTTTGGGTAAGAAATAACAGAGTGGCAATTTTTCAGCGCCACAGCCGTGTTCTGGTTTTTCGGAAAGTGAAAAAATAAATAACCGAATGGGCAGACGCAAGCGCGCTACTCTCCTGATGAAACTGACTTCCAGCCCCCCTCCCGCCCATACAGAGAAAAATAAAAAGGAGAAAAAAATGAAGCAAGGAAGTGAAAAAGAAAGAGAGGGAGGCTGATAAAAAAACAATTAAGAAAATAACAAAACATCTGCTTTTTACCTCGTTAAAAAAGAATAAAGAAGAACGAATAACACTTGAATGGAAAAAGATCTACTTACAAGGTGCCTCTATTTACAGAACCAGAAGTAATATCGGGGAACCCAAAGAAAGACAAATAGACAATTTGTGTATGAACCGCACTTGTACCGTTACTTGTAAAACAAGCAAAGCTAGGAGCAAAGTGTGCAATATCACACGCTTGCGGCTTTTGAAGCACTTCCCGCGTCAATACAATATTTTAAAATTGTTTTTCTTTGTGGCGGATGTGGTCGAAAGACGGCTGCACATCTTTGGATTCATTTTAATGCGTATTGTTTGGAGATCTCGAGTTGTTGGTTTTGTGTGCCTCGTTCGTTACAATAGTCCCGCCATGCGGTTAAGGACTGCGGCGCGTTGTAGCAGCAATGCGGAGCGGAAGTTCGTCTGCTCCTTGAGCAGCGGTTGTGGTGACGTCAGAACGCCGAACTCTGATTGGCTCTGATGGAAGGATTGTGGGTAGACCTGGAGGCTGCTTGTTCTGAGGTCGACCCCCTATCTTTCAATCAGAGCCAATCAGAGCTCGGCGTTCTGACGTCACCGCAACCCCTGCAAAAGAAGCAGACGAACTTGCTTTCCTCTTAATTACGATGCCTGAAACGCGCCTACGACTGGTGTGTTTAGCGTCCTGTTCTATGCTGTGCCTTGAAAGTGATGCTGCCTTGGCAACAAACGACGTCACAAAAGCCTGTGCGTAATTCTTACGGATGTGGCGATCCTGACGGTTGCACGAAGTTCTGGAAATAACGGGTAGGCTGCGTGTACGCCACGGCCGCAAGTTTTAGGCGTGGCAACGTCTACCTGCCAAGTCTAGTAAGGTGAAACGCATGTATAGAGTATATCAGATTTATTCTTATGTAATGAAATTAAGGGAATGATGCACAAGGATGAAATGGAACACATACATTTTGTTATGCACGGATTCACTTGAAGGAAACAGATATTTAAACATGCGGTAAACTTATACTACGGAACGATACACAAGCAACCGAACAAAAGGAATGCCAAGACACACCACAAGCGTAAGGTGACCACCCGTCCCGCCACTCGCGGGACTGTCCCGCTTCGAAGGCTCGTGTCCGGCGTCCCGCAAGAAATGCCCAAATCTTCAAAATGTCCCGTATTTAACATTGTCGTAACATTCACTGCGCAAATTATGGCGCTTCCGGACAACGGGCAACGGGGAAGCGCGGAGGTCGCTGATAAACTTGTGAATCTCGATGGTATGTTATTTTCTAGCCAAGCACTGCGGGAAGCAACCGTCGTTCTTGCAGGAGACTGACGCGCATGCGCCGTTGTGCCTCTTTCCTTGATGGCAAAGTATTGCAAGCGAAGATTGCTCCCCAAAATTTGAAAAATGAACTATTGTAATTATTTGCACATCACACTGTATCATGGGAAAGAGTTGTTGTAGAAAGCTTTTTTTTTTTGTGAAGACGGCCACGCAAAGTAAAAAACTTGCAACTCACAACGTTCAAAAGTCAAAACACAACAACATAAGGTTAAATATTTGTGTACGAGCATTTTAGTATAAGAGTAAGCATCGACAGGAAACAGTAACCCGAAAAATATTTACTATTTCCAAATTCCTTTTGATGCATTGGGGTAGTAGATTTTTATATTTTTCAACTTCGAAACTTCTAATAAAATATTTACCATTACAATTAAACAAAAATATATCAATGTGAGTGAAACTTACCTTAGTTTAATTGCCGCGTACAATTTTGTACAATTTTTAGGTGTATAATACGCTTTGGGACAGCACAGGATTTCGAGGTGTGCGCATTGGTGAATTCCTCCTCTCACTCCCCGCCCCCCCTCCCTCCCCCCCCCCCCCCCCCCCCCCCCGGCCCGGTCAAGGTGTCCCGCATTTCGACGGCAGGAAGGTGGTCACCCTACACACGCGTATTCATTCACTTGTCACGCAGGTAATCGAAACAAGTTCAGGTGAGAACGGAGCTGAATTTGATCTTCGGAGGCGAGACTTATCGATAGGCACACGCGATTGATTATTGGACGATGGCAGGAGAAATACAAATGATATTCTAGCGTTTCAGTAGCGATGTGGCCTTCCGTCTCCCTGAGCGCAACCGGTGGGTATTGCACTGCCTCCGGGATCGGCTTGCGGTTCATGGCTTTGCGACAGAAGACCGCCTCCTCAAGCGCCGACCGACGGGTCGGCGCTTGAGGAGGCGGTCTTCTGTCGCAAAGCCAAATCGGGTCGACGCAAAAAAAGAAAAAAAATTGAACAGTTTCATAGACCGATGTAACCAAGCGAACTGTGCAGGCGCGCGCTTTCCGGAAGTGGTGCCGCCGCCATGCTACTTGTAGTCATCCCTTTCCGACTTCCCGGCTATATAGGGCTGCGCATACATCGTAGATAACCGTTTGGAACGTTCCCGTATCAGCTTGGATTTTCCTGCATGTCTGTACTTCATAAGATCGTGTTGTTTGTGATTCCTTAGTTTGTCAGCTAGCGCAGAAAAGCAGTTCCAGTCGTCTTGACGGTTTATAATCGCTTTGTCGTCTGGTTCTTTTTCTTCGTGAATGCGTGAGCACACTGCCGTTCACGCAGTGGTCCCACTGCAGCCGCAGGAGAAAAACAACGACGCCACTACTAGAGCTTTCCGAGTGCTCGGACGTCTCAATTAACTTAGAAACTGAACATCTAGTTAAATGGCAAAGGAAAAGAAAATTCGAGGGACCATCGGCTTTCTGTAGCACCGTGGAACAGCATCAAATGTGTTGGTAAAAAACTAAGCTTGGTATTGCTCAGTCTTGTGTGCATAGCGTTTAATTAACAATGACATAAGAGGAGCTAAATAGACCTTCTCGGTGAGCGATAGTTTTCTAAAAGTTGTTTTACTCTGGTTTACAGCCTTTGCGACAGGGTGCAGATCAACTGTAGGGAGAAGCCTGCACAGTGCACACAGAGAAGAAATGATCTACAGAAAGGCTATGCCTGATGCGCCGTAACAATTGTCATCTGTCAGAAAGAAGCAACCATGCAAGATAGCTGAAAACCTGGGGTGGATAGGATCTTTCGTGTACAGTTTCTATTCAGTTTTATTTGGTTTGCGCAAGCTCCGAACGCTAAGAGTCGCCTGACGGTGGAAGCTTATTCCTGCGGTCTCGATTGGTGCTAATGCAGGATAGATCAGTAACGCCAGCCTAATAGACCACAACAAAATAGGTCAGGTTCGTTTGTTACATTTTTGGCGGGAATAAGTGTTTCACTTCTAAATTGCATTATGTGGTGTTTTCACCTTTTGTACGGAAAAAAAAAGGCTGCTTCCGGAAAAAGTTGTTTTATTTTAAGTGATGCATATCGGGAATCGCTGCTATTTTTTTTTTTTTTTTAGTGACTGACCTGATTTTTTGAAGCAAAGTTCTGTTTGCAACATGTCGTCGCATTAACATTTATAACCACCAAAATGCAGCGAGCAAAAAGTGTATTAAAAACGGCCTCAGCAAAGCAGTAGAGATAGACCAACGGATAGACCGCTGTGGAGGGAATGTTCAGAGAGATTCTAACGTACGGAACATTTCGGCATGCTTTGTGTCTCGTGCGTGTAATCTTATACATTTAGCTGACGTGGATTAGGTGGATATAACTTATGAAGCAAATCGCGAAACAAATAAAAAAACGCTGTTTTTCCCGCCGCCCTGTCCGGCTCTGTTTACCTTTCTTTGCCATGCTGCTTTCTTTCGAGAAGAGATAATTTCCGAAGCATTTTTGCCTGGAGCTGTTATTGTAGCACCGTGGCATACAACAGGTGAAGCCACCCGTTGAAAATCATGAGCGTGCTAACCCGAACATTTCCAAACGCCGGGCGGCGTACAATGTGCATTGACGCGGCAGGAAAACTGGGGAGAGCCGTGGGGAGAACTACAGGTACCAGAATGCACAGCGGCAGCGGTGGCGTCGCGCAACTCCTGGTGAGATCGGTCCATTAGGACAAGCATCTCACAAAACAATTTTTCAGCGAAAAACAAATCTTTTAGAGCAATATTTATTGCGCGATTCTGATATTAGTTTGCGGCTACTTCGTGCGTTTTAAATCGCGCACCACAAAGTTGGTATTATACGTCACGGAGTTGGTATTATACATCACGGAGTGACGTGCGATAGCAAATGTTCTCATTGGCCAAGAGCTCATTCATTGACAGCTTAGAGCTTTTTTGTTAAGCCCTTGTGATGCGTTGTAATTTTTCTTTTTATTTTTGAGCGGCATAAGTTTACGCTTACAGAAGAACCCATGTCATGAGAGCTATAATTATTATTTAAGTAGGCCCGACGCTTTTCGTACCGAGCGCTGCCGAAGTCGGGAGGCTAAGGCGGTGCACTGCCCTCGGCGGCGTATCTTCGTATGGCCGAAGACCCATGCTGTCCCTCGCAGCGGCCAAAAGGCTGACACTTCAATTCAGAGTCCCTTTCGCGCGCAGTTCGCAAAGAACACAGACGCAACAAAAGACTGTGGAACGCAGCCTTTTGTAGCTTCTGCAGCCAAGTCAATCCAAAAGCAAAACTAAATGCGAGGGGCGGGGCGAAAGAGCGGGAGTTCCAAATGTGGAGAGGTTGTGACTTCGACTAAATTACGTCCTGTAGCGTAAATATTGGTAAACTTTTTTTTTTTTTCTGGGGAAAATTGTTTTGTGACATGCTTGTCCCAATTAGGCTGTTTAAAAAACTCTTTTTTTCTCTTTGCAGTTACTTTTTTAAGCTGTCTTCGGGATCGGCTATGCAGTTCACAACTCTGTGAAAGAAGACCGCCTCCCCAAGCGCCGATTGTAGAGTTAATATAAAATTTAAGATGGGAAAGGTCTCAGACATTTGGGGTGCTTCGGAACGGCGGGGCATAGACGCGAACATCGATGGTCCCAGTTGGTGGTCCCGATAGACCCGTGTCGCTGGAAATGCCTTAGAGGCTCACTGACAAGTCAAAATCATGTTTTTTTTATTATTATCCCAAAGTATTAAAAACGATGCCTGGACATTCCCCCAAAATTCGAAGTTTGGGAACTCAGTAGGTGTGGAGTAAAAAAAAAACAATTCCCAAAAGCCAAATTTGAAGTTCCCGCGCGATCCGCGCGGGAACTTCAAATTTCGAGTTTCTCTCATGCATCTGTATCACGTTCGCCCGCGCCACGCGATCAACCGCTCTGTGCGTGCCGCTTATCACTGTGAGCAGACGACGCTTCAATTTCGAGTTTGAATCTCAAATTCTTTGAAACGGTGCGAGGTCAAAGAGAACGCGCAGCAAGCATTTGTGAGCGTCGTGAGGGGCCACGTCGCGCCGGTTCTGCGTGAAAGGCTGCCGTGACGGAGTCACAACCAAAACTGCGGTACACAAGACCAATGCCAGTTGTTTTGACCGCTTGACGATTTCCTTTTCGGAAGTCTGAGAAGTCACCAGGCACCTAAAAAAAGAAAACTTCGTCTGATTCCCCGATTCACCGATTAACCTCAGTGCTACATGCGTCGAGCGCCGCCATGTTTTCTGAGGGAGGATAAAAAAGGACAGGAGGCGACACCCCTCCGAACTCCGATTTTCTGTATTTCAAAAAAAAAGGGCCGTAGTGCATTCGCAACTGCGCTAAAATATATATATATATATATATATATATATATATATATATATATATATATATTTTACGAGTGTAGTAATTAAATATTATAAAATGTCGCTTACAAAACTTTTAAATCTCATAATCGACTACATCACAAATAAAAAAGCGAGGAGGTGAGAAGCGGGAGAGAAGGGCGCCAAAATAAAAAAAAGGGCCGCGTGCGTGGGATTTTTTTTTTTTTCGCGTTTTAGTATTTTTTATGTTTTCGACTTTTTCGTCGTATTTCAGAACAAAAACAAATACGGCCTTTTGGGTGTCAGTACCGCTTTAATATACAAAACGAAGCAGCAGTACAATGCCTGTAAGAACACTTTGTATGGTGGTAAAAAATGCCTGTGAGATTTTGAACATTTTTACCATTGCTCGCCCTCATTCAGAACTTCACCTCGTCTTTCTTCCTCGTCGTCATACCTTTTCTTCCCCCTCCCCCTTCTCCCCAGTGCAGACTCCAGAGTAGCCAACCAAAACCTACGTTCAGGTTAACCTCTGTCCTTCCTTAAGAAACCCTTCTCTGTCTCTCTGCCTGTAATGCCTGGACCTAGTTCTTGTCTGGCTTACTTTGCAGGAAAACACCGGGATCGCGCATTGTATGAAAATAAATAAAGATGACAAGCGCTCGAGCAACTTCAAATCGTCGCGGAAAAAAGAACGCGCTTAACCTTTCTTCTGCTTTATTTTCCTGCTCTTCTGTCGCTCTTTTTCGCGTTTTTTTTTTTTTTTTTTGTCGAGATTTTTGTTGTCAGCGTTTTGTACTCTGGTAAGATAAGGTCATGCACAGAGCGCAACACTGTCGTGGTTATCAAGAACAAGCGATCTCCGGTTTTTGCTGTTTTCCTCTTAGAATCAAGCTGCTTTCATTAAAACTATTAGAGTCGTGGGGAGTGCTCATCTGAGGCACCAGCTTAGAGAAAAAACATTGGTGCCTACTGTGAACATTTTAAAGTAAAATTAGAAAAAGCGCCGATGTCGTGTTCGCGCTAAGTATGGCGCAGTGTACGATAAGATCTAAGGATTTTTTTTTTTATGCATTACACTCCAGACTGTCTAGGGAACGCAATCGAAACATATCTTGCTACAAACATTATATTTGAAGGAAACAAAATATTTGAGCGCGCGAGAACGGCACATTCGATTTTTTTACATTTTCGTTTATGTCATGTTTGGTGACACCTACTGCGCACAATATAAATATCTAAAATTTCAAATCTTATGCACTTATAATAGATTGTGGAAACTATTTATTTAAATATGTTCAGCATTGTGACGGTTATATATTTTTCGTCGAAAATTCGCAAACTTGCCTTTTATGGCGCTTAGTCAGTAGATTTGTGAGTAGTTATCTAAAATATTTAATAACTACAAGATTCAAAGTTAGATCATATATTTATTACAACGTTCTTTCAATTTATATATAAGTCATTGCTTTATTTCGAAAATCTAAATTTTTATGCCGCTCCAAATTTGTTCTAATGTACAAATTGGAGGAATTTCAGAGGCAATTAAAAAAACGCCATATTAGATTTTCTCGAAATTTACAGTGATAGTTCTTCGTAGTACTCTGTTGTTATATTCATTAAAAAAATTGCATTATTTTTTTTACGATTACAGCGCTGCAAAGTGTATTTTTCACGCCGGTTTTTCTGCCTAAAGCAACATACGTCTTATAATTTTATTACGTGTACTTAAAACTAGATATAAACTTCTGCTGTATTCGGGTATTTTGGTCCAAGTTCAAGTATTCTACTGATTAAAACAATACCTGCGTTGCTTTCCCTTTTCATTTATTTAACCACTAAGCCTGTTTCGCCCTTTAAAATTACTAGTTCTAAAAGCTTTAGTGGAAATTTTTCCACAAAAGTGGAGCGAAAACTTGTAATCGCTACAACATTTTTTATAGCGAAGCTGTTATGTGCTAGGATCTGAAACAAAAATGCGTTCATTGATGTTTACGAAAAAACTCCAATTTAAACTGCGTTCCTTCGTTCCGATTGGTCGTGGCAAGTATAAATAAAACGAGGGGACAACCCGCGTGAATCAGCCTTCCTTGGCATTATTAGATAGTGAAGTCTTGATCCCTTGTTATCATCTACGGTCACCGACTTAGCTCAGCTAAGAGTGCTCAGTAATGAGGCTGAGGGCACAACGCGCCGATCTAACCCTCTTTTCTTTCGCTTCCGCAAAGCTGATAAAGAGACGTGGGCTCAATCGGAAACGATGAAGTTGTCTATGCTTCGTTTCAGCTTCGGTCCGAGCGCGGCCGATGTTATGAGCCCAAGGGCCAATCAAACAGCGAAAGAGGCACAACGTCATGGCGTGCTTTCTGCAGTTGATAGGAACAGCCGGTATTCGCCGTGTCTCCGTGCGCGCTCCTCTGCCGGCTAGTCCTATAAAGCGCAGAGAGGCCGCCATGACGCTGCGCTTTTTGCGCTGTATGATTGGCTCTTCGGCTCATAACATCGGCCGTGCTCGGACCGAAGCTGAAACGAAGTATAGGTGTCTTCATTGCAATGATATGTAAATAGTATAGAGGTCGTATCGTCAAAGAGTAATATAGTAAACTTAAAGAGAGAAATTAGAGAACCTACGACCCTATCTTGAGGGCTATGAGATGTTAGTCTAGAAAAAATAAACGTCGCGCCGATTTCTTTGCGTACCAATACAAACGTAAACACAATTATTAATGGCAGTGAATACTTTAACCCTAGTTTTTTTTTTTTTTTTTCTTACCCTGGTTTGTTCTTCCCCGTTCCTAAGTTACGACCGTTCAGTATGCGCCATTTTGTTTTTGTTCTTTACCACCACGAATTATGTACAGAAACGAAATGTAAATCATCGAATTTGCGGAGCGCCCACCATAATAGTCGCCGAAACGACAAATTTGAGTATAGTAGGCTTCAAGAAAACCAAAGCAAAGTTTATCCCCCCCCCCCCCCCCCCCCCCAATTTTCGGGACGTCAGACAAAGCCCACCTCAGCCGACGTCATAATCAGGTGAAGCCAACCAAGCCGCTTGAAACGTGCATCGTGACGGCATTCGTATAGTTTTTGTGTGTCTCTGCTATGACCGGTTAAATGAATCAGGCATAGTGAATGCGCCGTGACTCGGCGCTTTTCTTTGTCTGCGTAATTATTTAGCCGGTGACGGAAGACGCATAAAAACATGATGAGCGGCGTAACGATGGACTTTTGGTGCTGTTTGATTGGCTTCATCAAATTGTAGGGCCGGCATTAGTTGGGCGTAATGGGAAATAAAGTAGAAAAAATAGATACGCCGAAGAAAAAAAAAAGTGCTAGGCGTGGGTTGCTGTACTCGTCCTCCATGAAATGCAGCGCGGTTTTGCAAAAGAACGGTGCGCTGAGGCATCTGCGCTTTGTTGGTGGCTTTGTGAATCTAAAGCTGGAGAAGTAACAACGTGAAATCGTTCATCATTTTTGCTCTCTCGCCAAAGAAAACACAAAAAAGCGGTAAATAGTTTTGTTAAAATCTGGGTTTTACGTCTCGCAAAAACAATCATTACCCAGAAAATCAACCTGCATTAGCGTGAAGCTGCAACTTCACCGAGCTTCGCACCTGACGACATAGTTGAATTTACTCTGTTTTCCAGAAAATGGCGGTACTCACCAAGTCTGTGTTTCTTTTTTTTTTCCTTTCTTTTTTTTGGGGGGCGACAAGTAATCAAATGCCGTTTTATTAAACTCTGTTTCGTCGATTTGTTACCATAGAATCGACGCATAATAAAGACTGAAATCTTTCACCATCAATGTGACCTGAAGTACTCAATACGGCCTTTTTCTGCATCTACGCTCGCCGGAAGTTTTTATTTTTCAAGTTTTTTAGAGTCCGAAGTGTGAGATTTGAACTTCCCATTCCATTCCAGGTAATGACCATAGTCCTCTCAATAGCTCACGTGTACGCCAAAAGAGCCAGAAGGACTGGCTCAACTTAGATTGAACACGATAGTAGAAGGATGGGCGGGCGGACGCATGAAAAGAGCCACACAAAATAACTTTGTAAGAGAAGACACGCATTAAATAGAGGGTGTTGAAGTTTTTCTTTAATTCTTTAATTTAAGTGATTAAAGCATAAAGTGATTCATTATTCTGTTTCTTCATTAAGTTCCCCATTCGAGAAATGGCGACCGGAAGCGAATACCTTAAACTATTCCGGAAACAAGCACCTTGAAGTATGCTTAGGTAGTCAACGACTCCGAGGAGCTTTAGCTTTTTACAGTTATGCCAAAGTATGTATGGAAGCACAAGGATGCCGAAACGCAGGCCGTGTTTCACTCTGCGAATTTATTGCCTTCTTATTTTGCGGGGTGTAGTCAGGGTTGGTAAACTTATCGACGAGCGGCGAGCCGCTCCTATAGAGCCGTGGAGAGCCGCATGAGGCTCGCAAGTCACAGTTCGGCCACCCGTGCGATAAAACAACAGGAAACATGAGTCAAACCACGAGAAAAAGATATACAAGATAAGTAGTATGATTGCATTATAAGTCAGGCCGAACGTCATGGGGAAGGGTTTGTTTTATTTAAGACAGCTTTGCAGTTCAAGTACACACGCTGGTGAAGAATGATGTAGTTCTGGTGGTGCGCCAATAGGCAAATGCAGAATTTTCTTTTGGTACAACCTGGAAACGTGTTCAGTGCTTCTGCTGAGGAGCTACAGGGTTGTGTACTTAATTAAGCACGGAATATAAAAATTGATTATTATGCTAACTCTTACCTTTATATGCAAAAACATGATATAAAGTGGTGTTGTACAAACATAGATACCTGTAAATAATACTAATGCACGCTAAATACCCTAGGATCGTGAAGATGACACTTCTAAAGAGGAAACATAAGACGTGACATTTTCGCTATGAAAACACCCGTAAAATACTGACTAATTAAAAAAAAAAAACTATGACCACGGAATTTATCAGAAGCGCTGGGCCAGGCTAAGTACGCTGATATTTTGTTTTGGCTATTTCTTTTCTTTTTGGCATTTTGATTGGTTACTTCCACAACCTCAGAGGTTGCCGAGCGAGAATAAGGCGCTCGATACCAACACCTCCTAGAAAGATTTCAAGCCTGGGAGTTCCGTGACATGACGTCATGTCCCGGAGGCCCGCACAGGCGCTGATTGGATTCGAGTGATTAAACACGGCACTAGCATCCAATCAGCGCCCGTGCAGGCCCCCGGGACGTGACGTCATGTCACGTCACGCGCAGGCTTTGAAAGCTGTCTAGGAGGTGTTGTCGACACTCGCCAAGCTCTACGTTACTTAGGCTTTCAGTGACTACACGCCCGTCAAGGCAAACAAAAAAAGAAGTAAACTTGGGAGGTTAAAGGAACAACGCCGTAACAGATAAGTCGACGTTTTTATGAATAAATTGAAAGAGTGTTGCTACTGTGGCATATAACTTTTGCACATTTTGGCTCAAACATTTAAACATGCAACTTTTTTATATATACATATTGAAGTATTCACCTGTTTACTGTAAATAATAGCTCTGTTCAAGGTTTATAAAATAAACCCAAAGAATCGTGGCATCATGTTGAAAGGCATTAAAACTCGTCTTTTTATCACATCACGTAATAGCTTTTTGATAAGCTATAGAGATGATTAATCGAGTATATAAATAGGCCAGTAGACGAAGTTTTGTATTTCGTGTAACAATGCTTAGTAGTGATCAAAAAGAAACATGTAGGCTGAGTTGCTCTTCGTGTTACAGCTGATCACCGGAGACGTCTTTCCGAAGTTACCGGTAGCTTTTGTTGCCGGCTTCGATTGTTTCCAGCAGACAATAGAACTTGGTTCGCGGGATGCGAAGGCCAGTAAACAGGAACATAATCCGGCTTTGCTAGAAAAAGGTTGCACACGAAAAAGAAGCAGCAACACTTCTTCCCAAGCCCCAGAACACGATGTTGTTGTTGTCTCCTGATGCTGAGATTACGCCAATTATATATTGAGGCCAGTTTAATGCTTATGTCTCGGACAAAGCTGAAGTAATTGCTTTTGTTTTCAATAATCAATGTTGTCACGACAGATTTTGTGCCAGCGTTTTTTCTGTCGCCTATTTTCCTTGGAGGCTGAATTTCTCCCAACTCTGGACAGATTGGTGTTTGTCAAAACAACATGGTCTTCTTTCTGATAGCCCACTCTTCCAGACTGTTGTAATTTGTGTTTTCCTTTCGGTCCTTTTTTTATTTTTTTTTTGTTTTAAAGTGAACATAATAAAAACGAACCTTGTAAGGACAGAGCACATGGGCTAGTTTTTTTGCGTTTTTTTCTTGCTGGTTTTATTGTGACTTGTTCAAAAAGTTATTTCTCAATTTGGGTTACTTAGAACGCCATAATCATCAATGAAACGTGTCGTGTCTTATCAAAACAATTTTATGTTGAATGACACGAAATATAAAAATCGCGGGACGATGCAATGCAAAGCTTACTGGTGTTGTTCGGTCCCTGGTGACTAATTTTTCGTATATTTTACTACCATTCACCCCTTAGAAACACGTGTCTAGAGACCTCGGCAGAAATGAACCAACGTCTGCCACATCAAACAGGAATGGTTTTATATTTTAAATTTCTTCTGAAAACATGTGGTCGTGGAATTTCTTTAATGACTCTATATTCTACGTTTAGAAATTGTTTGTTCATATCTGTCTGTTTTCATAGACTATTTCCCACCTTTCATATCTTTGAACCCCAAACAAATATTCTGAAAAGTGCTTCCTCAAAAAAGAAGAACAAATTAAACGGTTTTGTTTTTTTGCAAAACCAAACCATGCCCGGCCGAACGCGCATTCTCCGCCGAAAGGGAGCACTAGAAATCCGAACGAGATGCAAAAGTTTCAGCACGAACCAAGATTTTATTCAAAAGCTATAAGTGATTTTCTAGAAAACATAAATAGAAAATTGGGGCCCATTTTTGGCGCGTTTTCAGTTTCTGGCGCCATAGAGCAGCATGTATTCGATGGTTCCGTCGGCCACCATTTTTCCATTGACATTTTCAGAAAATACTTTGTAACTTATGAATAAAATATCCGTTCGCGATAAAACTTTGGCATCTAACTCGAACCTTTAGGGCTAATTTCAGGCGGATAATGAGCATTCAGCGGTGGGGAGTTTATTTTTGCGGTGAAAGAATTAACAACATTAAAAAAAAAAAACTAATTTTGTTTGCAAAACTTTAAATATGAAGACAGTTTTTTTTTATGCGAAAGATTTTCAGTGCTCTTCCAAAGGTGAAACATCTAAGGGACAGCGACGATGTTGCACAGGAGCAAGCCAGTGCTGTACGCCGGAGTACAACCTAACTTGACTCAAGTTTGGCAACTCTAAGCGCTTGACTTAGGCATAACGAGGTCTTGCTCGAAGGCGCTAGATAGTGCCTATGTACTTCGCTTGTATCTAGCTAGCCAGAGGAATAACAATGAAAATGTGAAAGTGCTATACGAGAGACAAACATGTTAATTGAAGACGGAACTACCAGCAGTAAAACATAACGCTGAACTTAACTCGAAAATTGAGAGAAAAGATGCCGGATTACACCGAGACAACCGGGCAGCGAGGCCTAAATCTCCGTACTTGTTTGGTGATTTAGGTTCAAAGGCGCCAAACATAAACCAATCAACATGGCTGTGAAGCCTAACTCTTGCTCTTGTTCAGCGATCTAGGGACAGTGATGCGAGATGAGAACCGAAAAGAAAGATTTACTAAACTTTTTTTTTATAAAAAAACATACGCTGTCTTTGTTCCCTGGTGGCTGATGTCCCCAGTTCAGCAGATCATGGTCATTGGCTGCCTACAATGTCCCATCGATCAACTCGATCTGTTCATCAGGCTTCAATCTGATCAGCCGGCTTTCCTACCGCTCTCTTGTGGGTCTCACTATGGGGTGTATAACCGTGCTGCCATGGCATCCCCAGACTGTATGGTAGAGGTTGTTGGGTACCTTGCAGTCCTTGCAGTCATATTCGCAGCAGGCTTGATGTCTCAGGTGGTAGAGTGTACCATGTGCGGGGGTGCTAGTGTGAAGCTGCCTCCAAGATACTGCTTTTTCTCTAAATAACTTCGAGTGCGGTGGCAGAAAGACCATTCTTCCGAGTCGGTAGTGTTCTGGCATATCTGCACTTCATTTGGCGACGCCTTCATCTCGACTCAACAGGGTCCGATCGATAGGCAGTAAGGCCCGGGGAGTATAATCTCGAGCCAAGGCGCGGGGCATTTATCTCCAGCCAGGTTCTCGGGCCCCGAAGCCCAGACTATCGGAATTCTCGGTAGCTCTCTGTTTCTTGTCTGGATCTGGAGAGTCGCCGCTGCCACTCTCCCCCTCTGGAAATTTTTGCAAGCTGCTGTTAGTTCGTGATTATTGTGATGCATTTTCTGCTCGTCGTAGCCGCCAAAGCGATGACCTTTCCTTCCACCGCTTTTGTTTCTTGGGTCCTGAGTGTCGATGCTGCAACAATCTTGCCACTGCCGTGCACCGCACGAGATGCATATGCCCCTTTCCTACTTGGCTGCATCGGTGTATCTTGTGGTGGACACCGCCTTCCCCTCGTGTCAATTCCGAGAGCTTCCACCCTGGCTTTCCTCCGCTCACTGTTATGTTCCTGATACATAGTTCTCGGGCTGAGTGTCACCGTTATCTTATTTTTCAGGTTCAACGGGATCCTCTCTTTGCTTTGTGTCTCCCGCTCGGTCCGGTAGCTTACGCTTTCCAGCGTGGCTTCTCCCGCGGTCTTGAAGTTGAGTCATTCCAGTTGGCTTGTTCTGTGGGCCTCTAACATCTCCTTCCACAAGTTGTAGACACCAAGCCGCATGACCGCTCCGTTGAAGTTGTTGAAGGTAGCCCCAGTGATAGAATGTGGGTATTTATAACGAGCACGTTGATCTCCTCCTTTTCGCTTTTTCAAAGCGCCAGGTACGGAGTCTCACGGCTGATCCTGCTGGTCACCAAGGCTTGCCATAGTATTTGTGAGTCATGCTCCTTGACTTTGTGCTTACGGTTGGCCACCCTCCTCACTATAGGTGTCTGACTTGGGATACCGTCTCCTGTAGCCGCTGCACTGTAGCTGTTTCCGTATGTCCAGTATCTGGGTCGTATTGACCTTCGCGATGGTGACTCCATTCAGCGTCAGCTACAGATCTGGCTTCTCCGGTGGCGACCTCCGTCTTGTTCGTTTCTTGAGGATTAGCAGCTCTGACTTCTTCGGGCCGCACGCCAGACCGCAGTCTCTCAGGTGTGCGTCATGTACACCACCCTCAGAAACGCAACAGGATTGGTTCCTGTTGCACCGGCCGTCGTCCGCACCGTGAAAATATCGACATAGATTTCGTGATTGATTCATTCAATACCCTTCAGCCTCTCCGGGAGACTCCTCATCGCAAGTCAGAAAAGGAGTGTTGAGATCACTGACCCCTAAAGAGTCCCTTTTTGTGGGATATTCAACATTTTTGTTCTTAGGCTTCCCAGTCCCAACGTCGCCTTCCGGTTTGCCATTAAGTCTCTCATATTATTGTATGCCTTTCATCCGCAACCACTCCCTAGAAGGCTGCTCAGCACCGCCGCGTGCAAAACATTGTCAAAGGCGTCCTTCACATCCAGAGCTAGGATGCTGCTGCTTCTAGAGCTCAGGTTGTCAATGACTTCCTCCTTCAACTGCAGGAGGACATCTTGTGTTGACAGATCTGGGCTGAAGCCGTACATGGTACATTCGAAGTGGCCTCTTTCTTCCAGATGGGGCGCCAGTCTGTCATGCACCATGTGTTGGACCATTTTCCCCACGCAGGATGTCAAATATATCGGTCTCAGATTCTAGATGGCTATTGTCATGCCAGGCTTGTGTATCATCATCACATCAGCATGTTTCCAAAATGGCGGAATCCTCCCTATTTTCCAGCTTTCGTTGACATGTTTTATCAGGCAGTTGACCCTCTTGCCGTCCAAGTTTCTGAGAGTACTTTTGTTTCGATAACGCGCTGGTGCCGTGTTTCACGTCAGCCCTCCCAGAGCAGCCTCTATCTTAACTCTGATGAAGGGTTGTTCGAGCTAGGGGTTGCCCTTTCCCTTGTAATCTGGGTAGGTGATCGTTCCTTGCAAAGGGTGCCCTCCGAAGATCTTTGTTTTCACCAACTCCAGTATCTCCCCATTCTGGCTTGGGAAGTTGTGGACGAGTTTCTCGATCTGCTGTCGCGAGGTTGCATTTGGCTCCGCCCAGTTTAGCACGACCCTGAGAATTGCACCGGTTCTTTTGTTGTCCAAGGTGCCCTACAGCTGATCGCATACTTGATTCCAATTTTTCCTTCCCAGTCTTTCGGCCTACTTCATTGTGATCTGGGCGATGTTGGCCTTGAATTTTAGATATCTTTCTGCCGCTTCCATCTTCTCAGTAGTTCTTGCCTCGTCTCTTATAGATGAGGCAAATAAAGATCCACCTCTGGGTTGTGTGTCGTGAACTGGATGGCCTTTTTGTGCTTTGTCTGGGCTTCAGTCACTTCCTGCGTCAACTTCTTCATTTCCTTCCAGGTCCCCGGCGACCTGCTCTTTCCGGAACGTTCACACACATCTAAAGAGATGATCCGTAACCCTCAATTTTCTAATAAAGATTAAACGGAGAGCAAGAAAAAGCAGGAGAGAGGGCAAAATATGTGTCGTCCTGACTTACTTTTTTATTTTTATTTTTTTACTTTTTTTATTTACGTCATTTCACGGTTCGTCGAGCACTCATAAGCACCTCGCGGGTCGGTTTCAGTGTTCCGGGTTAACTTTTCAATTAGCGACTCGCGCATGGGGACCGCAACTCGCGCTTTAGAATACTAACGGTACGACGAACAATTGTTGCCATGACAATGGCGCCGAGGATAAATTCATTTCACAGAGATTCCAAACCGCGGACTAGTTTCGAAACTCAATTCTGAAATCCATTTACGAAAGCACCCGCTTGCCGTGGCAAAGTTCAAACTAAGCCAAATAGGTTCACAGAAACAAAACGGCTCAGTGCCATTTCCCAATGCCAGCTCTCGACGTAATGAGTCTACGGCTTCCACCTATACCTACACAAACGTGCAATCCGCTCGAAAGGTCGACACCCGTAGGTGTCGCTTCTGCTTCAAGTTAATTCTGCTCCCGTTTGTCACGCACCGGAACGCTCAACAGAATGTCACGCCGCACAACAGCTGCATTGTATTGACTCTCCCGGAGCGTAAAAAATGATTCTCTCCAAGTCATCTTGTGCTAGAAAATGACACGTCACTGTTAATGTTGGGACTGCCGAAGAAATGCACCTAACCATATAATTCCAGCGAAAAATACGACGTGAAGTGTATCGCTACGTAGCGAGGGAGGCGCATTGACAACACGAAACAAGTTATGGCAACGCTGCTTGTGTCATAACTCAAGTGGGCACTGCATTCTAGCAGATAAATAACGGGACCCTGCTATTCATTAATTCAGAATGATGAAGCGGTATGTATTGTTAGGATTTGGTTTGCATCATCGGGGCACCAAAGCAAACAATATGTTAAAGATGAAGCGACGCGCTACTGGTGGTGACCGACCCTAAATTTGAGGCTCAGACCTCTCCCCGTTGTCCCCTTTACAGTAAAGAGAAAGACAAAAAGCAACGAAATAATTAGGCGCAATAAAGAACGAGAAAAACGGCTTGTGAATTAAATTATATTGATCAGGTTGGTTTGTACACGCTGATATATCCCATCCTTGGAAATCGATCATTGCCATCAACGTTATTTGCCATCCAATCGAGTGTCCAGTATTTAAAAGGAAGGCCACTGCAATTAAGTAATATTAAGTGTCCAGTGAGTAATAAACTTTTCAATGTCCATTTTGTTATATTAATCTACAAAGAAAATTTACAGCGTGTATTTTATCAGCGTAAGTAGTAAAATAGTAAAAAGTTGAAACGCCTTCGTAAGATAATTTTTAAAATAATAATTGATTCCTGTATTCTCGAAAAAGGAGAAAAAGACCTTAGTCTCAAAACGTATCATGATCTTGTCGGTTTATATATCGGCGAGCTTGCATTCCTATATTCAAGATTGCTAGTAAGGCGCTGTCGACCGAAATAAAACAATTCACTCTTTCTTTGGCCTCTTTAAGCCTATCCTAGCTGACAGCAGACGCGCAAGGACTGCTTTATGCAATCCACTAGTCCGCTCCGAACAGCTCAGCCTAAGTCAGACGACTATCTCGTACCTCGAGTTTCCGGTTCGTTCACATCTTGTTGGGTCGGCGTGATATGAAACTATAATCTTTTTCGCAGTCAAAAGCTACTACAGTAGCCGACAACTTAAGAAATTAGCGATGTGATGACTCCCGAGTAACTTCGCATCGTTTCGCAGCACATTAAATTCCTGCATTAGCAGATAGGACTGCCAAAGGACGAATCACCAGCAGGAAGCCATGCCTTGTATTTGTTAAATTGTACATGACCCTCGCCACCAAGAGGCTGCTCCTGGGAATACGTTTTGCAGCTGCGTTTTGACACTTCGTTGTGTATGTCCCTTCCTCTCCCTTGTCTCGGGGTATGAATATTCACCAACTGGCCTGCGCCACAACCCTTACTTCTGTGACCCTGGAAGACGCCCTAATCACAAAGACGCGCAGACGCAAAGTGCCATGTTTTGGAGCCTTTGCTGTGCTTGATCGGCTCAGCCAATAATAAGCCCCCCCCCCCCCCCCCCCCCCCAGAACGACGAAAAAACACCAACCCTGATTTCGTACTTGTAAAGCTGCGCTTGATTGATCCCGTCCCCTCATAGCTTCGGTTGCACTCTGACATACAAAAAAATCTAAAGTGTTTTTGTATTAAAAAAGCTTAAGTCGTATTCATTTCACTTTCAGGATCACGAATTTCAAAATGATACTTCAGATTGGTATGGCAAGTAGCTATATCACTTTCAAGATAGCTCTGAAGCCCTTCCTCCCCTGCGCGTTTGGTCGCAGGAGAGAATTGTGACGTATTCAAGGATCTTAGCATTTGGTGCGTTTTCCGCATGCCTTACCAGAGAAATCAAAAACGCAGCACGTGCTCCCTCACAAAGGCAAGCGCAAGGCAGTTGAAACCTCTGGGTATGACGTCACACCAGACTTGTACGTAGTTGAGCTACACTACTTAAGTTACTATAGTTTAACTATTTTTCTGAGTAGTTTAGTAGCTTTCAGTTAACTTTTATTTTGGTAGTTAGTAGTTTACTTTAATTACCTTTTCTGATAACCTTCACAAATCACAAATTACTTTCGATTTTTACGGGTTGGTTTGCTTAACAACAAACACTCCTGCACAAAATGAGATAAGATTTTGGAAGATCAGCTGAAATTTTCTAAGAAAAGGAAGCATGTGACGTAGGCAGGGTGTGGTTTGAAGGGTCTGAAAGCCCTGCTACTAGGCACGGGAAGCGGACAGTCACGTCGCAAGTGAGGCCAAGTAACTGTGGGATTAGAGCCGAAGACTGGAGGTTTCTTTGTGTCCCGAAGCTCAAAGAGACTTGACGCATTTGAAGAAAGGGCTTGTCCCCGCTTCTCCCCAACGCACAAACGTGCGTCCACTACAGGAGATGCGCACATTGCGTCCTCACTCAAAGGAAGCAAGAAAAGGCAGCAACGGCTCTGAAGCTCATCTGGTGCTCCAGTAGTTTGTGCTGTACTTGAAGAATCGCGTGCTAAAGGCAAAGCAAATGAGATCTTTTCGCGTTGTCTTTTCTCCCAAAAATTAGAATATGCGGGTCTTCCAAGATACGAAGATCGTTCAAGAAACCTTTTTAATTCCCCCAACGTTTTAAAGCGATAGTTTTACGGGCGACACTTTACAGATATTCCAACCTCGACTCCTCTCGTCGCCGCTACGGAAAAGCCGTTCTCACCGCTCTTTGCGGGAGGCGAGGGAAGTCGGGTTTTTCCTTCGGCCGTCCCGGCAGTAACGAGGTGACGAAAGGAGAGTTTTCCGTGTCGCCAGGTTTAAAGACTTGTTTTCAAACATTACTCGCGTTATGCAAAATTCGACTTTGGTAGTATCCAGTTCCTATGCGTAAATTTGTGGGTTTTAGAAACTTCCACCGCACTTACCCACTTACTTAACTGGTGGCCGAGATCTGGGGGCGGTCGCCCTTGGCATCCACGGCGCCAACCACGACGGATATGAGAATTAACCACGTCGCAAGTCAGTTCTCAGGTACGTGATGGCACCATTCCACCAGCATTGCGCGACCGTGCTACAGCTATTGTTTTCGTTTCTTCAACAATTGTAGACTAAAAATGCGACTTTTTCACATAAAAATATAATATACAAGCAGAGTTTGAAGTACTTTAAGTACATAGTATTTAAAGTTTCAAAAATTCGTGCATTATTTGAAGTACATTCTCTAAACATATAGTAGCACTTTACTCAAATATTTATTTTTCTGATACTTTCCGAGTAGCGTAAAACTCCCGACTTCAAACACATCCCCCGAATTTGAAATTGAAAAAATGGCGTATCCTCACGTGAAAACATGCTGCTGTCTTTATAGACGTCATCTGGTCATTTCTTTTAGTGAAGCAATGGCGGCCATGAGACAGATACAAATAGGTGCTTTTTTAAGTTGATTATGTCAAATAGTTTGTCAGCGAGCGTAAAACAACAGTTCTAATGCATATCAGTTAAAAAGACACTGCATGGGGGATGAAAGGGAATCATAAACGATTGTTAAAGCTTTTAATATAGTTTGAAATTATATTGAATTTAAGCTACTTTACCTCACGTGCATTGCACCTGGTGTACTTACAGCTTTACTTGAAGTGCATAACCTATAATATACTTTCTACTTTACTTCAAATTATTTTTATATGTACTTTACGCAACACTGTAAACAAGCAAACACTGTCTGCAAAATCAAGCTCAGGAATTGATAAACCTCAAAGTAGAAATGATACATCCGCAGTACATAATTTACCAAAAAACTAAAATGTACAAAACCATTAGGCACACAAAAGCAGAAGCAGTTATTAAAGCATTTCGGTGAAAACACAAGCTTCCTTATATTTGGCCAGAATAATATTGCTAATGGATCAAAACCTATAGATTTTATTGTTACCATAAAAATATAATGGTAACAACAAAAGCTATTTCCTACTTTTTTACGGTAGTTACTAATGTACTCAATTAGTTTGCATTTGAGTAATTTCTACTCTACTCAAATTATTTTTTAAGCTTATACTCATTAACTTAACTTAATAACCTTTTTGAGTAACTTCTAGATGTCTGTGTCGTACCCAGCGGTTGTTTGTTCGTATTTTTTGCGTCTATGGATACGTTTGGGTCAAATTGTTGTAATATTCATTTTCACACACAAAAAAAAAAAAAAAAACTCTAGAATTACCTTTTAGCTCTTTTTGCTTCTTCTCCAGAACATCAGCTTTCTTCTAAAGTGAAACAAAGCCTATATAAATTTTTGATGTGTGCAGGCATGCTCCCTTGTTTAAAAAAAATTCTGAAAAAATGTGTGTGAGCCGGAACTCACGTGCACAATTACTCGCGTCTCTTTATACATAAAATCGACAAATTAAACGAGATGGCAGGTTAATGGCACTTAAGGCTGATAATGTTTAGCTTTTGCGGTATTATATAGATGCAATTTAAAGATACAAACTTTTTTGTTATCTTTTAAGTTCAGCGAATAAGGTGCACATTTCTTTCAAGAAATAAATTTACATTTTAGCTCGTTCGACCGCTCACCAACATGGCATTTGATGGAGATACCAAACGTAATATAAAATTCATTCATTATTATCGTTTGAGGTAATCTGTTGGGCGTGCAATCTTGGATTAAGCATAGCACCTATGGATCGAGTAATTTACAATCGGTATCGGCCTATGTGATGATGAGGATATTATGAGGAAAACGAAGGGAGCTTGCTGGAGTAGCGTGCAAAAAACAGCACGTTAGACGGACCCGGTGCTTGAGCTGCCAGGAACGGGAAACGAGAAACTCTCCGAACGAAGCCAAAGTTCCTAAAACAGTCGAGGAGCGCGAGGCGGTGTTTGTCAAGCAGCCAGCAACCGGTAGCTAAGACCCGGTGCTTGAGCACCACGAACCAAATCGAAACTGGGCTGTCAGGTTGCAGGACACACATGCACCAGCAACGAAGAATTGAAGCCCGTGATAGCCTTGATTCAAGTTGCTGGTGACGTTTAGTTTGAGAATCGAGAGGAAACCTACCACGCTACTGCAGCCCGCATCTTGACACTCTGGCAAGATCCATGCACGTCCCTTCCCGGTTCTCACGCAACTTTATGGCATTGTGCACCACTAAGAGGCTAATGCAGCAACACTTTAAACTGAGCCAGACTGAACCAGGTCCAACGCAATTGTAAATATACCAACTTATAATTTACCTTTTCTTTGTAATTTTGTTTATTACAAATTGCCGATTGTCTAGATCTCGTCTATGTTTCATTACATATTTAATTATCGTTTCTAACATCATTGTAACATCCTACTTCAGCTCCATCCTTTCCAAAAGGTGTGATTATAAGTGAGCCCCCGGAGGGAAGGTGGCGAGCAGTAGAAAGTTTTCGCAGATTGTTTTTTGCAGGCTACAGCGTTCCTGGCCGGACGCGTTCACAACCTCCTCCAAAGTGTCAGCGCACGTTCCCGTTGCCAGTATTGTTGTAGAAAAACATGCTCTGCCATAATTCATTGACGTCTTCATTTTATGTCCATGCAACCTGCTACAGCGCCCGAAACGCAGAAAAAAAAAACAGCACACGTACGTGATTTTCATGAGGGGGAGCACAACCGATCCTGGGAGGGACATCCGCCGGCGGGCTTACGCCTCGTCAGGAAACCATCAGTCTTGGCTGCTATCTGTGCGTTCGGCCCCGAACCCATGTTGCGCAGTTAGATGACCGGACGAACTGCCTGCTTGACTGTTCGTCGTCTTGCGCGCAGAGAAACACCGTCTTGTAAGGAGGCGTCATGGTGACTAACCGATAGACGGCAATCCTCGTTAGCAAAAGCTTTCCCTCCAACGCATCCGACGTGCTGCAACACACTTAATCATAAAAAAATGCCAACGCTTCTTTTTTTTTTTTACTTTTGAATTTTAGATTTAAACATGCAAAAATAAACATACCAATTTATTTTAGCGGTTTCGTTGAGGTTTTTTTCCGTCACCCTTGGGGATTTGCGTTAAGTCCAGCGTCGGCGCCCGAATTGTTTCAACAGAGCTGCGCAAAATATCTTACATGGGTAATTTATTTATCGCTTACGTGTCTTACTTATATCTGATCGGTATTTTGATTACTCGGAATCTGACACAGTGGCGAATCGCGCAATGAGGTGTCAGACACGCCATCACTGCGCGCGCGCGCACAAGTACACACACGCACACGCACAAACCCACACGAACATATTCACACACTATGCGCATCCGTATTACTGGAGTAATGTGTCAGCTCTCACAACATAGTGAGTGTCATGGTGGTCATAAAACTAAACCAAATACCAGAGAGACGATAGCAATAAAACAACATAGCTTGCTATCAGAATTATTTCAGAAAAGTTTTACCTAAAGACTCGGAACTCATTTTTTTAGATTACAACGTGCTTCCCTCTCACGACAAAAATATTAAATTTGCGCTGTCATCCTTAATTTTCGCATGACATTGGAGGTGGTGCCGCATAACTGTGTTTTGCACAAATTATGAATGCTTGGCATTGCTTAAAATATAAAGTTGACTAGATGAAAGATTACTTGACAAATCGGAATTCCTGAATTTAAATTATATATAACCGAAAGAAATGAGTAACGGTTAACTTCACCTGGGCCGCCCCTCGGGGTTGGCTTTTTGGTGACCTATTTTTTTTTAATTGATAATCTTCAGAACGATATGTTATCGCGGCATCAGACTTGAGAATTAATCTGTTTGAAGTAACAGATTACTTGTAATCGATTACTTTTCAAGTAGTTTTGTAATTTCCACGTTATTTTTTGGGGCAGTAATTTTAATGTTATTCCGTTACACAATATTGGAAACGAATAGCTTTAATCACTCATTAATTAAAAAAATATTAACCTAATTCAATAACAGGAGCAATGCAACCAGGCAATGCAGAAGCATAAACATAGTATGTTAAGCAAAATAGAAAACATCGCGAAGAGGAGAATAACCGAAAAGAAAACGCAATATTTTTTTAATATTACCGGTCAGTAGAAGCACTAGAAAAACCTGCAAGGCATATACAAATATACGAAAACCAAAGATCAAGAAAACATGGCCGAGTAGGCGTTGTATTCTTGATCTTCTAATGGTGGTAGTCTGCTACTGAGCATGCGCAGCTCTAGCTTTGTCTGCAGAATTCCAGGAATCATTTCCTGTCGCCATAAGCTAGAGGGATGGCAGGTGGGGCTGCAGCCTTCGCTGCCTCGCCAGCTAAGAGGTGAACAGACTGCACCTACACTCTTTGTCTTAAATACTATATTTTGTCTTACAAAGACTACCACAATGCCGGCGTATGAAAAATGGAAAGTAGTGTTGCAGAACATTTTTGAAACCATGAAAATTTTGTCTATTGTTTTCTTGATAAGTGTAAGGAAAAGTAATGTAAACATAATTTGTAACGTAATGAGTAAAAAAATATGTTACTTTTCACCGACAGTAAATCCAATGGTAAGCCCCTACATTTGAGGCTCGCTAATTTGTAGCTGTAATCTATTACATTTATCAAGTGAGGGGTACAATTCTGATCGGTGTTTCCTACGCGCGGATGACCGGATGATTTCACGAAATAGTGGTAGTGTCTCAGTCAGTACCATTTTATAGGATGACCTCAATCAATCTTTCTGCTAGGATAAACAATGAACAGTGATTTTAAACGTTAACAGTCGCCACCACATAAAGTTTGCAAAAACAGACTCCATTCCTTTGTTTCTAATATGCAAATACTGAATATTACTTCCTAGTACCCCAAGTTAAAATTTTGGCTATATTTGTTTAAAAAATGTTCCTGCAAAACAGATGCTCAATACATTTCATAAAAAAGCTAGCCTTAAGCCAGGTGTTTAAAAATGAAGTTTGCGAGCTGTCTTCTCAATATCCGAAAAGCTCTGTATTTTGGCTGTGTCCAACAAATCCTTGAATACTGTTGTGCAATTTTTGGACCTTGTTTTATTTTCGCGTTCTTGTAAATCACGTAAAATAATGAAAAAGAAAAACTGTGAGATTCGATAATGGAAAGTTTGGGTGTAGTGCTGTGTAGAAATAATCCTCATTCTCCGTCAATATTTCTGGTGCTTTAACACTTTCATTAATTTGCCTTTAAGCTTTGATGAGAAAAATAATATTGCATGTTTTCCAGTGTTGTGTGATAGTATTGTTTGTTATTGAGGATCGCATAGACCTGTCTGCGTGTGAAGAATTCAACGCTACACAATAAGAAAAATACTTTGATCAATATTGTGCCCTACGGACTCTGGAATTATGGAAAATATAATTGAGTAAATGTATAAATATATTTGGGTATCGCGGTAAGATTGAGTAGGTGAAAGTAACACTCTCCCTTAAGCAGCTTCAGCATAATCATGCAGTTTAGGAAAGCGCCTATTCGATGGCGGCCGCAATAGAAGTTATGTTTACCTCAACCCTTGTGACTGGCATATAATCTAAAAACAAAACATCCGTCAGTTAATCTTATTAATGTAAGCTACGTAACGTACTACAAGCGTTAGAAGAGCGAAATATTTGCCACAGAAACTTAAAAGGGCGCAAAACATTCAGTCTCTTGGATTCCTTCTGACAAAACTCAGGTGAAAGTTTGGTTGTCCAAATCGTCGTAAAACAATTTCAATTCCAAAAGTCATGATGCTCTAGTCGAAATGCGGGCAAGCGTAGCGCCGCCAGGAAGAAAAAGATCATTCCTTTACAAAACTAAAGTGCTACTATGAAGTAAACAATGGAGTTCGCCGGGAGAAAAAGCGTTCATCTTTCTTGCAAGACAAAGCGCTCTTCTTGCCTTAACTAACAACCTTTCATATAATATAAACAGCACCGCGAAGAATGTGCGATATAACGCGGACTAATTACAAGCGAACCAAGCAGTGGAGCGCCAAATTACCCCGCGAAACCGAAATTGCCGATAATATCTCGTTACGGCACGGCACGTGGCTCCGCCATTTTGTATGAGTTTCGAGTACGTTCACCCCATTATCTCGCTATTCCCGGCCGCTGTAGTTTTCTTAAGCAATTGTTTAATAATGTGTGAATGCCGTAATTATATAGAATACGCAAACTATATACAGAAAGCAAGTGTCCTAAATTACGGCTTGGCACATCAAAATTCCGTAAAGAGGTTCACTCCAATCAGAGGGCAGCATAGAGAACGGCCATTATGAGGATTTCAATCGCGCGCCGTGATTGGTTAAGGTCAGGGGAAGACAAAAGCACGATGGTGTATCTGAAATATAAACAAACGCACGAGCAGACGAGCCTTCACGCCGTGTGCACGCTCTTAGCACGTGTCAAACCATAGTGGCCGCCATTAATCTCCGGGAATTTTCCAGAGGCCAAACAACCCGAACTCCTGCGTCGGTCGCAAAGGTTGTTGGGTTTCCCCTTGCTGCTATTCGCCAAAGGGAATAACGCAAAGTACTGGTTCAACAAAAACAGCCATTTATTGACTGTCATCATCGCCCTCCGTGCCCATACGACACGCCTGCTCATCCTTCTAGGCCGGCCTCTTATCAACGGCGGAGTGTTGTGCGCGCGGGGCCGAATACAGTTCGCCACTTCGCGGCGGAGACTTCCAGAGATAATCTTACGTGTGGTTAACCTGGTTGAATGCTTTGTGGAGTCAGCATGCCTTCAGACGACATATTTCCTTAAGTTCTTTATTAAATCAATGTTATTGTTTTCCTATTTTGCCTTCCGTTGCCCCTGGTGTCATATTTAGAGTCAGGATGCCATAAGATAGCCGAACTGATGAAACACTTTACTTTGAAGTACTGGCTCGTGTTTCTAATAGCTGCATTCCGGAGTTCTTCGAGCAAAGAAAGTTAAAAAGTAGGAAGTAGGATTTCTTACTGTATACCAGCGTTTCTCCTATCCGTCATTAACAATATAGCTGAGTTCCAAAACTACAAACACTTCCGCTTTATTGTTTATGAATAATGAATCGCTATATGTTACTGCACTGGTCGCTCAAACGTGGGCGAAGTTTCGATGGGCCCAACTTCCATCATCCAAAGTGAAAGGGTCGGACCTCGCAAATTCGCGAAAACGAGTGCCTCCCTCGCCTTGCCGTCCTTTGCTAAACTGCGGAGAAACAAAGAGTAAAACATCGAGAAGAGGAGGCCGTAAAAGTTAATGAGTGCAACGCTAGCCGTGCAAAGGTGTCACGAGACGGGTCAGCTCAATTATCAGGAGACTGACTCGAACACGCGTCCGTGCGAAAGTTTAATGAAGCACGTCATCATTAGGCAGGTAAGCGGAACTAAAGGTATAATGACCCGTAACGGTCCACAAATTCGAAACCGGTCGTTCTCCTTTTTTTTTTTGCAGCGCCTTGATGTTTTTCTTTGCGCTCCACCCAAAATCGCCTCGAGCAAGGAGTGCAGTGCGTATTAAGCGCAATTAAGGTCGTTTGATTGTAGCGCGAAAACGTGTGCACTTGTGGAAGCGGAGAGGTATTACGAGCAGTGACTAACCCGCGTTTGGGTGTCGCAGACACAGCGTTGCTATGGTTGAGGAACTTGTAAAAAGAAGATTATTATAATGTTTTCCGTGGAGAAAAGAAAATGTATTGTATTGCCACCATTATCCCGATGGCTACAATCTACGTTTGTGTCGTTTGAAAAGGACCGCAGAAGAGCTCTCACAAGTTTTGTAACCGATAGATCCCCCATAAACGGATACAGTTGTAGTTCAGAAATGCGGAACTCTTTCCACTTTTGCAGACCAAACGCAGGAAAAACGGTGACCTCCTCTCCAGGGTTCGCTCTGCTAAAGTGGGAGGAGTTAGGAGGAGCTGCTCCTGAACTCTTAACCTATCACCAACAGAAATATGATACGCTTACAGTATCATCCCTCAATTCCCCGATTTTCTTGAGGGCGACGCCATTTTGGCGGTTAGTGCAGAGCGAGAGGAACTGACAATCGGTGATGAAGATGATGATGATAATTATTCAGAACTGCGTATTCCTGACATTTTAAAAAAACTAAAGAGTTATTAAAAAAAATGTTATAGATTTACCGTGATTGTTTTAACCCGAAACTGGAACAGAAGAAGGACATCATTTTTATGGTTAAAGAAAAAGTAACAGTGACAGACAGCGTCTCACATTCTTGTCCCTGTTACTGTAAAAAAAAAAAAAAAAATGTTCCTCCTTCGGCCCTAGTCTCTTATTAAAATAATCATGGAAAACTTCCACGAGCTCGACTGCGCACTCAACGTAATTAAGTTAGAGATGAATTTTAGAGTATTTTTATCCCATGAATTTGAATATCACGATTGTTTTCCCCGAAGATGTAACTAAACACGAGGAAACACGAAAAACTTTCGACCGGAAGTCACGTCATAACCAGATCTTTCGGCCTCCAAGCGTGTGTCGCTCGTGTGGGCAGCGCGTGCAATTGCAAGCATGCCAGGTATATTCCCTCGCACTAACAGAAGTCGTGATGTCTTTTTCTTACTTTTTTTTTTTGAAATACCAAAGGTGCTCATGCATAGCCTTGATAGGCGCTCAAGATACGCGATGGCGGAGATTTCAAACTTTGGACATGACATCACGCTGAGGAAATCGAGAAATAACATCGATATCCGTAATTCTGCACGCCAAATGGAGACGGCTTATATTTTTTCGTCAAATACCGAACCGCTTCAGTTTCCTTTTAAATGTACGCATATGATGCCAGCAAGCCCGGGCGATATATTTTTGCTTTGTCGCGGACACCCTTGGAATATATAGAGGACAGACTATCGTTTCCTGAGATATCAGAAGAGGTTTCAGGTAGCTACCAAGGATTATTCTAAGAACCAATATCGCTGCAGTATCTTTAGAGTGAAGCTTGTGGCCCTAGTCGACACCCCTACAACCAATAAGATGTGTAGATAAATTGAATTGAAAAAATAATAAAAGACGAAGAGAATATCTTTGTTGTTTATGCTAATTTGTTATTCCGTCTTTAGGGAATGGGAATCGAAAGGTAAATAGGAGACTTATCAATGGGAGAGAAAAGAAATCTTCCGTTTGTTGAAGCCGTATATTATACTTCGTTTCACCTTAAAGGCCGACGACCAGACTCGAGATTCTGCAAGGCAGAAGATCCTCGTCACCATGGGGGAGGAGGAAACAGGCAACGGTAGACAGGATAGAAGGGGGGAGAGGCGGACCCGGGAGAAAAATGGAAAGCGCGAACTGGTCGTCGGGCTTTAAGTCCAGACACAGCCGACATAACGAGCTCGTGGGGCTATTCAGACAGCGTCATAAGCGGACCATCATAATGTTTGTCATGTTCCTGTATGTCCTATCATCGCTGAACAAATCATAAACAAAAATATCTAGTCATTGCGCGCTTTTGATGCTGCTTGATTGGTCCCATATTAAAACAAAGTACAGTCGAGCAGTTTTCATACGCTGTAAAAGTGAGATAGCAACCTTCTCATAGTGGATTGAAAATTTTCAACGGCTTAGCAAGGTTTATGTGGGTGAATGAAGGCGCAATTTGTACTGCTCAAACGGGAACTTCGACTTCCACAGGAATGGCCCAGAATGCTTGAAGGGTCGTTCTTTGAGGTATAAAATTACCACACTGGCAACAGCTAGTTGTTACAAATTGGGCCGCAATTAAACCGAACGCAATGACGGCGCTTTATCGCATGTTCTTTTCATAACACAGCTTATTTATTTCCTGCTATTTTTCAGAAGGGTATACGGAGGGAGCTGGACACGTAAATTTTTCATTAAGATAGCCTGAAGTCTAGAATCTGGAGAAAAAAAAAAAAAGAAGGAAGAATCACGCTGCAACGCAAATGGCGGGTCATAATTCGTAGAGCCGCCAACGCAGATTGTATTTTTTATATATATATCGCAGTCGAGTGCGTGCCATCAGAAGAATATTATTTTATGCTTCTTTTGTACTTGTTTCGTGTTTGGTTTAAAATGCTTCCACTCAGAGCTATCTTGCATGCGAGAGTAAGCTCCGAAATATTTTATTTGGCCGCATTTAGTAATTTTAGAACGTTTTCCGGTTATACCTTTTTACCGGGCGTCGTTTTCATAGTTTTCATTACTTATGGAAACATTGCAAATTAATATTCCTACATTTTTTTATTATGAAATAAACACGGCGGCCTTTCCCAGCGGAGGATATCTCTGCTCTTATTACTTTGCCAGAAACAGGCACATCAGGTCAGCAATTTCATTCGTCTAAAGTGTTTCGCTTCATCTTATTGCATACACACACATCGATAACGTAAGAAGTAATTATAAAAACAGTAACACAAAAGGTGGTCTTTTCTAAAGGTAGTTGAAAGAAGGATTCGACGTTTATTAAATTACGATATTTCCATATATTTTCGACATACCTTATGGTTGATAAGTTCGCAAATACCAAACCCGACGTTGTCTGCCGAAGGACTTAAACGTCACCGTTATCCATGCGAAAATAAGTTTGTTCGGATCGTTAACTTTGGCTTCTGTTTATTTTCCGGCTTTTGACATGTGGATGCAAGCCCTTTGCATGTGTGTGCTATCTACGAGTGCACTCATTTGATCCAAAGAATACAGT
Source organism: Ixodes scapularis (assembly GCF_016920785.2). Lineage (NCBI taxonomy): Eukaryota > Metazoa > Arthropoda > Arachnida > Ixodida > Ixodidae > Ixodes > Ixodes scapularis. Next base: position 69,146,468 of record NW_024609880.1, on the reverse strand, counting down.
TGGTATACACCGTGTTTTTGTAGACTCAACTCCGCGGTGCTAGCCAGCTTTTCCACGAGTCGTTGCGAGAGCGTTTCATGCAACAAAATTTAACACCATACGTTATATTATAATGATTATAATGATGCCTATGTGGTTTATCGTGCAAAGGAAGCACAACATACGTGAAAGTTTGCGATATATATATTTAAAAAATATGGTGCCAACTAAGGTGGGCCCAAAGCAACGTTAAGATATACTTCGGAGTTCGCACTTAGCAAAAGAACACCCAGGACAAAATTGCTTGCCTTGCTGTCTTTCACAGTGGTTTCTCGGACGACGAAGTAGTGAAAATGTTTGAAAAGATCTTTACATATTTAGGCCCTCTGTCTCACGTGTACCTGCAATATATACACGAGGCATCGCGGACCTAAATTTGAATTGGCTACTTCGTAATCGAATAACAAAGTAGTCAAATTAGCTTCGCAAAACAACGAAACTACTCATAATATTTCGTCTTCGTCCCCTATCATGACATTCTTCTTGGCCAAGTTCAGTGATCGGGAAGAAATGAAGACTATATGTGGCATAAAATGTATTAACATCTGACGGTCAAACATCATTTGAGCAATGAATAAAAGAGAAATAATGTTTGAATAAATGTTTCAACACTTGTGGTGAACTGAATGAATGCGTGTATCTTCGGCAAGAAGACTCTACTAGTGTCCGAAAATAGGCCTCTGTTTCACCTTTTATTAATTCTTTTTACTCAGCAATCTAGTCGAGTTCAAGGATGACTGAAAGATTGCTCTAGACTTAGTTTTATTTGCATGCATAAGGGATTGGTATACATTACGTTTTACGCAAGCTATTCGTCCGATTGCGTGGGTACCTAACCCAGCTACGGTGAGTCACCTAGATTTTACGAATCTAGAAACAACAACAATGCAAATAATAAAAAAAAAAGAATGACGGGCTAACTTGAGAACACGCTCAACACCAAACAAAACAAATTTTTATATTGTTTCATGCCTACAACATTGTTCTTAATATTATATTTAATATTATTTCCTAAATGTTGATTACTTTATTCAACAAACGGAACGTATGGGTGTTTAATTTTAGCTTGTGACCTAAAGGAGTCCGATTTACGTTTGTTTGTATTCAACGCGTCTATCTGGAGAATAAGATCTCCAAACTTGCAAAAATCAATTTTTACATCTACATACACAAGGATTAATCCTTAAGACAAGATAGATTTTTAATATTTGTTTAGATAGTAATAGAGTAACCTAGCTTCCAATTTATAGGGTCAAGAGTCAATATCTTTATTGTTATTCAAATTCTGGTCCCATTGTATTCGTCACTATGTGGCAGCACGCGACAACAGTCACCTTTATAGAGACAAGCTAATAATTCGTTCGAATATCACTTGCGTCAGATTGTAGTCTTCAGAAATTAAATGGGAGGCCCCAAATTTCTAGTGTAATCTCTAGTTTAAAAACTGCGCGGTATCCGGCGGTTCAAGCCGAGACTTTTTTAGAAATGGCTATATCATGTTTTGAGGCGGCGCTTTTTGCAATTATTTGGCGAAAATATAAAATATATAAAGACCCTTTTTAAAGCAGAGAGCAAAAAAAAAAACAAAACGAGAAAAAAGTTTCAGTAATAAACCATCAGAACCCCTGTCTAAGAATATTTTTTTGTAATTTTATTTGGACGACTAGGAGCGTTGGCGCACTGCAAACTAACAGTTTATTCCTTACATAATTATTTGTCAGGATGATATATGTACAAACAAACGCAAAATCGTGTTCAGTGCCATTTGCTTTCTGGGCATTCGATAACTCCTACACGGAACAATAACACCAAAGCGTGGAAAAGCCTGTATTCAAGGGGCATTATGGCGGGATGTATAGACCCAGATCAACGATCAAGAGTAAGAGGAAAATTGCGACCAAACACTAAACAAATGCTGCACAATGCTAACAATGTTTGATGGAGAAAAGGATAGAGAGAGGAGAGAAGGGGAGAGCTCTTGGAAAGGAGGTTTTTAAAGATGATGAATTTGGTTCACTACTAAATCTCAGCAAATATTCGCGAGCGCATTGGCCTGTTCCGGAACTGCTTGCTGCCCTTTCCTAGTCTTTTCTTCTTCTTTTATTCCACAAGGACCAGTGCACATTGTAAGGTTGTCCCTTGTTAACTCGGAGTATAATTACCCCAGTGTTAAATATTCCCCAAAGAATAGCCTGGTGCTTAAAAGTTTGATAGCTGAACACATGTTCGCCGTCTGCGCTCGGCTTTGGATTCGTATTCAATTGATGCAATGACCACAATTGTAGACATCTAAGACATTCCGAAACATTGCTCGGCAAGGTAAGGATAAATAACGTAAAAGCAATAAGGGCTACTTCGTCTCGAAGCTTCCCATAGCTACATTAACCTAAATAGTTCTTATCTGGTGCTTAAAACTGGCGGAATCGAAATTTGTGTTCAATACTTCAAATAATGTTTTGCGATCCCGTCTCATTATACCCTGTGATTCAACATAATGTCTTATTGTTTTGTTTAGAAAACATGTCATTATCGGTTGCTCAAATCCTTAAACCCCCCCCCCCAAAAAAAAAAACAACAAAAAAACTACGCATTTCTCAAAGGGCATATATTTAAGTGCCCCAAAATATATAACCAAAATAGAACAATATTAAGCCAGAAAACAGAAGTGATAACATAATTAAACTCTACACACACACACAACAAAAAAAAACGGAAGAAGGAGAGAAACTGTGACGAAAGTGATTAGCCACGCATGGACTCACAATGTCACAATGAAGCCAGGCGTTCCGCTTGATCCTCTTAGCAGAAAGCCGGACTCTGTCTCGGTGCGGAGCTAATTGCTCTAAGAGATGACATTCTTGAACCTTAAGATAATTAAGCGTCTTTTTATCCAGCTTGAGCGATAATACACTACACTAGGAAATGACTAAGGAACGGGCCTCAATACAGCATTTAATCTCCTGAAAACTGATAGCTAGAAGTTTTTGTCTCTCTATTTTTTTTTATGTGCACCTAGAGCCACTATCCCGAAAACAGAATGCGACCATTGTTGAAAACCAATTATATTAAATAATGAAAAAATAGATGTAGAAAAATATTATATTTTGGGGATTATCTGCCGTTCATGCCATTAATGTGGCTTTTCTATTTTATTGGTTTTTTTCACGTGAATTTGCGGCAACACCTGGTTTTATCTATCAGCTCGAAGTTTCTATTAAAAAGCATGGTATCAGTTCAAAATTGGAGACCCGCAAAAAGTTGCATCCCTCATTGGGAGGTTTTGCATTTTTAGGCGTCTTTTTAAAGCCTTTATTTATTTATTTATGAACAGAGGCTATTACGTTAATTCACAGGGTGCTTGTCTGTTGGAATTAACGGAAGAATATGGCAAGTGGCACTTTCTAGGCTTGCACAATCTCCCTCTATATTTGATGTCGGTAGATTAAAAAAATACGGGGAGTAAATTATGTCAAACATGTCGAGTTTAATCGAGCTTTTTGAAGCCTACAATTTTCTGCAGAACATATGCGTAAAACCCGAATACGTTTAATGCGTTTTTTTTCTTTTTCAAAGTTTTGTCTGTTTTGTGTGTGCCTTTTTTTCGTTTCTTTTTAAACGTTTAAGAGCGGAGGCAATGGAGACATCTATCAGGCTCCGTACGAAAGGCCGAAAAGAAATATTTTAATTGCGAGAAATTTTCGGGAGTCAGCGAAAACCCAGGCCACACCTAAAAAAAGTAATCAGTGCTCGTATTCATTAAGGCGGCTTACATACTTCCTCTCAATAAAACACTATTGAAATTTTCCGGGCAGTGAAAGACATGATGAACAAATAACGACTAAATTAAAATACAGCGTTCTGAATCTGAACTGTTTGGCTGATTCCCCTTACTTCCTATAAACAAATAATTATAACATACTCGTTATGCTTGGTCGTTAAACAAATATATATATACATAGAGAGAGAGAGAGAGAGAAAGAGAGAGAGAGAGAGATGTTCTTTAACGGCATACGCAAGGCGCTTGCATACGCGAAGCAATAGCGTCAATTATATTGCCAATGGGTGCTATATAAGCTAACGGAACATTAGTTACCTATGTAACTAATGTTCCTTTAGATCATGGTAGTGACGCCAGCCATGGTCTTATGTATTTCGGTTCAAGCTAAGTTCAAGGCCTAACCGGGAGCGACGCCTAATCGGGAGCAAGGCATAATCGGGAGCAAAGCCTAATCGGGAACAAGCCCTAATCAGGCTCAATGACACGGTGATGTGGCGAGATCAGGTGCGTGCTTTGGCTCTTTTGCCGTGCTTCTCAATGAGCGTAAAGTGATCGAAACGAGTTCGAGATAAGGACTTAACGCAGATGTCTGAGTTCTTTTATGACCTAATATGTTGACAAACCTTACACGAGCAGCATGTTTTAACTCGAAATTAAAACTGAGAAGAATGCATAGCGTTTTTTTGTTTTTTTTTTTTTCCGGTAAAGCGGGCCTAAACAATCGATTGCAGGGTCCAGCAGACACTCTAAGCTCACCCCTGATACTTTATAGTTCGAAACGCCGGAAGTGCTTCGCTGACAACAATTTTCGCTAGACTCGTCAAATTCAAAGTTCAGACCTAACTTCACAAAGCGCGCCGATAGGTCTTTTGCAGGGATGGGCAAAATACATGCAAATATGTATCGAAACACAAATACAAAATACTTCGTCAAAAATGTATTTAATTACAAATCTAATTACATTTCCATAAAAGCATTTAATTACAAGATACAAATACAACCAAATGTATTTGGTCTGCTCCAAATACTTTTTCCAAATAAATTCCTCAAAATTTGCTTCAGCGACTTCAGGGCACCTGCAACGGGTTTCTGGGTATCTCATTTTAATTTTGCATCGCACACTCGGGAGTTTGTGTGCGAGGCTCTAGTAACGTAATAGAAATATAATCACACAAAAAATGTAATCAGCTTGGACGTAATAGGTGAAAAAAGTAAAGAGCTTCAAGCATTTTTTTCTTGTCGATTACATTTTGATATAGACCAACAAAGAACCGAGATGACCAAGACGCGCAGCACTAGCTAGAGAATTTTTTATTGTTGCAACTCGCACCAGTTAAGAAAATCTGGACGACCCGCGCATTTAGAATGTTCCAGGTAAACATATGGATGGAAATCAGACTGGAAAGAATCACAAGTTGTCACAGGCACTTATTTAGCCAGTCTGCCTGTAAACGTCGATTTCGTCACTATCTTGCCCTGGACTAGCACCGTAATCACAAAGTCACTAAACGCTTGTGCTTGATTGAGAGAAACTGCATTCGGTGCAGAACGTAGTTTTCTTCCTGCTCTGGACAGTGACAATAAACTTGAGGGATGTATTTTTGCCCACAAAATTGTATTTAATTACAATTGTATTTGAAATACCCACGTTTTGGTATTTAAATACACACGTCAAATACATTACCTGATTTGTAATTAAATACAAACGCAAAATACACAAAGTATTTAAAATACGTATTTCAATTACTTGTATTTGAAATACTGCCCATCCCTGGTCTTTAGGAATGAGAACGTCGCGTTTTTGTCACAAGTCTCCAATCGGCGCCTTCAGGGATCTTAAAACTCTACTTTGTGCTTGACCAGTCTAGAGGACCTGGCGTCGGACTTTGAAAGCCCCAAGAGCTCGCCTACTAACACAAAGTGTAGTCTACTCCAACCATAGAGATCATACATACTAACTCTAGAGGAAAAGGTCCGCCATTTTCCCATACATTCTGGCTGCCGCAAGCGGCGGATCATGCAGGCAGACCCTCGGGGTCCCAAACACGGTTACATCATCAGAGCAGTTTCGTGAACTTCAACAATCCACGAACTTACCGGTGGAAAGATATTCACGTTCCTTTCGAAGCTTTCTTTTTGCACAGCGGGCAGATGTACGGCCTCGCGTTAACGCTAAACTAAACCACATACCCGGCTTCGCCGGTGGGGCGCGGGTGGGCGCGGTTGAGGAATACGAAACTGCGCAACCACCAGATTTCCGAGATTTCGACAGAAGGGAAGTTAATGCAGCGTAATGACTTTATTGCTTTTTATAAGCGTTGGAATGGCTCAGAATTTAGTTTACAGCGTTAAATTATCACTGTTTATATTACTGAGAGTTTTCACTCTTCGCGTTTACCATGGCAACGTTGCTTTCTTTCTCTCGTGTTCTGTCGCTCTCTTTTGCGATCGTTCACTCGGGACCCCGGGTGTCGGCGCACGGGATTTGCCACCCCTCCTCACCCACCATTACCCCCCTGACTCCAACTGTAGGGGGAGAGGGACACTTCGAAGGCGCCCGGGCAAGAACGCGAGTGTGCTGTCGCTTAATGTGCTCTAGAAGTGCATGATATAGATATACGCACTCTTGGGGGAAGTATGAGCCTAAAAAGCAGGCCGAAAAGCTTCAATTTGTGTCGTGTTCTAAAGGTTACATCACCACACCGAGTCCAATTTTGACGCCGACTGCACAAAACGCTGGCAATGCCCCACATTGCTTCCCTGCACTCGAGACAAACCAGAGCGTAGGTAACATTCGGGCAGCCGACAAACATTTTAAATTAAGCGAGTCCGTGGGAACACTAGCTCCCAAGCTCAAGTTGGCGGAGGTAATATCTTCGTGTACAGCTCTAGTATCTCATTATGCCTGGCAACGACAAGGGGAAGGAGAGTGGTTGTGTCGCTCCAACCTTGCGAACTTAACTCATTCGTGTCACATGCTGTTACTCCAGCAAACCGATGGTTGTCCAGGGCGATGTCGCTGTGCTCTATCTGAGTGTATGCGTTTTTACTAAAGAAACTGTTTACACTTGACGCAATAAATTGTGATCAGCACTATCAAGGTCATAACAAATTCAACTACGTCAGTTGTTTCGTGAAAAATCAGTTTGTACCAGCATTCAAGCAAAGAAAGAGCGTTCTGAAGCCACGCACCTGCGTCCATTATTTCTTTTTTCTGTTAACAAGCCAGCGTTCACGAGATACATTTATCGCCGTTTCAACCTGTTTTTAGTTTCTGGGATGCTCGGAGTTGCATTGATTCATTTCCAAGGCGACGGACCCAGGCGCGCTGGACTGCCGAGGCTACAGGCTGGGCTGTTTAATGGAACGACGTTTTAATTTACTCCCTCCTCTGCTCGTGCTAATGTATACTTGACTAAGTGTACAGATCTCCTATTGACTTATACTCGTTTTCACCAACCAAAAAAATGACGTTTTACGCAATGTTCATACGCCGCGCGAACTACTTCTTACGGGATTTATTTTTTGAAGAAATAAGCGACGCTTTTGGCGCTTAAAATGCACGAATGTGTGCCCTCATTTTTCCCATAAAGGGGATAGTGAGTAATCCTCCTCGAGGAGCCGGAGTTTGTTTACTACGGTTCTTGTGGTGAAAACAAGAATAACGTGGCATATTAAATTGTTGAATACACGAGTTCGTTTATTTATAGCTTCTTTTGGGCCACGAGCCAATCCTAATATGCCAAAGCTGCACGAGGAAGACAAGCATCTAAACTGACAATGTTGAACCATAGCCTCCTTTATACTGCCAATGCCTGCCCAATTTCTGGCTTCACCGTGTTTTGGTGTCATCGCGCCTGCTTCGGAGGATCATTATAAGGTGTGCCACCTCTCCGTACAATGAAGACGATGCTTGCACGTTAAGCACTGCTAATACCGCAACGTACGTGATTCCAACACTTTCGGAACGCACATTTCATAGCGGGTGGGCAGCAGGATATGTAGTTTTCAAAAGTGAATAAATGCAGTGGATGGCAACACGAATTACAGGCCAGATCTACGAGCTGGTAAACAATTACAATGTCGGAAGATCGAACACTATAAGTTTTAATTCCTGAGATGAAGTACCAGGAGAAAAGCAGATGATGAAGAGGAACTTCAACGGCCAGGTTTTTCTGGGGTTACAACCGCTACAAAGCCTCTTAAGCAAAGCGGAACGTGTTAGCTGTGCCGTAGCACACGTTTTATAAGGACGTTCTGTGGCTGTCGTCAGTCACCCGTCACTACCTCGAGGAGAACGAGAGTAAGCAGGCCGGGGGGGGGGGGGGGGGGGGGGGGGGCCGTCAGCCAGTAAAGCAGCACTGAAAGGGGCCGCGGAAGGGTACATCGGCTGTTCCAGCTTTGACCGGAGGGCTGTGAGGGAAGCCTCAGCAGCATGTGGTGGCTTCACTCAAACGGGCATTAAGAAAGGCCTGTCTATAGCAGGCCTTTCTTAGTGCAGGTACATCCTGCATACTCTTGAGTAGACGAAGGAAGAATTTGGGGCGCAGTCTTCTCTGAAAATGAGCTTCAGTCACTCTTTATTGTCCCGGGTGTTGCCTGGGGTCTCGGGAAATGACTGTCCCGGCATCTTCTCCGCGGGTCTGCTTAAGACGCAACACAAAGCGTGGAAAAGAAACTAAAACGAATGGATTGAGTGCGACGCACAGCTACCACGCCCCATTCTCAACCCTGCACCGTGAGTGCAAGAACGCTCAAGACAAGCTTCATCACGTTGTTCACGTCGTTCGCGTTTTTTCTTTTGTGTGGGAAAGAGGATCTGGTTGAACGCGGAAAAATCTAAGGACAGGAGCCCTGTCCTCAGATTTTAGAACGCTGAACAAGAGCTTCCGTGGATTTTACATGAGCCCTCAGCAATCTCTGTGAGTCGAAAAAAAAAAGAGTGTACACAAAACGAAACATAGTTCCACTTTTTATCACTGAACTAACGACTCCAATTCCCAAAGACAGCGGTAGAACCAAAGGTGCTCCATAGGTGAGAATGTACAGCTTAAGATTTCTTCTTATAAATGCTGCTTTTTTTATTTTGCGAGAAACAGCGAAGAACATTTTACTAGACCACTGGCGGTGCGTGTCGGTGATATTTAGTCGCACATTTTAAATACAAACGTAAAAAAGACGACTGGTAATAATTCAGATTGCTAACAAAAAAGTTTGTTTTGTAATCTAACGAAGTGTAGCGTCCGTTACGACATTTCATTGAAAAGGAGTGCCAAGAGTATACATCTCACGCAGCACGACTATATGACCCGACGAGGAAGGTCCACGTTTTTTTACAACGAATTTTTTTCACATCCCTGCTTCTTCCAAATCCAAACACGGGCTCTCGGGGGCGTCTTCGTCCGCCGTACGTCGAAGCCATTAATGCTCCTTCATCATTCATTGAGACTACGACGGTGTAGGAACAGGAGGCAGGGATGACAGCAAACGCTCTTCTCACATCGAAGATCTTTGATGGAACGCAAGCTGGTATTACGCTGTCAAAAGGTTAGAGGGTTCGATTGGCAGACGACTACTATTACGCACTCTAAAAAAAAAAAAAAAAGATGTTGCGGTTCGGTTTGGGTTCTATCATTGCTCTATCGCGTTAAAGCCCTAATTGTTCCGCTGGTTTATTACTTTTTTTGAAAACAGAATTTCACACTTAAAAGTTTATCCTCATCAGCGTCGCATAACGGTTAGTTCATACGCCTGCTTGAGGCGGACCGAGTGCGGCTGCAACGGCTTGCGACATTAATCCTTTTACGGGTTGCTATGGCAACATGTGCGTCAACTCCAACAAAACGGGGTAAGAACCGGTTTTTCGCTGGAGCCGACAGAGCTGTTGCCAGATTAACCCGTAAAAGGAGTAACGTCGAAAGCTGTTGCAATAGCACTCAATCGCACTCAAGGCAAGTGTGTGAATCGCCCTGAACTCCTGCATCAATATTACTAAAATTGAAAAACGAATCTATATAAAGGGTTGTCTGCGTCGGCAGGTTTCGTGTGCTCCTTTGAAAATTTTTTTCTTTTCGTCAACATTTGTATGTGTTTTAGTTTACACTAAATTAGGACATTCAAGCAAACATGCTGGTTTATTGTTCGAAATTAGAGTCACTGCGAGATTAAGAAACGCACAGCAGGGCGAGACCCAAGCGTCTCATTATTTCTCCGCAACCAATGCTCTTGTCGCATTCGCCAATAAGAATGCCAAAGAGCCAATCACGAAGCAAGAGGCGACAACATACCATGCCACGTCCTGCGTTTCAAGGGCTCTCAGTGACTATATATAGCCGCAGTATGACAGAAAACCCACTCAAGTTGCCAGATATTGTCACGGATGGAAAAGAGTTTATGAATGTAAAATAACAAAAAAAAAAAATCGATGTTTAATGAGGCAAACGTATACCTAGAAAGAAAAGGAGAATTGGTATCGAGCATTCTTCGTCGGTGACGGAAGAGTAACTCACTTGATACTTCTAGTCCCGGATTGTTTTTTTTTTTTTTTCTATATCGCGCAGATTGTTTTCCTGAAAATGCTTGGTCAGGAACACGCGTCATGTTCCGAAACTCCGCTCGAACGCTTTAGAACGCTAGTCAAACTAAAAAGAAAAAATAAAGCTGACAGATGGGGTTTGAACCCCGATGGGGTCGCGCACGTTGTCAACTCAGCAACACAAGCGACAATAAGTACAACATATTATCTTTTTTATTTTATTATTTACTCCATCTGGTTGTTCTTTACTTCCCTCTTCAGCCTTTGTTTCTGTCTCTCCCTCTCGCAGTTTAAGACAGAAGGCACCAGAGTTTTCAGATAAACTTCTATTGATTTAGACGGGATGAGTGCGGGTCTTAATAAACTAGGTTATCGTCTCGCGCCACCCTTACCTTGGAAACGCCTGAGCTGGACATCTCGGTCATCTGACGCCATGCACGGCGCTCCAATTTTCATAATCGCGTTGGGCGAGCAGCACGTTTTCATAAACGCTCCGCTCACTAAGCGGTCTCCCTTCATCATCATGCGTTTAAAATTTCCATTCTACGCGCATTGCATCCCATGTGAAATTCCGATCCGTCTACGTTAAATTGCGCATTACCACATCAAGGCACGGGCGTGCGTCGAATCTAGATCAGAAAGAGCTTTAGAACGTGGAAAGAAAAATGACAATATTCTTAACAAATATTCGTATAAAAACAATAAAAAAAACTATGCAGTTCGTTGTCTGACGAACAAAAACAGGATCTAAAAATATTTTTTTACAACTACCCGCACAAAGCTCCTGTTCTTTCTCCCCCTTCCCCCCCTAATAATTTAAAAACAAATATTACATAAGCAGTTTGCGAGTCTTTTTTTTTTTTTTTGTTATTGTCCGCAATATTCTTTGGACCGTTTTTTCTTAATGATAATTTTTTTATGCCTACTTGTTCTGGTTGTCTTTATCTTCACTCTTTCTATATATATTTTTTTTCTAGAAGGATCTATTTTGAGGATATACTTTCAACATTTGTAGCTTTTGTTTTGTATAAGTTGATAAAGCTTTTCTAAAAATATAGATTTTTTTTTTCACAGATCACTCTACGTTTTCCCCTCACCAACGTTATAATGTTTGCAAAAAATCAAAACAAAAGCAGAAAAAAAAGGCATTTTAAACTATTTTCATAGTTCGGTTCCGCTTGTTATCTCAACAACTAGAATGTCGCGCAGTGCAGCTACCGGCTCGGTAATAAATATTGTATAGTAAATCTCATTTCGATTGCGCATACTTTGGTCTTACGAGAGTGTTACGAGGTAACGCAATCGGGTTGGCATGAAACTCTGGTTTTCGTTAAAGAAACCGGTGTTTTATTTGAATTTTTGTTTAATTTTCTTGTTTTTGTATGTTAGGTTGAAGGAAACGTTCTCCACTCAGCCTTCTTGTTCATAGTAATTATATTTTATCAGATTTTTGAGTGCCGCCTACACATTGATAAATTTATTATTTTTAGAAGCTACGGATCTATCCCCCCCCCCTTTTCCAAAAAAAAAAAAAGAAAGAAATAGAGAAGTAGCATTCATTCTTGTGTAAGTGCAATCGCTACACCTCCGCGGAAATTGGATAAGCTTTTGATGGAAACTTCTGCTTTTCGTAAAAAATATACATAATAAAAAAAAGCTCGCAATATCCGTTTTGCGTTTCTCCCGCTCAATCGGTATAGTTTCGGGTTAGCGAGCAACTTTTATGTGTTTTCTCATATCTCGGGAAATTTCGATTCGTTTGGAATATAAGATTGCTGTGAAACGTCTGCTTACACATTTTCTTTTCGAGTTTCTTCCTGCGCGCAGTAATCGCTTAGAAAAAAAAAATTTCATACCAAAATAGAGTAGATATAACATGGAGCGTGCAAGAGACACGGCGACGAAGAGATGGCAAACACGAGTGGAGATTTTTTCTTTTGTTCGTTTCACGCAACGCCGGCAAGATATGGTATATCCAGCATCTTTAAAGAACCCATTTATAAATCTAAACAAAATAACACCCCTTGCCAGGAACACAACTTTACTGGTGAAACATACCGGAAACTATTCGCGCCATGTTTAAGAGGAGCCACATAACTGTGGCGCGACCCTCTTACAGTTAACCACTATCCCTGCGGGTACCTTGGAGGCCATGTTTTTAGACGAAAACGCTTGCACTATATACTCCGTTCACCCTTAAGCTGAGACTGCAGCCGAAGCTACAAGCGCGAGTTAGCCCGAGCTCCTGGCTTTGAAACGTGTATTTCCAACGCGAGCGCTCGTTGTGCCCAAGAACGCTTCAAAGCAGCCACTGCGAGCTCTCGTTCTTGTGGCATGGGCTGCAGTATCAGCTCAAGGGTGAACTGAGCATGGTCTCTTACAATATGAGAACGGCCGAGAGTAGTTTCAGTTGCCCCACCTCTATAGCGCTAGCTAATTTACCTTACATATAGCATCGGCGTATTGTGACTCTCAAGCATGCGCACGCAGCCAAAGCACGGCAGAAGGCAGGGAGCGCGCATACAATAGATGCCCTGCACTTCTCAACTTGTTAATAACTATAGAAGCGGACCTTCTAACATATCGAGCGGCTGCATGCTATTGGGGTACACGTTGGCTTTTAGAACTTATTTTGTTGAACTTTGCGAAGGTGTAGAATGTAACTGCACAACTTCCTTTTGCTGACGTCGTATACCATATACTCATTACCGTTAAGCTGAATATAAACATTTACCTTGACAAGAACAGAAGAGGAGAATGGGAACCTTTTAAGCAAGCTACCCCTTCTGAACTTGTAAGTGCCCAACGAAACTAAGCGGACCAGGGGAGCATGTGGCCTCGCGAATATACAGTGAGTTTAGATATTCCCGAAGTAATTAGATGGCTAAGACCTACGATTACTCTAGAGTCGAGTAACTGCGTGGAGTAACCGTATACGCTAGAGTAACTGTAGTTACTCCTAAAGATGAGCGTACGTATTTATTCTAGTTAGGCCAAGCGATCCGCTGGTCCATTTCGTTTTGTTGAGCACTGTACCACTATTGCTCGCAGACTCTCCATTGTGCACACCGGTTTTTGCAAATTGTAGTGACCATACATTATAATATTTTGCCAGTGTTAGTGACCTCGTTCCTTTTTGATTCATGAGACGTTCATGTTAGATTTTCTCTCCGCTGTGTATAAGCCTCTTGTAGCTACCGCTTATCTTCGTGTCGATCTTTGAATATCATAAGGAAGCCTCCGATGTTCCAGAAAATTTCGTAACGATCAAGATGTTAAATAAGAATATAAAGGATAAACATAGGGACAGACAGAACAGCACCATATTATGGCCGACTCCAGTCCCGTCTCTATGTCTATTCTTTCTGTTTTTATTTAACTTCACCAACAAGCTCACGTCCAACTAAGCATCAGAATGTACACTTTGCCGTTAGCTCTTTGACCGTAATATTTTTTTTCTTTCAAATGCGTGAGCGATTGGGCGACGTTTAATTTTATTCTGCTTCGCACAAACGCCAAATAACTTCGACCACAGTGCCACGAAAATATTTATATTAGCAAAGGGCAGCACCAAGTATACTTCTGTCCTTCGAAAAATAAAATTCTACTTTTTAGCTTCACAATATTATCTCGTAATGACATTTTGTCTCAGTACAATTAGTTACATTAAAGTTTTAAAAAACGTTCCATTCAATGTCTGTCTGACGCATCTGTAAGCATTGTCTGATGTATGTCGTTCTAGTGAGACAGGAATCAGATGGGGACGAAACTTACTATGTAACGTATTTCTTTAACCGTTTTTTTTTTTATGGTTTTGAAGGTTTACAAGAGCTAAGCTGGTTTGAAACTTCATATTTTTTGGGCAGAGTTTGGGTATCTCGGTCTCGAATTGCCAGACCAACGTGATTGGCGGCCGAAAGATCATGGTATGTCGTAACGAATAGTCGGATGTGTTCCGCGTTTTCTCGCGTTTAGTTACATCTGCGGGGAAAACGTACGTGATATTCAGATTTACGGGGTCAAAATATTGTACAATATAGTTATAACCTTTTCTTTTTAAGAACACATTGAAATTTTTTTTAAGGACCTCAGGCTAGCAGTTGTCCTAGACTGGCTAGATTTAATGTCTAAAGTCTGTGATAATGTCCCCATATTATGGCCTACTCCTGTTGTCTAAACAACTAACGATTCTTTCTACGACTCCCCTGTTTGTATAGTTCACTGCACTTTTTTTGGGGGGGTTGCCCGATGAATCGTATGCAACTACAAAAGCTTGATGTGAAAAGGTCAAATATTTATTTGATACAACAGAATGCCATCAATAACCCATTCAGACTTTACTGCGTGAATAACAGCAGCTACAAAGCGCAAAAAAATTGCAGACTGTAGGCCTATAGGTAATAAGCGTGCACTAACCACGGAGACAAGTAAACGCTGAAATGTTAACGTCAACTTAGAGCCATGATGTTAATGGCAAAGTAGTACTCCCGAAAAAATGTAGGAGGCCTTCACAATAGTAACGGCTCTCTTTAAACCGATAATACTTATAAACGTTGAGTTATACTCTGGGTTCCATCAGCACACCCCACGATATTGGTGTGCTTGCCTTGGTGGCGACGGAAGCCTTCTTTCGCAGCAGCCTTGGCTGCCTCGGTTTGAGTAAAGTCGACCCCGACGTCTCTTCCCAGCCGGTTGACAATGACATTTTGTCACGGTTCTGCTCACCGTCGACTGGGCATTAGCGATGTGCTGATCGGTGGTAGCTATGCCCTGGTATTTCCTCGTTGAAAAAAATCTCAGCGCGATTAGTACCTACTGCTTGACGGTCATCGTGGTCGCCGTTTCTCGTCGGGCAGCTGGTCACACAGCTATCGAATTGTGCTTTTCGACAAGCAGTATTTCTGTCGTCGGCAGTCGTCGTGCATTGGGAAGGCATCCGCGCGTTGACGGCAAATCTATGGCGTTGCATTTTGGTCGAGCCATCATTGCACGACAAGAATCGCCGCCATTTGTTTATGTTCTACATTCTTGTTCAGAGCTTGTTTCAGTTCGTGCGATTAAAACAGAAACTACAAGCACGAGCTCATCGTCCCGAAAGATTCTTGCAGCGCGCAAGCGCGCCTGCTCGACAGGGACGTTGAAAGTACGGCGTACTTTCTTGTACACTCGCATCTCGCACATATGGTGAAACAGAGCATAGAGTGGGTCGTGTAATGGCCGCAGTTAATCAAGTTACGCGATTTCCGCTATGTGCCTCGTAGTCAACGTTAGTCGTAGTTCATACGTGATCATATGTTACTTTGTCGTCACTATCCGAGCTCGACAAGCGACTGTTGCAGCAAGCGGGTGATCTCGTGTTTTGTGAACTTTCCCATGTCAAAAGTCTACAATTATCCTTCGCACTCTGTCCAATGAGAGCGCGCGGTTCCCAGGAGGTGGAGCATTACTGAAACTCGAACGTTCGCGTTTATGACCAGGATTGCATCCGACGAGAAACAACGTGCGCATCTCCGACACCTAAAACTTTAAGAAAAGTTGCCACGCACGGATGGCGTATGTAAACGTCCATGAAAGCGCAGAAGCACATCAAACGAGCGGAGAGATGTTGGCGCCGATTCGCACAACATCCCGCGAAACCTCTTCGAACAAAGAATAAATAGGGGCACTAAACCCACTTTATTTCTCCCTTCTTCTTCTCGGCTGCCCCTGCTCCCAATGGCTCGCTATCCTCTTTTTTCCCCCGGAGATTGAGTTCGGACGCAAACGAAAGGTGCACGTCGGGCAATGCGGGTTGCATCCAGCCGTAGCGTGCGTCGACGCTCCAGCGGCTGACGCTCGGCTGCTGGGGTCGGGAAAACCGGCGAACCTGAAAGCCAAAATACGCGCAGAGAATGAGGGCAGCACCGCGGAACGCAGATTTCTCATCGGGGATTCCCGAAAACGAAATCAAAACGCGAGGTCGGGACGGCATGGTTTCGGGAAAACTCGGGGGAGGCGGAGGAGCGCGGCGGCGGCTTTTGTTCGCCGGCGGCTCCGCGGTCAATGTTTTCATTTACCTCGAAGGTTGCCGCATACAATG
Organism: Ixodes scapularis; assembly: GCF_016920785.2. Classification (NCBI taxonomy): domain Eukaryota; kingdom Metazoa; phylum Arthropoda; class Arachnida; order Ixodida; family Ixodidae; genus Ixodes; species Ixodes scapularis. The sequence goes on along the minus strand of NW_024609880.1, from coordinate 69,130,037 downwards.
AAACCCGCTCTTTTGGAGCGCTACATTGCTTATTTCCTCGCACTGTCTGTACCTTTCTTCGGAACACTCTGGGCAACGTTGAACCTAAAACACACAAACGGCAAGCGGGAACACCGTGATCCCAATACCGCACAAGCCGACATAAACAAATCTAGATTGCAGAATATATAAAGATTCGAAACTAAAATAAAAATGAAAACAGCCTTGTTGACTTTGTCAAAGCCACGAGCATGTCAACATACTTTTATTTTGGTTTTATACTTAAGTCGTTCTATAAGTTTCCTTTGTTGTTCTGTTTGCAAGGCGCTGTGCACTCCAGTGTACCCCACCATCCCATCGAACAGACCGCCCCTTGAAATCAAAAAGCTGGGACCAGGATGAGAGAAAGCAGAATTCTTCCTCTCTTTCTCCGCTTTCTCGTCCCGCAGAACTTAAACTGGGAATACCCCTTAACCTTTAAAATGCTATGTATTTTTTTAGTCCTCGCCATTCTTTGTTTTCTTACTAAGATTCGCCGCGATGTTTTGTAGTATTATTTTTATTTTAGTCCAGGAAACAAGGCATTTAAACATAATGCAGAATGACAACCCTAGGCCGTCCTCAAAATGCAACTGTAAGAACCCGTGCGCTGTAGCATTCTATCCACTCAGATACGCCTTTTCTTAACTGTTTCTCGACCTCATCGCGTCGGCAAAAGGAGGAATACGTTCATCTTTATAATTGCATCGATTGAAAAAACAAAACAAAGATCGCGGGAAACAGACGGTAAGACATATCAATTAACAAATTTCTTCAGGTCGGATCAACTGACGTGGCGCGCTGTGACCTTGGTTCATTGGACAGTCTCTTAGAGGTATCGGAAATTTACAACTCAGCAAACCAGCAGCGCTGATATTGAAGTTTCACGTGCCTGCATAACGCTTTTTGGCACAGCACATACTTTGCTTTTGGGTCTTGAACTTTTATTTTTAGCATTGTTACCGACCAAGCTTCATCCATAGATTGCAAACATTCTGTCTTCCAAGTACATTGGGGTAAAAGTGGACGCATTTCTTATTGTATTTGAAAGATACAGCAAACGGCGTTAGAGTCCAAATAATAAATACAGCAATAAAAAACGTGTGAGTGCCGAATAAAGTCTCATGTTAGCTGTCAGCTCGTTCAACTCATCTTCTCAGGAAAACAAAAGACGCTGTAAATCTTGTAATTCTTTTTTTTTTAATTTAGGATTTGCTATGTCGAGAAACTGACAGGCCCCAATCACTGACCAGTGGACATGGATAAAAAAGAAAAGCTATCAATTGTGGTCCACGCGACGGTATGTACGTCCTTTTACTTTTATTTCAGGAAACTTATTTATTTATTTTTCATAATGACGCATCTGCGCACGCCCGGCAAAAACAACCCGAGGTTGGACCTCATTAGCGCGATAAATTCCCGCGTATCATCATTAATCTTTAACTGACATAAACCGTTCTACAAACTTCGCATTGTCCGTTCGTTTATCTGTTTTAATATGTATCTATATATTTACTCTACTACTTTCTGGGGATGGAAGCATTGCAAAAATAAGTGGTAAATAGATATTGGTAATTGTTTATAACTTTTGCACGTCAACTCTCACAGAAACGAAAGTTATTGCAACAATAAATATATTCAAAGAGTAAACGTTTGACGCTGGATAGTGTCAAACGTTTGACGCTGGATTGTGTCAAACACGCTAGGCGGTTTTCTAGCAGAAGACTCGTCTACGCAAGTGTAACTCGACAAAAAAAAAAAACATTTCTGCAACTAGCTTGTTTGCGATTCCACACATTCGTTCCTCTGCACTCTAGAAGACGTACCAATGTTGGCGTCACTCCACCAGAAAGCTAGCGAACTAAATGACTGGCTGAGTTTGAGCTAGTTGGTACATTGACGTAAAACAAAAAGTAGTCTAGGACGTTAGGGAGAGAAATACAGAGAGAAAAAATAGACATACAGATCGCTGACTATCAACAGTAACTTTATACTTTTTTTCATCATCTTAACCCAAACTCGTTTCCCTTTCTTATTTTTGTTCTGCACATAAAGTAATGCCAATAAATTAAATTAACTTATGACTCATTACATATTTCCCTCCCACCCCACCCCACACTCTAAGCCCTGTCCCACTTAGTAAGAGGGACATTTCTTCGATTTTTTCCCACTTAACTTTAAGGGGGGCGACAGACCTCTTAATATTACATGGAGATTCTCCCTCTTAATTAAGTGAGACACCACCCCTCTTAAAGTAAGCGAGACGGCATCTCCCTTAAATTTGAGGTCAGAGTCCCTTGGTAAGAGGGACATTTTTTAGATATTTTCTTCCTTAAATTCGGAGGGACGGTGGCCCGCTTAAAATGCAGGGGTATAGTCCCCCTTAAGTCGGGGTCACGCTGCTTATACTTCATACAAAATACATTCTGCAGACATGTTCCGGAACGAGTCGCCGCGACATCCGTGCCTCGTACGCCACGAGGCAAGCATTTCAAGAGGTTGCTTTGTTACGTGGCATACAAAGCACGGATGTCGCGGTAACTCGTATTGGAACATGTCTGCAGAATGTATTTTGTGTGATGTATAAGCAGCGTGACCCCGTCTTTAGGTTATCTACCTTGTATCGTAGAATTTCTGCTCCTTCGTGTTTGGACTGTCGGGTGACATGCTGCACTGCAGTGATATAGTTCTCGCACTTTCGCTAATAGTGCTTAACCAAAGTTATTCTGTGCTGCGTAACAGAATTGAAATTTGATCTGTGTATTATGTTTGAAAAATGGAATCAATGTGTTAAATAAAACAGTGACAATCTTTAAGAGTAAACACGTGTTTTATTTGCCATGACACAAGAAAATATTTTGAAATGTCTTTATCAAAATAGTAATTTTATACCGATGTTCTGGTAGCTTTTACGGATAAAAAAAGGCGTTAAAACGACGCCAGAAATCGGAGTTTCTTGGAAACTATCACACGAAAAATTCCGTGCTGCAAAGTGACTCCTTTTGCCTATTATAAACAACAACATAACAATCGTGTTGAATTTTTTTTTTCTAGAACATAACAATCGTATTGAATTTTTTTTTTAAGGGGTAACGTAAAAAAAATAAGTATACAGTTTTTCCCCCACAACACTTGGAAGAAAATGAGCATAACTCTCGGAGGTAGCTCAGCGAATGTAGATGCCGAAACATATGATATTATACAAAAAAAAAAATGAATTGCGACACTAAGCACAACAAGCGTGACGTTTTAAAATTTTTTGGTCTAATCTTATGTTTCGGCATCGTGATTCGCTGAGCTGCTTCTGTGAGTTAAGGTGATTGATTGACTTTCCAAGTGCTGTTCCGGAAAGTAGATTCCTGTGCTTTTTTTAGAGCGTAGTTACTTACTTCAAAACATTAAAACGAATTATTCGGCGTCTCTTGCCATCAGCAGAAGCTCAGAATTTATGTTGTTTTTGGACGGCCATGAGCAATTGTCTGAGCTTCTCTGACATAAACTGAATCGAAACACTTTATTTTCAACGAGCAGACCCTAGAGGAGTCCAAGGGTTTGTCCATATGCCATAGGGTAGGAGAGTCCCGTTATGTCATACACCCATATGCACATGACTAGTGCCCCCTCCATAGTCGTGCTAGCGGAGAGTTTCACTGACCGGTTCCCAGAAATGATCCGTTTCTCCGAACCAAAGAAAGTCTTGGGTCCTGGAACTTTTTCGTCAGGGGTAAAATCGTCCTGCAAGCAGCGATTGTTAAAAAAAAAAAAAATGCGTCAGCGTCAAACTTACATTTCTATTTTAGCATTCGCTTTTTCACATACCATAAGTGATGAGAGAACTTCTGGCCAATCGAGACCGGAGAATGGTCTCAACGTTCTAGAATATTGTCGGGTTGTCTCCGCAAAAGGCCCCTTTTACCTCCTCCAGTTTTCCCAGCATGGTGACGATCGTGTTATGGAACCGAAGCTGTGCGTCCACCTTTAGCTGAATGAAAGACCATATTGTTTTCCTTTAGATACAGAGAGTGGGAATTAGAATGAAGGTAATGAAGCGCTTTCACCTGTTTTCAAGCAGTCGGTAGGAAACAAATGCGAAAATAAATTGCAAACAGCTCAAAGATTCGGAACCCAATCTGTATGCGATGAAATAGCGAGTGACATTAGCTTATGACGTAACTTCTGCTACTATTAATATTTAATACGAGAATAGACTGCTGTTTTAAGTAATTTACGAGAATCGTTTTTGTATTAGCAAGACAAAACGAAAACGCATTTAGTAGTAGATGAACATTAGAAGCCCCGCCCCGTGTGCTTTGGAAAGCATGGATTGCATTTGAGGCTCGAAGCTGCAGAATAGATCTAATGCATGTTTTAGAAAGCAACATAATCGAATAAAAAATTATATTTCTGTAGACATTTCGGCGCTAGCCATTCATTTATTCTTTTTTTCAGAAGCAACGCATATGCCAAGAAAACGTGAATAGAGCCTACCTACATACCAGAATACAAAAAGTTCATAATTACCGAGTTCGCTGTGGGCCGTGTGCGGGTGGCCGCAGTAAGCTCACCACTCAGGGTGGTGCGTTCCACCGTGCAGAGGGTCCCGGTAGAGCACTTTACACGAGCAATCCGAGCAGAACCCCCGTCTGATTCCCTTCATCTCAACGTTCGTTGCCATTGCCTCACTCTGAAAACAAGATTTTAACGGTCAGTCATTTAACGCCCATAGTCAACCTAGCCCTAAAGCGCCTAAGAAAAAAAATAATAAAAAAAGTTCTGTTTATATATTTTTCGCAGATGTACCACACAGAAAAAAAAATATTCAACCAGCTACAGAAAACAAAGAGCATAATAGACATCATGAATAAAACCTCCAAAAACAAAAGCATGTTCAACGCCGAAAAAAAAAAAAAAACGGTAGCTTTGCCGGCGCGACCGTCAAAATATAACGAACAAAAGAGTACGCCAAGGAAATATTAAAAAAAAAAAAAAAAGTACTCCCGGGCCACCGCTCTACCCTTCCCCTCTTTCCGCAGACGCCGCGACGCCGACGCAACGCGAACGCGCGAAAGAAAAAAAAACTTTTTTTCTATTTTTTTTTTTTTTGTGGGGTTCGAATTAGAAGCTCGTCCACTTCCCCCCCCCCCCCCTTTTCACATACATGCACACACATTATGGGTTTTTGCTCGCCTCCCACTTGAGAAAAAAGTTCATAATCACTGCAACGCTAACGATGTCTACAACATAACGTTGCAGTGTAAATTGCTGTAATGAATTCTGAAGGCGAACAAACGCAAAATCGCCTACATTGTTTCCGTCAATCAAACGCTCTCGGGCGGTCAACCTCAGGCATTTAGAGTGCACACCGAGAAACAAATCGGCGAGCCAAGCTCACAAACACTGACATCCCTAGCTAGGGTGCCTTTATGTTGGCTATGCCTTAGGAAGGGTGATGCCATCCTTTGTAGTACCCGATGCCGACAGTGTACGCTCACGGATAAAATAAAAGGAAATTGCCGGTAATAAAATGCCGGCGTAGCAGTGCCAAAGCTAGCAGCTCGAGCTGGGAGAAGAACAAAACGCGCGTTCAAAACTAAAAAGTAGACAAAAGCGTCGGACAGAAAATGGTCTGATATCACCAGTCTAGGACATACGCGTACACATTGGCACACCCTAGCCCGCTAAAAGTGTTTTGTACGAAAGACAGCCCTGCGGCTCACGGCAGGGCAAACGATTAGCGACGCTTTGTCCTTAGCTGAACGAGCAGATCCAGGAAGCGAACGCGTCCGCGGACTACAGCTGAACACTCTCTCTCTACATGCAAAGGTCGTGCATCTCACAGCCAGCGTGAAAATATTGATGGCTCGTTATTCCCACCGGCAATGCACCCAAAACAAAAGCATCATATGACAGGATTACTCACCCGAAGGAAGTCAAACGAGCAGCATGACGCTTGCGGCTCTCCGGCAACGACCGTTTCCAGCTCTCCGTGAATTGGCGCGAAGCCTCAGCACCATCTGAACTCTTTGCCGTGGATTAGTGCGCCTGCCCCTCTCCTACTGACCGAACTACATTGGTCCTGTTAAGAGGGACCAGTCCCCTCTTAATATGAAGGGAGACGCGTGAATCTTTCTGTCGGTCTTTCCTGTTCAGAGGGACCAACGAAACGGTTTCCTTGGTCTCTCTTAATATGTTGGTGTCCCTCTAGATGTTGCTATTTTATTTTTCAATTTCCCTCTTAAAAAGAGCTGTCCCCCTGAAAGCATTGTTGTCCCTTCTAAAATCAGAGGGACAGCGTTTTTTATGAGAGACCGGTTTTAGAGTGCACCTAACTCCACGAATACCTCATCCCTCTTATTTTCCCTCAAGGGGACGTGCCACATCGCAAAAACTTTTTCTTTTTTGCTAGCCGTGATGGGAGACATACTCACACAACCATCGGCATTTCCTCAATGGCTATGGCTTCTGGAATTTCGCGCGGAAGGGCATTTTCGTGTTTTTTTTTTGAGAATGAAAATATCGCTTAAACTTGGACTGCCTCCGCCCAGGGTTAAGCAGTATCGCGATACAAATGTATCGCGATAGTATTTCAGAAATACATTTCGTATCTGTATTTCTGTATCGCGATACATTTTTGTCATCGCTAACTGTATTCCTGCATCGAAATACATTTGGAATGTTTCTTTGTATCGCGATACAATCAGAATAAAATGTATTTCGTTCAATTTCTTCAGAAATGCTCCTCCCCTTTCCTGCCAAAATACGAATCCAAACTAATTTTTCTTTTTTTCTTTTTACTTCTGAGGGCATCAGGGTCAAGGAGATGCTGGGGCATTGTCAATGTGCTGACCAAGGTTCCTTTCGATTCTCGAAACTATTTTTCTATGCGTCCTCTTCTCTCTTCTGAGAAGTGTTGCGCAGTCGGAGACCCGAACCAGGTCGGTGGCGTACCAGAAGTGGAGTCAGACCACCTTCTGCCGCAGGTCCGCAGGTTGTTTGCTGGCATCCAATGCCCGCTGCTAACCGTCTCTCTTGTTTTAGCGTAGACAGTACAACCAGCCGGCAAAGCTGTCACAGTCCGTTGCAGCACGAGCCTGGCGGGGGTTGACTTGAAATAGTATAGGATGACTCACGCAGTGAAGTTCAACACATATCCAAATGCGTCTCCGCCAGTAATATTGCACGGCTCAAAGGTACGTCATCAGTCGACGTAAACGTAACCCGCTGCTCTGGTGATCCGAAACAGAGGAAGAAGGCTAGACGTGGCTGCGCTGTGCCGACCCAGACTTCGTACACCTACGACTCGTCTCAACCAATTGAACTTTCAAAGGAAGGAAAAGAGATTGCTGCAACTTTCGCAGGTCATCCTCGCATCTAACAACAGCTGCGCGCTCGCCCACTCGACGCCTGATAAGAATATGTCCATTCTGGTGCCATACGAACTTGTACGACCTTTGCTTTGCCCATTCATTTGTGATCCAGAGAAGTTCCTTGTTTTGTTTGGTTAAAGTTTCTAAAATATAAATACTTCGCTGACCGCCGTGTAATTTTTCATTTATTCCGAAGCCACTCTTCGTGTTTTTCTTGTTGTGCCTAACGTATATATTTCCGGGAACTTTTTCGGGCTTCGATGGCAGTCTTAGGAAGAGCCACTACGTCACTGGCCTCGAGCGCTGGTGAGTCAAGTTTCTGTGATACCTCGTTTACTTTCGTTATCAAGTTTTCATTTTCAGCTGGTGGAACATTGTGAATTTACAAATTGAAACGCCTGCTGCGCCATTCAAGGTCATGTAAGCCCGACTTCAGGGCTTGCATTTCCTTTGTGTGATCAGTATTTTGAAGGCATTCCACGCGCTTTTTTAGATCATTAATTTCCCGACCATGGTTTCGCACCTCTTCCAGTAACTCTTGATAGTCTTTCGACATAACTTGAATGGATTGGTCGATGCTATCAATTGTTTCCCTAAGACCTAGAAGGCACTCAAGCTTGGGGTTTATGCTAAAAAGCATGCTTGGTACCTCAAGGGTAGTTTCCTTACTGGCACTTTTCATTTTTGCACGTAAACATGTCAGGCACCGCCAATGCTTACGAAGGCAGTCACCTTCAATCTACTAGTTGGTCCTTGAACACCCGAGCAATCTCCAAAGTGGTAAGAAAATTTGCATTCAACACATGTCACGAAAACCCCATCACTCGGCAACGCCTGATCACAAGACAAACAGGTATCGTGATGGGCGCCAGCCATGTCACTGTATCTCTTTCACTGTCAGCATAAAAAGGCTATTCAATAACGCTAAGGGTTCCAGTCGGCAGCAAAATATACATGCAAAATCTAAAACAGTGCAAGAATAACACTCACCTGGTGGTAAAAAAACGCAGTTTTACTCACTGTACGAAACGTTTGCCGCTTATATCTATGGTCTGACAGTCTGTCTTCGACACTTACGTCATCATTTGTCAGGCGGTCGGAGATAAAAATTAGGTCAAGCAATGAACTGGATGACCCACTTAGTCTTCTCTCGAACTATCGGGGTAATATCATCACAATAAGAGATATTCAATAATAATTTCCCATTAATAACGTCTGTTTATCCTAGTTCTAATTCCGTTCAATTAACTCCAAGGAGGGTAAAATCACCCGAAATTATAATTTCAGATCCTTCTGCAACGTTTTTTTGCAGATAATTATGAATAACCTCCAAGAAGACTGTAGGCGAATCAGGAGCTATGTACACTGCACCAACGGCAAAAGAATGACCAAAAACCTAATCTACACTACAAGTTTTCGGTATATGAACAATCAGACATCAAAATACAGGACATATTATTCTTATAGATAATAGAAACACCCCCTCCAGGGGATCCTCGGTCTTCTCTACCTATTTTGTAGGATGGCGGAAGACGTTCTGAATCATTTACATAATTACGCAGCCAGGTTTCAGTGACTACAACGATATATGGCTTATGTACCAGTAGTTAAGTGCTTCAGCTCGTCTACCGTATTAACAAAGCTCCTCGCGTTCATATTAACCAGCCGGAGAAACTCTTCTTTCCTGCTGCTTGGATGTCATTTTTAGAGCGCAGCCCTTAGGCGCCCGTTTCCGGCTTAAGCGGCGTCGGCGTCGCCGTCGGCGTGACTGCGCTGTCCTTTGTGGAACATTTCCCATGATGACGTCACAGGTGATGTCAGGTGTGACGTCACGAGGGTCACCAATGACGTCACTCGTGACGTCAGCGCGCGTTGCATCTTAGGTAAATTTCACCGCTAAATTTAACAGAGAAAAATCTCGAAATTTAGCGAAAAAAGTCCCTAAATTTAGCGAACAAAATTCCCTGCCGAAATTAGCTGAAAAATTTCCCGCCTAAATTTAGCAGGAAAAAATTCCCCGCTAGGGGAAAAAAATTTCTCGTTCACTTTAGAGGGGGAAAATTCCCGGATAAATTTAGCGGAAAAATTATCCCGCTAAATTTAAAAGAAAATTCCCCTCAAAATTCAGCGGGGACATTTCCCCGCAAAATTTAGTGCGAAAAATTCCCTCTAAAGTTTGCGGAAAATTTTACCCGCTAAATTTAGCGGGAAGATTTCCCAGCTAAACTTGGCGGACAAATCTCCGCTAAATTTACCGGAAACCTTTCCCAGCTACATTCAGCAAGAAAATTTCCCAGCTAAGTTTAGCGGAAAAAATTAGCGGAAAACAATTTGGAGATTTTCCTAAAAAGCAGCCCGGAAGAATATTTAGTTTCATTAGGTAGCTGAAAATAATGACTGAGCAGCCTTTAAAGGGATACGGAATCGAAACTTGAAATATAGAGAAAACATCAAGAAATGAGTTCAATATGATCAGCTAAGCCTGTAATGAATAATCGCACGGTCGTATTTTGAGCAGATGGCTATATTTTTGGCTCTAAATGCCGCGATTTTGGCGAGCGCTTCAAAATCAGCCATGGAGGAGCGCGATGCATCTCGGGAGATCCGGCAGACGTCTTGACGTCATCATGCCTCGGACGACCAAGCGTACCGTAGTGACGAGTTTTGCCACTTGGAGGCGTCAACGCGTTACAATCTCGCTTTGTCGAAGTACCCAAGGGCTGTAGATATCGCGGGGCCAGTAGAGGCAGGACAGGCGCGGAGGTGTCAGAGCTGATTCAACTGCCTTGAGTGTGCGATGGCGGGTCTACATGACGAGAGTGGTGGCAGCGGCAGTGGGTACGATTACATTAGCGAAGACGAAGACGTCAACAGATCGCTAGTGGCTATGGTGGGCGAAAAGCGATTCGGCTTAGAGCCATATCTGTACGATCCTTCGGCATTGTCGTCCGCAACAGACGAGGAGTCGTCCGACTCTCCGGAAACGCCAGGCTGGCCAGGCAGCCCACATCCACCAGCAGCCCGGCGCGTCGGCACGGCGAATTGGTGAGTCTAGTCACAGAAGACTCCGAGAATGCATTCGCGCGCGCACGTGTAATAAAGCAGCGAGACGATTTAATGACAGCGCGCTAGCCGAGCTGTCAAGAATGATGAAAGTACGCTGTCTAAACCAGGTCGTTGTATTAGCGTGTAACTTCTTTTGGTAAGCTGGCGAAACGTGGTTTTGTCGAAGGAGCGCTCGCGTTAACAAAGATCAGTAGCTAAAGTACGCTTGCAACGGCGGCTATCCAAAAGTGTACGTACGCACGAACACGGCAATGAATGTGCCGCGAAACGCTTTTATGGAAGGACTGAAAGATGTATAAAAACGCAAGTTTCGAACCAAAAAGCGCGTGTGGCCTTCGAAAGAGCTTTCCCCGCGCGAGGGCTGGATCGTGCAGGCAACATCTTTAGCGAAATAATTTGTTGGCCTAGTTGGGTAAACATCACGAAAATAAAAAAGCGCGAAAGACAAGGAGAAGTGGAAGACTAGACAGGACAAACCCTTGTCCTGTGTAGTCTTCCACTTGTCCTCGTCTTTCGCGCTTTTTATTTTCGTGATGTAGCAACACAATCTGCTCGGGTGCTCCGCCGCAAGTGCGTACGTAACCAGTGCTACCATGCTACAAGCCCGAGGTGGTTTTGCACCACGTTTCCCCTTCGCGCGTGCGCAGCGGTCCCGCTCAAAGCATCGCGCTCGCTCTGGTAGCATCTTCGCTCACACTTATCGCTGAAGACTGCCTGCCGTAGTGCAGCAACAGTGCTTCACACTGTAGCCGAGACATTGCGTCAGTGCAATATGTCATGTAGTAAGGTTACACGGCGGTACGATGCTCATCGAGATCGAACAGGAGAGGGATGGACAGAGCCCAGCATCCCCAACTGGTTCTGCGATTTCATGTTCCGTTCAACATGCTCGGCTACTAATCTTCCCTGAAGGAATGTAATCTACTGTGAGTGCTTGCAAACCAAAGATGTAAAGAACACACGTTGTGAAGGTTGTGCGAATTTAGTACTTTTTCACGAACGTATTTGTACATACCACACACTTTGTAGGTCTCGAGAATATTGAGGGTGAATAAATAGAAAAACAAATCTCTTTGTACTAACAGGTGCTCCTGTGGCAGCGTCTGCAGACCAATGCAGACAGTCGAGGAGTCGGTGTGCTGCAGGGAGTTGCACAATGTGGTGCGTATGTGCAGTGACCAGGGTGTGCCTTGTGTAGCAAAGCACCCCTTGTTCGAGCTGTATTGCCTAAACACCGACATCTTGGACCTAGAGTACCTCAAGCTCCGGTACTTCTGCCCTCTTGATGCAGGAGACAGGGGCCCACAAGAGTATGTATATTGTAATTCTAGCAGAAGTCATGATGTAAGGAAGATGATTTTCTCACTTGATACTGCCTCTCCTTCAGAAATCAACATTCCATGATTCCAGTTTTCTTATGCTCCATTTTTTCTGGATTTGTAAGATAAAAGGATAAACCACCATAGAAGGGTTCTGTAACTTGTATTGCCTGCACTGTACTCGGCATCACCTGTTTTGTGCTGCATTGTCGAGGCAAATGTAGCTTCCACCGTGCTTCAGCTACGCACTGCTGCAAAAGCACATGGCTTTGTGTTTATTCTCAATCAAATGCTATCGCACAACTAGCTTTGACAGTTAAAGCACTATCGCAGCTACGTTATCTTTTGCAACATGGCAGAAAATAGTTGTCACCAAATAAAACACATGTGTAAACATGCACAATCTATGAAAAGTTTACTATTCAATAACATTTGCTTTCAAGCTCGTCCATCGCTGTATTCATAGCATTTCAGATAATACAGATAGCAACTGGTACATATACAGGTCATCATTGCAGCATGGTTGGGTACGATATCTCAAGGAAAAAATAAATTTGCGTAACGAGAAGTAAATTTTTATAAATGCCAATGACTGATTCACCTCGGTGATGACAAGTAATAAAAAATACAAAGGTATGCTTCTTCCTGCATTATCGATATTGCTACCATGTAACTAGATATTGAGAAAATTTTTGTAAATTGCAGTTAGGTTCTATTATATTCTCTTGAACTTGCAACTGACTGGTACTTTATGCAATCACCTCATTTTAGGAGGCACCGCTACAATGCCTACCGGCAATTCACTTGGTGGGTTCACCATAAGCTGGGGCGCGGTAACCGGGTGCCACTGCCCAGCTGCGCCGTGCAACGAATTCGACGGGAGTTCCCATCCACCGATGAAAATTATGTCGGTTTCAAGAAATAAAAGGTATCTGCCATATGAAGAACTCCTTTACATCATGCTATAACTGATGTGGCTAGACAAAAACGGCCTGGAATCGACACACATTTATTATACAACACAAAACCAAAACAGGGTGATGTAGGTCGAATATACAAGATGGTCCGTTTCCGTATTGTACTGAAAAATATACTTCTTGCAACACGTCTTGACCTTTCTCACTGAGTCTGGTTCTGCTGCAAGTCCTCCCATTAACTCGGTTCAAGTGCGCTTCCCATGTCTGTTATCAACAAATACTTGATCACCAATTATTGCAGAAAATTTTACTAATTTTCACGTTTTGCTCAGTCAGGAACAGAAAGGCACCTGGAAACACATTTGTACTAACTTCATGGAACGATTCACAGCTAAATTCAACTTTGTAAAAAAAAAAATTATCACATGTGATAAGACCTAGATTTTCTAGTACAGTCTGGATACCGGACAACTTATGCACTGGAAGACTCCCATGTCACCGATAAGAAAAATGGCAATGCAGAATCTGCACAAAAGGTAAAGGAAAAAACGGCATCTCTGCTAGAGGGGTTGGCACATGGTAACCTGCAGCGCTATTCTCAACAGGGGGAAAGTTGCATGTAACATTGTAATGATAGGAGGGGGGGGGGGGGGGGCATGTTAAAGAGGGTATTAGTGAAATTGCAAGACTAATAAATCATGCTTTTGTCACCAGTCAATATTTAATATCCACAACTGGTAAAACTACCAGATGAGAAAGGTTTTGATATAACACTATACAGGGTGTTTTTGCAAAGACTCAAAAATCCTAAAAATTAAGGCATTTGAAGAAAACGACTGTTTTCGGGGACCAACTACAAGCCACGGTGGACGTCAGGAATTGCCAAAATCATACTAATTAGCAAACTAAGTAATTAAGATTTGTTAATTAACTTTTTAATTAGTGGAAATAGACATAGGGTTTTAATTGGAAAGTTGCTGAGCGTTATCGAAAACCATTTAATCAGTCATTTTCACAAAGACTGAGCGTGCGAGAAGAGTAGTAGCACACAAAAGTTGCCACTCATGGAGCAGGTACAAGGCTAGCGGTTGCGGTAAGCCGCCCAAACCATTTTTCCGCCTCTTATCTAGCCCCAGCCTTGTACCTGCTCCACGAGTGGTAACTTTAGTGCGCTACTGCTCTTCTCACGCGCTCAGTCTTTCCGAAAATGACTGATTTAGTGGTTTTCGATGACGCTCAGCAACTTTCTAATTGGAACCATATGTCTAATTCCACTAATTAAAAAGTTAATTAACAAATTTTTATTAGCTGGCTAATTAGTATATTTTTGGCAATTCGCGACGTCCGCCGTGGCTGGTAGTTTGTTTTTGAAGACATTTTATTTTATTTTTATTTTTTCAAACGCCCCAATTTTTAGGATTTTTGAAAGTCGTTGCGAAAACACCCAGTATATTACCACCCTATATGCTACACTACTTGTCATGATATGAGCACATCGACCTACAGACCCAGCCTACTGTTTAAACATGTGATGAGCTGCTACAGCAAAATCTGTTTGCAGAAAGGCCACATTCCCAGCAGCCTTCGACATTGCATTCAAGGGCCGAAAGAGTGTCTAAACAACATAAAACCACGGACAAAGCGGAACTGTAAATCAACAAGAAACAAACCCTCGACACGCAAGGAAGCAATGTCACTAGCCTTGTACAGCGTAGTATAATCCGTAAGAGTACCATTTCTAAGACTGACTGAGCACACCCCAAGTGTAGACATACTGGCTTATATTGAAAGAATGAAGCCAAATAAACAACAGCAAATGTACAAATGTTCTTGATACAAAAGAATTGTTTTTCGGACTGCGTGAATCAACTGCACCGCAGGAAGCTGAAACTGTGAGAATGCGACGTTAACGACTGGGTGAGAATGTGACATTACTTGGATCCAAAGATTAAAAGTGAAAAACCAAATTGTTTTATGAGCTGGTGTTTACCTAAACCTAATATTGTGTGAACAAGAACTTGCACTGCGGACGGATGTGGGATTGATATCGGTGAGAAACACTTGACACTAAGACACTTTTTTTTGTTGCTGCCAAGAGTTTCTACCCAATATAAATGTCAGTTCTTATTTTTACTATATTAGGCTTAGATGAATGCCTGCTTGGTTTTTCTTTTCCTTAATTTATTCAAGTAACGTCATGTTCTCAAACTTGCGTTCTACCCCAACCACTGTAGTTTCGCTTTCCTGCGACGTGTAGCTTTTTAGCAGAGGTAAAAAGACTGTTCTTTTTTTTCTGAGGTACATTTGGTAGAATTTTGCTTAACCCAATTCTGGATGCTCGTTTCAAAGGCCGTTTCGCCCACCCTCGCATAGGTGCTGCCATCTTGGAATCGCATGATGCGGCCGCCATTAGGTTGCTTCAACTTGTCGCTCTGCTCTCCCCTCCGCACCTTGGCGGATGCATTGTATTGACGTTTTTCGTTGCATTTCACCGGATATTATTTTTTTACTTCGCAAATTGTCATTCAATATTTATATGTTACTACTTAATTGCATTACCACATTACACAGCCAAGTTCTGTAGCACGTTTTGACTATTTTCACCGTCTGACTCCCGGATACCTGTGAGGAGGCCATATGACGCACGGGAATCAACATTAGCACTGACGCACATTGAGTATATATATGATTCTAAGATAGCACAAAGGTTCAAAAGCCAATGTAACTCAGGTTTGCTTACTGATAGCGGCGCAACATTCACAATAAGAAGCAAAAAAGGTGACAGAAACAATTAGCATAAACAGCCCTGTTTCATGACAGCATCATAATTTTCATTCATAATAGTTGCTTTACATTATAGCCCCCTATCTTTTCCAAGAGTCTTCCACTTGTGGAAAAGATAGGCAACAAACGTTTAATGTGCATCTTATCTGAATCTAGGCATCGCGGTGCGTCAGGATCAAGCAATTTGTTTCGTCACATTATTACACCTACGTGTTTGATGTTCTTAATTGCATTTGCAACATAAACTAGCTTTATCAACTTAGAAAAAACTACACCGTGCTTTGTTCATGTCTGAAGTTTTTTTAGTGCTCTATGATTTGCTTAAATGAGCCAGTTCAATTTAATTAATTTAAATATAAAACTTGGGACTTCACGCACAAAAAATTCACAGAGAGCGTGAGAGTGCCTAGGGGCCCGTGATATGCAACGCCGAGAAAAAAATGTCTGCTTGAAAATCGCCCGAACGCGACGCTGCCGATGGTGAAGAGATTTATTTTCAGTGGCTAGCATTGTGCTCAATGAGAAGTGCACTTGAGGACCCACCGCAATAATGCAAGCCGAACTGTCCTGACAATCTGATTTCGTTATTCGTGCTTGACTTTTTTTAAATTTTTTGAGGGGGTTAAACTTTAGACTAAAGAAAGAATATTTGCATATATCAAGCAGATTTACAAATTCCCTCGATTAGGATAGCTGGGCGTCTTTTTTGATTAAGCTTTATGCCAAATCTGTCACAACGTGGAAAGTTGGGCGAGTTGGTTGATGGTCATATTGAATGGGTTAAAACACCCATTCAATATGACACAGGAAATAAAAGGAAATACACAGACACAGCGCTGTGTCTGTGTGTTTCCTCTTACTGGTCCTTCGTCTTTTTTGCGCTGTTTTAACCCATTCAATATGGCCAAATCTGTCATTTCAAATCGTAGTAAAAGGCTTGGAGAGACTATTCAATATTCAATTAGAAAATCTTGAGTCAAAACCACTTTTCCCTTTGAACTTCACCAATGATTTATGTGCCGCTGCTTATAAGTAGGCCTGTGTATAGGAAAGTAAAAAAAAATCTGCTTGGTATGTGCAGCTATTCCTATAACAAACTGCTACTTTGCCGCATCATATTTCGATGAATTTCTGATAACATAGACTTCTGATATTTCAAACAGATCTGTGGCTTCCTGGAGTTTGATGTAATGATAGTTGGTTGCATCAAGCACGTCTGTTCAAACAAGTAAACATTGATCTACACAGGTTCATGAAGTGGCATGTTGCCTTGTGTTCGACATTTGCCAAACTTTTTGATGTCTCCTCTATTGTGCGTTTTAATTTTATTTTACGGAAGCCAGCTATCAGGTATAACTTGACGAGTCTTTCACTTATATCATACCTCGAGTACACCCTAAGCGAATTTGTATTTCCTAAGGCCAATATCCTGATATGCTGTTAATGAGTACTTTAGCAGGGCTGACAATGAAAGAAATGTCCGAAACAGACAGAAACAATATCACTTCCTTCTATAGATTACCTGCGTCACTATACGAGACTTTCCAGTCTGCGAAGTTCACAAACAGTTGATGTCCACGAAAACTAGACAGTGAGCAGTGAACTTGCAAGTGCATCTGTTCTTCACAATTCAGTATATTGTTAAATTGGTTGTGGACCTGCTTCTTCACTATGCAATGATGCATTGTTCTCTTCAGTAGTTCATTTTTCTGCAAACTAGTGTCATTGAATACAACCATAGACTTGAATCCTCACTGTGCATCAGTTCAGTCGTTTCGCCACCGAACCTAGCCAAAATTAATGATGGAGATAATCAGATGTGTCAAAGGTGTTAGTAAAAATGCCTGCAATTGAGGCTAAAAACCACTTAGTGGTTGTCAAAGTGGCTCAGTACCACTGTTTCATTGGTTGTGGGCTGCAAGGGACAGATTTGTATCACAAAATTAAGCGAAAATACCATAAAACAGAAACAAAATCACATGGAAACCGAAATCACACAGCCGCATGCACAGTGAAACCGAAATCAAACTAATTGAAGCAACCTAATTGCAACGAGTGCATCAGCACCTTCTATCTGCCGGTTAGACTATCTGCCGGTCAGACAACTACCGAGATGAAAAGGTCTATTAGACTAACAAACTAATGACGAACAAACGTCCCAGTCTCAAAAAGGAATGTCTAACTGGTGGTAGGCTGCCACAGTTGGTGCTACCTGATGCTTACCTATTAGTCAAAAAACCCTTAGTAAAGCCTGGCACTGTAATTCCAATGCGGACTTTTGGTCAACGGCAGTTTGTGCGAGAGCCTGAATCAACATATGTAAGCTAACCAAAAGGATAGTGCATGCCAGGGTACAGAGACCCCTTGAAAGACAACGGCACTTTCCAATACTAAAGGCAAAAATGCATTCGACTGCCTTTTTGCCTTGTTCACAGCAATAGCGACGACTATTCTTGGGTCTACTTGGCTCTGTTTCTCCAACACGTCCGTGTGTCCGTGTAAACCGTTAGGAAGCTACCCTATGCCCCCAGGTGGGCCCTAAGGCCAGTCCGACTGTAGAGGAAAGTGCAGTCGTCTTCAAGGCGTCTCTACCCTGTCCTGATGTGACCTACGAGTGGGCGAAGTTCAACAGCCGAAAACAAGAGGCACGTGAAACCGTAACAAAGGCATTGCCTTTGTTACGGATCTCTATAAGATGGATGAAACGTGCGAATACGGGGAACTGAAGAAAGAATTGATCAGGGATTGACTCGTCATTGGACTCATCGACGTCCAGCTGAGCGAAATACTTTAGCTGACCTCGGAACTGACATTGGAACCGCCATCTCGACGGGGCATAATTCCAAGGTGGTCAAGCAGCAACAAAAAGAGATACGCAGAAGCGAACAAGCGACCCCGGCGGCCGATGAAGTCAGGAAGAATGGACTTCTTCCAAAACCGACGCGCCCCATCGCGGCGAAATACCACGCAGTGCACTCTGGGAACTAGTTGGCCACTCAGTTTCGATTTCGACTGAGCAGCTTCATCTCATGCTATCACGCCGGGACCAAACGCACTGCTTGCGTTTTCGATTATCTGACTTTTCACGAACGTACAATACACTCATTCTCCAGCGATACAAAACGAAGACCGGGGCACTTTTCTTGGTTCCCGAAACACCAGATATTATGAGTGTGTATGCAAACGTATAGTAAGACGTGGCTTAGTCACCTCACCCCACGAGTGCATCTTTGAGTTCGATTTCAATAATCCCGTCTAGTACCAGTAAACTAGAACTGAAATTTGTTCATCTGGAGCCTTTCACCTATTTTGTTTGCCAAACGTCCGCTTCTTGTTACTTCACTAGGCAAAAAGCAAGCCGCATTCTCACAGGAGTTTCAAAGTTGAGCCCAGCGTTGACGCATGAACTTTTAAGGAAACGCAACAAATTCGACCTCACTACTGTACAAAAGTTACTATGATGTCTTCCCCGTGTCATCATATATCTCCCACTCAAATTTTATGCTGATAAAATATTAAGTTTTCGCAAACGCTGAGATCGGCTAGCTACGACGGAGGCCCCAACAAGCGACCCCTACTCCTCGCTAAGCCTTTTTGGACGAGCTTTTACTGACGCCCAAGATCTGTGCCTGAACGATGTGTCTGAAATAATCTCGACATACTCAGGCAGGAAGAAAGCAAACACATAACAAATATTATGGCCATTAGCAATCGTCAAACGCGCTTTGAATAATTTCGTTCGTTTGGCGCACCGCATAAGGGTTCATGCCCGTCCGGCGCACTCCCGGCGAACGGTGCGACATTCTTCACACAAGTGCTCGACTTTTGCTTTCTAAAAACGGTCTGTATGTGCGAATGTGCCTATATGATTGTCAGAATAACTTTATGCGCATACGCCATGTTGAACATTAGTGGAATGCAAGCGGGTGGGGACCTCACTTCGTGCAATGCTGCGGGTCGGTACAGATAAGAGATAAGTGTGTTAAAATTGAGCTTTTCAATGGTGCCTCCGAGTTTTACCTCGCGTACTCAGACGTATTAAGAAAAACAGTAATTGCAAAAAGGGATATTTCGTCTATGGACGCACGAAACAAACAAACTTCCTGATCAACAACACTAATGTAAAGGCGCGAGCTCGATGTACGCATACTTATTGGTTGCTAGAACTTGTTGATTCGTAAACAAGCAAGATCCCCGAGCTTCGCAGCGTCGAGATTTCCAGCAGTCGCTAACCCACATACCTCGATTGGAACGCTAACAGGAAGGCTCAAATACAAAAATACAACAAGCATAAGTTAAGACAAGCTATACGTCTCGGGCTTGTCTAAAGCTTCGAGGTCTGGCCGTTTAGATTAGTTTAGAGACCACAAATGACGCTCTCGGGACCAGAAAACAGAAGATAAAGGCCGTTAATAGTCAACGCTCTGTGTATAATCTCTTGTCGACGTGTCGATCGAAACCGAAACCATGCCACCCTCCTTCTTGGCTGGCCAACTAGTTCCCAGAGTGCAACGCGCGCCGTGTTGCATGTAGGGCTTTATGGAAGTAGTCTATTGCCACAAGCAAGAAAACCGCCCATGCGAGCATTACACCAGCACAAGAACAAGACCGAACCAGGACACTGCAGGTGGTGCGGCGGCGCACGCGACCACACGATAGCGCATTGCCCGACTTCAGACAAGACATGCAACCACTGCAGGAAAACGGACCACTTCGCATCAGTGTGCCTGTCACAAAAAGGCTGGCATGAAACATCGACACGCTTCTCAGAGCGCAGCAAGGGTATCGAGGAAGTTTACCTCGGTGAGGTCAAAACCCGGTCAACCACGGAACCATAGGGAGTCACTGTCGATGTCAACGGCTCCCCTGCCACAGTCAAGGAAACATCGACACGCTTCTCAGAGCGCAGCAAGGGTGTCGAGGAAGTTTACCTCGGTGAGGTCAAAACCCGGTCAACCACGGAACCATGCGGAGTCACTGTCGATGTCAACGGCTCGCCTGCCACAGTCAAGGTGAACACCAGTGCAGACGTAACTGCCATTGCACTTCACGACTACAACAAGGAGACCATGGGACCCCTAAAGACCTCAACACTGACACTGACTGGCCCAAACGCCAAATGCGACAGTGGGGTACTTCAAAGCCACAATTGACCGGCGTGGTGCAAGCACACAAGACAATGTCATCAAAGACTGGAGAGAGGCATTGCTAAGCCGACCAGCAGTGGAGTCTCTTGGCATTATACACTGCCCACTCGAGCTTGGGGAGACGTGCGTGATCAAGCGATATCTCCGATCTTCTGGATCAGTATGCTAGCTTGACATCCGAACTCGGACTTATGAAGACTGAATACCGCACCAAAGTGAAGAACGATGCCAAGCCTTACGCCGTCGCATATCCAAGGCAAGTTCCTCTTCCACTGCTCCCACATGTAGAGAAGGAATTGGAAAGGATGCAAGACATAGGGGTCATTCAGAAGGTGGAAAAACCAACAGGGTGGTGCTTTTCTATAGACCCCCTCCCCTCCCCAAGAAAAAGAGCAGTGAGCTGAGAGTTTGTGTCAACTACGGTCAACTGAACCAACAGGCGGTTCGTGAAGGAATGCTGATGCCAACAGTCGACAAGTGCCTCGCCAAACTAGCCGGTGCAAGTGTTCAGCTGCCTAGATGCTCGAGCCGGGTACTGGCAGGTTACCCTCGCTGAACAATCTCGCAAGTACACAACCTTTATCCAGAGACTGCCTTTCGGAATATCGACAGCACCAGAGCTGTACCAATAAGAGACGCTTCGAGTGCTCGAAGGAGAAGACGGTCTGGCATGTTTACAAGCTGACGTCATCGTTTCCTGCGAACGATGGAGGAACACAAGAATCTATATAAGGTGTTGAGCCAGCTGGAAGCAGCAGGAGTGACCCTCAACATCAACAAATGCACCTTTCGTCAAAGCAGGGTCAAGTTCCTAGGACATGTGGTATCTGCAGAAGGTTTCGATGCTGATCCTAGCAAGGTGGAAGCCATCACTCAACTCGACCCACCATCAGACTTGTCCGAAGTGAGGTCCTCACTGGGCTCGACAAATCACCTAGCAAAGTTCCTTCCAGGTTTGGCGGACATGACAAAACGGCTGATGGACCTGATGCACCAAGATGCAGAGTGGCTTTGGGATCCAGCTCAGCAACAAAGCTTCAACTGGATCAAGCAGGCACTGAACGCAAGACCAGTTCTCGTCCAGTACGACTCCCAGCAGCCGCATACTGTCTCAGTCGATGCTTCATCTTACGTGCTAGGAGCTGTTCTGCTGCAGCAGGCAGGGACAGGCTGTCACCAGTGGCATATGCATCACGTTCACTCTCCAAAACAGAACGATATGCCCAAATCGAAAAGGAGGTGTTAGCCATCACATGGGCATGTGAACACCTCCGCAAGTTCCTCCTTGGATTCCATGTAGAAACGGATCGCAAGCCCCGCGTGCACGCTGCCCACGATCAAGCGGCTAGATGAGCCGAGTACCCGGCTTCAACGCTTTCGGATGCGCATACGACTACCCTATGTCACACACTCCAGGAAACGAGTTGTACACTGCTGATTTGCTGTCCCGAAAGCCACAAAAAATCCAGTCAAGGATGACGAAAGAGACCTTGAGTGCGCAGTATAAGACTACAAGGAGTTGACACTTCAACAGCTGCCGGCGTAAAACCAAATGCTGGACAGAATCAGGGCAGGCATCCAAGCAGACCTAACACTTGCCAGAGTGGCTACCTTGTGCACCTCGTCATGGCCGACCTGAACTAAGGTGCTTCGCAGAGATTGTGAGTGAACTTTCCATGGTCGACGGTCTTCTCTTCAAGGGCGACAGACTTGTCATCTCACCAAACCTGAGGCTTGGGGTGTTAGAAAGACTACATGCTGGCCACACCTTCATGGGCACAAGCCGATGTCTCGCAAGAGCAAGACCATTGGTGTGGTAGCCCAGCATTGGAACACTGGTACAAGACTTCGTTGAAAGATGCTGTGTCTGCCAATAACATCGAAAGCCACCAATTGAGCCCCTGCTGTTGATGCCTTTGCCTGAAAACCCATGGGACACTATTGGCATCAACCCCTTCAAACTGGAAGGGAGAGACTACACAGTAGTTGTGGACTACTACTCCAGGTTCTTGAGGTGGAGCAACTAAAGGCCACTACAACAAAAGACATCGCTCAGGTCTTCGAACCAATCTTTGCACGGTTCGGAGTGCCAAGAACTGTACGCATGGACAACGGTCCTCAGTTTGCCTCGGCCAAATTCAAGCATCTAGTGGAATGTTTGGAAGCAAACCACATAACCTCAAGTCCGTACTACGCTGAGAGCAATGTCATGACACAGCATGCAGTCCAGACAGCGAAACGACTCCTGAAAAACTTGAGGGACATAAATCTGGCTCTCCTATCACACAGAGCCACACCGAGAGTCAAGGGCTTTTCATCCACGGCTACGACACCAACCACCTAGGAATTGAACCTCGAATAGTGGTTCTCTGCCAGTGCTCGTTTGTCCGCACGCTCATAGGCACTGGAGAGAAAGGGAGGAGCGTCCCGGCAGTAGTGAGCTGCAGCGGCCTTGTACGAGGG
This sequence comes from Ixodes scapularis, assembly GCF_016920785.2. Classification (NCBI taxonomy): domain Eukaryota; kingdom Metazoa; phylum Arthropoda; class Arachnida; order Ixodida; family Ixodidae; genus Ixodes; species Ixodes scapularis. The sequence continues at coordinate 69,106,956 of NW_024609880.1, read as the reverse complement.
CATGACGGTGGAGATGTCAAGCACAGAATCCGTCAGCTCCCCCACATATTCTGCAATGAGATACCCAAAGATGTAAGATTTCGCACTAGTAATAAACAAATACATTGATCAGCAAAAACATTTTGACCACCCTTACACTGTGTGACTGAGTGTGCCTTGCTGAAGTGGCATCCGCATTATCTACCACCTGCTGACGCAGATGGTAGTTAATGGGTGCAGAGAGATATAGAGGGATAATTTTGTTGACAATGCGTGTATGTATAACGAAATGCTGCTGATGTAGCTTACTTCGACAAAGGGCAGATCGTGATGGTCTGGAAGCTTGGAACAAGTATCTCGGGAACTGCAAAAATCACCGCGTGTTCGCAGGCTGCTGCGGTTACTAGAGATCAAGAGTGGAAGGTAAAACTGTTAGTAGATGCCAAGGCATTGCCTGTCCATGCATCACAAAATGTGGACGGTGAATACTTTTTCCGCTTGTTGAACCAAAATGGGCCGTTACCTGTGGGTCTGCTGAGAGCTAGATATGATGCAGGTCACAATGCAAGTGTTTCTGAGCCCAGTTTATCAGAATGTTCGATATGGGTCTCCGCCGCAGACGATCCTTGCAACTATTTTGCATCCAAATGTGAATCAACACAGTTTTTGGTAGGTGGTCACAACGTTTTGGCTGATCAGTGTATGAGCACTGCTATATACCATAGGTGCAGGGTCCCTTGAGCTTAGCAGCAACGGCCTCCTTCCTTGCTTTCGGATACTTCACCGCCCATCTTTTTTCGCCTTCTTTCGTTGTCGCCTGAGGCCTCGCTGCATTTTCATTGTAGTGCAAGGCTGCCAGGTAGGTCCTGGCAAGTAGATGCATTTAAGAAATCAAGAGAAAATGACTGACCTCCCTGCAGACCTTGCCGTCATGCTCCGGAACCCAAAGTGCGCCAGCTTTGGTGCAAAGTTCAACAAAGTGCTATGAAAGCACTCCGTGGCAAAAGTTTGTGCTGATGGTGAGAGGCTGGGAATGTCCCGCAGAAGGTGCTTTGGCAACACAATCCCCTTAAGTGTCTGGTGTGCGGGAAAACCTACAACAAAAATATGAGGCATGGTAATATGCGGCCACTGTATTATGAAGACTCACAAATATGTCCTTACCTTCCAGTAGCCACTTCTTGTTGAGCTCTTTGTGCTGGCATTCCGGAAAGAGAGGGTCCAGGTGTGTGTGGACATTTGCCACATGAGCCACCAGGGAGCACCACTTGGGCAGGATCAGGTCTTGGTCCTCAGCACTTGAGCCTGCAGACCAGTACAGGTGGTTCACCACCGACTTGGTCCAGCTGCTGAGGTCCTCGGAATGCCGCGACTTCCCAGCTGCAACCAACTTCTTCTTGATGGCTGAAATTGGTCATTGTACACACAATAAAAATAAGTGTTCAGACTGACTATGGAAGAGCTGGTATGCTCTTTTCAAAAGCCAGTACCAGATGGCACCTGTCACACATATTTTAAGGTATTCTGTAATACAGTCGCTGATCAATTTTTCAGACGCCGATAATTCGGACCTAAAAGAGGAACCATGACCTACCCGATAGAAATAGAGCATGCTCATGATCAGTGTTTCGGACAGCTTGAAGTCCAAAAGTTATCATTGTGAGCGATCAGCGGGAAACACCACCTAGCAAATTTTAGATTCTATGTTGGCTGTACATGGATTGGCTTTGGTTTGGCAGCACTACTTGAGTACTGCTAAGTCCAACCGCTAGGTGATGCTATACGGCTTTTTTTTTCTCTAGCTGTGCTTCATTGTCATCATCATGGTTACCATTTCGCTTTGTTCGTTCGCCATTGCAGTCGTGGATTTACGCCTCTCATCTCGTCTCGGTGGATCATGCTTTTGGACTACGCTGGCTTGGACATCGTGGCCCCATCTGTTCTTTCGCCTCCGCAAAATGTCGTTAAGAAGCGCGGAAAGTACTCGACCATAACGCTAAAAAAGAAGGCAGCAATTCTCAAGCTAAAAGAAAGTGGCCGAAAGCAAACGCATAAACTGAAACAAGGCATGCTGGCGTAACCTGAAGCAAAGCATTCTTTATGGCTTTTTTTAACCTGCATAGACGTAACAAAGGCACGATTTTTCATCTGCTGATTATTCGAACTGCTCTATTATTGGAACACTTTTTCGGTCCCTGAAAAGTCCGAAAAATCGGTCAGTGACTGTAATGACAGAAATATTCCATGAATGTCTGAAGGGTTGCATTGAAAATAGGGTCAGTCGTTTGGAGTGAGTCATAAAACCAAGCACGAGACCCGGCGAACTTGTTGACAACCAATTCATCAAATAGGCCAATTCGTAATAGGGTAATTCTTCGAATGGGTGGAATGACCGCCCGAAGTAAAAGTTTGTAGTTTCTATCTTTTTACCTCCATTCTTAGCTTACAATACTGCAAAAAAGTCACAAGAAGGCAAAGACAGGACAGTACCTTGAGACAAGTTAAGAAATGTTCATTTTGGGGTCATATTTTGGTTACTTTTCTTTAATATTTTTGTAATGAACCGACGCAGACTGACTGTCGCTGTGCGAACAGGTGAGCCGGGCAGGTTAACACCTGCCCCAGTGAGGCACGCGCGACGTGGTGATCGTCCCCCGCTGCACCATGAAAGCGGTAAGTTATCTTAAACGGGAAAGAGCACACTAATAGTCAAATTACCGTGCGGAGATGTTACGGACTGCTATAGGGCAGGATTCGTTTTCAAATTTCAAGACATAATTTATATATTTTGCCTTTGAAACATTGCAAACCGGTTGGTCTCTTCAACGAGTTGCCCTATGACGAATTGGCCTCTTTGACGAATGGGCCGCCGACGAGTTGGCCTAGACCAACAAGCACTTCTGGCCATTACGACAACCGGAGCTTTTCAACACATATGCTTTCTCCAAACCAATTGGGCATTTGATTTCTTTTCTTCTCTACAGAGCTTTTGAACTGCTTCACATTCTAAACATCCTCAGCTGCCCCACCCCACTCTTCCCCCTAAAGACTATCTGTTGCATTCCCTGGAGTTTGAGAACTGCTGCGCAACCTTGTTTCATGGGATTCATAACAGGAGCCAGCTCCTTTGCAAAATACCTAACCATTCAAAGAAGCAGGTTAGTAACGGGTTTAACCAAGAGATCTAAGAAGCAGAAACTAACATCTATACTCTGTTTCATACTTAGCGTGCAACGCTGTTAAAGCTACTGGCGCGAGCGCGTGGCTTCATCTATGGTTTTGTTTGTGCGAGATCGCGTGCAAATGATTAACGATATCAAGCCCCACGCTCGCGCCAGTAGCTTTGAAAGCGTTGCACGCTAAGTATGAAACAGACTATAGTGTTGATGGACATACTCATTCGCAGTGCAGGTATTCTAGTTTGCAATCCAAAGAATCAGGAAGGCTTATTAGACTTGGTTGGCTCAAGGTAGCAATAGTGGAACTTTTAGGAGCTGGTATAACTATCATAAATCTACCTTTTGCAACGTGCCAGCAGTCAAAGAGGTGGCAGATGTCCGGGTGCTCCCGCTCCAACCAAGCACTCAGCTGGGGGTGCCTGTCTGTCACAAGCACTGCCACTACAAGAGAGTGGGCCTCGAAAATGTCTAGAGACCTTCTAAGGCCCTCCAACTCCATGTGGTAGCTGCCACCCGTTTCATTGCTCTGAAACGAAACGGGGAGAACATTATAATGTACAAATGAAGTAAACATGAGACTCATGTTAGTATAAAAAGTTAACTTTTGGGCTAGCTGGATAAACATCATGAGAACAATTAGAAAAAGGACAAGACAAAAATATGAACAGGGCGAAAGCTTGTACTGTTTTTATCTTCGTCTTGTCCTTAGTGCAATATTTTTTTATGAAGTTGATATATTGAAATTATTTGTGCATCCCTCTAGAAGCAGGGATGGGCACGACACCTTTCTTCATTATGCAGCAAAAATATGCTTCAGGAACGGCAATATGATCTCGCACAGAGGCGTTCAGGATGCAGTAGTCTGAATGCATGCTGAGGCACTTCACGCAGCATTTTACCCCCTTTGACTGGCAGTAAGCTGTGCCAGCTCATATTGCCGCCAAAAGTGCACACTGGAGCTTGAATTTGTTGGTGCGACGATTACGACAAAATATGCAAATAAATCTCACACTGCATGTTAATTGAGCAGCCCTGCATTACTTTATTAAGCGGCAAACACTACAGTGTGTGATTCAGGCACTCAGGACTTCAGCACAAACCTGGACGGTTTCAACATCGAGAACCTTGTTGTCCTCGACGTCAAGCATGGTGTATGTACCATACTTGGCGGAGTGGCCAGGCGAGTCCGCTCTCCCAACCCCAGCGATGACCAGCTGCCTTCCTGCTGTGGCCGAGACCAGCTCCAGCTGGTGCTTGTTCCACACCTGGTTATATAAAATGAAGGATTCCTACATCATTTCTACATTTAAACTGGGTTTGCAACAAAGGCATGAAGACATAAACCAATGTCTTTTTTTGTCCCATTTGTTGGCACGACCGCAATTTTGAATTATGGCCAAGTTATTTTCGTTGCTATACCCAAGGAAACACAGATGAACAGTACAAATGCCATTTCTGTTAATACTTGCTCTACAATAGGGGTCAAATGAAATGAAATAGACATTTGATTAATCACTCAGCTCTTCACATTTTGAGCATGCCATTAAAATACCCCAAAGAAGAAAATAGGGCCACCCTACCGACTGCCCTCGTGATTGAAAAGGATCAGCATATAAAGGCAGCCTAGTTTGGAAATGACACTGTCCACAGCTGTTTGAGCGAAGGTATTGACTCTTTTTTTCTGATATAAATAAATTCTCAGTTCTAAAGTACATACTGCCATCATAATATCTTGTGTTGTGTTTTAGCTTTATAGCTCTGCATGGCCTGAATACTTTTTCTTCAATATACCTTCTCGATTGCCGGGAGCAGAAAGGCCTTCTGAATAATAAAGAAGGTCTTGTAGCAGAAAGAGGCGATGCCCATGCTACTGAGCATCCGCAGGGCCTTCTTGATGCTGCAGCCCGTGAAGAGGATTGCAGCAGCCACCAGGATGTTGCCAACTGGCTTCTGCCTGATGACAGGTTGGCTGCACCACGTCTCTGTATGGCCGCTACGACAGAGCGTAGACACCTGAAGGCTTGAGCCCTGGACGGTCTTGTCGATGTGAGTGTTGGGGGAGCACAGGAGCGACACGTCTCCAGTAGCTGGTCCAGGCATGACTCGAAGACGATGAACTTCCGCTCATGCACCAAAGACGGAGCTTCCTTCTCGGTGCTATGTTGCAAAAACAAACATCATCTCAACAAGTGGCTCAGTCAAAAATGAAGATGCGGTCAGTTATTGCTCAAGAGCATACAAACCTAGCAAAGCTGTCCTCTGACAGACAGTAGCTGGAATCCGCTTCTGCTCTTGGTGGACACAGATCTGAGAGATCCAGATCAGTGTCGAGCGCATCGTCTCCGTGAGACGGTGAAGAACACCAGACCATCGTCCCCGAAACATCCGTCTGCACGAACCGGGTCCTTGACGGCGGTTTGATGCATGCCTCGGTAACTGGTGAACAGTGTGGAGCTCTAGAAACATGCCTTTACACAATAAAATGCACATATTTGAATTTAATATTGGATTAGCGGCTACTTGGAACACTTCAGAAATTGTGCCAAAGCTTCTAATAAAGAAACTCTCATGACATCCCATGAATTCTAGAAGTACATCTCTAGAATTGCTCAAGTAATATCTTCATGTATAAGTCAACAGGTATCTTGGCTTCCGCCAATCTATATAACTTTCATGGTAAATATTTTTATATGCATTTAAAAATCATCTGGCTTAGACATTCCACCAAAACCAGTAAGGGTGTGACAACACTTGATGAAGTGTTTAACAAACAGCACTTTCTATCTGAAGTTTGTGAAAAAAATAAACGCGGTAAATTGTGACCGTCGCACTGAGGCGTCACATGACACCATGTTGTCATATGACAATGATCTCACGTGGCATTCTGACATCATGCAATGCCATAAACACAAACATAAGGTTCCCATATAAAGTAATCTCCTTGAAGGCATTCTCATACCAACCAAAACAAGTTCCAGCATATGACCCCACCTTTATTTTTGTAGATGCCCGTCGTCTGTGTCAGTTCACACCGTGTTTTGCAACACGCTGCTGCTGATGCCAAAGACGGCCTTGTGCTAGTTGCCGCACTGGAGTTCCCTAAAAAGAAAAGAAAGAAGGAACTATAAAATCACCTGGGAACCGTTGATACCATCAAAGCATTGTATGGGTGTTCACGGTGGCATCAAGGCACGCAATTTGGGCACATGTTCAAACAGTTGTTCTAGGACAGATATTGCAATATGGCAGAGGTTTAGTTAGTGGCCCATACATACCGGAGGGCGTACGGGGGCTGTCGGTCAGGGCCGTAGCGTTCAGGGACCCCACGGCAGCAAGCTGTCCTCTGGCCGAGGCAGCTGAAGGAAGGTGAGAGAACGGAGAAGAATGCTATTGCTGAAGAAACTATGAAGATTAAAAAAAAAACACCAATGGTCCATGCACACCTAGCACGCAGTTCATGATCCCATTAGATTCAATTTCCCTCACTCATTATATGGCACTCGATTGGTGGCCCATACATACCAGAGGGCGTGCGAGGGCTGTCGGTCAGGGCCGTAGCGGTTGGGGACGCTGCGGCAGCCAGCTGTCCTCTGGCCAAGGCAGCTGAAGGAAGGTGAGAGAACGGAGAAGAACGCTATTGCTGAAGAAACTATGAAGATTAAAAAAAACACCAATGATCCATGCACACCTAACACGCAGTTCATGATCCCATTAGATTCAATTTCCCTCACTTATTATACGGCACTCGATTTGTGGCCCATACATACCGGAGGGCGTGCGAGGGCTGTCGGTCAGGGCCGTAGCGGCTGGGTACCCCGCGGCAGCCAGCTGTCCTCTGGCCGAGGCAGTTGAAGGAAGGTGAGAGAACGGAGAAGTACGCTATTGCTGAAGAAACTATGAAGATTAAAAAAAACACCAATCGTCCATGCACACCTAGCACGCAGTTCATGATCCCATTAGATTCAATTTCCCTCACTCATTATATAGCACTCGATTTGTGGCCCATACATACCGGAGGGCGTGCGAGAGCTGTCGGTCAGGGCCGTAGCGGCTGGGGACCCCGCGGCAGCCAGCTGTCCTCTGGCCGAGGCAGCTGAAGGAAGGTGAGAGAACGGAGAAGAACGCTATTGCTAAAGAAACTATGAAGATTAAAAAAAAAACACCAATGGTCCATGTACACCTAGCACGCAGTTCATGATCCCATTAGATTCAATTTTCCTCACTCATTATACGGCACTCGATTTGTGGCCCATACATACCGGAGGGCGTGCGAGGGCTGTCGGTCAGGGGCGTAGCGGTTGGGGACGCTGCGGCAGCCAGCTGTCCTCTGGCCGAGGCAGCTGAAGGAAGGTGAGAGAACGGAGAAGAACGCTATTGCTAAAGAAACTATGAAGATTAAAAAAAAACACCAATGGTCCATGTACACCTAGCACGCAGTTCATGATCCCATTAGATTCAATTTCCCTCACTCATTATATAGCACTCGATTTGTGGCCCATACATGCCGGAGGGCGTGCGCGGGCTGTCGGTCAGGGCCGTAGCGGCTGGGGACCCCGCGGCAGCCAGCTGTCCTCTGGCCGAGGCAGCTGAAGGAAGGTGAGAGAACGGAGAAGAACGCTATTACTGAAGAAACTATGAAGATTAAAAAAAAACACCAATGGTCCATGCACACCTAGCACGCAGTTCATGATCCCATTAGATTCAATTTCCCTCACTCATTATATGGCAATCGATTTGTGGCCCATACATGCCGGAGGGCGTGCGAGGGCTGTCGGTCAGGGCCGTAGCGGCTGGGGACGCTGCGGCAGCCAGCTGTCCACCAGCTGCAGCATCCAGGGTAACTGCAATGGTTAGGGAGAGAGCAGAGAGCAAAAGTACTCAGGAAATGTGCTTAGACTTTTGTTCCAAATATTGTGTGCTAACAATACTGGTGTGCAGGCACGTAGTCAGGATTTTGATTCAGGGGAGGAGGGGCGATGACAAAATGCTCTAGGGGGGGGGGGGGGGGGGGCACAGCAAAATGGTAGATTTCGGGGGGGAGGGGGGGGGGGGGGAAGAGGCCGGGCCCCATGCCCTCCCGCCTTGATATGTGCCTGTTGGTGTGGCATGAACAGGTGTTTATCGAAAGACAAGAAATTTCTGCGAATTCCTACCTGATTTAGCAGATGACTGCTCCACCACTTCGAACTCAGTATTTCCCTAAGTATCATCCTCCTCTTCCAGGCTGCGAGCGGCATCGCACGGAGGCGTCTGGTGCAAATAATAGTATATCAAATGACGACTCGTTACTTCATTTCACATTAGCAAAACTACAAGCAATGTTTAGTCGCACGCGAATAAATCATGCGTAAAATTAATTAATACCCCCAACACTCCTGAATAAAACGACGATTCGCAAACACGGGGATGTTTTATCAATAGAATTCTCACTTACCACTTTGCATCGCTTCTCGATGTGTTCGGCGAGGTCTTCCGGTTTGCGCTTTTTCGAAAACACACTCGGAAGAGCTCCTGGATTCAACCGATTGTGTTTGGTCGGCAAATGCACACTCTTCAGTGCACTGGGGCTCCTGATGTAGTCCTCATCCCGAAAATGCTCGCTGCATAGACGATCACTTTTCGAGGGAACCCACGTTGGAAAGGACGGGCGAGCGACACGACTCCACAGGTAACAGAGCTTCTCGTCCTTCGGAAACGTGTGTGCCTACGTCTCACAACGAACAACACTGTTCCCACAACCCTCTGCCGCACAATATTTTGGCATCCCGTCGTAAAGTCGCCGAAAAATCTCGTAGAAAAATGATGCGTGTTAAACTTCACGACAAAGACACGCGCACCAAACCTGAGAACAACCGAAGCACGCGTTTGCACGTCGCGCGAGAACTGAAACCAAGGTGGCTCACTTCGTTTTGGCTCTTTCCACCAAATCGCCTCGGTATTGCGTTCAGGCCTAGGCAATCTATACCAGTGAGCGGAAATACCGCTGTGGCGCTGCTTTCAGAGGCATGTTGTCGTCACGACATTCCATTGAAGCTTCATAACCAACTACCAGGTGGTTTTTGATTATCGTTTAATTCACTTTAAAATATGTTTTCCTGCGTTTTCTAGCGCAATATTTATGTTTCTGGGGTTGTGCTGCTATTTGCGTCGTGTTGAAACAAAGAAATGAGCTCCAGAATTTGGTTTCCGTACCCCTTTAAGTCAGTAAAATAGATACTGTGTGTGATTGTTAGTGCCAAGTCGAGATCGGCGCTTTTTGATGTTTTGCTCAGAGTAGTACCCATTTTTATCGGTTAGCCTATTGGTACGCCAACTAAAATTATTTTATACGGACACCTGCCCTCTGCTGGTACACTCTACCCTCGTGCTCAGTGAGTGCATTAACTGGAGTTGTATCCCCAGTCGACACTTGTTGAGCATGAGCGTACAAAAGTGTTTCCATTGCAGTTGTAGTTTATTTTATAGTCTTTACAGTTGAATGTGAATATTCGTCAGAAATCTCTCAGGTTGGGGCGAAAGAGGGTTAAACGAACACGTTTAATCATCTGCCTTAATCAGTTACCCGTCATTTCAAGGCCCGCATGTCCTTGTCCTCGGGTGTGACTACGGCTGTGGCATTAAAGCAGCAGTTTTTTTATATAAGTGCAAGTACAAAGTGTAAAAATAAAATAATCTATCTGTTGATAACGAAAAAAATATAGTAGCTATTATAATGGATCTCTGCCAAGTACTTGAGTGTGATTTGTATTTATTTTCAGCTACTTGGGTGCCTCGAAATCTGGTGATCCTAATGGCCACAAGCTCGGACTCAATCTTCTTCTCTGGTCTGGCCAAGACCATGGGGTAGGTAATCCCAGCAACAAGAGCATCGCCGTATGTCCCTGCCTATGACTTTTGATTAGCGTTACGACAGGGGAGTCCTCTTGCTACCAGGTGTTAGGTATACCACTCGAAATAAGCATTCTTCTTACCTAATTCCCTAAGTGAAACAGCAAAAGCACTACTGAGCATAAAATGCGAAAGAGATTTATTCAAATCTTGGATTGGATGGAGTTCCATCTGAATAAAAGGAGTCTGCAGACATAATTAACATGTGAACTTAAAGCCCGTGGATGTAGGTTTGACGGAGTCACAGAAAAAACTTCCCGCAGATGGCTTCGCTCGTGCTATACACAAACAAATTTTTAAATAATCATAGTGTTACGTTTGTGTCAACAATCTTACGCAACTATCGCGCCTAGCAGTCGGGAGCTGCGCAATATATAAAAAAGGAACTTGCACCTTGTCAGCTCTGCAAAGATTCACACAGTGAGCAGAGCGTAACACGTTCAACATAAAAAAAAATTCAATGCAGGTTTAGTTTTAAGGTTTACATACCTGTAACTGCACTTCATAATGAAGTGAAAACTGCTTCACTGCTGCCACCGACAGGCTTTCTATTAGTGTTAAAAATCTTATGATGTTTAAAACAGCTCTCACCAAGTATTGTCTTGAAACAGTAGGTTCCTCAAAATTATTACGTGTATGTTTGAAGACAGTCATGGTGAGACAAATCTTTAATGGCAATTGTTTCACTTATTGAGGCTTGCTTGAGCCTGTAATCATTGTATTTATTTATTTATAATCAAGGTCCGAAGACATTACTGAGAGGAGCGGGAAATACAAAGAAATAACAACGGGCAAAATAAGCACAATCATATATAAAAAAAAAAGATAAAGCATCTTTAAAAATGTATAAATCATCAATGGTGGCAATGTCATGAGGAAGGTGGTTCCATTCTACAGAAGTGCACGGGATGAATGAATAAAAAAATGCATTAGTGTTGCATGGAGAGACGCCCACTTTGTTCTGATGATCTAAACGACGGGAAATATAATATGGAGGGGTTAGTAGATTGTGACGCATGGCCGAATTATGATAAATTTTGTGAAAAAGGGACAGACGAGAATATTGTCTACGTAAAGCAAGAGTGGGTAATGATAACGATAGTTTCATGGAGGCTACCCTAGAAGTACGGTGGTAGTTGGAAACTATAAAACATGCCGATTTGTTTTGGACGGCCTCCAATGATTGAACAAGGTATTTCATGCCGGGGTCCCAAACGGAGGTTGCGTATTCAAGCTTCGATCTAACAAGTGATTTATAAAGAAGTTTGAGAGATGACGGCACAGAACTAAAATTCCTTCCTAAAAAGCCTAGCATCCGGTTAACATTGTTAATAACATGTTCAATATGAATATTCCATGAAAGATCAGATGTTTTGTGGATGCCAAGGTATTGATAATAGTGCACGGGCTCCAGTGGAGCGCTATTAACGTAGTAAGTAGGACAAACGGCATTACGACTGAACACACGCATTGACTTGCACTTTGTGATGTTTAGTTTCATTAGCCATGTGCAGCACCAGTTAGATATTGAAATTAGATCTGACTGCAATAAGGTTGTGTCACTGTCGGTGGAAAGTTCCCGGTAAATAACGCAATCAGCAAATAAACACACAGAGGATGAAATGATGGCTGGCAGATCGTTGATGGAAATAAGAAAGAATAATGGTCCTAAAACCGAACCTTGCGGAACACCAGAGTTATCAGGTGTTTAAATGGAAATTAGAGCCATTAACAGTTACGAATTGTGTGCGATGAGACAGAAAATATTGAATCCACTGAAGAACGTTTGAGTCAATATTAAGTTTACTCAGCTTAAAAAGCAATATTTGGTCACTGACCTTATCGAAAGCTTTTGAGAAATCGAGGAATACGCAGTCCGCCTGGGACTTGCGGTCAAGAATGGAATGCAGATTATGTGTGAAAGATAGAAGTTGCGTTTCACAGGAAAATGTTTTGCGAAAGCCATGTTGGCACAGACTGAAAAATTCATTAGAGTCAAGAAAGTTAGCAAGGTAGGAGTAGATGACGTGTTCGAAAATTTTACAAGGAACGCTTCTTAAAGGTACTGGACGAAAGTTGTTGGCTGAATGCTTACTCCCGCCCTTGTGTAGAGGAACTACCCTCCCCGTTTTCCAATCATCTGGCAGACATGATTCCTCTAAGGATTGCTGAAAAATTTTAGCCAAAAAATACTCCTTAGTGCTCTTTAAAAATTTAGAATTAATTTCATGAACACCAGTGGATGAGAACAGTTTAAGGGAATCAATTAGTTTAATTATACCTGCACAATCAATTGATATTGGAAACATTGGGAAAAAGTTCGGTGATTGAAATTCCGGGTTGGGACAGTCTCCAACGGCGGAAAAAGCCCATGAAAATGTGTCCTTCAGCAAATTCGCACAATCATCTCTTGGCACCAACTTTCCATCCCAATCCGTTAGCGATACAAAATAACCTTCCTTTTAATTTGCGACATTCCAAAACTGTTTAGGATTGTTCATTAACATTGACGGTAACGTTGTAGCGAAAAAGGTAAACTTTGCATCTCTAACAGCATTGTTATAACTTTGTTCGGCTAGTTTATAGGATGTCCAACGACTTTCGCTTGTTGAGCCTTTTGCCGCACGGAAAAAACGCTTCTTTTTTTATTTTCAAGTCTATTTAGAGTAACGTCATACCATGGTGACTGTACGACATATTTATGACATGACATGGAATGTACAGACGTGTAAGTCTGTGTACGATTTCTTTAAATAAATTTCAGTTGTGTTGGGCCGTGCGCTGGTCGAAAGTCAGCAAAAAGGAATCCATAAATACAAAAAGTTCTTCGTTAATTGCTGCGAAATTGGCCTTACTATATTCCCTTATTAGCTTTGCGTTTTTAACAGGTTTGATACTTTGAACTTTGAAATAAAAGTGCAATACTGAATGGTCACTAAGCCCGGACAAATAAGAAATCGGTGAGACAAGGTAGCGACAAGTTGTAAAGACTAAGTCCAGTATACTTGAACTGCTCGCAGTAACTCTAGTAGGCTGGTTAACTATTTGACGAAGGTTGAAGTCTGAACACATATTTACAAACTCGCTGCACTGAGATGAAGATAGGCTTGCACTGAGATGAGGATAGGCTGCACTGAGATGAGGATAGGTCGTAAATTAAATTTTTATGCTATACAATGGGCACAATCATGCGTAATGACTTGCTCTATACCTAAAGGAACTTTATACGTTTACTACGGCAAGATGGTTTCGCAAAACCAAGTATTTATTTTATTTAACTCCCGCACTAACCTTAGCTCTCGCAAACATTTCATATTCTTTGTGATCGTGAGATAAGACTCTGGAAATAGGTTTTCAAGAATAACGCTAAATGTTTTCAGTTGATCAACTTTTCGTAAAGCATTCGAGAGAGCCAAACCCTATAATGTATGGAGGGAAGTCACCGAATGACACGGCTGACAGTCTGTTTAAATCTATATGAAACAGTAGGCGCTGTAAGAGTAGTAATTACATGCCACTTGCTTATGTAATGCTCATTGTCCCGGATCAAACTGCTTTTTCCGTCTACACATTTTCGGTAGACTCATTCACCGAACTCCTTCTCGAGACTGCAGCGCTTGGTTCTCCGAAGTAATTTGGATGAACTTAGATACGACAGGTTTCTTAGAGTGTGCCTCAAACACATATTCTTCATATTCAATGCGCTAACTGTATTAATGACGATATCCATAACTGTAACCACATTCCACCAAAAATTTTAATTTTTATTTTGACATTTGAGTTTTCGACGTACTTTTCTACATATCTTAGCTCGTTGAGCCGTACTCAAGCCCATACGTCTTGTCTTCCACTATTATATCCGTATATAATAGTGTTGATGCCGAGTGAGAGTTGAAGGTACCAAATCTGTCATGCGACTTCAGTAAGAACCAATAAAAAGCTCTGGAAAGGAAATTTTGTTAAAGAGGGTTGTATGGGCATCAGAGGAGCACATGCCATGCTAACAAATTGCAAACTCTTGTTAGGTATGCAAGGATGACAGTGCTGTGTCATTTCTGATGTATCACAATAATCTCAGTGGCATAAAGTGTTCCTAAATTGATGTTTAAACTGTCAAATTCAAAGCCTAGAAGCTTTATACAAAACCGTTCCTTACTCCTTACTGCAAATGTACTTAGAGATCTGAGCCACCGATTCATGCATGACATTTTATCAATTAAAAAATTAATTAACAAATTGCATTTAATTATCCGACTAATCGTTACCCCATACTTCGTCCCCCTGGCCGTTTAACTCACCTGCAGAAGCCGCATAAGTGTATATTTCCCATCCTTTTTTTAACAAAGATGTAAACTTTAAAAAAATCATCCGGCATACCAGTGAAAAGGTGACACCATCATGATGGAACCACACACTAAACACCTAGACGCCCTTGAGGCTGTAAATGGCTTGTCCTATAACTAACGCCCTTGTTGGTATAGTGAAACGCCCTAAGAAAGGGCATTATTCCTAACGCCCCTAAAGGGCGGCGTTATTCCGAACACCCTTAAATTAGGGTTTGATTCCACTGTAAACCTTTTTATTAGGGGTTATGAGTGCGCAGTACGCCCTGCAAATTGGGTGTACCCCCGCCAGAAAGGGAAGCAGAAGTGTGCATAAAGAAATGACTGCAAATGAGTCGAAACATGCGTAGTCCATTTTTCTTTCGATCAAGGTTTTATTAGGTTCTACTAAATTCTGTATAGACGACTGCAAGCTGGTCATCTGGCCGCAGCCATGTATCTGCTTATGCGGGCAAGTGCGTGCTATTACAAGCTTGCCAAAGGGCAAAGCTAGATTCACGCGCACGTCATCAAACTTGCGAAGGCAAGATTGAAAGAAATAGTTCCTTTTTATCCTCGGAATTTCAAGACGACCAAGACGCTTCTGAACCAGTGGCGGTCCGTGTGTGCAGGGTCCTAAACATTCCAACCGGATATTGTTGCATAACCTCTTTAAATTGTACAACCAAAGGCCGTAGTTAAATCACCAACTTTACTTTTCTTGCGGCATTTATGCTTTCTAGCACTGGTGACTTTCAAAAAATTTACAGGCTTGCAAAAACAGAACGACCGGGAGTTGCTTGGGACGTAAGCGGCAGTTCATGCTTATAAACAGTAAAATGGTCTATTGAGACGGAAGCAGAACTATCAGAAGCATGTTTGCAGAGTACTTACAAATAAAACAGCGATCTCATGTAATCCGTGATAGATGCACAATCCGATTCGGGCAACACAGAACAAACAATCCACAAACACAATGTTGAGGATGAAAGCGGTCGATCACATTCAACGGAAGTCTTGCGGCCGCCGATGAGCAGCTCTTTGTCGAAAGGCGTATAACAAACACAGCACAATGATTCCATGGACTCCGACGAAATAAACGACCCTTACCAAAAGTTAGTATTGACGTATTCCCGCCGTTCAAGACGAAAAATCACGGCTCCGACTACAAAGCACGAAATACAGGGGAACACTGAAGCTTGACGGGCGCTTTTGGCAAACCGGACCTTAAGTGGCCCTTACAACTCACCATAACTTGGAATACGGCAAAAACTACGGCCCGAGTAGCCCATCAGCGCGTCAGAGCGAGTCACGTGACAGATTTTCATCCAAGCGTTTTTGTCCCACGGAGAGCGGTCACGAGTTTCGCGCCACCCCTCTGATTTGCTAGAAGCGGCCTTCGCACTCTCTCACAGCCCCAGGAAGACACAAAAGAAGGTGTGGAGGCTTATCAGAAGACGAGGTCAAAGGAGGTTGGATAAAGCAGCTAATCTCCCTACGCTGTTTTGTATTTCCACCTTCACTACCCAAGAAAGGTCGCGAAATTGGACTCGTCAGGACTTGCTTTGCGCAGTACAACCTTGGGCGTATCTAACTGCCACTCATTTTGAAGTGCATGCTCTGGTGCGGACCGCAAGCTTACAAAATAAGTACAAAGAACAAATTTGAACGCCGTCGAAGCACGGGTCAAAGCTAAGACGCAGAGAACACGAAACAATGAGAGACTTGGTTTCACGTGTAGCAAGAAAAAAACGAGAGAAAAAAAAGCGTCGGGACGCTAGATATTTTGGTGTCACTACGCAGAGATAAGAGTCGCGTACCGTAAGGGGGGAGTGTCATGAATCCGGCACTTTCGATTGTTTTGCGACATTGTTTCTTCAAAACTACACAAAAATAAATCCCAGTTGTGCGAACCCCATTTAGGTGAGTTTGTAATACTTGAATTGAGGGCGCCACAGTTTGTTCAAGGCTTCAGCGCAGGAGGTCCTTCTCAGGTTAAAAGTAAGCAGATTCCATTCCGCTTAACCTTGTTTTGTTTTGTTTTTCAACGTCGGATTTTAGGCAGTCAACAAATAGAAATACCTCGCCGGCATGGCCGATTCACGCAGGACACTCTTGACACATAAACCAAGAACGGCGCCGCGTACGGTATGTCGGGATGGCGTCGGCGCGACCCATCCTATTTTTCACAAATATTGATTAGACCAAAATGGTATCGGCACAATCTTTCCGATTTAATTCCATAGCGGCGCTGTACTGTGTGCTGCCTGGGTTGTATATTTACACGTCCTCGTTCATTTTTTGCGAGTGGAGATGATTTTTCTTTTTAAATCAAAGTTGAACTGATAAAATTGATGCACGCGCGAAATGTAATTCTCGGCTCGTGTCGGACGGAGATTTCAATCAGATTTCCAAAAACTACTATCTAGCACTTCCTAATCATACGCGACTTCGTGTGGCGATTGATTTTACTCCATGTTTGTACAGCCGTACATCAGCAACAGTTTCACCGAAGCAATGAACATGAACGGCTATGAAATCATGGGTGTAGTTGACAGAATCACCATTACACCCCTTTTACACCGTGTGAATAAAGGGCGTGACATTCGGACATACACCCTTTTTACACAATTTCAGACACCCTCTCTACAAGTGGGGCGTAAAAAGGGCGTGTAAGGTGTGTAGATCGACAGCACACCCTTTTTACACCCACCGATATACCGAAATCGTCTTAAAGGGTGTAAAAAGGATGTTTGCCTAACTTACACCCTTATTACACCCTTTTTACACGATTATGGGTGCTACAATGTTTAGTGTGCATGCGGCTGAGTTATCCCATATGACTCCACCATGGTGGTATCGCCTTCTCGCTGGTATAAAACGTCACATAATACGTTGTGCTTTTACTGTTCCATCCACCTGCATGGTTGCGTACGCTTATATGGTTCCATGTTTTTGCATGGTTCGGTGCGCCTGCATGATTCCGTGCGACAGCATGGTTCCGACATAATACACTACGCTCGTATAGGATGTCCCATATAACGACACGCTTGTATGGTTCCGTCCACCTGTATTGATCCGCCTTAAAGGAACCATGAAATGACCTTTTCACTTTTGCCAGATAATGTTTACATTAGACCAACAACGTTCACTGAATGCCGAACAGGCATCCGTTTTCGTCTCGGTTCATTAACTTCGATACAAAAAATTAATGAAATACCGACTTTTTCTTTCTCCTCAACTGACCACGAAACAACTTGCGGCGTAATTTTGACGGTCGTGACGTATCCTGGTGCAGGAACCAGAAGTTCTCTCGGCAGTAGGAGAATGGGAGTGTTAGTTGCGGCGAGTGGGGGGTGCGCCGGTATGTTTTACTGCGCTGATGTCACCGACTTATTTTGGGAATCGGCGTCTTTCATCGCCGCGATAGTCATGGACATATCGCAGCTGAGCGAAATTCAATGAAATATGTTGCGCTGCAGCGACAGCATGGGACTAGTCTCATACGCCGGTATGCCTGTTGGGAAGTGCGGCGAGTCTTCCGGTGAAGACTCCAGAAGTCAACCCAACTGTCATTGTTGGTAAAAGGTGGCCCGTGTCAGTCGTTTGTAGTGCCACGTAAATACCTGTTCAGAGTCGGAGTGCACGCGCGCGTTTGATGGAAGTGCTGTATTCGCGCTGTTTGTAAGCGTTTCGGGACCGATCTTTTACGATTGCAACTCGATACTGACGCGATACTCGATAAAGGAAGTTTGGACCGGCATTGCACGTAGCTCCCACGAACTGTAATAACTCGACAGAGGCGTGTAGTCGTGTCAGAATGAAAATGACATACTAATAACGAAGTGTACATACCGTGTTACGAAGGTGATATATACAGCGTTTATTTGAGCTCTATATGACACAAAACAAGAATCGAATAGAATCGACTAGAGTCCCATTTCGACGACAGTGTTCGTCAACACTGCCTCGGAAAACAAGGAGATGACAATGGGAAGATTTTTGACCTCACAGCTTAATCTAAAATTGAGGTCAGCGATCAAACTATAATACGGGAAGGGTCCAAAGGGTTGCGCGGGCATATTCCATTCAGCACGCCAGCCGGTCGTGGGCAGACGGTCTTGGCCAAGTACCGTCGAAGCAACGCTGAGCCGAGTCGGAGTGCCTGCTAAGGCTATATTCTTCCCGCTCGCTTGGTCAAGGTCGGTGGATTCGTGGCCGTTGCGGCTTTTCTCAAGTATTTGAGGATCCAGCATTCTTGTTCATCGTGGTCTGTTTCAAGTACTTTTTTTCTTGCTGATTGAAGTCGGGACTCGCAAGAAGAACACGTAGAAAAATAAACATTCGTTGGTCGTCGCAACCAACGACGCGTCGGCCCTTTTGCGCAGGCGCAGTACAGTCTTTTTCTTGCTTCGTTTGCCACACAATATATGACACTTGGCTCTCAGCGTTATGAAATTTGGCAATTTTTGTCGTATCTGTAATTATGCTACAAAATTTGGATCTGAATATTATTTAACAAAACTTTTAGGAAACATTCGCCGGCTATTTATTGTTTATGATCGCGGTGCTGGTGAGGTAGGCTCTTACCCAATAGGCGACGTGGATTCGGCACACGTGCTGCGCAAAAGAGTCCAGTTTTCTTTGAAAAGTTCTATAGCAAAGAATTTTTTGGCTCCCTATTTGTGTGTTTCTTTTCTCACCTTTTACGACGTGTGGCGGATGAAATTCGATTTCAGAATCGTTTCATGGTCCCTTTAATCCACTATGGTGGAGCCGACATTTTGATGGTATAGGATGTTCCATAATACGAGGCTTTTTTCATTATATTTCTATCATCAAGATTTTTCAACAGGGTAGCTTATTTTACTCGCTGTCTCCCATGCCCCTAAGCTCGATCATCCTAAGTCTCCTTGGACGGTTTCGTTGGCGACATTGCCGTGGCAGCCAAGGGCTTCTGGACCAAGGCTCTCGCTGCCGCCTCTGCAAGAAGTTGCGCATATCACCAGGGATGCAAACAATGGCGTTGGCGAATGTGAGGCCTGGCACCATCACTGCCATCGGGTCCATATCACAAGAGCGAATGACATTTTAGCGAACGGCGACATTTGAGCGAATGGTCGTTTTAGCGAATAACGGAGGCGCGCGTTAACCCATCCGCCGCGCTGCGCTTTACGCCGCTTCGCGGCGACAGTCTGCGGCAACTCATTACAAAAATATGAACTCATTTGGCCCACCCGAAAACGCCGCTTCGCGGCGTCCGTTTATTCGCTAAAGTGTCATTCGGTGAAACGCGGGCGTTCGCTAAAACGTCATTCGATCAAGTGAGTGCCTCCCACTGCCATCCACACATCCCGGGTTACCGTGAAACCGTTGAAACTCCAAAGGCTGCGTTTCTGGAGGTTGTTGCCTCTACGTACGGCTGACTGTCGAAGGTGTGCATGGCACTTCTGACGATAGTCCGGTGTATTTCAAAGGATGACTTCCAAATACTCGTATTGAGGCGCTTTCGTCAAATACAACCTCACCTCAAACGGAGGGAACACACCGCCGTCTGTGCTGGTCTCCAGAACTGTACGACTGCGGACTTGTTTGCTTTGAACCTTAGGTGTCGCGCGGCAGCCTCTGTGGCAAATATGTGTAGCACCCGCTGCTGACCCTCCGCAGTATCCGCTGTCAGCACGATGCCGCCGGCAAACGTCAGCCCTGGCAGCACCCAGATTACTTCCTCGCCATTTTCCAGGTGGGTAAGACAAAAACCAACTTTTTACTGAAGCAGGCTCTCCTCCATCCCAGCCATGTATAACATGTAGAGAAGCGGGGAGAGTGGGCACCCCTGTCGGAGGCACCTTGTCACTGTCACTTCATCCGACTCTGCCCCTCCAAGTTTTGCTCGTACCGCATTTCCCGAGTAGAGACAACGCACGAGGGCGACACACCGCTGCGGCAGCCTCAGCTGCTCTGAGCACTGCGTTAGTAGTGCCTGTGGGACACCGTCATAGGCCTCGGCGATGTCCATAAAACAGCACATAAAGGGTCGTTCTTCCTTTCGGGAAACCTCATTGAACTGCGTAAATGTAAATAGGTTGTCCTCCGGTCGGCGTCCCCATCTGAAGCCGCCTTTTTTTCTTCTTTATTTATTCTTTATTCAGAGATTACACCCAGACTTGTACACGTTACTAAAAAATAGTAAGGAATTACATTTACGATTACTCAAGGCTAAATCGTAATTTATTACAATTACAGTTACCCTTCCATGAAAGTAAGTGACCGTTACTCAAAAAGTAATCCGTTACTTTTGTGGCGTTACTTTCAACAATATTTTCTTCAATTAAGAAACAAAGGGGAGGGGGTTATTAAAGTTCTTATTGTTGCAACCTGTTCCATTTGCGCACAGGTGGCGGCGGAGTATCGGGTACGTTAATGGGGTCATCGGACCGATCGACTAAAATTCTCCACTCTCGAAATCACAAAGCTGTAGAAGTCATCATAAATCTAGCCAAAACTAGAATAAGAACTATTTATGTCCATCTTACTACACCGGCATATATTGCCAGACAATAGCAAGACATAGTTGTAACAGTAAGGAATTAATTAATTAGGTAATAAGGTTTGGCTCGATATTCCTCTTCCTTTTGTTCTGAATAGGTCGAGCCTCGGTTGAGACGTTGTTGAATAAAAAAGTTTCCAGTAAATAAATATAAGTATTCAAAAAAGGGACACTCATAACAATTAATTACAATGTCGGTTTAAAGAAGTGAAATGTAAACGCACGTTTGCCGTGTGCACCTTTTTTGGTGCGGCTCAAAAACGCACGGAGCACGAATCAACTGCAGTTTACTCCGGTGTTCTCCAGATATAGACCGTTTTATCGTGGGTAGCGCCATTTTGAGAGCGAGAGAGAAAAGGGGAAAGGGCTACCGGCGCTTTCCCCCTTTCTGATTGTGTAGAAAGAGTAAAAGTCCCGGATGAGAGGCTTGGCCGGTGTTGGGTGTCTGCTGTGCCCCAACTTCTTTCGCGCTTTCTTTTCTGTTTTAGACTCGCAAACTTAATTAGAGCCACGGGCTTCGATGGCAACAGTCCCCCGGTCATCGGGACACCATTGCTCGGTCATAGGGTGCACGAATAACGACAAAAAGCGTCGAATACCGCCCGAGGACTTCGTAACTTGCATGGAATTCGGCAAGGCACGTGCGGCTGCAATGTTCTGAACCTCGCCCGCTTTCCGCGTGACTGGAAATGATGAACCATTCATAACTTTTTGCTTGCAGTAGGCCCATTTCAACGCAGCCGTTTTTAGTAATGAACAAGCGATACAAAAAATGAAAGCCGTTTACAACTCCCTGTAACGCCGAATTAGAGCGCAGCTCTTGAGGAGGAGGAGAAAAGGGTACTGGGGGGGTGGGTCAAGTGACCTCCGGGGGCGGGGGGTCACGTGACCTTGTGGGAGTCACGTGACCTTGTGGGAGTCACGTGACCTTGGGGCGTCACGTGACGTCGGGGGGGGTCCGTGACCTGGGGTCACGTGACGATGCCGATGACGTCATCCGTGACGATGCAGATGCCGGTGACGTCATCAGTGACGTCACTAATGACGTCATCAGTGATAATGACGATGCGGATGCCGGTGACGTCATCAGTGACGTCACTGATGACGTCATCAGTGGCTATGACGTCAACGGGGGGTCACGTGACCTGGGTAACCATCGTGACCCTCGTGAGGGTAACCCTAGTAACCCTTGTGAGGGCAACTCTCGTGACCCTCGTGAGGGTAACTCTCGCGACCCTCTTGAGGGTAACTCTCGTGACCCTCTTGAGGGTAACTCTCATAACCCTCGTGACCCTCGTGAGGGCAACCCTCATGAAGGTAACCCTCACAAGGGTAACTAACCCTCGTAACCCTCGTGAGGGTTACGAGGGTAAGTAACCCTCGTGAGGGTTACGAGGGTAAGTAACCCTCGTGAGGGTAACCCTCGTGAGGGTAACCCTCGTGAAGGTAACCCTTTTGAGGGTAACTAACCCTCGTAACCCTCGTGAGGGTTACGAGGGTAAGTAACCCTCGTGATCCTCGTGAGGGTAACCCTCATGAGATTAACCCTCGTAATCCTCGTAACCCTCACGAGGGTTACGAGAAATGCGGTTACGCCGACGCCGACGCCGACGCCGACGCCGACGCCGACGCCGCTCAAGCCGGGAACGGGCCCCTAAGAGCTGCGCTCTAAAAACGGGAACCTCAATTAACTTTTGTAAACACCCGGAGCTGCTACATATAGTTTTCCTGCGCTGCTTTTATCTTGCGTGTCCGTGTTCTCATATTTCATTGTGGATGAACGACAAAGTCGTTCTAGATGTGCTTATATCGAACCGCAGAAAGCGTCAAAGCAGCCACGAATTATTTTACTATTTGATGCAATATTTTGAGCACTAACCTCCAATTTCTATCACTGACACGTTCGCTGCCGCTGTTCCCCCCGTTGCCGCACTGGCGGATGCCATGACTCGAACAAAGAAACGTACACACTGGGCTCGAAGACGCAGATCGCAACACACAAGTCGTACCCTGGAGCGGCTATCCAGCGCTTCAAACGCCCAATCAACGGAAACAACCCAAACAACCCACCAGCGGCACTCCAAGGAGTGCTTTTGCCGGCTCTCTGGTATCGCACAGGGGATCGCTATTCAGAAAAACCGATAGAACTACCTTTTCAACAATTTCTCGCCTCACCCGGCGGCGGAAATAAGCCTTCAACTAAGTGTTGTAAAGAATAAAATCGAGTCAATCACCACTGCAAATTATCAATATTAAGATAAATTCAGTTACAAAATTTTACAAGCTGAAACAGCAATTATCACGAGAAAACTGGCACGCACCGTGTGAGCGTACCCCATGTTTATCGACGGTACAGCGTTCGGTGCGTGCTCCATTCACCAGCTGTTCTGAGCACAGTCGAGAAGATGGTGTTGATGAAATGTCTTTTCGGTTTACGAACGCAATCCACTGCCGCCAAGACTGGGGTCATGTGGAAAGCGATGGAGCTTAAAGACATTGCAGCCGCTCTCGCCTTGCCGGATTCATTGCAAGCTACATAGGTCCTCGGACAGTATTCGACGCTTTCTGTCGTTATTCGTGCATCCTATGACCGAGCAATGGTGTCCCGATGACCGGGGAACTGTTGCCATCGAAGCCCGTTACTCTAATTAAGTTTGCGAGTTCAAAACAGAAAAGAAAGCGCGAACGAAGTTGGGGCACAGCAGACACCCAACACCGGCCAAGCCTCTCATCCGGGACTTTCACTCTTTCTACACAATCAGAAAGGGGGAAAGCGCCGGTAGCCCTTTCCCCTTTTCTCTCTCGCCCTCTTTCAGTAAAACGGTCCATACGTCCGCTGATGTCACGGGCAGCGGAGGGCAGAGTACTAAGTAAGCCGCGCTACGGCCCCACTCACGAGTTTCACTCTCTCCTCGAGACCAGAATATCAAGGCAACGTCAGCCACTATTGTGTTTATTTGTAAAAATATCTGCTTCAGATAAGATGCGTCCTGCTGGGGGAAAAGCAGGAAGAAGAGAGGAAGATTATTACCATTTTCGAAGTGCTCGCAAAAAGCTGACTCACAAAAAGGGTGACTGATATGCAGATAACCTGGCTGGAATTCACAAATAAAGTGGGCCAACTTTAGAAGTTGGACTACAAAAAAGTAAGTAGCTTTGTAAGTAGCTCTTGTAAGTAAGTAGCTCTTGTTCCCCTTCTCCAGGGATTACTTACGTCATAGCTTTTAAAACCGGGTAAAATAAGGGGAAAGAAACAGAAAAAAAAAATACATCCTGTTTTCGAGAAGATGATAAGTGTGCAGCAACAAACGAGGATGCTTGTGGCAATAGCACCTTCACATCTTAGGGAGTTTTCGTAGATCGTTTTCGCCGTCCCGCAACGCCCCCCGCAACCCACTATGATACCCGGAGCTCTACAGTCAAGGCTATCGGCGCGCAGGCGCAGTTGCAACTTCTTCGTCGCGGCGGGCTTAGTGGAGGGGGAAACGCTGTCTACGAAAACTCCCTATTATCACATCTGTTTTAGTGGATTTTAGGGTATACGGAGCGTTGCCTGGTGTTATGACCTAATGAAAATAGTTGTGGTCATTATAAACCACAAGGACCTTGTTAATTATTGTCTGTGCACTTACCGTCTGGAGCTTCTCGAAGAGGTACACAATATGTTCGCGTCCTCCCTCCCCGTTTTCGATCACAAAAAGAAAGGACTAAAAAAAGCGGATATAACTTGCCGCCCCCCCTCCCCCTCTTTTCTTTTTGTAGAAATGTTTATTTGTTTTTTTTTTTACATTGTTGTTAGGGTCTAAAAAATAGGTTTAGGGGCTTGGTGTTGCAAACAAAAAAGGCTTTGAGGAACTGAAGGGTGCCAAACCTCCCTTTGCGCGTGAGTGTCACTGCGCTCGACTTTAGCACAAAAGCAAGAACAACCCTTTCTTTAGAAAGGGGGGGGGGGGGGGGGGGGTCGGTTCTAAAAAAAGAAAAAGTAAAGGATTACAAGGAATCCGTTACGTAAAAAATGTAATGGGATTACTTTAAAATTACTCTAGAAAACATGTAATTACTCCGTTACTAAATTACTGCTAAATGTAAGGGATTACAAGAAATTTCGTTACTTATAACGGATTACGTACAAGTCTGATTACACCGCAGTGCCCAAGGGCGTTACAGCGGGGGGGTTATATCTTCATATTCACTGCACACTTGCAGCTCCGGCCAGTCTATTCCACTCTCGTATCATTTTAACAAAAAAAAAAAAGAGTTGGCGTGCATGCTCGTCTTGGCGTGGTACTCTAATTTTGAAAGCATGATCGTTCCGTTTAAAAATATGATATGGTTCTTTTAAGTAAGTTTCACTCTTAATTCAAGTTTTATTTTTAAATATCAAAAACAGAAACTTTAAACACACTTTTTTACGGTGGGCTGAGAGAGGTTCCCAATTTAGTTCAGCCTTCATTTGACTACAGCTGTATCTCCGCCCGTACCGTCCCAGAACAAACCTAGCAGCTCCATTTTGTAGTTTTTCAAGTTTGTCTATTAATGATTTTTGTTCCGGGTCCTAGACGGCACAGGGATATTCCAAAATTGGCTTAACACATGTTAAATACGCGGTTTCCTTTAAGTTAGTGAGTGAACATTTTAGGCTCCGTTGAATAAAGTTCAGTGCCCTGCCAGCTTTTACAATCACGTCATCCACATGTGAATTCCACGAACAGTCAGTTGATATCGTGAAATCTAAGTATTCAACTTGGAGTCCTTGTTTACTATATTGTTATTTATATATTATTGGGTTTAAATTTTCTTCTTCTTTTAGTAAAACATAAATGCACACACTTTTTGGGATTTAAAGTCATTTTCCATGTAGAGCACCACGTAGTAATGCATTCTAAATCTATTTGTAACTTAGTGGCATCATCTTTGTTACTGATATTTCTGTAAGGTGTGCCCCCATTAACCCGCCGACCCTGCTCTGCCCATGCTGACATGGGTCCCTTGAGGATGTATCCAAAAATCGGTAGTGCGTGCTCGAAACTGTCAGGTCGGTAACTGCACAGATGGTGACGGGTGCATCCCTTCTTCGGGGTCAAGACTACCCCGCCGAGTCTCCAGTCTTGCGGAATGGGCTCTCTCCGGCAGAGTGTGTTGTTGATGATCGACGCAAACTGCTGTCTAACATCGTTTCCCAAAGCTTTCAGGACTCTTGCCTGGATATTATCTAATCCATGTTAGGTGTTTATTATCTGGTTAGCTAAAGCGCGAATTACACAATTTATCGATTTCCCACTGGTTGGCATCAAGAGGGTCGTCGATTGTCTCACGGCTTTCCTTAGCGATTGCCGTCAGCTTGGGAGAAACATCTCTCTCAAATGCGCCGTAAGGTGTGCCTTTAGGTCTTCCACTTTCTGCCCCATGCATTCGTTCAAAACGAGAGTGCTCTGATTTCGGCCCTCCTGTGTCCAGATGTATGTCCAAAACTTCCTCGCGGCTTCTTTCCCACGGGAGCGGATTTCATGAATCGTATGTGCGTCATTTGTTCTCATTTTCTCCTACGTCAGTTGTTTAGCGTACTGCTATGGGCTTGATGTTTCTTCTACTTTGGGAGTATGGAGTCCTGAGGGCCTTCCCGAAGCGACTGGTGATTAATCATTTTGCTTCAGTGTCCCACCTATGTTTTTTTCGCGTGTTTTCATTGTGTCTCGTTTTCGAGTACTATGTAATAAGCTTTTAAGTTGTGCATGTGGAAGCGGTGCACCTTTATGGTGTTAGTAGCCAACTGGCTATTGGGCAGGCATCGTCAGTATAAAGGAGGCTATGGCCCCATAAAGGCGAAGACAACTTCTGCGAGATTTCAGCTGCA
Organism: Ixodes scapularis; assembly: GCF_016920785.2. NCBI lineage: Eukaryota > Metazoa > Arthropoda > Arachnida > Ixodida > Ixodidae > Ixodes > Ixodes scapularis. The sequence goes on along the minus strand of NW_024609880.1, from coordinate 69,080,184 downwards.
CGTGTATGCTCCCACCAGCGTAGATATACCAACAACTCCCTGTTTGAAATTTTGTGAATTCACAAGTTCGAGCTAGGCAATTCCACCCAGCTGACGAGACGTGAAGGGGAAGATCGGGGGATTATCGCTATCGACGAATAGGAAGAATTTGAGATTTAAGATTGTACTCAAGAGTTAAAAGAGGCCCGGCCTCCCGGCCGAAACGAGAAATCGAGAAAAGGGGACTAATGGCCTAAATTTTAAGTTGCAAACACGAAAAAAAAAACAAAAAAAACGACATAATTCTCGCACAAAAGAACGAGAATACACCGACTTCACCATAGCAACCTTTGTACTGATAATGCCTGCCCAATCGCCAGTTTCCAGCTATCGTCACAAGGGTGCTCTGGAGAGCGGACTCGGAGAGGGGTAGTGAGCACGTGTGCGGCAAAGCTCCGCCCCCGCAGCTGCTTGCTTTTTTGCAATGGGGAGCAGCCGACATATTGACCCTAACTACCTCGTTCTTTGTAACAAACCCTGTAACTTGTAAAAAAAAATTGTTAGATATATATTTTTAATGCTGAGTCCTCGTTCATTTTTGTGCCTTTTTCGGCACGACTAAAGAAAACACTGCTGTTGTCGCTTTAAAGGTGGAAAGTCAAGGAGGTGCTTTAGGTGTTCCGTATTCAACGTGAGCTTCCTGCCTTCGAGAATGCTTCGTACGTCTCGTAAACCTTGAGCACAAGCGCGTAGCTAAAGCAGGGTGAAAAGGAACAAGCACGTGCCGGAGGCCCGGCCGTTCGAATAGATACCCTGTCATTCTCACCTTGCCAGGAACCAAAACAAGCTTCAAATCATCGGTCCCCTCAAACGTCATACACATAAAGAAAATAAAAAAAAATCTCAGAATTCAGTGTATAATTTACCAAGGACGCGAATATTCATCCTCTCATTTCTCATGCTCTCCGGTCTTGTAAAATGAGCGATACTCAAGTTAGCTACAAATCAATAAAATGCCTGCCAGGTAGTTTCTTAGCTCGCCACTGCCGAGCACCTGAATCTGCCTGAAGGTTGAGCACAAAAGAAAACGTGATTGTACTTCTCGTCTATCTGTCATGGATACTCGTGTCTGCTTCGGGTACACAAGTTAACGTAGAAAAGCCCGAGATGTTGCCGCAATGAGAGAGCTATTTCTTCTTGGCTTAGATCCCACCGCGTGTCAAACCGTGCGGAAAGCGCCCAAACCACTCACCGTCCCCTGCGGGGTCGTCCGCGATATTTGGACACCGAGAGGTTTTCACTCTATTTGTATCAATTTAGAGTAACGCCAACCTTCAGCGACGTATACACTTAAATGCTTAGAGCCTTGCGGTGGCCTAACCATCCTATCCTCGGGGCGTCCCTTTTTCTTTTTTATTGCCAATTTGAGTTTTATTTCTAAATTCGCTTGTAGCGTTGTTTTCGTCCCTATTGAAAATATTTCTAAAGGGCCCGTCAGCCTTGAAGGATTATGGGACCTCACAGGCCTTCAAAACCCTTCAAAAATACCCTACAGAAAAACCCTTCAAGGATACCCCATAGAAAAACCCTTTAGCCCCACAGCCCTTCAACCCGTCAGGCCCTTTAGCCCATCAACCCTTTAGACGCCCAAATGACTGTGAACCATAGACAAAAAGAGCGATGCTATATGCACTACGTAGTGCACTTTGAACGGAAATTGCTATATGCACTACGCTGAGAGCTCACGCCGCTCGGGCCACCCTTTTTCGAACTGCGCGTGTATCACTGGGGAGCTAGTTAACCCAGCCCCCCGCCTGCGTTCACGCCGCTTCGCGGCGACAGTATGCGGCTGCTAATTAGAAAAGTTAACTAGTACACGCCGCTCCGCGGGGTCGAGCCGGCAACCCAAGCCCCGCTGTCCCCGATCTGCGAAGTCTGCGAAGTTTCGTCGACAACATTCGGTTTTTTCTTTTTTTTTTTTTGTGGTGTTCATCGCAAAAAAGAAATATAAATATCGCGAAATGCCTCGTCAAAACAACGTTCAAGAAAAAAAGAAAAAGAGAAAAAGAAAGGTATTATCACCGCGATTCGAACCTGCGTCCACCTGCGTACGAAGCGGACACGCTAACCCCCTACGCTATGCCACCGGTTTGAAAACGCTTTGTGATCATCCATTTTATACGAGACAAACGTAGTGCATATAGCAATTTCCGGCCGAGCTGCACTCCGGAGTGCATATAGCATTACTCAGACAAAAATGCAGGTCAAAACACTGAAAATTTATTGCCGACATTTAGTTTTACATGCATATTATAACTCAAAAATGCAACACTTGTTCAAACCCGGCGCAAGGAGCTGTAGACGAAAGGGATCATCAAACAGGGACAACTGACATCCTTATCACAAAGAAAAATACCTTTCAAAGTACTCACAATGCCGCTGGGTATATTCCTGATGTACGGTAGTTCAGCTAATAAAACAGAGCAGGTGCACCTAACGGACACATACACAGTCTCAGTAAGCACGTTTAGAGAAAACCACGAACTCGTAAGCAGCACCCGCCGCCGTTGAGAAATCCCGAGCACAGTCACGGTTTCGTCCATGATGACATCGCGCCGAAGTCTTCGGCGTATTTTTCGCTCCCTGGTCTGAAGTCGGACGGACGAAGAGGCGCAAGGAACAAGTCCGGACAGCGGCCGTCATCCACCGTCTCAACACCCACAGTGGCATAATCTTGGTGCGCAGGCACAACATGCCGTGGGACGCTGACCCCGACTGCCAGGCTTTGCAGCGAGTAAGCCGACACCGGCCACCATCTCCTTGAATGCGCTGAACACAATGGCGCTCGAGGAGTGCTGAAGGCGGCCTGCGCCGAACTATGGTTCACCTGCGGTACCAAGAAAGAAACTGCACGGATCAAAACAGACCAAGGGGCGAGCCCTAAAAACCATGCATGCTTACCTTCCTGGAGGAAATTGGTCCGCTCCAAACATCCCGGCTCGTGGGATAACCGGAACCGCACACGAGCAGAGAGAAAATGGCTATGGCCTCCCCCGCTTGCACACACCACCCTCCTCCTCCCCCCGACCGCTGGCCTGGCAGCCCTGCACCCTCTCCCCATCGCCGGGCGGAGAGAGGCGATTGCTTTTTGGGGACAGTCCCCCGTGGGCAGAGCCGTTTATACTGAGAGAGTTTGGCCTTCTTAAGGAGATTTTGGCAGTCTGACAACCACAGCAGCGTAGTCTGACAACCGGGGGATGACTACTTCCGTCCGCCATATTGTGGATCTGCCTCATAGGAACTCTACGCGATTTCACAGGAATGAACAAGACAAAGAAGTAACGCCATATTGTGTTATCGCGAAATCCGCTGGTTCTAGCGGCCAACAAGCTCCGCCCATCGGCCAAACTCTCTCAGTATAAACGGCTCTGCCCGTGGGGGGACCGGTTCCCGGAACGAGTCGCTCCCGCGTGCGTCCCTGTTCCTGGAAAGCGCGCACTGCTCTCGGCTTGTTCTTTTTTTTTTTTTTTTCTTTTTCCTTGTTTTCTGTTTTTTTTATACATGGTTGCACGTATTTCGCCTCGAGCGGACAGGATTGCGTTCGCCTCAAAACGCCGCTCGGCCAACACCACTCGGCCCGCGGCTCGTCAATTCTCCACATGGGCGGTCGCCCTCAGTAGCCTCTTTCGCGACCGAACACCCGGGCAGTGACAGACGGGTCCAGGAGCCCACTCGTATTTGATAGAAGAGCAGTAATAAAAATCTGACCGTACTCACACACGATCGGCATTCTCCAAATACTTACTTTTTCCCCCGTAGCGTACAATAAGCAGCTTGTTCATTAATTCTGCCAAATGTGTTTTCTCCACCTTTGCCGTTGCCCACACAGACATATCAAGAGGCCTGAAGGTTTTCCCGACCCCATTAGAAAAGTTCTTGACAGGCTTTCAGACATTTCAAGGCATCGTAAAGGGGACTTTAGACATTTCAGGAGAGCCTCTTGTAGCGATACCGCATACTAGGCGTATGCGTGCCGGAAAGAAGTCAGACGACGAACTGCGCTCTAGGTCATGAAGGAACCAAAAAGCCCCCGTTTATTGATCGGGCCGATAATATACACTGCCGGGAACATCACGTGATCATGACGCTGGGCGGACGGGCCAGCGATAACAACATAGGCAAGCGATAACAGACAACAACACATCTCTCTTTTTTCGAGAACAAAAAAACGTCGCACATACAAGACAAAGAATATACGTTGCCCCCAAACTTCAAAACAAAACATAGTCATCAATACCCAGCCTTATGGGTTTTTTAACTACTCTTCCAAACCGCGTTACAGTGCGAGTAGGGTCACCATTGGCTACCGCGCAAGATGGAGGCGCCGAATCTGTAGCCGCAGAGTCGTCCGTGCTATGTGCAAATTGTGCAGTACTTTGTTGCTGTAGCCGCAGAGTCGTAGTCGCCGAGTCGTCTGTGCTATGACCCAACTGTGCAGTACTCGACTGCTGTTTATTGTCCGGAAACTCGTATGCCTCCGCGTTTTCACATTCTTTTGGGAGACGGTTAAGCATTCTCCTGTTTCGGCGGAGATCAACGCCGTCGTCTGTCCGCACCACATACGACCGCGGTTTCGGCGCCGGTGCAAGGACTGTGGCCTTGGACTGCATGTCTGTCACCCAGACCGGGTCACCTGCTTCCAGCTCGGGAAGCCGTCTGGCCCGATGGCGTCTGTTGTAGTAGCGGCACTGCTGCCTCCTAACCTCCTGGTCCTTGGCCACTACTTCTTTCGGGCGGCTTTCTCCCGGCTTTCGATGACGTGGCAGCATTGGGACCCTGGTCCTCAGTCGCCTACCCATAAGTATTTCAGCAGGGCTGACCCCAAGAATGCCGGGCGTTGCCCTGTAAGCCAACAGTGCCAGGTAAGGGTCTTTGGACTTTAAAACGAGATGCTTAACCGTCTGGACCATTCGCTCTACTTCTCCGTTCCCCTGCGGGTGTCTCGGACTCACGGTGACATGGCGGAACCCGTACGACACAGCGAACTGTTCAAACTCGTTGCACGCGAACTGAGGACCATTATCGGTCACAACGCACTCAGGGATTCCATGTCTAGCAAAAATACTTTTCAGTCTTTCAATGACTGTTCCCGACCTTGTAGAAGGCAGAATAGCAACCTCAGGGTAACGTGAAAGATAATCAACCGCGACAAGGTACGCCTGGCCGTTGATTACACACAGATCAACTCCCACTCTCTCCCAAGGAAACGATGGTGTTGCGGTTGCCATCATCGGCTCGGCTTGTTGCGGAGCATGTTGTGCGCAAACAGTGCACCGATTCACGAACAGTGCCAGTTCGGTGCTCAATCCTGGCCACCAGACAGAACCTTTAGCAACACTGCGACAACGGCCGATGCCTTGGTGCCCATCGTGCAGTTTGCACAGCACTTCTGTTCTTAGAGACTGTGGGATTACGAGCCTTGTTCCTTTCAACAAGAGACCATCAACCACGCTAAGGCATGCTCTATCTTGCCAGTATGGCGTGAGAAACGAAGGAACATTTGGTTTCTTCGGCCAACCGGTTTTACACAGTCTGATGAGGTGTTTACAAATGTCATCCTTAATTTGACATTCTCTCACTCTAGACAAAAAATTGTCCCCAGTTTCCAAGCCAAGCAAACACGCCTTAGAATATGCTGTGACCTCCGACACACACAACCCCTTTTCGGAGTCGCCGCATTTGACAGGGGACCGCGAAAGAGTGTCGGCCGTGACTAGCGATTTGCCGGGAACATACTGGACACTGTAAAGATAGCGCATTAGTCGTAGCCGGAACCGTTGAATTCGGGGTGGCATATCATCAATGGCCATCTGACCCAGCAACGACACTAAAGGCTTGTGATCCGTTTCGAAAATAACATTTAGGCCACGTATGTATTCATCGAACCTTTCAGCCGCCCACGTCAGTGCTAGCGCTTCTTTTTCTATCTGGGAGTATCTTCGCTCTGTGTTCGTGAGGGAACGAGATGCGAAAGCTATCGGCCTGCGGTGACCGTCTTTCTGCGTTTGATAAAGGACAGCTCCCAGCCCGAAAGAGGATGCGTCAGCTGAAAGTACAGTTGGAAGCGTTGCATCGTACATGGCCATACATTGCGCAGAACAAATGAGCCCTTTCAGCTTGTTCAGTGCTTTTTCTTGGTCACACCCCCAGACCCATTCGCTATCTTTGTGCAAAAGAGCACGCATCGGGGCCGTAATTTGCGCAAGATGAGGCAAGAAGCGACCTAGATGATTGGCCATGCCGAGCAAGCTTCTTAGTTCGGTCACATTTTTCGGTGCGTTTAGATTCTTAATCGCGCTGACTTTCGCTGGATCAGGCTCAATGCCATTCTCATTCAGAATATGGCCCAAGAATCGCACTTTATTAACCCCAAACAGACACTTTTCTTTGTTCAGAGTCACGTTTGCGCTAGCTAGGCGCGACATAACCTCAGCTAGACGCTCATCATGCTGGGTTTTCGTTTCGCCAAACACTAAAACGTCGTCCATGACGTTGACGACTCCTGGCAGACCACATAGGATTTCGGACATTCTTTTCTGGAAATACTCCGGAGCGGACGTAATTCCGAACGGTAGTCTGGTAAAACAGTACCTTCCGAATGGAGTCAAGAACGTAGTCAGTTCCTGGGAGTCCTTACTTAGACGAACTTGGTGGAAGCCCGAAAAAGCGTCAAGCTTCGAAAACCATTTCGCCCCTGCCAGAGAGCCAAAAGCTTGGTCGACCGTAGGTAGCGTGAAGCGCTCGCGAACAACGCACTTATTTAGCTTCGTGAGGTCTACGCATACTCTTAGGTCCCCCGACCGTTTCGTGACCAGCACGATTCCCGCGCACCACTCTGTGGGGCCGTCTACTTTTCTAATTATTTCCATGCGCACGAGTCTCTCAATCTCGTGTTTTAGTCTTTCCATGAGCGGAATCGGCACTCGCCGCGGAGCGGTTATGGCATAGGGAATTGCACCAGGTTGTAGCCTGATAGTGTATTCTCCTGGGATAGTTCCTAGGCTACGACCCATGTGCGGAAAAAGTGTCTCGTACCGCTCTTTATCTGCAGTAAGTGAGTCGGCAAATTTAACGACACCTAGTGCTTCCAAGGCTGGCAGCCCGAGAAGTACGTCGCGGAGAGGGCTAACTACGTAGCACGTTTGACGGGCAGTTTTTTCTTTCCACGCAATCTCGGCTACAAATTTGCCTAATACGTTGAGCTTGTTGCCGCCAGCCCCCTGTAGTACCTCGTCTGCCTTATCAAGGTGGGTGGGCAATCCTGGAAAAGTAGACGGTAAAACTGACACTTCCGCGCCCGAATCAACCTTAGCGAGGATGGGCACCGAGTTTATCCGAACCTGCACATAGCGCGCTTTCCGGTCCGCGTCAATCGCGCCAATGAAAGCTTCCCCGGTGTCGTGTTGGACAGCCGAGACGCGTACCTTTCTTTGCGCTGACTCAACTTTCTTGAGGCATGCTTTCGCAAAGTGTCCTTTGTTGCCGCAGTTGTGGCACTTGGAAGTTTTGGCCGGGCACGCCGACCTCGGGTGGGCGTCGCCATCGCAGTACAGGCACCGCCCCCTGTTGCGTTGTGGACGTCTCTGGTGGTCCACGGCATCCACGTTGGCGCCCCGGTCCTGAAGTTCCGGCGAACTCCCGGAGTGTAGACCTTCCGGTCGGAGGCTCTGCTGCTGCTGTCGCACGGTTTCTTTGAGACGCGCCTTGGCCAGTGCTGTAGCCAATGTCAGCTGCGAATCCATCTGCAGGGCCTCGGATAGTTTTGCGTCACGAAGCCCGACGACGAACTTGTCCCGGATGAGCCGTTCCTTCATATCCGCGAAGTCGCAGCGGTCTGCAAGAACGTGAAGTGCAGTTGCGAACTGATCCACCGATTCTTCTGGCCGTTGCTGGCGTCTGTGAAAGCACGCACTTTCGTAAACGATGTTCCGCTCTTTGACGAAGTGACTGTCGAACTTCTGCTTGACTACATCGTACTTTTTTGCTTCTTCGTCGGTCAGCCCAAAGGTAGCAAAGATTTCGCGGGCTTGGCGACCCATTGTGTAAAGTAGCGTGCGTACCTGGGCCTCTTCCGAGCGTTCGTTGAGCGCTGTTGCGAAGCGGTAGTCATCGAAGTGGTCGATCCAGGCCGGCCACTCTGACGTCTTGTCAAAGTCCAGCGGTGGCGGTTGCTGGAGGGCCGGGATTACTGTTGCGGGCTTGTTTTCCATTTTCCAGGAATGCTGCCTTCTGCGGCCTCAGCGCGATAGATGACCACCGCCCACTTCTGACACCATGTAGCGATACCGCATACTAGGCGTATGCGTGCCGGAAAGAAGTCAGACGACGAACTGCGCTCTAGGTCATGAAGGAACCAAAAAGCCCCCGTTTATTGATCGGGCCGATAATATACACTGCCGGGAACATCACGTGATCATGACGCTGGGCGGACGGGCCAGCGATAACAACATAGGCAAGCGATAACAGACAACAACACACCTCTGACGGGGCCAGTGAACCCACCAGGAAATATCGGTGCCCCCGTCAAACATCTCAGAAATTCCTGAAGTCCCCTTCACACCCTTTAAAAAAATCCTGAAGTCCCATCAGACCGATTTTCAATAGGGGTTTCTTGATCGCGTGGAGAGAGCGTCACTTTTGTGTAGGAGTCTGGACGACGGCAATCTAGTCTCGCAGGTATGATACAACGCTTCACCTTCTGATGGACCGCGCCAAACGCTACGAGCCGTCAGAGACAATACAATGCGATGCGAGCGCCACCTGGCCTCTGGGAGGATGGCACCGACGCGCGAAGTGCGCAGTCAAGTGGTACAGTTCCAGTGTTGGACTGGCTGGGATGGCTCGTACCATCCACTGCCGACCACCTTAAAGGGGTACTCCGCCGATTTTTGAGCTACCTCAACTAACTATATTTTCTGACTCCCAGGCCTTTACCCTTTCTGTAATGCTATTTAATATCGTGAAATTCATAATAGTTATTGCGAAATCGGCAAATGAAAATGATGCAAAAACAGACATTCAAATATACCCGCCCTTTTCAGGGCCGTGACGTCAGTGGAAGTTCAGCTTGCCAGTCGGGCGAGCAGTCTAAGAAATAGAATATGCCAATTATTTGTTCCTTGCTGGAGCGCGGGGACTGGAACGAGCTTCCAAGGCATTCATTTGACACCATGAAACTGCTTCAAATCAGTTAGGAACAAATTCTACAGTCCAAAGAGTGAACCCCTGCACTTCCAATGACGTCACTTTTTCATTGTTGCCAGTAGAGACTTTCAGTTTGAAAAACACGGTGAGGACCAAAATTGTAAATTCAATAACTTAGTGAAAAAAATTATTTTGATCTAATATTTGGTATACTATTTTGGCGATGTTGTTTGGCGAGTTCAGCAAAATTTCAAGCAAATCGGGGACCATGAAGAAATCGGCGGAGTTCCCCTTTAAAGGGGCCCTGCAAGCACTTTTTTACAGGTTTTTATTTTGCACCAAACCTGAGCGCACTGATCGTAGTAACTTAATGTAACTTTTCTTTTCTCGAATTTCGCTTTATTTTAAAAGTTATAGGCAAATTAAAATTACAAAACAAGCAAAAAATAACCTCCCTCATGACGTCCTTGGTTGCTTGAGTGGCCGTGAACTAGAGGAGAGATAGTGAGCTCAGCAAGCGCATACGGCTGCCGCACTCCCTCTCGACGGCGCGAGAGGGCGCCACTAAAGCGTATTCTGGATAGGCTGCATACAGCGGGCAGCCAGAGCGGCTCTCATTGCATTTGCTGCGGGATTAAACACTAATTCGGCAAGACACTTCATTAGCCACAAACAACAGCAAACACGGGGTAAAGATCAGTTCAGAATGTGAGCCCGTTCGCGCTGCCGTACCGCGAAATAGCCAAAAACGCAAGACAAAGCTACTCGCTGAATACCTTCGGAACGCTCGGAGCCGGTCGGATCCTCCAGTCCGTAAACGACCACAGCGCCGTCGCGTACATCCGGGCCTTTCCGTGTCGGCGCCTGATCCCACTATTCTTTTCTAGTATGCGCCGCCTTTTCCACCGCTTGGTGGCGGGTATGTCGACGGGTCATTTCTTGTTTCCGTACTTTATAAACTGCATTTGTTTCTTTTCTGATCTAAAATACTGAACAAAAATTACTTTTATCAGTAATTGAAACGGTTCGCGCCACTTATATTTTGTATTTCGACTTAAAAATATCTTTTAGCGGCTCTGACCAGTAGTAAGCCAAGGACCAAAGACGTCACATTTTACGCGCTTTCGGTACCGCGGGTCGCCCTCGTCGGTGGAGGAGGTTTCCGCGTCGTCCGGTTAAAATATGATGCACTGATATTTAGTTACTCTCTCCGTGCCCGCTGGCTTGCCCGAACCCCAAAAGACTTGGAAACCGCAAAAAAGGTAGACGCTTAAATAGGATTGCAGGGCCCCTTTAAGGTGAAACGGTGTATACAGTGGGATATGTTCGATGGTCAGCCACCGTGGACAGTGTGCTTTGACGTTGAGTTTTCTAAATAACACATAAATGAAACTGAAAATTACAAAGGAATAGCAAGCAAAGGAGAAGACGATAGAGAACTAAAAGAAAACACTTCAATTCGACCTGCGCCAATTACGCTAAGCGTTGAACCGTGATACTCTCGGGACGACTGACCCTTTCACTGCCAAAAATGTGTTCACGTAGAAATATTTTTTAAAATTTTTGTTACGTTATTTGTGCCCTCGAACTATGTTTATCCGCCTACTGGTTATATCCGGTTTGAGAAAAAGAAGTGTTTGTACTTTGCAGAAAAATCCCAATCCTCACAAAAACTCCTTGTTTCGGTTGACGTATTTATTTATTCTACTCAACTACTCTACCTTAGAAATTTAATATAAATCACACTGCCGACTAAAATAAGCTTCGTTTTGAACGAGGCATGCTGACCTCGATAGGTTAGCAGTCATAATACTCGAACAATTTCCCCCTTTACAAAGACACCCTTTCAGGGCATTCTGACATAATGGTGTAAAAACATGCTTACAATTAACGACTGGAACCAAAGAAATTGCATATGGCCACGTAAAAATGGCAGCTGTCTGTAACAGTCAAAATAAATTCTAATGAAGCGAACTTGTACCTACAACCTATTCGCAACTTTCAGCGATGGTGGTATTGCAGTGTGAAAATCGCGCTCCCTAGCTGCTGAGAGATCGGCTTCAGTATGAAGGTGTTTTCCTCTGCCTCCCTGACGTGGAAGTATTAGGTAAAGCTCTCATATTGCTCGTATTTTGAAAATCAGAATTACTTGCACGTCTCAGACTCATCCCGTACACTGCTGTTGTATACTGGACGACAATGCAGGTGGCACCCAATTTGAAAGTAAATGGTGCGCCCCCTATAGGTCGTAAAATTTGCGAACACATAAGGGGCATTGTATATTCTGAGTCGGTGACGCAAGATTGACCATGTTTCAAAGTAGCGCGCTAACGCTGTTTGTTTCTTTTTATTGCAAGAGCAAGTCACTTTAACAATGCTTTACAAACCTCTGGCAGAGTGTGTTCGAATCCTCCCCTTTCTAGAAGCGGTTTACAAAGGCTTGCCACTCTGGTTTAGACTCACTCTTTGAAAGAACGCTTTCTGTTTGTTTGCCAAGGATGAAAAAAAAAAAACTGACTTATTTTGCATCAATGTCGACATGACTGACTGCCTGCAATCATGCTGATCTAACGCACGCGCATGCACAACTAGGTTTTAAGCAAAAACACACGATGTCAGACAAAAATTGCAATTACAGCCACAACGACAATTACAACGACCTACGCAGAGACCCAAGTTAATATTAAAACGATGTATCGCTGATATCCAGAAACAAACACACTATAAGGGAAACAACAGTAACGGTAAAGATCTGGCCGCCCTCACCAACGCGTCACAGCACGCGCGCCTCACTTGCACCGGCATCACATAATAGAAAATAGGTGAGTCTCCGAACCCGAGCATTCTGTTTAGACTTTTTTTCGCTTACTCTCGTCCACAGCCACTTAGTAGCGATATCCGGTATGGGCAAAGAAAAAAAAAAACAAAAAAACATTTAACCTTTAAATAGTAAAAAAAAAATAATAAAAGGAAGACAAAACGAGAATGGGTTACGGTTACGCTTGTATCCTAAATGTATTCTGTTGGCGTGGCAACGGCAAAACAATGTTTTCGCCCATACTGGAAGTGACTAAATTTCAAGATGGTGGCGACCTTGCGAAATAGGTCTATAAATACGCTTCGTCCAGGACACCTGCGGCTAAAGAGCGCCTTGTCACGTGACAAGGCACAGCTGGAGGCAGATCTCTTTAAATATGCAGCACCATTCTCCGAGTAGCTTTTTCCGGAATGATGGATATGTGTAAACACTCTGGCAGGTATCCGTGGAGAACACATAGATAATGGACGAGTTTCGTGGCAGGGAAGCTGGATGGAGTCTCTTGAGTTCGAGATTTATATATTTGTAGTTTATTTGTTTTGTTTTTCTCTTTCTTGTCTGGGAAAGAGAAGCGTCTTCCGAGGGCGCATTTCCCTCGACGCCGTTCGTGTTGTCTTCCCTTAGCAGAGATCATGTTAAGTTTGTCTGGAGCAATCTGTTGTTCTCACGCAACGCATCTGACGATACATTCGATCATGGTCCGCCATACAGCATCTTTGCTCAAGCACGCCAACCTTTTGGATGCGTGCACCTTTACAAGCACGCCATTTGAACGCGCAGTGGGTGGTCGGGGCGAACAGAGAAGCACAACAACGCTGTTGTCGGTTCATTGTCAACTTTCAAATTTGAGTGGTTGGAATGTTTTTGTCCAGAAAGAAAAGGGAGATCACACGGGTCTTTAACGATTGAGCAGCGCGAGAGAACTTACAATATTCGGCTTGGTGACTTAAACAGCGCAAATAAGGTAAGGAAGGAAGAGACGGCAGGAAGGAAAGAGCGCTGACTTACAACTGAGGTTTAATGAAGTGGTAGTAAAAGAAAAGAAAGATTTCAAGTGCGGTAATATTAATAATATTAATATTTGTATTGGGAAGAAGAAGCGAAAAACGGTCAGGGCATCTGTCGTTCAGGTGAACGTTTGCTCTTGTATAAATTGTCGTTTGTCGTTGTAACACACCTTGCCACACTGGTCCCTACAAATACGAGTGGCTAGATCAAGCGCCCTAGTTGAGATCCTCCGATACAAAGGGTTAACCCTAAATTTGAATGCGAACCTGGTCGACACGTGCTCAGCGGGACCAAACAACTTTGTTATGTTTTTTGTTCTCTGCAACTTCTCTGGGATCACTATTCTTGGTAACCTTCATCTAAACTACCCCTCCCTCGAAAAGTTGATTTGAGGCAACAAAAAAAAAATGCAAGAGACAAAAAATAATACAGCTTCCAATAGACGAAACGTAGCTCTATTAACGGCGCGAGGACGAGTGTTTGTTTCTGGCTTAGTTCTCCCGTTATGCTTATTTAGCTAGTAGAAGTCATTCAAGAGAAGCGCTGGCGTTCTGAAGAAAACGTGAACAGAAATATAAAATATGCAACCGCCTTACGTTGGAAAAAAAAAAAATTGAGAAGCTACAGTTGTTTTTTACACCGGGGGGCGGGGGGGGGGGGGGGCGGAGTATTCATTTTTTTTGTTAGTGTAAACTTAATTAGGATAGACGTAATATGATTGATTTGTTGTTTTATGTGTTATTGAAGCTCTTTTTTTCTAGATTCGGCTCAATTATTTACTCGTAAAACTTTAAAATTATCAATAGGCTGGGATTAGGCTAAAGTTCATTGATTGCGTCTCCGAGATGTCTTATGCTCTGAGGCTGATTTGAGTTGATGATGTTCTGAAAATCGCATATCGGCCTTTTATCATTTTATGATTCACGCGACAGAACGGTCGGCTTATAGATCCAGTCTCACATTTTAATATCACGCTCCTTTGTTTTTTAAGAACTTTGCGGTGCTACCCGCGTCCCTGCTCAAGAATCTCCCACCTGAAACTGCCGAGACAGCTAAAATGGGTGTACCACGTGTCTCCGAGAAAAACGTAAAAAATCTTTTGTCTTAATGTTAAAATGAAGAACCCATCGCCCAATGCTCACCCTCCACCCAATTGTAGAGCTAAGGGTTGGCACCAGGCGCCAAAGTTGCAGAACTTACCATTACGCTAATAAGTAGTTTAAGCAATTAAGTAGACTGAGCGATTTTCAAAATGTTCCAAATGAGGAAATGGCAGTCAGCGAAGCCCTCAAATAAGAGGACGTAAATGCGCTCTAAGAAGTGCCTGCGCGTCTACTTACACGCGAAACACTCAGAGCCAAACTCTGCAATCGACGAAATCAGCTGAGTGAGTGATAAAGCGGAACATCCGTTTGGGCCTAAAAATGAAGTCTTCGCTGTGGCATTACTCAATGCATGGCGTCATGCTTGCATTGCGTAATGCCACAGCGCAGACTGAGTTTTGAGGTCTAAAAGAATGTTCAGCCTCACCATTCGCTGAGCTGATTTTCTAGATCGCAGATATTAGCTCTTTGAGTGTTTTGAAAGTAAGACGCGCAGACATTCTTAGAGCGCATTTACGGCAACTCGTAGTAGTTTTTGCCGTTAAAAACCCACGGTTTTGCTTTTCATCAAATATCCGTAATGTACGCGTAGTTGTTCGCAAGTATCGGTTATTCATTCGCATAGTAACAATCGTTTTTTGTTTTTTTTGTTTTGTTTTGATGGAGTTTTAACCATATATATAAACTAAACACAATAATTTAAAGCCTCCTTGCCAAACAGCGACAGCGCCACCAAACACCCGAGGAGAAAAGCACTAAATACAGCTATTTCACGCTGTCGCTTTGAAGGGGTTCTGAAAAGCCCCATTTCAAGCTTGAGCGAAGGCATATGCTCAAACACGCAACAAAGTCAGGGCAGCTGTAGTAAAGTAAGGCAGCGGGAGAAGCTCTTGTTTCTGAGAAAAACTTGAACCAAACTTGACAGAGACCAGTACCGACAGCAGAAAACACGAAAAGGGTTCTCCCAAATACTCGAAAAGAAAGAAAACGTTGCGAATGTCGTCCTCTTCCCAATTAAGGCACCGAAGGTATCGGCAACTCGGGAGCGAAAACTTGACATCCGGCGGTAATTAAGGTGAAACCGAAAGTCGATCGATCATTCGTGAACAAACGCGGCTTCCAAGCCGAATTAATGCAGTGGCGCAGTAAACATAAATCTCAGCGAAAATTTGCCATTAGTGACAGTAACCGAATTTGGACGCGTCTTGCGTCATTTGTTTTCCCGTTCGTTATTCGAAGACGAAGCCAATAAAATAAAGCATTTTACAAAAAGAAGAAGAAAAAATAAAATCACAAAGCAAAAGTTTGTTGGGCTTTCGCGAAGAAAATTTAACTTAGAGGGGAACCAGAAATTTGCCACACGAGGATACAAATCTAGAAGCGTAATTGTCGGTGAGAATCTTCGAAAATAGGTTCGAGCCATTTTTTCTATCTCTGGCTGAATAGAACATCGGCACACTAGACGCTGCATGTCATGCAGCGCAGGGTAGAGCAGTCTTCGTTGTTTTTTTTCTAGAAATACTTTTAGTAGTAATGAAATAATAGCTTTGGGGCGAAAAAAACGGCCAACGTGCAGGCGAGCTGCTACATATTATTCGTGATGTTTAAACACTGGGACAGGGAAGGAAACTTGAAGATATGCTAGAAGAGACCGAAAAAAGGTGACAGACAAATCGATAAAACCAAATCAGTTTTTTGTCAATATTCTTCAGATCCGTGTACTCTTCCGCGAGATGCCGCCACTTCCCTCAGCAAATCAGTTCAATACCTGCAATTGGCTAGATTAGGTCATAAATGTAAACCTGCTTGCCAAAAACTGAACTACAACACTATTCGCCCTAAAATTATTTTTAAATTGAAGCCAGCGCTGTTTCCGTTTCTAATGAAGGCATGACTTGAAATATTTCTTTCTTGTTTGCGAGTGTACTGCGGGGCAGTACAGATACAGGCATATCTGTGCGGGGAAGGTCGAATCTTCACTTGAAAAAACTTGGCACGTTCCGATCTTGGCATAGTACGTTCTGTGATCTCTGTTGGAACACGCAGATGAATAAAGCACAGACAAGGACAACGGAATAAATAGGCAAGCATCTACCCGTGCATATCTTGTGAATCAATGATGATAGAGTTTATGCGAAATGAAGATGCAAAGATGCTATTGGACTTTCCCAACACGATGACGTGAAGGTGCAGAAGTTTTCACGAGAGCTGTCTCTTTCCTCGATTTGCTCCTCTGTTTTCTTGTAGCAGCTGTATCTTCTTAGTTTGTGTGTGTGTGTGTGTGCTTCCGTTTGCGAGGTTCGATGGTACTTATGACCACTTAAAATAAGTGGGTAAGGAAGTCTGGAGAAAAGCAATGAAACAGTCAATTTCTCTGACTTATATTCAGTGGTGCAACTTACTTGTTAAATGAGCACCAACCCTCTCAGTCGCATTGCGCGACACACGTCCTTCGCCTATAAACTCGTCAAACACAAAGTTGATGCCGAAGTTGACGAGCGCACCGCTTGGCCCATCAAGACGATGACTTGGCGCTTTTTTCGCAGACGTCCAATCAGCTCGCTCCGCAAACTTTCGGCTCCAACTTTGTGTTTGACGAGTGTAGGGCCCCTGCTGGCTTTCACTTTCCGTATTCGTGAATACTCGAGTTACGCTCGCGGCGGAGAATGACGAAAAGCGATTTGGGTTACGGTTCGTTAGTGTGTCGAAGGACGGAAGGCGTGGAAAACGGGTCATTGCCTCATTTGTCCCGGAAATCAAGAACAAAATGATAGCCTCTTTCAAAACTTGACCTCTTTAGGCGTTTCTTACATCGGCTTGTGTAAAACACAAGTACATATTGATGTTGTCTTCCCCATTAGGATGCACACGCAAAACCAATTATACGTATATTTAATTAGACAATGTGGAAAAGAGTCAAATGGCAAGCAGTGATGCGTTCTGATTCCCCCTACAAGAGCTGGAACGTTTTTGTTTTACTCGTCTGGTGGTGTCAATGTAAAATTAATAGTCTTTTTCTATGGATAGAGTTGGAAGTTCGAAGAGGTCAGAAACTTTAATGTGATATTTGGAAGGGTTGGATTCAAGAGTGTTGCTTGCGGTAGGTGTGACTGAAATATGTAAATTGTATGCAACGTACAAATATTTGTACACTATCCATTGTAGTTCTGTTGCAGAAGATGTGGAACATACGATAGTTTCTTCGCACATCTCATTACGCAATACAGTCGAATAAAAAGTCAGTAGTTACCATTTTTTAATTATAATGCAATTAAATGCAAAGGGGCAAGCGAGCTGGAAAATAATGATGAAAATAATCCCTGGAGAAGGGGAACAAGAGGGACAAGGGACAAACATATATCTCCAAACACAGCTAGGTGACTGGTGAGCGACCGAAAAAATCCGCCTGGTCCGGGTATCGAACCCGGGACCTCTCCATTACACGTGGAGCGCTCTACCAACTGAGCTAACCAGGGGTTAGACGTCAGTAGAGCAAACGGGTTTTATCAGCCGCCACCAGTCTAACACCAACAAGGGTGAAGCTTGCAATTTTAATGTTATAATTATAATGCAATTAAATTCAAAGGGGCAAGGGAGCTGGAAAATAATGATGAAAATAATCCCTGGAGAAGGGGAACAAGAGGGACAAGGGACAAACACAATTATAACATTAAAATTGCAAGCTTCACCCTTGTTGGTGTTAGACTGGTGGCGGCTGATAAAACCCGTTTGCTCTACTGACGTCTAACCCCTGGTTAGCTCAGTTGGTAGAGCGCTCCACGTGTAATGGAGAGGTCCCGGGTTCGATACCCGGACCAGGCGGATTTTTTCGGTCGCTCACCAGTCACCTAGCTGTGTTTGGAGATATATGTTTGTCCCTTGTCCCTCTTGTTCCCCTTCTCCAGGGATTATTTTCATCGGTAGTTACCAAGCACTAGAAGGCGTTTCCTCAAAGTTGGGTAATTACTTGATTTTAAGATATATTGTTGCTGAATAAATGTATTACAAAATTATTACACCGAACCCTTAAACTGGTTTACTGCTTTTCGAAGTACGATTGGGTTAGACTATTCATATAAGATTGCTATTTGCTGACGTCTACAGAGTTTTAGTTAAGTCGACGGTCTCTTAACCCGCTGTTCTTTTTTAAATCTTAGCTTTTTATTATGCTCATGCTAGCAGCCTATTTTTTTTTTTCACAAATCCCCTGTTTGATGCAAGTCTACGTATTTGTTTGAGTCCCTGTACTGATTGGCCAATGAAGTTTCTTGATCTGTGTGTTTTGTCTTATCGATCGTGCTTTGTTCTAGTTTTACTACTATGGTATATGTATATTCGTTCACTTCTTTCTGAAGTAACGAATGCGTCTAGGCGATGTTATTTAAAATTTAGAAAAACAAATTTTTACCTCGATTTTTTTTTGTTGTTCTTAAAAGAGTCAAGTAATAAATGTTTGTGACTAGGACATGCTCTTTGTGGTATAAGGAAAACAAGTAGGAAAGAGAAAGGTTTCAACACCAGAAAGTAAAACTGAAAGCAGAATTCAAAATGATCAGAAGAAAAAAAAAATAAAATGTAGACACTTTTTCTTTAAATTTACAGCTTTATTTTTCTTGTTACCATCCTTATTTCATATCTGTTTACATTCATTTTTATTTCACTGAAGAAAAAAATTGGAGTTGGCGAAACTCAAGCATTTTATCGCAGATAACACTAAAAAAACAAAACGTTCACAAAAAAACAAGAAAAAAAAACAGCTAATAAAGAACGTATTTGCACCTCAAAGTGCCTTTGAACCAATTTGTATGTAAGTTTTTTTCACGCGTTTTACAAAACCGAGTTTGTGACATCCTGTTGACAAGTAAATATCACTAAACGTTCACTCACCATTTGATATTGCGCCAACTCACAAAGGCGATTTAAAAGAACAAAAAAACTCACAAAGAACCTTGAAAATCAAGCACTCCTATAGTTGCTGCCAGGTTAAGGTGAAGTGGAACCTCTTCCCAGCTTTTTCCACTTTAGCAGAGCGAACCCTGGAAAGGAGCTGGTCGCGTCCTCTTCAACGTTTTCTCTGCTAAAGTGCAAAGGGGTATGATGAGCTTCCACTTCACTCTTAACCTGTCCCCAATTATAGAAGTGGCCGCACCCTACCCGGACAGGCAATCCAAACGACAACACTCGCAACCAGACTGGGACACAGCTGTCGGCTGTGTCCCCCTTCCCTGAATATTCCGAGACCCCATAATCGTGGCAAATTGCGCAGATCTTCCGCCCACATTCAACATCTCCATGGGCTGTCGGGAGGCTGAGGATGCGGAGGCCCATTTCGATCACATTTTCACTTAGCACCTCGTCCGCGGTACTGTGATGAACTGTCGACGTTGCCAATTTGTGATAGCTGCCGTCCTTAGATCTTTGTTCTCCACGTATTCTTCGGTCATCGTCAAGCCTTATTAGGCATCCCAGACGGGGAGACGGCCATTATCCCGACACCGGCACCACGGTCGGAGTGACATCGAAGAGCAGGCTCTCGGGACGAGTCGCGACGAGCGTTCACTCGTCGGTCGATGCAATCGTTCTCTTTCCAGGGTTTCCGATGGGGAAGTTCTCGCTCCCCGAACGAGCAGGTGTCGTGTTTCCCGATGAACGATGTCATCAACAAAGGGCGCCGATAGCGGTGGCTAACGGTCCGTGTACGCATCGCGAGGCTTAAATGTCCTCGAGAATTCTGGGTTATGTTGTTAATCAACACCAAACGTGACATTGTTTCACAAAGTTTGTGGTACCTTCTTTTCTTTTTCTATAAACAATAAAGTCCTAAGTTTTTTTGTGTGTGTGTTTTTTTTTGTATTCCAGGACAGTCTGTCTGTATCGGTTGTAGTAAGGTCATAAAGAGTGTGGAAGAAATTGAGCTAAACGCTGTAGGTTATGGATTATTGTGTTGTGACGGAATTCTCTGTTGTTTATAATGTTTTTTCTCTTTCTAATTAGATTAAAAGGAGCGCGACCACTAAAGAGGGGTAAAGCTGTTTTTATTGTGAAACGTTATTTTGCTTGTCAAGGGGGTCGCCATATTTAGTGAAGTGCAAAAAAGTCGACCGCGAAGCTCGTCGCTGATTGCTTGGGGGAAAGGTTGTGTGATAAACGCTGATTCGGTGAGTAGGGAATGTTCTAGAAATCCACCAGGACTTCAAAAACTCGACTAGCGCGAGTATCTTAATTCCAAGAACTGCTATCAAGTTTATATGCCACGTGTTAAGTTATGTGATGCAGAGCGCCGTGAGCGTAGGCGCCAGGCTGGGTAACGTTGCGGACCGATACCGGAAGGTTTAACGTGCAACCCAATTGCCCGGCAATTTTTAACCACTGAAAAGGAATGAATGTTACAGATTGGAAGGGAAGTGAACAGAAATGAAATACATATCTGGCCGGACTATAGAACTATAATTTCGAAATCGACGTAAAGGCTACCCAAATGAACTCATATCAAGATTTAAGAAATACTTTGTTTGTTAATTCTTGCGAGGGAGATCATCGTTGTAGGCAGTTTTATTCTAAACAAAACAATCCTTTTTTTTAAGTTTAGCTGTTACAATGGTCAAAAGTTACGTAATCGTTCGATGCTTGCCTGTAAGAGGAGGGCGGCCGATTGAGAGTAGTGCTGGCGCTAATTTAATTTGTCAACTCCAAAAGGATTTGTAAAGAAAAAAAAAATCTGCGCGTGACCTGATTTAGGTCGATGAATAATGCAAATTATATAACAATTATGTCGTTCCTCCCTTTCATCCGAGCCCGCAGAAGCCAGATAAATGTTAACGATGCGCCAGGAGATAACCATCGTACCGGCGACGGCATAGAATCGCTCCGCCGACCAACCCGAAAAGACAATTGCCTCATGACCCTTTACGGGTCGCGTGGGCTTGTTGAAAAAGTTAGTGCCTTGTGAGATGTTGCCACTCCCCACGGCGCGCAAGGGGACAGCGCTCGATTATTGGGCCAACTGAGACAAAGGTGTGTTGTTGTTGTTTTTTTTTGTCCAGCCTGTCTTATCCTTCTTGCGCGCCAGCGATATCCGCAAAACTACCTAAAATTAGCAAAGGCGCGTGAGCTTAAATTTTGACGTCATTGCAGTAAGATCGAGAGCAGACACAGAATGGACGCGAGGGCAGTGTAGGCGTTCGGCAAGGTCTGTTGTCCAAGCAACGTATCTCTGGACGCTCGGCGCAGGGCTTCGGCTCAATCCTTGAATCGGCGTCATCCTCCGGAGATCACGTTTCATGGAGTTAAAGGAGACTGATCACTTGCTTTGGTTGTTCTAGGAGGGGTATGAAAGCACCAGTCCTCACAGCTGTCAGCCCGCGGTGCGCCTCGGTAGCGGACTGTGTGCGCAATGCGGAAGGAACACTGGCTGGCGAGAATGAAGGTGTAGAAGAAGCTGTTGGGCATTCTTATTTCGCATCTGACTATTGAGAAACTCAGCAACCTATGGGGGTCGTCACTTTTTGACAAATATGACGGTCGAAAACTGAGCGTGCCTTGTCATGTGCCAGCTGAACGTACAACGCTCTGATTTAAAAGCGCGAAAGTATTGGCCTCAAATTGTTAGAGCACCAATTTTTTACGTTCAGAACCTGTAGCGGTAGGTTGGCGCAAACGAGCTTCTAAAGGCTTAGACTTCCGTGGGGAAGCGATGGGAGGACTACCTACTCTCCGTCTACGGCGCTTGTGAACGCTGATAAACGCACATTGTCTGATTCACGCAGTTCCCTAGGTTGCGTTCGGGGCGTCCGTGGCAACACGCTGATACGAACGTAATGGCAGCGACACCGAGACAACTGTTTGCCATATATAACCCGAGAAGCAGTGAAAGTTGCACTGAATAGGAGGTATTCACTGGACGCCATATTTGAGGGCGATGGTTAGAGCGCATGCTCAGAACGAGCTCATATTAATAGCCTGCTAAGACCGGCAACCTTGATAGTGCTAAATGCACGCTCCGAAAGGACTGCGAAGCTCGTCGTCAGGACGCGCTCAGCAGCAGCGCACACAGATATGGGCGCCAGTGAATACTCCCTATTGTTAGGGCTATGAGTCGCGGTTCTTTTTTGCAGCCCCGTTGTTGCTGCCGTTCATGTTGCTGAACACACAACAAACACAACTTTTTCCGCCTTACTTCGCTGGCCTTCGCCGACAACAAAAACATGGAGTCACGGAAGCCACAAGTGACCAGCAGCAATCCAGAAAGGATCTGTTACGGCCAGTTCGGTGTTTTCCGGCTACGTGCTCCGCTTTGACGGTGTCACTGATAGTATTACACTTCATGACGTGACTGGAATTTCCGAAGCTCACGCATCGCAGAAGCTAATTTTCTCGTTCCATTTTTTAATGTTTGAGCATTTTTATGTGTTGGCACTGTTTCTACATCGCCGTTCAAATAAGTGTTTTTTTTTTTTTTTCTAATTCAGTGGCCAGATCGCACAGTCAATGGTGCTGAACAAAAGAAAAAAAAAAAAGATTTGTGCCACTAGATCTATGTACAGGATTGATGTCATGGTTGAGTTGTTCCTAAGCTAGGCGACCATCTTAATAGCAGTACACTTTAATTAACTTCTTTCTAATACTAATAGTTTTTCTTATACTTCATTATTCGTTCACTCGTTCAGCTGTGCGGAGCGGTTTACTTACTCAGAAATAAAGGTACCCTGAATTGGTAATCGTGTTCTGTACATAGACATTTAGGATATTTTAACTCTTTGCGGAAGATTAATATTTTTTTTTAAGTATTAGCCCTTTAAAGCACGCTTAAACTTGAACATTTTATTAGGGCATAATTTTAAAACTATATTATTAAACGTGTCATTGAATCGATTCGGCACTAGATGACCCAGAGCAGAACCCCGCTAGGGAGTTCGAAATAACACATTTCTTTGTTATCTCATGATGACCAGCTATTTACGGACACGAACTTTGTACCATGGGGGTTATCATGGCGGGGAATGGCTGAAAAAGAGCGTTTCGTGCATCAGCGATCCATCTTTCAACAAGGCTGGCACGGCTATCCGGAGAAAGGCAATACGTTGGACCGTCCTCATCGTCCGATGAAGCGACCTGTCGCGGCGACGGCGGAACGCTGTTCCACTCCTGCCTCGGGGCCTTCATCCACTCCAGATACTTCGGGTTGTCTTTTCTAGGCATGTTCTCGAAGTACAACGAAGCGTAAAGATACCGACAAAAAAAAATATATGTATATATAAGCTACAGCTGCCTGACGACGACACGTGCAAACCCTACTTGCCTGGAGCACTGAGGCGAAATGTTTTTATGTTTCGGTTTTCACACACTTCAGTCGTCGCTTTTAGTTTCAAAGTGTTCTTTGTTCGCGGTTTTGTCGATTGAAGACAACGACCGGTCACGGGTCCCGTTTCCACATCCCCGGTCATCCTGCCCAACGTCTGATATGCTAATACGGGAATCTTGGACTGTTATTGGTTACAAGGTGAATTCTAGTTTTTTTTAAGCTAGAAACATCATAAGATGACAGAAAATAGATAGCGGTGCGTTTCCCTCGCTTCTACTTGCCATGGATGATGACACAACGCACTGCTTTATCGTGAATCTTCCTTTTTTCTTTTTTTGGAGGGGGGGGGGGGGTGTTGACATTTTTTCTTGCGAGCTGCGATTCCTCAACTCTAAAGCATTCTCTTCCACTCAGCTCTTATCAACGAAGGAGCAGCCTGTAATTTGGCGGATTGAGCTCGACATCAAGGGGCGATGGCCAAGAATCGTTTAACGCACGGGCAACTAATGGCTAGACGACACAATTGCGTTCGATAGTGATCGCAGATGGTACGGCCGCTTGGGACTGCTTCCCACGAGCGAACACTCTAGCACCTCTAAAGAGTTGCCCTAGAACGCTTCAATCTGATCATATTTTACGCGTCGTTCATTCGCGACGAGCTTGAAATAATTCTGACAATGTTAGAAGTAGAGTTTAGTGCTTTTGAATAAATCCCCCAAACTCAGAGAAACACCCACCGGTAGAATTTTCGCCAATTCGGATTTGTCCGATAAGCTCCCACTTTCGAAGTACATATGCAAAAGAAACAGACGGTATTTTATAATATGTGTTTGGTCAGCGCACAGGATCAATGATCGTATAAAAATAACACCGTAGTTTTTTTGTTTTTGTTTTTGTCTTTTTTTTATTTTTGGGCTATGGACGAAACAGATCTTACCGCTTATTTTATGAAGGTTCATTCAGCGCAGCAGGTCAGTGCACTTTAAGGGTTATTCACAAGCGGCAGAAATCCCTCCCTTGGATCCCCGGGATGCCGCATCAAGTGGTAACAAATTCACGCCTTTGCGCGGAGCAGCGCCGGCGTTGACATCCTAAGGGGGACGGGGAAGCTTTTGCTCGGGCGGCATAAACACTCCTCGCCTTGGCGTGGAAGTTCTTCGCAACTGGCGGTATTTTGTTCACGCGTCTGGCGACTTTACAGGTTCTTCTCAGCGGTATACTGCTGGTGCCATCGGGATCACCTAACTTGTTGTGGCCTGCGCTGTTGCGCATTTCGTCCGAGGCACCCGAAGGAGTGTTTGATATTCATCAATGCCGTCGTGAGCCCGCTGCCATACTCCACTTTCTTTTTGACTCCATGATCTTTGTATTGTGTCAACCCATTCATATAGCATATTTATTATTTTTTTAGCAAAAAGCAGTTTGTTAATTGTTTTTTTGGATCTAACAGCGCTGCTGCCGTAGTCACGCATAATAACTTTATGTACGCCTCCATTTTTCTACTCTCTTAAGCGTACGCCGAGCCACCGAACCCTTTCGTCGACCGCTAAATGTGTGTGATAACACTGACATTCCTTTCGGCTCCCCGCCGTTCGTGTGAATTATGTAAACGGGAAAGTGGCCTCGCTGGTTTCGCCGATCACTGAAGTCACGCATATCCTTCCCCGTAAAGCACCCCCCGTGTGAATACCCCTATAAGGTAATGACGGAGGCCACTGTTCAGATTTTTAGTTTGGGCCATACTATTTGTG
The DNA here is from genome assembly GCF_016920785.2 of Ixodes scapularis. Classification (NCBI taxonomy): domain Eukaryota; kingdom Metazoa; phylum Arthropoda; class Arachnida; order Ixodida; family Ixodidae; genus Ixodes; species Ixodes scapularis. The sequence goes on along the minus strand of NW_024609880.1, from coordinate 69,055,020 downwards.
CTTCTTAGAGAAACAAAGGGTTGTGCAGCTGAAGCTTTTATATTACGCCCTTTAGTCCTCCACCCTGCGCAGCTGTTGGATATAGGTTAATGGATAGGATGGGATGAATACTAGCTTCCCAGCGACCCACTCTGGGAGTTTATTGCTTTTAAGCTATTGACATTTATACAGGGCAACGCTTGTTTGCAACTGTGTTCATGGGACAAATTAGTGTTGCCAATGCTAATGGCGCCAACGTGGAACCCAGCTGAACAAATATTAAATAACACATGTGCAGTTCTTTAACTCTAGCAAAGGTTTACAACAGGATAATATTTATTTTTATTTAAAAATATTGTAAAATTAAGCACTACATTTCAAAGAATTGAGAATCTAATAAAATTAAACTCCGATAAACACCCTCCGTATTTGACAAAAAGTAAACTCATAAAACAGAATCCTAGTAGTGAGATATATTTTTCCTCAGAGAGTTATACGCAAATCGAAATAGTTCCAGGCTAACAAATAGACCGCGCCAGTGCACGTGTGTGTTCTGTCGCCGAAGGCCGTCACATTTGGTGGTTGTGCGGTCGAGCACAGTAGAAAGCGAATGTGTGACCCAGCCTTTAACACGTAGTTTCCTGCCGACAGGCAGGAAACTGGTGAACTATCTACTTCTAAGACTTGTCTAATGCGGATGAAGACTTTCAGTGCATAGGCCGGCTCAAATGTTCGGGTTGATGCGCAAGCTGCATTATCAACCAGGAAACGTAAAGGCGATCGCGCTGTACAAATATTCCCAGAGAACCATCCCCGGACACGTCCCGTTTCCAGCGTGCCAAAGGAGGCATATGTTTTTGAAAACATATGTCTCTACAAGCCGAGGAGCCGAAACTTTGTGAGCATTGATATTGAGGCAGTTTTCTTGTTCTCTGCAATGTTCACTCCACTAGGTTCGCCAACTTATTCTCTCTTGTCTGTATAAACAAAAAATCGCCTAATACGCAGCGAGGCATAAAAAGGACTGGCGCGAGTACGAAACTTTAGAAAGAACTCTTCGTGAAAAACAGCACGAAAGGGACAGCCACAAAGAGAAAGGACTTCACATGACGAACGCTCACTTACAACTAATTTTTTATCAGAATCTGTAAATGGCACTACACTCGCTCAGGCATAGGGTACACATTGAATTTTGCACTTCTTTCTTCTTTGTTTACCTCTCGACGTGCTAACCTAGATCCAGAAAATGTATCTCACTGTTCATTAGAGTCAATGAAGCTTGGCTCACCCAGGATGGTCTGGGTTTTTTTTTTTTTTTTTTTTTTTTTTTTTGTTATGCAATAGGTTTTCTCTATTTCTCTAGACGTTTGGTCTTGGTGTCTGAACAATACGGTGGTGTTGAAGAACCGCGGTTGGTGCACGCAATCTCGACAGGGCATAGCTAAATGCGTGTATGCAGTCCATTTCAAGGAGCTTTGCTGTTCTATAAGTCCGATGTTCAGGTATCGCGCCGTTTGCCCAATATAGGAGCGCCCGCACGAGAAAGGGATCACGTAGAACGTGCCTTTCACGCAGGCAACAAATTAGTGCGGTGCTTGACGTTGCAGCTGCTACGACCTGCTCGCTTCTCTTTGCCTTTCAGTCGGTTCACCACGGAGCATAATCGGCCTTGTCTGTGGCGGGCAGAAAAAACCACGCTCTCTCTGTATCTAGCTGCTAATTTCTTTTGTTAATGTAACAAGCGGTGAATAAATGGAATGACCGCAACCTTCTTTTGTTCCTTCTTCGAGTATTCACCCGGAGTTGAACCGGCCTTAACGTTTTATACTAATTGGTCACGAGCTGCCGAAATGGCGGAGGAACTGATTGCATGCTTACGCACTAACTGCTACCCCTTACTGCTCTGTCTGCGTCCTATAAGCAGTTGGAAATCTGCGCTCGGTGTGTCGTACTTGTTTCTGCCTGTGTCCTCGTCTTTTGGGCAGTTTATTTGTTTTCTACACATAATATCAGGCAACCTAGGGTGCCCTTAAATAATCTGACTTTCTGACACCAATGATTGCCTTAATTCTGTTTCTGCGCACCCTGGTGAAGAAGGGGCAGCCATGTTCCAGTAAAACAAAAATATACGCATGTTTATCATTGAAACCGTAACAGGATGAGAGAAAGATGAAATAAAGATATACTGATGTAGAACTGTTTTGTCTAAATCACACAGGTTTGACTCCCTCTCCCTCTCTTCCCTCCAATAAAGCGACCTTAAAGAAACATGCCTAAAGACGTAGTCAACATCCTTCCTTCACTTCGGCGATAAGAAAGCCATGGGTATATTGTCGCGCGTGCTTTCCAAAAAATAAATTTTCAGCTCTAAGCAACATTTGTTGTTAGGTCAAGCCAGACAGAATCATGCACACATAGAACACGCCGCCGAATATATTTGGTCAATTTCGAATCACCGAAAGTTTGAATTTGTTCCGAAATCCACACTTTATTAGCAGCAGTAGACTCTCGCAACATGTTTCATCACCCTTGCTGGAGGGTGCTTTGTAATGGTAAGCTCATATATTTCATCGAATAGTGAGAATGGAACCCAAAGCACAAATAACGCAACACTAAAGCGGACCCAGGTCCATACGGAAGGGACGGCGGAAGTAGAAGTGGCAGAAGAGCCAACTGGCAAGATCCAAAATCCAAAGTTATGTGATTACCCGCTACAAAGGAGAAACCGAAGAAATCCAGCCCAATGTTTTTGGTTGCTCAGTCTGCCCCCACCATGCGGGCTAAGATGGCATGTGTGTTATAACCAAGAAACGGTTCGTTGCTTATTCTTGCGTCTTGATAAACACTATATATCAGCGTGTTCGTGGCGTGACGAGAAAAACGATTTGCTGGGGTACTCACTACGTCCAAGAGTCGGCAAACAGGCCGGTGGTGTATTGGTTCTTGATCCAAGGCACATCTGTTACAACTGATTTGCGACCCAGCCTCTCCTAACACACCGATGGAACTCTCCGCTATATTTGGTGGAAACGACTGCCGGCTCAAAGAGTCAGCAGTCGCTTCCACAAAGAAACCCCATAGGCATGCGTACGAAGACACCTAACGGAAGTCATCTTACATAGCCAAGCATCAACAGCCGAACCTCTTGCAGCGTAACATCTGGACAAGAAATCTTCAGCATCGTCGTGCGATCATGGCTCGACATTATATTGGTTAGCATTCGGAGGAAGGATCTTGCTTTACATTGGTATTTCGTCTTTTCAACGTGACAGAAGTAAACAAAAATATATACGGGTGAGTAGGAAGGGGCTTTTTGCGCTTGAAGGCCGTTTGCAGTAACAGATTCAAGAATTCGGGACTTTCGAACATGTCTCTCAGTAGCGAGCCAATACAGTGTATGCAATTTATTATCCTCAATAAATGCAGCCTTTCAACTAAGGCATGGTCATCGCAAAGGGCTCAGTGCATTTTGTAGTACATTCTTTATGCAAATTAATTTTGCGTTGTTTTTTTTTTTTTTTTTTTTTTTTTTTTCAAGTGCGCTGCGACATTAAAAGAATACCTCTGCTCTGCAGTTCAGCTGAGGTGATAGTTGCGTCAAACTTCAAAATACAATCTCGTAACAGATTCAGTCGTTCATTTGGATTATCGCAAGTTATTCGATATTGCAAAAACTACGCATCGCACCAAAAAAAAAAAAAAAAAGGCTTTTTTTTTTGTTTTGGTCCTAGGTCAGGGGCCTATTGAGAAAAATAGTTAGAGTTCGGGTTAATTAATTTGTTATTTCCGCGCAACTAATTTTTTTAAATATTGTGTTTATATTTGGAAACTTGCTGATCATCATCGGAAAACGCTAAATAAAAAAAAAAATTGGAGTGCGATACGAGAAACGCGCTGTATTTTGGAGCTTTCTGAAAAACCGCATAACTTCGACGGATTTTGAAGTTTCAGTTTGCAATCGGAGCGTTTCTCGGCACCGACGGCACTGTGCCCTGTGGAGAAATGCCACTGACCTCTGCTACGTTGCGCGAGGGCAGCGAAACAGGGCCGGCTTGCTAGAAGTAGAGTCTCAGTTGAGACTGCTCAAAGAAAGCGCTGCCAATGCTCGGGTGCGCGAGCGTCTGAGACTCGGTTTAAGCACGAGCGCTAGCCTTGACAGCGCTTTCTTTGAGCAGTCTCAACTGAGACTCTGCTTCGAGCAAGCCGGCCCAGATGTGGGTTGCACTTTTTCCCCAAGGGGCGCGGTGCCGTCGGTACCTAGAAGTGCTCCGACTGCAAACGAAAACTTAAAAACCCGTCGAAATTGTGAAATTTTTTTTCAGGGACCTGTAAAATGCAGCGCGTGCCTTCTATCAGACTCCAATTTTTTATTTAGCGTTTTTCAATGATCTTCATTAAGTCTCCAAATGAAACCATTCCCTTAAACAAAATATTGAAAAAAAATTGATTGCGCGAAAGTAATTACCAACTGAATGTACACGAACTTTAATAATTTTCCTAAATAGGCCCCTGCCCTAGGACCAAAACGACGCGAGCCTTTTCTGGTGCGATGGGTAGTTCTCGCAATATTGAGTTTGTCCGCCTTTCGTGAAACACTTTGTATATATACTTGTAAGCTGACATTTTCAATCTGAAATGACGTGCCACGTCACTACCGCAATTGGAAACTAGCATGAGCCTTAAATCAGAAACGGTTCTCCTCTACCATTAAGCGAATTCGAAGCTAACAGTAAAACCGAGAGCTGGTCAAGAATTGAGTCCGCAGAAATCAGTGGCCGGGATGGTCAATTTTTCGCCAGCTCTCTTTCCCTTCCCAGAACTTTGATGTAATAAATCTAAAAATCACTGTCCCCCGCCTTACTTTACACAGTTACCACGGCTTTCCTTGTCAATCTTTGACTTGTCCATCCCGGGTAACCTATGCGGAGCGCAAGTCGGTCTGCTTGGGGTTGCAGTTACGTCGGAACGACGAGCTCTCATTCGCTCTGATGGAAATATAAGGGGTAGACCTCAATGCTAGCTTCCTTAAGGTCTACCCATTATCCTTCCAATCGAGCCAATCAGAGCTCGACGTTCTGACGTCACTGTAACCCTTGAGCAAGAAGCAGACCGACTTGCGCTCTGCACTGTCCCATCACGAATCAAAAAGCGTGATCATTATACACCCTGCGTTCCTTAAGCTTTCAGTGTTGATAGCGTTTTGTAGAAGAATATCATTTACTATCCTTGTTCTCCGGCCTTCTCGTTGTCGCTGTCTATAAAAAGAAGCATTACGTCATAAATCGCCTCGCTCGCGTGGTCCCCCGACGTCCCGTACCGTCATTTAAAATCGTCACGTGACGTTACGTGTCGTCGTGTTCACTTAACCACGTCAGCGATTGTAACGACACGCACGGGACCAGGTGACCGAGTTTCACAAATCACACGATCGCGTGAACCCAACGGCAACGCTGACGCCGTAAATCACACCTCCTAGCGAATATAGGCGATCGCAAATCCGAGTGGCTCTCACGGAACTTGACGTCGCAGTGTCGGGTGACAACATAACTTGGTGTCAGTGTGACACGACAACGTAACTTAACGTCAGTGTCACGTGACGACTTAACCTGATGGGACTGTCAAGTTACCACGTAAGTTCACGTCATGGTGTCATGAGACACGCCATATAGAAAGTGACGTGAAGTGATAACGGATTTGGTGTCACGCGAATCCCTACCGTCTGCTAAATTTAGAGGAAAATATCATTTGTCGTGCCATAACAGACCGTGAAGTCGCCAGCACTCTGCGCAGTTTGGACTCCTTACGAAGGGTGATTTGATTTTCTTTTGTAATTTTCCTGACGTTTCTTTTCGAGAAGACAGCTCCCTTCTTTCTTTCAGCCTTTATCGCAGTCCCCAAAAAGGCACTAGGGATGTGGCGGTGGCAGCCGCGCCTTATTCGACCTTGTAATATCCTTTGTCCTGAATAACAATGCCAAGCAAAACCATAAAAAAAGTCAGTATTATAAAAAATTTAAAATGCTTCCCGTTTTTTGTTTTCTTTTGTTTAACATTTTTTTTTTTCACTCAGTATATGCTCTATCCAGATGGCGCGTGTCAGATTTTTCTATTCCTGGTTTCCCCAAAGTTGAATATAGTGTGCACCCCCCTCACCCCCTCAAAGAAAAAACAAATTAACCCATAACTTCAACCGCTGTTGTTCCGACAGCGGTTCAAGTAAGGAAATAGGAACTGGGTAGAAGATTAGGATATTTTTTTGTTTATAGAGCGCGGCTTCTAAGCGTTTGTTTCCGGCTTGAGCGACGTCGCCGTCGGCGCAACCGCGAGTTGCATTATTGGAAGTTTCCCGTAATGACGTCACACGTGACATCACGCGTGACGTCACGAGGGTCACTCGTGGTGTCACCGCGCGTTCCGTAATAGGTAAATTTCCCGGTAAATTTAGCGGGAAAATTCAACGCTAAATTTGGCGGAAAAATTTCTCCGCTAAATTAGGCGAAAAAATTTCCCCGCTATATTTAGCTAAAAACTTTACCCGCTAAATTTAGCGGGAAAAATTTCCCGCTGAATTTAGCAGGAGAAATCTCCACTAAATTTAGCGACAAAATTCCCACCTAAATTTAGCGGAAAACTTTCTCCGCTAAATTTAGCAGAAATATTTCCCCGCTAAATCCAGCAGATAAAAAAAATTTCCGCAAAGTTTAGCGGAAAAATGTTCCCGCTAAAATTAGTGTGAAGATTTTCCGCTAAATTTAGCGGAAAATTATCTGCTAAATGGGAGAGGAGCAGGCGAAGAGGGTATGGATGAGGGGCGCGTGTATACCCTCCTCTCCGTTCCTTCCCCTCATCCTCCTCAAAAAGTTTAACTCCACAAAAACGTTGCCACTCCCTTCCCCCCCCCCCCCCCCCCTTCAACCCTCACTCCATGGGAAGCGGGAATTGAGGGGGGGAGGGGGGGGGGGGGTGGAGGGGGGGGGGGGCGCAACTGTTAACCCGTTAACGGCAAAATTATTTTTTATTCGGCTAAAAAATATTTTCGTAAGGATATGCGGTGCTTAATTGGCCCCGTAAAAATAGAAGCATTGCGAAATGTGTCGGGTATGTCACGAATTCGCGACAACACGCAGGATGACAATAATTTCGCCAACCCCATCTGCGTAAAGTTATTTTTTTTTTTTTATGAAATATACAGGTGTGTAAAAAGGGTCGAAAGGGATGAAAGCCAATTTTGCTAATTGTGTGCTAACAAAATTACAAGCGCAGCGCCCGGAAGGGGTCTAAGCTTCTACTTTACGGCTGGTGAAATTCTAAGAAACAGTTGGAGCAGCTGGAACCGCTTCATCTTCTTCTTCTTCGCTTGTGTCATGATCGGGAGAGGAGTTGAACTACTGGGCAGGGTTGTGGTCCGCGTGCCCGTAATCGATGTCGCTTAGACAACTGCCATCGCTTCCATCTTCGGGGGGTACACGTGTTCTGCAAGGTGTCGTCTTCTTCCCGTAGAAGGAGACAGCTTCCATGACCTACAAAATATTTAAAAAAAAATATATTGCCCATTAAAAATAAGAGACAAGATTGAAATATTTTGTTGAGATGATCTAGAACGCCACATGCCAATCGCCAAATGCCGAGTGTCGCAAATTCGCGAGAAAGCGAACAGAGTACTTTATTATGCCAAGCGCCTCAGTATTAAAATTACGTGTGTGCTTCCTACAGTTAGTTGGGATCACATAAAACAAGAATCAATATTAAGAGAGCAAATCACCTCTTGATTTAGTAGAAGACGGTCTGGGAATAGAAAGACCACGTGCTGCGAAATCCGTTGTGTAATAGCGAAAGTTGTTTACGACGCGAAGTACACCGGGCCGCTGATAGATGGCGCCAGCATACTTGACGCTTCGGAAGATTGGTTGCGAATCCGCAACAGTCGAAGCGGGGTGCATAGATGAAGGATATATTTTATTAAGCGCACGTCGGCGGTATGTCGCGAATTCAAGACGGATGTACATAAAAGGTTAAAGGGTGCCTTGGGCACCAAAATGCTGAGTCCGCCTCTGCTATAAGCACCCGCACGTGCGATCAAGTTCTAACGAAGCAACGATGTACCGCGTATAACGATCCGTTTCTAGACAACCACGCGATTTTGCGCGGAGTATCCCTAGTGAAAAAGCCACTTGTATGAGAAATTTGTTGTGTCCAATAAACACTACTGAATCATACAAGCAATATAAGAACATATAAGAACCATATAAGAACTTATAAAAAAACTTCTCACAAGTTTCTTATATGGTTTTGATATGTTCTTATATATCTTGTATGACTCATATGTGTTTATTGGACACAAAAGACTACCATACAAATGATATTTTTCAATACGGATCCAGTCCAGAATCGGTTATGTCAATTGCATTTTCGGGGTTTCTCGACAGCCCGAGCAAATCGGAGCGCGCTGAGCCCTGGGAATCCTATACTCACTCCACAGCCAATGAGGTTTCGGCATAAACTGGTAAGAACGTCGAAAGACCAATCACAGAGCCAGAAGTGTCGTCGTGATAATAAGCCCCGCACCGCCTTTTTTAAAGGACCACTGAAAAGGAAAGTTTTTAAAACAGTCTGGTTTGGACACGCGTGTCAAGAAAAAAAATTTTACGTGAAAATATATTTTTAGAGCAATATTCGGCGTGATATTTATTCAAAACTCTGCGCGCGAAGTCCATGACGTCACGGAATGGTCATACACTCTTTCCATCTCAACGAAATGGTCATGCACTCCCTCCATTTCAACGTGATAGCCAAGCCAATCCACCTCTCCTCCATACGCCCGAAATGCCGGGAAAGAAAACAAGTGGAAATGAGGTGACTCCCGACTAAATCGCGTCTCGCGCCGTCAATATGGCTCTAAACATTTCATTTTTCGCGTGAAACTTATTTTTCGGCACACGTGTCCCAACTAGACTCTTAAAGCAAAAAAAAAAAACAGTTTTTTCTTCTTTTTAGTGGCTCTTTAAGCTGTCAGGGACAATAAGGAAGACAGTTCTCCAACGCAAACGCCCTTCCCCCTTCTCATTAAACTATTAACAATTGGAAAATCAATATCGCATTTTTTTCTTTTTTCACTTTGAGAGACTAATCTTAAACGTGGTATGTTAATGAGAACTGCATATTGGGTACCCGACTGCACGAATAGCCACTGTGTCGGTTGAGACAAGAGTTCACCGGTGCAAATCGACTTAACAAAAAAGAGAGAGAGAGAAAAAAACTGTATACAGCTTTCGACGGTAATCATTCAGTTTAAGATTAAAGTCGACGCATTTACGCTTACGACAATAGAAAAATGCCCAACAATTCTTATATATCTGACTTGTGCTTGCCCACAATGAATGGATAACAAGCTAAAAAAAACAGGTTCGCAAAAATCTAAAGGAAAAAAAAACAAAAAAAAAACGAGGAAGTGGCTTGTTACCGAGTGCGTTTTAATTGGTGTCGCTCTTGGACTTGGAGCTCGTTTATCGGTCCGCTTTGTGGTTAACCGCAAATTCCCTTGCCTGCCCTCGCTTCCTCCCCTCTTTCCGCGTCGTTCTCATTTTTAGAAGCGACCAGAGATAGAGGGAAGAAATGGCGCCTAACAACTGCTAGAATATATTGTTGAGAAACCACTGGTAAAAGCGGGCCATTAGCTGTAATCTACAACTCTCCATTAAAAATAATCAACGCTTTTACTTCGATACTTTTTTAAATTAAATTGGCCTTGATTACCATCAAAAAACAGCATTAAAAATGTATAAAATAGGGCCGTATCTTAAACGCCAACGAAAAAATAATACAGATTTGCTGGCCCAATTTCTACTTGGCGTGCCTCTATTAGGACTTCTTTGTTAGGACGAATTTAACTTATTTCTTTCCTTGATTTGCCTTTGTCTGTGTGTTCAGCTTTCTGCCTGCGGTTGTCTTATGCGTTTGAAAACAGCACTTTGCACTTAAACTTTCTCAGAAGCTGCAGGCACAATAACGTTCGCTTTCAACCAACTTTTGAAAAGTAAAAAAAAAAAAAAAAAAGCGTTATGCTAACACGCATTGGTTCTGAAAGAAAACCTATCGGAACGATTCTTTCGACTAAGTAATAGAGCCAAGTATCAATAAAAGTGCATGAAAGCTGTTCGGGTTTTTCTTAAAGCCCTTTGCCGTTACCCCAAAATTTGCGTCAAAGGTTGGACAACGAATTGCTGAGCGAACCACCTTTGAATATACCCAGCGAAGCGAAACGTTGGATGCTCACAATGTTTGGGTTATTTCATTATTTCATTTTTTCTGTGACGGTTTGTATTTTATTATTTCAGTTTTTTGTGTGTCCCGCGCACGCACGTTCTCTATTATATTAGAGAGAAATCGCTGAAAGGGAGTGGAGAACACACAACCAGTTTCATGTACGGCTACCCTTTCTTTCTTACATGCTTTGAAACCAAACACTGTACTACTCATCTTATTCACGTGATGAACACTTATTCATGTCCGCGATATAAAACTAGAAACAATTCGAAAGCAGGAGCTAGCAATGCATCGCGACGTTATTAATTAATTTATTTATTTGGAAATATTGTCAGACGCCTAGACGGCGTCCAAGGCCAGGGCGAGCGCAGCAGGTGCTCTGTACAGTGTAGAAAAACAAAAAATAACATAACGTCGATGAGCTCATGCAGCATTGCAATGCAGTGACAAGCACACACTAATGTTGCAAAAAAAAATTAAAGCGGCACTCAAAGACAATCGAAACACAGAATTGCAAAATTATTCGGTGGCATTAAATCATTCAAATCTGCCACGACAAAGCAAGGAGTTGTGAGCTCATTGATAATGCTTAGAGATATGTTATTCCATTCAAGAACAGAGCGCGGTATGAAGGAATACTTAAAGGAGCTTTCTTTTAGATTGTGACACTATGATTATTTTCTCATGCATCTTGCGAGAAAAAGTTGCATGTATATTTCGAATGTAAGTTTAACATCGACCTTGATTATGTTGTAAAGAAAATTAAGGCGACTAATTTTCCTGCGTGTTTTGAGTTCAGGTATGTTTGACAGCATATACAGTTGAGAGTGGGAAGTGAACCTGTCGTAACGGTCATTAACAAAACGGAGTGCTTTTCTCTGGACTTATTCCAGTTGCTCTATGTTTTTTGCTGTGTTGGGGTCCCATACGAAGTCCGCATACTTTCACATTGTCCTAATAATAGCTCTCTAAGCCGTTAATTTTTTTTTGGGTGTACAGTTGGTTACTTATCTTAAGAAACCAAAGTTTTTGCGATACTCCAGCAACAATGTAGTTTACGTGCGTGTTCCACGTGAGATCTGACGCCAATACAACACCAAGGTACCTATATTCTCTAGCAGCTTCCAACGGAACACCGTTCACGCACTATGAAAAAAGCTTTGGAGTGTTTTTTTCTGGTTATAGTTATCTGCACGCACTTTTTACAGTTCAGTGCCATTTGACAATTACAACGCCAGTCGTAAATCAAAGCAGGAGAGTTGTTAAGTACTTCTTGGTCTTCAACGAGACCTATATCTGAAAACAGGATACAATCATTCGTGAAAAATCGGCACTGAATAAGCAGGCTAGCTGCCACAGAATTTTTAAATAGCAAAAATGGCAACGGGCCGAGTACAGACCCTTGCGGCACCGTTTATAAAGCGGGAACGGTGGGGGATGGAGCACAGTCTATGTTAAGAAATTGTTGGCGTTTAGATAAATAACCGTCTATCCAACGCAAAATCTTATCGTTCTTGAGCAAGTGCCTCAGCTTGTAAAGCAGATCTTGGTACGAGACACAATCAGATGCTTCGGCAAAAGCTGAAAACAAAAATAACGTCAGTCTGTCCTGCTTTATTCATAACCATTCCAAATTCGTTTATAGTATGAAGCAGCTAGATGTGTTACTGTCGATAGGCCTCGGCGAAAGGCGTGCTGTTTTTTACACAAGAAAACATTGCTCTCGAAGTACCTAGATAAGTGCTCATGTAGAAAATGGTAAAGTACCTTCCCACTTAAGTAAAGTAAGAATACTGGGCGATAGTTTGTTGCACATAATAAGTCCATGAATTTGTAAACTGGTACATCTTTCGCAGTCTTCCATTCCTGTGAAACTCTACCCTGGTTTCGGCTACAGTGATATATAATTAGTAGAAAGTCCGCGCACCACTCTGCATAACAGTATGAACATATATTTGGGGTACCGTCCGGCCCACACGTTATCTTGAAATTTAACAATAGGAGTGTCTGAAATATGCATGTAACTGACAAGGCAACATCATGGATGGTCAACTGATTAAGTTCAAGCGCGACGACACCGCTATCGTGTACCGTGAATTACGAACTAAAATACTCATTGAATGCGAGGGAGAGTAATTATGAGATATGACCCTGTTGTTTATCTATCATTTTCTTTAGAGTAATTTCACGCAAGACAGATAGCGGCGAAATAAGTGAGGATTGCTTCGTAAAAAAATGTCCATCGTCACGTAAAAAAAATTATCTGGCATCTTTGGTTAGTGAGCGCAGGTGTCTTTTAAGCGATGATAGCGACACTTCTGCACTAGTCCTTTTTCTTTTTTTACACATACACTGGACTCAACGCTTTAACTGCAGTATTTCTCTACTTATCCGTGAGTCCTCCCTGCTTGTTGCCCTTTTGCGGAGAGGTACAAATTCGTTGAGCAGGTAAGTACTAGTTGTTTAAAAAAAAATCTCATAGGTCGTTTATGTTCACTTCACTTTCACCACTCATGTTAACAAATTGATTGTACGATTGGTCTAGTAAGCCCAAAATGTCCACATCCTGCGCCCTGCTGAAATCATGGAACTCTCTAACAGACGCATGTACGTTTCGATGCCAAACAGCCGAACACTTTAGCCAAATTTATTTTCTGGGATACAAATATAAGGTCAACAATTGAACTAACCTCTTGAGTAGGACCGTGTACTATTTGGGTGAGATTACCCGCAAATGTTGTGTCAAAGAGTGCCTCAGAATGGCAACAGCCGCTTGTGGAGCACACAGTATCCCCATCAATGTCTCGCAGGTTGAAATTCCCACCGAGAATGATAGTAAAAAAAGTGTTTAGATTCCTCTCAGAGAACGCTGTGTGGCGCATGCGTATGATCGATACATGGCACCGACTAGCAGCTTAGAAGAACCGAAATTTAGATTAATCCAGACCATTTCGACGTCGCTTGAGTCTTTTATTAGAAAAATACAAGAGCCTTTCTTATTATAATGAATACGCCTCCTACCTTCGAAACCCAATCTTTCTGAACGATGTCATTATTGTCAATATTAACTTCGCCATTTGATATATTATCCTGTAACCATGTTTCCATTATAATGGCTACGTTCGGATCATAACACGTTGAAATACCTTATAACTCGGAAACTTTATTTGCAACAGTTCTAGCATCAACCTTCAAGATTTGGAGGGGAGTTGGAGCGCGTGATAATTTACTTGGGCTTGCAGAATTCGCGCTTACAGATGGACCGATTTCCGGGACTGATTGATGCTCCCGCCAGGGCCTCCGCAAAATTACCTTCACATTAGCAGAGTTGTCCAAAATAAAGGTTTAGTTGTTTATCTTTTCCTTGTAAGATGACAAGAACACCTTATCTCCCATTTGTCTTTGGTCAGTCGGGCTATCCCACAGCGTTTCCCGAATTTGTTAAATCCTAGGCGAAAAAAGTCTGCTTTGCTGAAGGGTGTGCCCTTGAGATGGCTGCAGTTCTTAAGAATGTTTTCTTTATCTCTTCCATCAAGCAAGTTCAGAATAACAAGTCGGCATTTGCTATCAATTTTCCCGTCCAGCCTGTGAATTCATTCAATAACCACACCTCGAAAGGACAGAATATTTGAAAATATGGTTTCACAAGCAATGTCGTGGGTGCCATACACTACATGCAATTGTGTTTTCTTTTTCAATGTGTTGTGCCGTATTTATGTTTCGTTTTTCTTTACTACAACAATCGACATTGTGTTTATCTTTATAAATGAGCCCCTCCCCCCCCCCCCCCCCCTGCCCCCGTTAACGCCCCGAAATGGTCTTAATGGTTGACGAATGAATGAATATTTAAATACTAAGTTATTTACAGTCTCCTTCATGGTCTATGACGCCCGTGTATAAGCCTGTCTCTTCTACAGGCAGGATTCGTGTTTGTTAATGACTAGCCTAAAAAAGTCATCGTGGACGATAACAATGAAACATCGTCGTCCACTACTTGATCTCATCGCCAATAGAGTGGCGTTTGGGTGAACCTAATGAAGCTGAAAACAATTGGAATGAAGCTAACCATTTCCACACATAGCTTGGGGCTGTGCTGTGGCAACACGTCCGACATAACAAGGCCGGAAGGTAAATGTTTCCACGTCACCTAGGGAAGGCCAATGCGGGACCTGGCTGGGGCACGGGTGCTGCGTCAGTGTTCGGCTGGGACTCGGGTCTAATCAGCGAGGACGCCGAGTCCCGGTCGACCACTGACGTAACACTCGTGTCCAATCCATGCCTTGCTGTATGGATGGATGGATGGGTGGATGCTAGTTGCTGTACCCTTTCTAGCTTGCGGTAGCTTACGCCACCTAACCCAGAAACCGTTTGCCACTTTAGCAGTATTGCCAAGTTAGCAATTTTCGCGCTAGATTCAGCGGATTTCCGAGTTGTCTAGTGGGAGAAAGAGCCGTTTTGTGGCTTTTTCTTTTTTCTCAGGCGCCATAAAACGGTGTGTAGTTTACACCTGTAAATCGTAAGTAACTTAATTTATGCGGAAAGTTAGAGTCACAGGGTCGTTATATTTGCTTGCTCTCGGAAAAATTGGTTTAAGCGAAAATAACGCTTCGACGCCATTAAATATTAAGCGGGCGAACATTGAAACATGTTCTGAACTGATTTGTGCGTCAACGTAAGAATTCGGTTTCCAAGTCTACCAGATGACATGAGTCCGGCGAACTATGCACACCAATTCAGAAATAAGAGCGGTTATGGGATCCGAAAGTAAAGCTACATCAGACGAGCCAGATGCTTGTACTGGAGAATAAAACTTCATACATTGCAGGTGAATTTGGAAACTGAAGCTTCGAATAGACACCAAATATTGCACCAAAGATCGGAAGTACGAAGATGTGCAAGGCCTCTCCACCTGGTGA
Organism: Ixodes scapularis; assembly: GCF_016920785.2. Classification (NCBI taxonomy): domain Eukaryota; kingdom Metazoa; phylum Arthropoda; class Arachnida; order Ixodida; family Ixodidae; genus Ixodes; species Ixodes scapularis. The sequence goes on along the minus strand of NW_024609880.1, from coordinate 69,039,863 downwards.
CATTAAGATTATGCAGTGGCATAGGCAGTGGACATCGTATGTTCTTTGCATGGAAGCATTCTGAGTCAAACAAAGAGGCTCCCTTTTAAAGGCCGACGACCAGACTCGAGATTCTGCAAGGCAGAATACCCTCCTCACCATGGGGGAGGAGGAAACCGGCAACGGTGGGTAGTGTAGTAGGGGTGAGAGGAGGAAGCGAGGGAATAGTGGAAACTGCGAACTGGTCGTCGGTCTTTAAGGGTTCTTTCATTTCATGCTCTGCTTTAGATTAGCTGCGGTAGGAAATAGTGTTAAAAATTCATTATTGGTCCGCGCCCTAAATTTTGCGGTTTTTTAGCGGTTTTTCTAGATTTCGATATGTTAGTTGTCAACACTGAGTTTAGGCGACGTTGAAAATTGAACCCTCCAGCTTCGTTATCTAAATGTTTGCGGTGGTCCGATGGACTGGTGGATTGATGTTAATGGCTATACCCTTTGTGACGGACGGCAGCTTGCGCCATCTACCCTAAGTCTAAAGAGACTTAGGCTAGACTTAGTCGGCAAAGAAGGGTAACCCTCGACAAAGATTGGCTGCTAGCCAATACTCGTGGCGCACAGCGGATTCCCTTTTGCCGCCGATATCACTTCTTGAAACTAACGGCGGTTCACGCTTGGGTGAATAAAACCGGCTAGTGCGCCTGAGTGCAACCGGAGGATTCCAAACGCTCGACTAAAAGTACTACCCCCAGCAACCAATGCACACGTCGCGTCTTTCGTTGAACCCTCACTTTGAGGATAGTCTTGTTTCAATCGATTCCTATCGGAGAAAGTGGATGAAATGCCTGTGAAAGGATAATAAATCTCAACAGCAACACACACACACAAAAAAAAGAAGAAAAGCAATGTACAATAACTTGACACAACGACGGCGAAGAAATGGATCACGTAATGTGTCTGCGCAAATCTCCGTGCCCGTGGTCTGCGGGTGCGAAAAATCACATTGACAGGTGTGTTCCGCAGTGTTGGTCGCTGTGTCTGCCATGGTGCTTTCTCGCCAGTGATTATGCGTGATTACCTGAGTGTGGTTATAACTGGATCCAGAAAAAAAAAAAAAAACCAACCTCTTTGATAAGATATTTACGAAATCTTGCAGGAAGTACGCGTATGAAAAGTGAGAACACAAGCCTCTCAAATTTAGCTCCTAAGTTTCCAAATTGGGATTGCAAAAGAGGTGTTAGGTGTTTGGGGAGAAAAAGGGGAAAGCCTTCTCGCCAGATTCAATCAAATGGAGCTGCTGCTTGAGAAAGACCCCAATCGAATACTCTTGTCTTTGTCTGTGTGCACGCGTGTGTGACTTGTGATTCGATTTCTGGCGTGGCGAAAAAGTATCGCAAATGAGGTTGACACGGAAAGCTTTCTTTTTTGTTTTTGTATATCCGGAGACTGAGGGTATTCTCGTGTTAGGAGAAAATGTCGGTTAAGAGCTTCCGGCGGTTTTGAGATGGTTATAATTCAACACAGGCTGCATCAATATTTGCACTTCGTCCACTCTTTTGTTGGAATAAATATATATTTGTGGCTTGGACGCTCCACATACCCAAACGATAAACGCAGAGACATAACCAAAATTGGTGCTTATTTCAGATTTCGTCCGCTTAATTTTGTTTTGTGGACTTCGGCAATAATTCTGGCAATGATCGCTTTATGCTTGTAACTTTTCGTCGGCCGTGGTGGATAGCGTTTTCCCGGAGGACTAATTTCTTCATTTTAAGTGTCTTTCTTTAAAGGGCACTTAAAATAACTTATTCTAAGTGCCCTTTTAAAAAAGGCAGATCAGTCCTTGGTGAAATGTTGTACATTTTGTACCACCCCTTTTGCTGCCCTTTTTTATTTGCACTATTCTGCTTACACATATTTTTCAAAAAAGTGGGCGAGTTCAGCATATTACCAAACGGTAGAATTTTACGTTTGATTTAAACTTACGGACGTGTAAATTTCCTACAGGGTATAAACCTGACGGCGTTCTTCTCTCTTCCATTTTCTATTTTTATTTTCTTTGCGCATTTTGAGTTACCTTTAGCGAATAACGTACTTTTAATTGTAGCGAGCAAATATTACAATGGAGATTCCACTCGCAGAGGGTTTCGGAAAAAGGAAAGTTCCTTTGCTTTCGCTGCATAGCACGCCGATCATTTTATGTCAGTGCGTGAACAGGTAAAATTATTAACCCTCTAAGAAGAAGGTTCGCAAAATACATGGTTGCTCCAAACTACGAAGATATAAACCAATGGCGTCGTTCAATAATAAGCTCCGCTTTTGAAACGAAGCTGCATTGATTTTCCGCCACTAAATCCTTCACGTTAGCGCGCCGTCGCTGTGCCGCATACAATGTAATTTTGGCTTTCCACCTCTTCCCGTTCATTTTTTTTCTCCGTGTCTTCATTATCCCTGCCTCCGGTACAAAACAACCCCCGTTGGTAAGACGTGGTTGTCAGTGGTATCTTTTTTTTTTTTTTTTCTGGTTTTCTAAACGGTTAATCCGCATGCCTCGAATACAGAACAATTAGATTTTCATATGACTATTCGCTTATATTTGGTTCTAGGGATCACCTCCTCAAAGACGACGGTAGTTTGTAAGTTGCTTTGAAATTTTCACAATTAGCCATTATTTTCCTTCTAGAATCGGCACCATGCTTAGGCGATACTACAGTCAACGGACACCCTTAAGAACACAAGGCGCGCTTTATTACCTCAAAGCTTCTTGCTTGGTGATTCGTTTATTTCGTCGTTCTTATATGTTAATTCCACATTCTCAATGGCTGCGGAGGGATTATACGATGCACGCTTTGCGTGTCTTAAACGGGCAGTGATGATAGATCAGCGAAAAGCCCGTTGACTCTCTTGACTGATCTATCCAAAGGGGGGCCCTAATATCGACACATGGCGAAAAAGCCGGCGAGGAATCCGGCGGCTCAGATTGGCCGGCGCCAAGGTCAAGTGCGGCGTTGGTCAATCACAGCCCGATTTCTCGCCGACTTTCACGTCAAGTGTCCAGATTAGGGACCCTGGTCCCAACTTCCACGTGCCCGTTCTCTGCACATGCTTGAAGCAGTGTGGCACACGTTCTTTTAGAACATAAACGACAGCTCCTTTCTCGTTCCTTCTTACTCTTGGAACGGGTTCTGCTTACAGGTTCCAGTGGTTCAAAACAAACGCGGTCCCGTTAAATTTCAAAGATTGGAACGGGTCGCTACTTTAGCGTTACCCTTTCTAATTTGAATGAAGATGGGTGTCGGTTAATTCGTAAATAAAATAAAGCAGGCGAGTGAAAATATCCTCGTCAATTTTCGTGTCGAGTCGCCACAAATCACATTAGGTTCCAGTTCTTTGCCTTTGACTGTATTTCGGAAACTTTCCCATCGTTTTAACCCAGAGGTTGAATGAAATAGACACCACTAAAAAAGTAGTCTAAATGCCTACTGAATTCGGGTAAATTTGCAAAAAGGAAGGCCGTTCCTTCTGTTGTTTCATCAAAACCATAACGAATTTTCGTTCCATTCCACAGACGCAAAATGAAACGGTGCTGTTTCTCCGTTCCTCCTAAAAGAAACGGGTGTCAGGAACGTCGTTCCTGGGGACGCCGTTCGGTACAACACTGACTTCAAGTAGACCTGCAGCCGCTAAGCGGCGCGGTACTTTGACATCGGGAAATGATGCCGGCTTTTCTACCAGTAGCGGCCAAACACGCTGCCACCTCGCGTACAGCCTCGTCCACCTCTACCAAATACAGACACGGTCGTATGCAAAAAAGGGTTCGGCTTAACTATTTCGAATACAAAACGTAGCCAAGTGCCCAAATAATTACGCCGCAATGCGGGCTCGTCGACTAACATTCGTTCGAGCTTAGACTTAGTTCGTCTGCTGCCGCATCTCTTTCATTATCCTAATCGAAAAAATGCTCCCGCCAAACCTCTAACCTTTTAACAGGCAAGCTGTCGCGCAACAACGTGCCTCGCAAGGTCCGCCGATACGCCCCCCTAACCAACGTATCGCGGGCGCTGTGGCCTGCCCGAAGTTAGGCCACGGTCCGCTTCGGCATCAAATATCCGCGGGCGTCACTCCACAAGTAGAAAATGTGTTGGGTGTAAGGATCTGGCGGGTCCACGGTTTTGGTGCTACCTTCACGTCTCCAGGAGTCTGTGGGTGCGCTCGTGTTTGCGAACTTGGACGTGATGAATTCGCATGGGTGCAAGTATATGTTATTTTGAACGAGTGATGGGGAAGCACTCTTGATGCTACATTGATACTTGTTTTATCTTCGGGGGGGGGGGGGGGGGGGGGGGATCTTAGGAGGCAACGCGAGAAAACACGAATATAAAACTCAGCTAGGGACAACATAACTTTTTATACCCTACGATAGAGCAGCACCTCTGTGCAGCCTTTGTCGGTTCTAAAAAAAAATGTTTCTTGGAGCCGTCGTCGTGCGGCAAAGCCCCTAGAACGGAGAGACAAGCTAGCTGAATGCCAGTAAAGGTTTGCTGTCGTCTTCGTCTTTGGTGATGGCATGTTACTCAATGTTTGGCCATCGCAATTTAGTTCAAGTTACTGCAAACGGATAACAAAAATTATGAAATTTTTTTTTAAAAAAAAGCTGTGTTTATTTTTTTTAATATTGAAGTGCAATTCTGCTTTGTGAGAGGTTTATAAGCCACGCTTCTAAACAAAACTAAAATAACGGTTATGCATATTTTTCTTATATAATCGCATAATGCATTTAACGATGATAATTTTGATATATCTTGAGTTGTTTTATATGAAGTAGTTCGAGGGTAAATAATTTGTAAACGCGACTTCTGACGTATTTCGCTTTTTTTATTATTAAACTTTTTTAGTGTTATTTTAAATATTTTGTGTACATTTTGTAAATATTTCATATTATACATTACAAATATTACAAATACAAATATTTGTAATATTTGTAATTTAACAAATATTACAAATATTTATTTAATATTATTATTACTAACGAAAAGACAAACAGCGCACAGTAAACGGGGACTAAAGGAAGTGCAAACAGGACAAGCGCAGACTCTCAACTGAAATTTAATCACATGAAAACAAAACGAAGAAAAAACTCCGCCCACGTCACATGATACATTCACCACGTATCCAAAAAAAAACAAAAAAAAACAATCTCTTTGCTACTTAAGCCCAGTGACGTTTGGCTTACGCAGTTCGCGCCTGCTTTGATAATTGCATGAGCCCTAAAATTTCTCTATTCATTTTGTCCCTTCCATTGCCAATGATACCAGTCTCACTGAAGATAGGTTCGCACCCACATCTATGACAATGCAATGGTAAATGCGCCCCTACAGCTCGCACCACTGATCGCAACGACAAGTCATGCTCCCGCAGCCTGTGATTAACACATCAGCCCGTCTGACCGACGTAGGCTTTCCCACACGTTAGTGGAATCGTGTAAACAACTCCCACCTTGCAAACAACATATTGATTCTCATGCTTCACCGAGCAAGCGGAGCCTTTGTCCTTCTTGTCGGCAACTCTCGCGCATAGTTGCGCCAGCTTACACGGAGCGGAAAACACCAATGGCACATCGTACCTCAAGGCAACTTTTTTCAAGTTGTGTGAAATTTTATGGAGATACGGTATTACGAGAGGTCTCTTATTTGGCCTTTCCCACCGAAGACGGGGTTCCCCCTTGAGTTTCTTTAACAAACCCTCCGCAACGCTCAATAAAACCGAAGTTGGGAAACCTGCCACGGTCAGTCTCTCAACCTGCCGGGAAAAACTATCGTTAACGACATGATGACATGAATTCTCGAGTGCAGCTTGTATTCAAGACGAGGCAATGCTTCTCTTGACCAGCTTAGAGTGCGATTAATCAAATGGAAGAAGACCCTTCTTTCAGCGTGAGTGATAAGACCAGCAAACGTGTTTAGCAATGAATTCTAATCTCAAATCCAAAAATTGTAAGTAAACCCCTTCCTGAAGTTCGTGAGTGAAAGAGAGCCCCTCCGAATGATGTGTGAAAACTTCTAAAACAGACCTCACGACATCTGCCTCACATATGCCCTCCAACCTAATAAACAAAACCAGAAAGTCGTCCACGTAACGAAACACTTTACAAACGCGCTCGTCATTCAGTTTTTCAGAAATGGCCCTATCGCACTTGGCTAAAAAAATATCGCAAAGCACAGGCGCCACAGACGAACCGATACAAATTCTTTTTTTCTGAACGTAAAGCTTACCGTTAAATAGGATGAAAGTTGACTCCAGATAAAACTTGAGAAGCTCTAAAAACCCATGAGTACACACACCGTTAGCGTTCTGGAAGCCAATCTCGCCATTTCTTTCAATACATTCACGTACCACGACAAACAGAGCGCAACGAGGGATGGAATAAAAAAGATCCTCAGCATCTATGGAAAAGCCCCCCACATCTGTGACTGCACCACTACTAAGGTAATCTATGACACTCTGCGAATTGCGTACCAAAAAAGGATAACATGTCTCTAACCGACTTAAGTGCTCTTGCAGGAATCGACTGACTTGTCTCTGCCACGCCCCCTTCTCGGAAACGAGAGTCCGCAGGGGTGCATTCCCTCTATGTGTCTTGACCGAAAAGAATACATCAAGATTACCTTTCGTGGTCTTTCCAATTTCTTTTTCCAACTTGGGCAGTTGTAATTCTTTGCACAACTTGCCTGCCGCACAATTGACCGTTTTTGGCTTAAGATTGGTAATCCCGAAGTTATTCTTAATCGCATCGTCAGCCTTAGTGTTCAGTAGGTTCCAAGGTAGCACAACAAATCCTCCCTCCTTATCAGCCTGTAGCAAACTGAGATCGTTGTTTTGAAAATAGGTAACAACACTTTGTAGAGAACCCACCCCAGATGCAGAAGGCCGTTTTGTAGCACATTTTAGTAGGCAGTCAACCCCCTCCGAAACACAGTGGTCCTTATCTTCAGACGCCGCCTTTTCGACACTCGCCGTACATCAGCCAACAATTCATGCGCCTTCATGCTAGGCTCAAGACTATACTTTGGCCCTCTTTCCGGAATTCGGGCCACATGCTCAGGAACTTGGGCGTCTCCCAATAAGACCAGTCCACTAGGTCTGTTCCCAGGCAAACGAGACTTCTTGGATATATCCCAGTTCCAACGCGCTGCCACAAAAACTCTCTAGCCTGGGTCACAAGCCTCAGATGCTCTCGGTGGTGACGGTATGCCAGGGGGGTAGAACCGCCTCGGAAACCCAATATCCTTAGGTAGTCGTGAAGAAAATGCACCTGCCTCCAGCTTTCTGACCTCACAATCTTGCATATCCGTTTGGAATGCCCATCAGATGGACGAAGACACCCGAACAAGGCCTCGACCTCAGGAGGAGCCTGGCCCGTCTTAATGCAAATCGAGAGGTATCTTGCACGGCAGGTCGACACGACGATGAGGTTAATGCAGGTGATGGCATGGTCGTAGTTGCTGTTATAACACGTAGCAGAACCCACCGTAGAAGAAATTAACTGAATAAGGGTGGCGATGTGGGTTAGTTGGTTAAAACTGACGAAAAGGCAAACAGCGCACGTGACAACGATCGACCTGTTGCCCCCTCTCTTGAACCGAGACTCTCTATACCGACGAAACACGAACTTGACGCTTTACTCGGTTTATAAAATCCGTATAACAGAGAAAGGGCTTTTTTCCATAAAATTGAGGCTCACTGTACCCGCACAGAGATAAATAAAAATAAAGCAATAGTAAATCACACTAGAATAAGATCTGAATGTTTCATTATCGTTTTTTTTTTTTTTTTAGGTAAAGGGTTGCACACTTTCAGAATTGATTTATGCGCTGTTTTTCTTCATGAGGTTCTTGCGTAACTTCACTTGAGAGGGAGCGCCAGAGCTCGGTGTCTTCACGAAGGAGCATACTTTTGTGACGCTCTGTTCGTCCAAGGAGTGGCTGTAGTCCCCCATAGCGATTCTTTCTCACATAGTCCAGGAGGAGCGTGGGAGGGCTGTTAAGCACACAGGCTAGGAGGTGAAACGAGGATACCTATCCACGGGGAAAAAGGCGGTTCCACCGCACACTTCCGAGAAGACCGGGGGTGTCCATATCTTTGTATCGTGGGAGTGCGACGGCGACTGGCGGCGCAAGATAGCGTAGGCAGCTGGCCGTTGTACGCTTCCCAAAGCAGGAATAGCAGAGACCTGCCTTGGGCTCCTCTCTGACAAGCAGTACCCAAGTTGCGGAAGCACCAGCGAAGTGTACAAATTTCGCAGCGTCTTTGGGCCAGTACCCCTCTATACATGTTGCACGAAGACCAGCGTGCGTCGCGCCCTAGAGAGCACCTCACCAATGAGATAGGAGAAATGAAGACGCGGATCTAGCGTGATCCCCGAAAGCTTCGTTCGCTGCGTCCTTGTGATTGGGGTGTCACTGATAGTCACGTCTGGAGGGGGAGGGGCTGTCGGGTGGTGGTTACAAGCATCACAGAGCACTTTGCCGTGTTGAGGGGCAGTCGGTTTGTCACGGACGATTCATGAACCTTGCAAAGGTCTTTCTGTAGTTGAATTGTAAAGGCTTATGCCCCTGGTGGATAGAAGCAGTCTTAGATCGTCGGTGTATAGGAAAGACGTCGAGTTAAGGGAACGAGTCACATCGTCAATGAAGACGTTAAAGAGGGTGGGGCCCAATACGCTGCCTTGATTATTGCCCGAGATTATCTCTCGGTCCCTAGACTTGGCTCCTTGAAATACAACTCTCTGGCTTCTGCCTGACAAGAAATTTGCGTTACATTTGTGAGTGATGCCTGCTACGGCAATGCTCAGGAGTTTGCGTAGTAGAAGGCTGTGGTAAACTTTCTCGAATGTCTGTTTAAGACCCCATCGAACCAACTCACAAGTCGTGTGGTTGTCCAGGCATTCACTTACTTGGTGCACCAGTGTGGCCAGAGTAAGCTCGCAGCCACGGCTTGGACGAAAACCATACTGGTGTGTCGAAAGCAGGCTCCGCTCCTCCAATTTATTATGCACCTGTTTTCTTGATAAATCGCTCCATTGTTCTACACACAATTGATGTAATTGATATAAGTCGGCATGAGCGCACAGATGCTACGGAGGCGCCATTTTCTTTGTGCACTGGCTTAACCAAAGCTGATTTCCGTTGGAATGGGGCTGATCCCTCAAAAAAATGCAGAAAACTTGTTGGTGAGGATCGGGCAGAGTTTTCATGCACATGCCTTGTAAAACGCTGGGTGGATACCGTCAGGCCCTGCTCGTTGGGCCCGGTTCACGCCCTGCAGTGCCTCCCAGCTGTCTTCACAGGTTATGTCTAAAGGTGCGAGGTGATCGGAGGGTGAGGGAAGGTCTTGCAAAGGGGGGGAGCTAAAGGGTTGTCTGCTAGGTCCATGCGGACGCAAAATAAATACGGAAGATGGCGGCAGTTTCTTGCGGCGTTCTAACGGCCTGTGCGTTGTTCTCGAACACAGGAGCCGAGGAAGTCGTTTTATGCTGCTTCACGGAGAACCAAAACAGTATTGGCTTTTGGGCAGCCTTTTCTGTAATCGTCTGTACATAGCCTGTGTAAGACACGCGTGTTTTTTTTTTTTCAATTCCCTCTAGACTTGATGAGCAAGATTCAGGATGTGCGGATCTCTTGAATGCTTTGCTTTTCTAAATAACTTTTGCTTGTGGTTGACCACCCTTAGGATGTCAACGATGATCCATAGGCTTGTGCGAGACCCGCAGTTGGTCTTTGCGGGCACACATTCCTTATCAAAAGCATACATGGAATTCAAGCACAGCTCATACATCTCGTTGTCAGACGTCTTGTCCAGCACCACGAATTATGGTGCCAGGTGGAGTAGCATGGCCAGGTGGGCAGTGTCAAGTTTCGCAGATAGTTGTATTTCCTCGCAATGTGACCAAGATTTGGCAAGGACGTTAAACTGTGCAAAAGGATGGCACTGTGATCACAGACACCAAGGCTTGGTTGCACTGTACAGCTCTGAATCAAGGATGGGTTGCTGGTGAACACCAGGCCGAGGAAAGATGCGTTTTGGTTGCGGGACGTGTAGGATTCCTCTCTGCACAGTTGAATGTAACCAGATGTCTCCATCAAATCAAGGAGTTAGTCGTCGAGCGGGTTAGATGGTATTGGTGTTGTGAGGTCGTTGAAGTCTATGTGGGCGTTAAAGTCGCGCACGACGCACACATTGGTGTAGGTTTGGGGGTTGACTGCCACCTGAGCTTCTTCGTGCAACCAACTCTACAACACACTTCAACAGGTCAATAAACGCAGCAAATCAATGTTTTGCCGGTTTGGTGCATTACCTCAACAAAGATTGCCTCGAGGCCTTTGGCATCTAAGTCGGGTCTCCTCCGGGAGTGTAGTAGTCGAGGTACGACGATCATAACTCCTCCCCCTTGCCCAGTTCGGTCCCTCCTGTAAACGGTGTGCTGGGTCATGTCCACAGACGGCCCGTCACCGAAGCGTCCAGCCACGTCTCACACACCGCAAAGATGGTAGATGGTTTAGATGAAACGAGGACTTGGAAATCCGGTAGCTCGCAGACTGTAGCGACAGATGGCACAGCTATGCGTGCTGGTGTCCTTGGCGGTGCTGAGGTTGGTGAGCGCCGTCACTGTCGTGGGCCGCGTGAGTTGTGAAGGGGCCGGGGCGTAGGCATAGGTTGGTACGTTGAAGGGTGGATGATGCTGTGGGGGCACCGACAGCGCGAACGTCATAAAATTCGTTCGTAAATCCTAGAAGCGAACAGCCAATGCACAACCAAGTGTCGTCGCAGGCACCCAACCTCCGGTACTGTGCCAGGGGAACGTTAACACACGTGCGATGAAACCAGCCGTAGCATGCGTCGCAACATAAAGCAGCCTTGCTGTTCCTCCCACCTTTTGAGCAGCGGGCGCAGATGTAGCGAGGCTGCCCTGGGTTCACAGCGATGTACCCGGAGATTAGCACTGTAGATTGGACGAACCACTCGGTGCTCACACAGATGAGCAGACCTGCGAAGTAGTGCTGCTAGAGAGGAATCCTGAGTGCATTAGGTCCAGTCGCCGAAACGGAGTTGTGACGGTGCTTGTGGAAGACGTGCGTGAGGTCGGCGGGAGGACTTGTTACGCGCACCGCATAGCCACGGAGACCCACGCTGTTACGCGGAGCAACGCCCAAAAACGCACGTTACCGAAGCAGGAGGAACAGGGAAACTTAACAGAAAAGGTGCAGACGCGGGTGGGAACGACCCGAACCACACGCCATGTTGACGGGATGGAACGTGTCGTACGCGCGTCTTTGTTTGCTTCGTGTTCCGTGTCAGCGTCGCTGGTTGGTGTGCTCGCTCTTGCGCGGTAGTCTAAGTGCGCTCAAATGTACCGATTCGGCGGCTCATCGCTTTGAGCCAATGACAAATGCGCCTAGCGCGCCGCGCGTACACGTTTGGCGCTCAGTTTCCCCCCAACCCCACCACAACGCTTACAACAACAACGACTCATCGCCACTCAACAATGGAAAGTCCCGGCACCGCCGGCACCTCGACGTGGGAGATGAAAGCAATCTCCTTAAAACAAAAGCGTGCCATCCTCGGCGAAGTGCGTATAAACAGGAATGCCGTTCACCGCCGGCGTCCTCCGCGGAGGCCGTCGCAGATGTCGACACGATCAAGTACGTAGTTTGCCGGATCTCTTTTTGATCGGAGCTTTTCGAAGTTGGTTTAGAAGCGGCTCCGATCTGACAGAGAGCGCGTAAAGGGAAGCCTCGACCGCTTTTTGCATGCGCGATAAACGTGTGCCCATAACGGCCCGTGTTATCTTTTTTTTTTTTTTGTGCGTTACTTTTATGAAGTTCATATAAATCGAAGGAGCGGATAAATGTTCGAGTCCCGTTGACTTTGTTATTACCGGTCTCAACAGTATCGGGGCTTTAAGATAAACTGAAAGTCATCGTTTTGGTAAACCCGCCGCATAACCCGATCTACAGGGTGCAAGCCTTATTGTAATAAACAAATACAAAGAAATGTATTACGAAGAAAGTTGACTTGCAAGAAAAGCAGAATACGTTCCTCCCACAAAGCCCTCCACTCTTCCCTTTAGCGTAGCAACCGCTGGAAAGGGGCCGAATAGAACGGAGGAAACAACCAAAACTGGAAAATAGATGACTTGTACAAGCTTCTGTTCGTTTTATGTTGCAACAGGTTCCGTGCAGACTGGGGTGTCAGGTTTGGCTTTGTTGTTGAACCGCCCCCCCCCCCCCCCTCCCTTCCCCCCTTCTGAGGGTGACTCAGAAGCACGTAGACAACAGTTTGAGACGCAGATTCACAGGGGAACAAGGTTTATTTCGGGCAAACACATCTTGTCAAGCATGGCAGGCATTTGTTGTATTACTACGTATGTGGCTCACTCAGTGTGACGTAAGGGGAGGTGCACGACACGAAGAGAGGAAAACAAGTCCTATCAATCATATTCGCCACTAACGGCAACTTTCTACTTTCCAGCAATCAGGAAACATTTATATATGTATGTATCAGTGTACGGTTTTCTGAATATCTGTAGTTTCGCCTTAATATACATTTATCTCAGTATTTGCGTTTCGGAATACTTCCTGAAGTATCTCTGTCGAACCCTGCGGAGTTCCTATCAGGTTTCAAAACGTCTTCGGACTCCACGTTCGCCGCAGAAGGTTCATATTCAACTGATGGCCATATTGTTTTAATCGTGAGAGGTTTCGTTATGCTTCGTTATGCCATTTTCGCATAAACGTGCAGCTACAAAGGACATTGGAGGCTTATCAGGTTTTTTTTCCACCATCGCTAAGTCTTTGTTTATTGGACTGAAAAGTGGTATTTTCTAACAAACTGGTTCGAAGATGTTTCCAATTAACAGTGCCCTTCCACCTTCCAAAAGGAAGACATCATTTCATTTTATATCGATATGCACGTGTGATCAGTGGAATCGCCGTCTGTTATATAAGCAGTGATAAGCAGTCTTCCATCAAGGAAGACTTTGTTTTCTAACATTATTATTATGTATACAACTCATCTATTTTTTTTTAAGTATGCGTGTTCTGCCTGTCAGCAGCATAAACATTCTGAAAGCAATGTTACCTGACGATAATCGATTATTTCACAGAAGCCTTTCAATAAGAAAGTCATTACCGCTTTATTATAGGAAGGCTATTACATTGTAAGACTGAAAAAACATGAAGACAAGGCACCTTTTAAAATTTTGTTTTTCCTTTAGAGTTAAATAACCTCGTATCTGTAGTTAACATTGCTTCCAGAATGTTATGTTCCTAAAAACCGAAATAAGCACGCTGAACAAAATGTAGATCAGACGTTTAGGCCGGTATAGTGTAAGGATGTTAATTTGCCTCGATCTATTGCCGCATGGTTATATGACAAACGACGCTTTCACTCATCACACGTGCATGTAGTTTTCTTTGCCCAGGATAAAAAAAAAATCGGCACTAAGTATTTATTTACGTCGCCATACGAGTTCCAAACTTCCTAAATTTATCCACGACAAGTTCCACAAAAATGGGAAAGGATATCAGGAAACCCAAAATGCAAAAACAAGAATCCCACAGATTCGATCCTCACGCTCCCGTGAAAGGCCGTGCCCTTTTACGCATCTTTAAACTCAGATAAATTTCCCAACTGGGCCATCGACACACGTTATTTCAGTCTAACAACATATAAGGGGATAGGAGCTCACTCATATCGATCCAAATGTTTCCTCTTCCACACACATTCGTGACAAATCTCCGTAACTCAGGCTCCGACGGCTGGCTACACGACTTCCATGCAAGGACGCAGACCGTGTGGACAGGTCAGCTAATCTGCGCGGGAGCTCTACTCTCATTATAGTACTTTATTTATTTCATTTATTTATTTATTTATTTTACAATACTGCCAGTCATACTAAGAGCCAAAGCAGTTGTGGAAGGTACAAGCGAGGCAAATAAAATGTAATATGTCATAATTTCGATCGGCTGTAAATGTTGAGCGGGTTTCGTCTTGTAGGCACTCTATTTCGAAATGAAGTCCCGGTTTCCCGACAGTTTAGAAGGACTTCGTAACCATCGCCCCTTCAAAAGTTTTTTTTTTTTTTTTGTATACATTTAACCATTTCTGGGACAAAAGGTGAGAACGTTAGCGGGCTGGAATGCCTAAAGGGGCGGTGCAGCGATTTCCAGACTTTGGAAAATTTACTGCGAAAAGTAGTCTTTTTGCCACCTCTAAAATAAAGAATAAAAAAAAACTATACGTTTTATTTGCGCGCTAGTGCTTAAAAAAATAAAACGAACTTATGGTCATAGTATCTCTCAACTCTCACGTCGTCTTTCGAGTGACGTCACTGGGAGTACCACCTAGTTCCCCGTTGAGGGTTTCCCCAAGACCCCAGCGCTATTGGAAAAGGCAGCATAAAAATCAAACTAGCCAAGCTGCTAACTAAGCTGGTCAATCTGCTCAGTGTATTAGTCAAACTGGTTTAACTGACAATCAAGCTGGTTTAAGCTGGGGAAGCTAGAATTTAAGCTGGTCAGACTGGTTTAAGTAAAAACCACCATAGCCTAACTAGAAGCTGGTTTTATATTCAATCTGGTGTAGCTGGGAGCCAGTCTGGTCCTAAATGGTTAAACTGGTTGTCCATAGAGACAATGTGGTCAAGCTGAAAGACAAGCTGGTCATGCTGAGAGACAAGCTGGTGAATCTGGTCGAACTAATAATCGTGGTGGTCAAGCTGGTCATGGTGGGAGCGCGCACGCCAAGGTCGGCTAGAGATATACGAACTGGCATTGCTGGGAGCGCGCGCGCAAAGTCGGCTTAGGCTGGAACGAGGCCACGTCCTGTTATTTGTCCTCTTGTTTTTGGTAGACGACCGGGCGCGTCAGGCGCGCTGCAATCTACCCTTGTGTGCGAGAAAAGAGAGAGAGAGAGAGAGAGAGAGGTAGGAACGGAGACTTTGAGACGCGTTTGGCTATCTTGGGCGGATTTTCGAAGGGACGGCTGTGTGTGCGTTGTTTCGAGACTGCTTGAACGACAGTGCAAGCAAAGCGGGTTTTGAGGAGACAGCGAGCGGCGGTCCGTTCAGTGCGGAAGATGTCGGACGTCCCGACTGAGGCGTCGCTTCGTGTCTTCGAACGTGTGTGTGCTCGTGAATGACGGTGGTGCCGAGGAGTATCTCCAATGCCATCCAAGCCACACGGATTTCCTCGCCTCTGCCGACCACGCAAGTTGCCGCTTCGCCCCCATCACTGGCGGGACCCACGTTCACTTCTCTCATCCGTGTAGTGTTTTATTTTTTTTTTTTTTTTTTGCTATTGCCTACTTTTGGCGTGTGTCTAGTATTTTTCGTGTTGAAAGATAAGAATGCAATCTAGTTTTATTTACATTGTTGGCTTTGCACCGAGAACCGCTGTCTGTGCGTCGGTTAGTACGGTGTCAGCGCCGAGGATATGTAGCATCTGAGTTCATGTGAGGCGGCCGCAAGTACAAAAGTAATAAATTGGATGCCGAGTTGGGTCTTCTGGAGAACTTGGCTTGTTTATCCTGTGTATTAATTTAAACAGGTTAAACTGGTTAGGAAGCCAAATCAACCAGCATGACCACCATGCCAAACTGGGCATGCTGGGGCAATAACCCAGCTTGAAGCTGGGACTAGATCTACCAGCATGACCAGAATGCCAAACTAAGCATGTTGGGGCAATAACCCAGCTTGAAGCTGGGACCAGATCAACCAGCATGACCAGTATAACCAGATCAACTAGTATGACCAGATCGACCAGCATGCCAAGCTGGGTATGCTTGGGCAATAACCCAGCTTGAAGCTGGGACCAGCTTAAGCTGGTTTTTTCAATAGGGGGATCCCTCAGCCGTTGCCGACTTTACATGAATTATAGCGAGTTCGTTTCACACGCACTGGCACCGTTCGAGTTCTCTCCCAGAATGCATCGCACTCACAGAGTGTTGCACGGAAAACTGGACTCAAACGAACTCGCCAAATGCACCGAGTGCAGAAGACTGATGCTGCCGCCATCTATGTTGTAGAAAAGGTACCGACTTGAAACCGAAACTAGCGCCTTTCTGTTCGGAGTGATGCGTGGGAATGCGAGAATGCAGTCGCTACCAACGTTCATCTATAAACGTTGGTCGCTGCAACCTGTAGTTTATAGTTGCGATGACTTCAAGCAGCTAGGCTGCCGTAGAGATAATTACAGACGGCGTAAATTTCCGCAACCAGCTGTCTATGAAGCAGCTGGTTGCGATCTTTCAATTCTTATAACCGTTTACACTGAAGAAGACTGATGATGCTGTCCGAGCAGAAGCTTGATCCGTTTGAGTATGGTATTATGCGTGAACCACTGAAAGGGTACGGCTTAAAACTAGCCTGTTGGAATATCCAGCAAAACTGCGACTTTCGATTTGGATCGTCATTATAGGTGGATTAGATATTAGCCTTGGTGAGGGCGTCGAGAACGAGAGCTTTCTCGAACAAAATACGACGGGGCAAGTTAGCTAACGTAGGTAAATGTTAAACATGATGATGTTGCCCAATCCTCGGGTAAACCCTCCATCTTTAGCTTTCTCTGATGCTTATTGGGCAGTCAGAGTTTTCTGCTGGGGGAGTTTTGTCGACAATTGTTAAATTTTTCACCCGAACACGGATGGTGATAGACATCTCGGGGGCCGCTGTTGCGTTTGTTCTGAGCATTTCTTTACACACTGGTATATTTCAGCGTTTGTACGGCAACAAAGCGATTTAAAACCTGCAAATAAATCACGGGTTGTCAATTGCTTCCTTCGTGAAATAGCAGACGCCCACAATTCAAGCTCGCGTTTGATTTCGTTGCCCGCGGGACGCGATTTCTATCGGAAAATCTACCTTTTTTTTTTTTTTTTTTTTTTTTCGTTCTGTTCCGCGACACATCGTAGCAGACGAACCCTCGTCGTCTGCTCTCGCTCCTCGCCGGCCCCACCGGAGCGAGGCATGACGGGATTGCATTTTGGCGCACTCCCGATTTTCTCGGTGCAGCGAGTGCATGCACGCGTGGGGTGTCAGCGCTGAAACGAACTCGGAGAGTGCAACCACTCGTGGAGTGCCGGCCGAAACGAACCCGTTCCACGCTGCGAGTGGGCACGCGTGGGCACGAGTGCCGTGAAACGAACTCGCTATTAGACTGTCGAAGGTCGCGGGGAGCGATCGAGAAAAAGACGGCACGCCACGGGGGTTGACGGCGTCTGTAGCAGCCAGGGGGAGAGGTTTTATTGACTTAACTGTACTCCCAATGATGGGACACCTTGATTCCTATGACCGCCACCCGCAGCTGTACATTGGAGAGGAAAAAATGTGCTTTCAAGGCGATAGCTTTACAGGCGACACTTTGAAGAGATTTTGAATGTCGTCGCCGCTATGGAGAAACAACTTCTCTCACCTCTTGGCACCAGACCAGGGAAGTGGGGTCTTCCCGTAAGCAGCCGCACGCGAGGAGAAAAGAGGGAAGCCCTGCCGTCCAGCCAATAATGGCGCGAAGGAGGGAGAATCTTCCTACCGCATGCTTCAAACACTTCTTTTCAGACATTTCTCGCGCTATGCGAAGCCTAACTTTTGCAGTACCCAGCTGCTACGCGTTAATGGCCATTCACATGCTTGGGTTTGACTACGGCCGAGTGCGACAAGACCAGTTTTTTGGCTCTTGTGACGGCCTACGAAGCCGTAACGAAAGGATTAAGAACAGGTTTTTAGCCTCTCGGGTCCTAAGAAGTCGCAAGTGTGTAAGCGGGCCTTTAAGGCGCATTAACACCGACAAGTCGCAGCTGTCACGCGACAACTTTTGTCGCAACAGCGACAAGTTTGAAACAGCCGCTTCGAGACCGAATTTTGCCACTTATTGTCGCCGAGTCGCCCGGCGGCTGAACCGATCAGAGACACCTCGGTAGTAAGAGAGATGCGCCTCGCGTTTGTTTACATCCGACACGACAAACTTCTGTGGGAGAAGCACCAACCAACATATCCGTCCAACACCGCGTTTCGCGGAGGTTTCCGTGGATACAAAGCCACGGAGATGTCTGCGGCGGCTCTGGTCAGCGCTATTAAAGAACACCGATTGCTTTATAAGCGGAGCATCTCCATTAGAACAAGCGGCCGAAAAAGAACTCGGCCTGGCAGAAAATTCGTGCTTCTTGGCAGGTATGTACCGCGACGCTGTAGTTCGAGCGGGTGCACGCGGGTGTAGTGATTCTGCTTCTTTGTACTGTTCCGAGGGGCCCAGGCCAACATAACGAGTCTTTTCATATCGCAACGACGCAGCATATGTACCTGTGAAACAGCGAAAATGAAAAATCAGTGAAACGAGAACCCAAGTTCTGGCGGGGTGCACTGAATCGACGGCGGCTCCCGAAAGCTTCCGCTGTGAACTTCCGAGGCTGTGTTCCAAAATTTTCTCGTTCTTATTGCAGGGTAAGGACATTGTACCTTATCGTTGGAAAACATGAAAACATGCCTGTTTCCAGTGTTTTCCTATATCTGTTTTGTCACGTGACAAGACTCGCTGGAGAAACTCGGATACATTTGAGTAAGATTTGGAACATAGCCGGAGGTGTGACTCGCCGATCACCCGCAGTGTGAACGTCGGGGGCCGCTTGTCGCATGTCGCTAGTTGCTCTCACGACTGTCGCTTGTCGCCAGTGTGAACACGTCTTTTATGTTGGATGGTTTCAGAAACTTCGACCGCGCTTACCGACTTATTTCACGAATCAGCGAGCACTCGAGGTGGTCGTCAGAGGCATCCACGATGACAGCCACTACGGCAATGAGAATTATCCACGTCGCACTTACGTCCTCAAGTATGTGACGGCAATATTTCGCCCACATTGCGCGACCTTGCTACAGCTATTTATTTTACTTCTTCGCACATTGTGGGCGAAAAATGCAACTTTTATTTCGCACTATGTTTTCTAATATTGCTGATACTATCACCCGACGTAACTTCATGATGTTACCAAACGTAATTGTGTTATGTAGTTTCCGATACAAATTTAATCACTAATGTACTGTCACTTGTTACACGGAAATCTACGCTTCTAAGAAGGGACATGGCAATACATTCAATTTGGTGATTTGGTGATGACTAAATTTTACGTAACCTCTCCTTATCTTCTTACTATCCTTTGTCATCTTTCATTCCCATATTAAGAGAAGATCATACGCCTGTTCCCGTTTTACACATTGCCTAATGTTTACTTTTCTGCTCGTGTTTTGCACATTGCCTAACATTAACATAAATAAAACATGCCACGAGATATATACGTTCCGACCAAACCTAATGGCTTTACCTTGCTCCGATAATTACCGTCTCAATGGTCAAAACGACCTCCAGGCTCCCACACACCAACACACACACACCCAAAAAGGAAGAACAGGACTCCACCCATGGAACGGGACATGCCAACGGGGCCAGTATAATTGCATCCCCGTACCTAATAGGCCCAAACAAGACAAATGTTCTCACCCACCATTCGTGCTGCGTTGTTTTCTTTCCTCTCCGGGCCATCTCAAAGACTGCCGAGGTCATTTTTCCGGAGATGTATTACTACTGGTAACAATGTATCTTTAATGCCGTCTTGGTTTGTATTACGCAATACTGTCTAGGCCAACAAGATTCATTGAGATTCTTTCGTTGAGAAGGTTATACAGAACAAATTTGCATACTTAATTGCTTCAGTTAAAAAAAAGAATGCTCAAAAGACAATATT
Organism: Ixodes scapularis; assembly: GCF_016920785.2. Taxonomy (NCBI): domain Eukaryota; kingdom Metazoa; phylum Arthropoda; class Arachnida; order Ixodida; family Ixodidae; genus Ixodes; species Ixodes scapularis. Next base: position 69,020,099 of record NW_024609880.1, on the reverse strand, counting down.
GTAATATATCGTTTTTTAAAAGCGTGCGCCATCTAGTAGCTGAAGCGCATATTATCCGAGTTCACCATTGTTTGGGCACCCACTATTACCATGTAGTGGACACCAGGTTTGCGTGAGTGCTGAGCTTGATTTTGACATTGCTCGAAATGAGAACGAGTGTTCCGTCAGTGTTCGGCGAGAACTCGGATTAAAATGCGGGCTATGTGACAAAGAAATGGCGAACGCCAATGTTGCTTGATGTGGTTTTCTTGATAGGGTCTATTGAGCCTAAACGTATGCACAAATGTGATTGACAGTTTATCGTGCGTTTGTTTAAATTGAGGATAAAGTAATAAAGAAAAACATATGCTTGTTTGAAGCTAACACGCCGAGAGAAGTTATAATCATATAAATTGATAAAACATACACAGCACGATAATAGATAGAAATGTTCAAAAAACACAAATGATATAAATTTGCCGTCATTCTCAGTATTTCAATCTACAAAGACTTGACTTTGAAAACAAAAAAATACGAAAATGTCTACGTTATACTTGAGCAATCTTAGGCCCTGCAGTGTTAAGTGATCGTGGTCCCGTGCTCATAGCAGAAATAAGTAAATAGTTTACGCTTAATCTTAAAAAGGGGTTCTCGGCATTGAAACGTTTTTTTAGTTCACACCGAGGGTCAGGTGCTTGTCAAAACGTTTATTATTCTCTTAGACTCAATCTTATTCACGTTATTAAAAAGAGGGTAAGGAACACTTTGCATATTTCAATCGCTTTCATTCAAGAATATTAAGCCACTTCTTGCTGTTTGTCTTCATATGTTTAGTAATTCTGTTTCCCGAGCATTTTAAGTCTTCAAACTGAACCTTTTGTAGATCAGGCTAAACAGAAAACGCCGCGTGGCACTCGTATGGTTAGGATTGCTAGCTGGTTTCCCGATTGTTCAAAAGGTCTCCAACCTCAAAATGTCCCATAACGTGAAACCCGAAGAGAACGCTGCTACAAAGCAACTGCAAAGACATTCGTCTATCAGTAAGGAAAGAAACACCTAACAGCCAAAACAAAACAAAAACTTGAGCAGCTATTTGGAAGCATTCAGTCTCCTTAGCCTGCAAAATCTTTGACTGGCTTGCACAACCTGTAGCTCCTCCGACGAACCGAGATAGAACCAAGCGGAGGTGACTGCTGAGAATTTGGTTTGAGGCTATTTTCGCGCCCCCTTTCCCGCGACTCGATAAGCGAGCCTGCGGGAGCTCGAGGTTCCGGCCCCGAAACCATCCTTCAGAACGGCGATAGCCAGCGACAGCGAAATCGTTAAGGGGTGTTGGGAGTCTTCGTAAGGATACACCTCTGCACCAGCGTGCCTGTTAGCGCCGCGATAAAAGGGGTATAGAACGGGTTCTGTTCCCTTGCCCCGGTTTGCCTCGAGTGCCGGTCAAGACGGAGGGTCCGTAGGTGTTTGTGTTTATCTAGAGCGGCCTAAATTTATGCAAGAGATAGACCGCTTGAATACTGGCGGTGGCACGTTTTGTGTATCCACTTTTTAACGCCGACGTACACCCTTCCGCCATCTGTGGTATGGCGGCGAAAGTCCAACCAAATGTGTGGTGAATATTCGCTGGAAAAAGTCTTTCCACGAAGGTCGCGAAGTTTTTGCAGACCCTAACGTTTAATGCTTAGCCTTAAAGGGGTACTACAACGAAATTCCGGCGCTTATTTTATGTTCTATATGTGTTCGAAGGAGCAGTATCACGTCGAACACACCAATATCTTGTTAAAAAAGACACAAAAAGGAATTTTGAAACGAATTAAACGATTAGCAAAAAGCACCTGGTGGATGTCGCTAACGCCTCGTTTGTAATGCCCATCTAGGGGTTACGTTCCAATCCGGCTGATGCCTCAATTCGGCTATTGCCTCAATTCGGCTAGAAGCTTCAATTCGGCTGGACGTTCCAGTTCGGCTACATCCTCAATTCGGCTAGAAGTTTCAATTCGGCTGGACGCTTCAGTTTGGCTAAATCTTCAGTTCGGCTACAAGTTTCAATTCGGCTGCATGCTTCAGTTCGGCTAGATCCTTGTTTCAATTCGGCTGGACGTTCCAAGTTGATCAAGCTAGACATCCAAGCATAAGGTGCCCCCAATTTTTTTAGAGAGACGTTAACTATATCTGCATCTTGCCTTAACATTGCAACGTGCAAGCTCAGATCAATAAGTTCAAGCAGCTACGAAGGCTTTGGGCAAAGAAACATTTGTGTTTGTGTTGTTTGTTCTGTGGAGCTGCTGTGCAAACACCAGGTCTCTGCTTCAAAGAAATTTATTCACTTGCCCAAAGAATGAATTACAGCAGTCCAAAGATTGCTTCTTCCAGTGCTGGCCACTGTTCACGTGAAAGGCACAGGACGCCTTGGCAGCTCCTACGTCGAACTGAGTTGAAGAAAAAAAGAAGATACCTGCATCAGTTATGAGACAAAACAATATGGTAGGGGTTCAATCCAGTGATTTACATCTTCAGGAGGCTAAGGAGAATGTAACAGTATACCTGTAATTTTTTTCAAGGACACAAATCTGCCTCAAAATTGGCTAAACACACCAGTAGCTTTGACTGACCTCGTAACCAAAACCTTACGTCCGCAAAAAATTGTTTGGCGACATTTAATTTTCAAATTCGGTCCTCATCATATTTTCAAAGTGAAAGTTTCTACTGGCAGTATTAAAAAATATGGAGGCTCGGGCAAGCTGGTGTTGCATACTCCTCTACAGCGCGAAAAATTCGCAACCAAGCACAGGCACACACAAAAGGAAAAGACATTCATGAAGCTCCGACTTGCAACTCAGACTTGTATTATTTCTTCTCTGCCTGCGCCTGTCTTTTTAAACAATAAGATTTTTTTTTTGTTATTTTTGGTTTTATCTGGATGCAAGATTATCTAATTCTTTTTTGTAATAAATCTGGACAAGGTTTAGTGACAGTTTTCTTCTAACCTCGAAATCTTTTCAGCTTCAATAACTTCCCTAATTAGTTGGTTATTATTTTTACTCATTACAGGGCAATGTTTTTAGTTCTGCTTGACATCTGCAATCTTGGCAATGTATGCCTTAGTGTCCAGAAGTGATTCTGTTTATGTTGTAGTCGTGTTCCCCTTGTCTATGTGACATCAGTATTTGTGACGTCGGGGTGGGGAGGGGTTGGGTTTTGGCAGTAGAACTTGTTTCCAACTGATTAGAAGAATTTCGATGGCAACAAATAAAGCCTGCGGAACCCCAACAATAGCTCAGCAGCACGAAAGAAATATGTTCCATTCTGCTCTCTGATGTGGTTGTGCTAGCCATGCTCCAAACAAACAAGAGTTTCGAACAAACCATTTGGGCTTCGTAACGTGAAGAGGGGTACAGTTTCTATCATGAAGGAAGCCATTAGCCCGCAGATTTTGTGGGACGAGCGAAGGCGGCGGAACTTTCTAGATTTCACACTTCACCCCGCACAGCCATGCAGCATGGCACGTTCCCGTGGCACCTACGGCTGTGAGTAGCAAGCATGTCGGGAGCCTTTAAAAAGGTGGGTAAAACAAAGTTTTTCAGTGACCGAATCGAGGAGACTGATAGCTTAATGTACCGACACCTGGATAAGTAACCCTGTTGTTGTTTACGGGTTTTATGGCGCAAGAGCTCCGACGGCCATACTGCGCCAAACTAGGTAGGATAAGTAACCCTGGTTTGCAAGTTCTGTCGTGGGAGAGTTGGTATTAACTGGGGTGTACTGCGAGTTGTAGAGGATCTAGAGTCACACCGCCATATTCAGCTCAAGAAACCTCGTCTAGGCACAGGCAACTCCTTCCGCAATCATTGAGACTATAAATTAATTAATACACTTGTGTCTGGTTATTTTTTCTGTTTCTTTTGACTTTCTGAGAATCGAGAAACTCAGCAAGCAAATTTAATATCTAAATTCTGAAAAACTGAGAATTTAATCAAAACAAGCTCTGAGAAACATCAAATTTTCCACAAAGGTAAACTCCAGAAAGCACCCTCCAATGCCGCAAAGGATTACATTCTTTTCCCGTCTTTCTTCTCCGACATTGTTTCCCTGCTTTTATCAGTCTCGGGTTCTCTAGATTATGATCGACAAAGGATTAATTCTGGAAACACGGAATGCCGCTTATAGTGACGCTGCTATATGTCACGCTAGGGGTAGCCAGGCAGGCTCTGGTGCAGCTTGGTTATGACCTTCCTCGCAAAGGGAAGTTTTGGCATTGCATACGAGGCGATACTTGCCCAAGTCTAGAGGTTACCTTGGCAAGGTTATGGAAGCACCCATGCTCACAAGTACGGTAACTGCCCAGGTCACCTTGGAAGGTCTCAGCACACGGCAGGCACCACCGTCTGTCGTAGGTATGATGTGCTGCAATGTCTGATGGCACAAACTGCAGCAAAACAAAACATATTTTCCTGTGAAACAGTATCCATAGCTGCAATCTCCGTACCAGCACACTGCATGAGTAGCTAATTTCATTGTGCACTTCTTTCTACATTAGAAGCACAGTTTAGCCTGAAGGTGTCGGCATATTTCGGTTCCACGTATAAAGTCACTCATACAGATTTACGTCAAACAAACATATTTCGCCACGTCTGTGGCTGTGGCAGAAAATACTAAGAAAGGCGAGATAAATCTATGATTGCATGCTTGAAATGGTCAGAAATGGGAGGAAAAAGCCCCGAGACACTTTCCTCCCATTTCTCCTCCTGTGAACAGCAAGGTCGAGGGAGCACACCAGTGGTGCAATCGGTGGTTTGTACGCGGTGCTCGAACGCAATTAATTTACGATGTTTGGATACCATCATTTCAGCCATGTTGCGATTACATCGATACCTTAAGAACTGTCAAACGCTGATTGAAAAAAAATTGTACCGGCTCATTCACGACTTTCTTAGCTTTGGTTGCTCCCATTACGGAATAAAGGGTTTGTTCACCAAATAAACAACGCACTCCCGAGCTTCACCCAGTTTGTCACTGAAGGCTTTGTTTGTGTTCGAAGCTAGATCTTCGCTCAAAAAGCACTTCGAAATTACAAACAAATCTACAACGACTCTCAGCAACCCTCGTCTCATTGAACCGCAGCGCAGTTTTCGCCCAAAGGAGCCGCAAGTAACGACTCTTGAGAACAAAATAATTATCTATAAAAGCAATGCATGGTTCCGGCATTTGAGCACAAGGTATTTGACGTCTTTCGGAGAACGCTACAAAAGCTTAGTATTCCAACAAGAGCTTAAACGTAAAAAAATTTCAGTTTTCTTCGTATCTGCCTGAACTGGGCGGAGCCACCCGAACGACCCGACGTATGCAAGATCCAAAGCATGTGTCGCAAACTGCTGTGTGCAGCACGCCGGAGCAGCCATCTTTCCGACTGTTTGCACGCTGGCTCACATTGTTTCGATGCACATGTGTCTTGCGTTTAACGTTTCGATGGCAGCCTTTCAATTTTAAGAACAAAGCGTCAAGTGCTTGCCTGGCTGTCACTAACACTGTTCACACACACAGTTGCTCAATGCAAAGTGTAAACAAGTACGCCCATGACATCCTGGAAAGGACAGCCTGGCGCCTAGGCAGTACGGCCACGCAGGCCCAATCAAAGCTCGCAGGATGCTGTACATAGACTGCGCGACACTGTTAAGCATTAGACACAACAAAGAAATAAATGCACCTTGATCCTATGAGAAAACTCTGATGACACAGAGTATAGTAAGACTTGCGAAGCTTGTAACAGGGTTCATGAGCTTTTAATCACTCCCGCGACACACACCTGCACACAATGTGTCATCCGAATTTACCCATTGGATCAAGGTACATTAAATTTCTTTCCGCTGCCAAATGGAAGGGAAGGTGCGACAACATTATCCTTTTGTCTTACCCTAGCACGAACTAGCTGGTAATGGTACAATTACAAGCGAGTTGCTTTCACTGCTGTCCCTCCTGCTCGAGCTCTCGTACAACCAAACCGCAATTAAACGCAAGGCGCTTGCCCGCACTTGTAGCCACTCTGGCTAGTCCATGCTAAGACGCGACAAAGCATGGCAGGAAGCCTGCCGCTACAGCACGTCGGCCGCCGGGCATGACTGGTGAGTGCAAGCGCCACGCGAGTCACATGAATGTTCTGCAATAGCTGCGTGACTTAAAAGAACCCAGATGAAACGCCGTTCGTTGTGCCATTCAGTGGAGCAGGGGTAGAACATCGGGCTCCTAATCAAAAGGCTGTGGGCTCGATCCCCCTATAGGGGAGACATATCATTGATCTTCTTTCATTAAGTGAACCCTATCTTTGCTTTTATTCTCTGTTCTTCTCATTCGACGTGCTTCCGTGACCGAATGGGTAATCCATGTTGATCTACAACAACTGGATCGGTCGTTGCATGCTCTCAACCCTAGATATATAACACAGAGCTGCAAACAAAATCACAAAATTTTCAGGAGCCGCAGAGGGAGGGAGGAGGAGGGGGGGGGGGGGGGGGCCGCGGCAGGTTTTTTGTTTAGAGCAATAAACGAAACTCAAACTAATTTCGGTCTATCTTATATGAGTGAAAAGCAGTCCAATTGTGCGTAAGGCAGCAGTAGCACATTTAAAACGCGTTTCATTTCTCTTTTTGGGGAAGTGCTCCGGGAGAGAGGGGGGGTGGGGGAGAGAGAGGAGGGATAAGGGAGGGAGCGGCGAGCCGCACTTTAACACGCGGAGAGCCGCAGCTTGGCCACTCCTCTACTAGGGCATCGCCATGCAGGTTCTCAAGGAGCTTGGGAACGGCCTTTCCCTCTAAATTAATTCCTGGCATTGTATACTAGGCGATACCTGCTGTAGTCTATGGGTTACCTTTGCAGGGAGATGGAGGCATCGATGATCACACGTACGGCAATTGCCCATGTCGCACATCATCAAGGAAGGTCTTCATGAAGCAGGCAACTTGTCCTGTCGATGGAGACCCAAACATATCCTGCATGTGTGGGTAAAGTGCCTAAAATTTAATTTAATTACAACTACAACTACTTTTCTCCAAAAGCATCATGACATCAAAGCTTGCCGCTTTCCATAGATGGACTCGCTAGCACAGCCTGGCCTTTTTCGGTCGGCCAGGGTGTCGAGAGTGTTTTGTAGCGACCCGCCACACGCCCTCAAAGTTGAACTTGTGTGTTACTCAAATTTCGGAAGAGAAGCCTACTACCAAGTATGATAGAATTGTAGCAAGGGATCATGATGTTAGCTCCGTAGCCCCCGCAACCCAACCTCCATTATCGCCAGCCTCTTTGCCGTCTACTTCATCGCCCATCATGACTACCCGTCATCCCTTGTGGTTGACGCTTGTTCGTAGGGAAGGACTGGCTGGCACTGCTGGGCTCTGCGCCGCTACTCATCCCAATTCCCAAATGGAGACTGCGGCTGACCGATGACATCTGTCGTCTGCTTCCTTTCTTCGGTACTTTGCTTCGGTTAAGGAACTGTTTTTTGCAGATAGTATAACGTGTTGAAATCGCTTACCTACTAATTTCAACGGCAATTCATCTTGGAAGTGCCCGCGCAAAGCTGGTGTCGCGATGTGTGGTGATATCAAACGCAGAGAGTGCCTGAAGAATTTTGAGGTTGCTCAAACGATTTGTGGATTTGTTTGGACGCACTTTATGACAAACAAATCAGCGGCAAGCGGCTCATAGTCACATCTTCTAAATTGCTGATTGCGACACTTCCCTGATGACTTGCTAAGTGCTTGGATATGGTCAAAAAACTTCGAGTGAAACCTATTTCTTCAGACTACGGATACGGAAGGCTCCGCTTCTCAGGGCGCGATGACCCAGGTCCCCTCTACAGCCCATCGAGACTTTGGACGGCGCTCGAATGCGTGCTCAGAGTGCAGTCCAGTGTTACTTTACTGCCATCGGACGGCACTCAGATACAACCTGGATTAAAACAGTTCGCTTTTATTGTTATTGCGGTCACTGTGTAGGTCACTCACTGAGGTGAAGAGGAGGTGAGACGGGGTCCAGTCACCGCCGCGATCAACGACCGAAATCCAACGGTTCTGCAACTTGCTGACCCTTGTAAAACCAGGAGAACTGCCCACAAATTCACTTTACTGCGAATTGTATTATGCTGTGGGACTGAACGGTGAAATGTAATGCCTGCGGAAGAATAATCTCAACGGTCCTTGTAGTCGCGCACACTGCAAAGCCCCATCCTGGCCCCTCCGACGCGCGATGCCACATACTTTCGATTCCTAGAGTTTGCCTGTTCATCGCAGTTCGCCCAGTCTGCCGCTCACGGCAGCGCTCGCTATATCCCTTCCGTTCTGATAAAACCCACTAGACAGAACGAGTGAACGGCTGTGGTTTCGGAAAACGTAGTGTCTAGAAAACTGTCCGCAGCACTCTTGCAGAGCGTTCAAATGCCATCCGACGGTACTCCACTCGCGCGTTCAAGTGGCGTCCCAAAGTCTCATATAAAACGAGTTCTCAAAACGACTTTTACAAAGGGGAGTGTGGCGTATTGGTAAGATGTGTCACATAAGCACGTGATCCCGGGTTCGATCCCCACTGCGGGCTTAGTTTATTGTTTTTGTTTTCTCGAACATTTTATTTTGCCGACGCATTTGGCGATATGTACATTTATTTTTTTACCATTAACACAGGAAAAAAACGAATGTTGTCGCCGAAATTTCGCTGAACGAAATAGCATGGTACTTGGTTTCCGGAGGTGCATTGGGGAAAGCGGGGCTTGGTTTGGACGCCGCGAAGCGGCGTGTACGACAGGGCCAAATGGGTCAATAGCTTTGTAATTAGCAGCCGCATACTGTCGCCGCGAAGCGGCGTGAACGCAGGCGGGGGTGTGTGTTAACGAGCTCCCCAGTGATACACGCGCCGTCCGACTCCCGGACGGCACTTGTAGGCGCGATTGGAGTGCCGTCGGGCGGCACTGTAGACACAGCCTTCGGAAAGTGCTTTGTGGCCCCTTCCCGAACTTGTGCCACCATGCTTTCGTGGATAGTCACCCTTGATGAACGAACTGTGAAGTGGGACCGGTCAGTGATGCGGTATTACTTTCGCTGCAATCGGAGGCGTTGATTTGAACCGCTCGTTCTCGAAATAGGAGCCTTGTCTTGAACAAAACCATCCAATAACTCAAAGGCCGCAACCACGTCGCACACAACTCTCTACCTGCCCCACATGCGTTGCGCCATCTTGGGTCCCAGTGTTGCCAGGTGAGGAAAACAAAAATAAGTGGATACTGGATAGAACTCAATCGAACTCCCTAAAATCAGTTAATAAAATTATACACTCTTTTTACTCCGAGACTAATCTTTTAGCAAATATCATAAGCTATAAAACAGCAGTTTAGATAAAACTGTATTCCGAAATTGAGCTATAATTAGTATTATTTTTATTGCGTCACTCTGCTGCAATGTCCGACAGAAATGTTTTAACGTCCAAAAGTCGGTTTGATTGTATCAACTATTCCGATGACTTGACTCAACGCTGCAATACAAAAACCCAAACTCCTCTGCGTGAAAACGGAACTACGTGGATGCGAGTTGCAAAACCTCTTCGTGGTCTGGAAACACTGTACGGGCGGCCGTCTTGAGTTTCGGTTTCTCCGCATTTCCCTCTAGGGCATGGACGCTCCGCCACTGAGTGCGATTCGGAAATTTTATTGTTTTCTGACTTACGACCGATCACCCAACGTGGCCGAAGAGCTAGGCCGTCATGCGCTTCATCTCTGAGGACACTCTTTTTTCGATGCGAACACCGATGAAATCGTACTGTTTGGCGGTAGACTGTCTACCGTGTTACAAGCGACTCAATTTTTTTTTTGTTTTTTTGTTATTGACAAAAGTGTTTTATTATTATTTTTTTTTTTTTAGAAAGCTCTGTGTTTCAATGGAAACTGTGCCCTGGGAAATATTTTTCAGACGTTGCAAGAGCTAAATTGGTTTCAGATAGGAAAAATTGGGTTGTGTGTGTGTTTATACAGCCTAGAACTTGGTCTGCCTCACAGGGACGACGAGTCTCCCAGCTGTAGATGAGCAATTTAGCCAGTGCAGTACAATCGTTAGCCTGGGGTCTTGAACGTGCACCACGCAGTAGTGATACACGACCGCACGCCGGTACGATGCTCATCCAAAAGATAGCACTTACCTCAAGCACAGTTGACGGATGTTTCGCTATTATTGAAGATTTGTTCAACCCTGGCAGAATAACTGCATTGACTTTCTCAAGACTAAACAACTTCTTTTTCCACCTCGGCTGCGAAAAAAAAAAAAAGAAGAAAACGATGTAAAAAAATGAGTGTGAAATGAGGTTGGCACCACCCGTGTTGCTCCACTCGACGTCCGCCACGTAAGTTTTCGCCGCCGCGGCCGTCGAATTTGTAGCCACTGCGATAGCAAAATCCCTTCTCCATGAATGGTGAGCAAACAGACACGTAGTCTGTGTCTGTTATGTTTTCTATTCAAGAATATTTCAACAACAAACTTCTGTTTTGTTTTAGATGTGTTTTACAAACCTCGTTTACCGACGCCAGACAAAGTGTATGGAAATCGCTGCAAAGCAACGAGGTTGTTTTTTGGCTTTCCAAAACATTAAAGCAAGACCTCTGTGCTGTGGAATATTTAAACTCTCGGTATTTTCCGCACACATTGAGCTACTTGCGCATCAAGAAAAACGACTCTGCAACGCGCATAAAAAAAATTCATAGAGAGGTTCAGTACAACTTCGTGAAAAGATTAGAGCCCAGTTATCCCAGTTCTAGTACACCATAGCCCAGTTTAACAGTTGTAAATGGCTTCACGCCGCGCGATAACGTGCGCATGTTTCTTCGCGTTGTCATTGATTGTTTTCCTAAATTTTTCTCAAGATTTGTGAAACAAAATATCAATATTAAAAAAAGCTGGAAAAAACGCCCGTTCCTGCTTACATAAAATTGAAAGAATAAAACACAAAGGACAAGCACAGGACAACCACTTTCTTTCGTGAAATAAAGTGGTTGTCCTGTGCTTGTCCTCTGTGTTTCATTCTTTCAATTTTATGTATTCATGTTCAACCCGCTCGCCTTCACCAGTCCTGCTTACGTCGAGAAGTTTGGGTTGGGAGTCGCTATCAGGTGGATCCTTTTCACATCCCAAAACAAGATTGAATCGATGTTCTTTTTTTTCCCCTTTTTAAATGTATTTTTTCACAGATAACGCAGGGCTATCTGGCTACGTTAGCACTGAATCAACATTAGAAACAGGGACATAGGTACTTCGCATGAAGCGCAGCAACAGGAGCAACCTAAATGCGGTATACGAGACACGGCCGGACATGCCGGGGTGACTCGCGGTTCTAACATGAAAGCTACATCGGTGCTGTATGTGGGAACTAAAACATCAGCGCTTGATTAGCGCGTGTAGCCGCCGCAGTGAGGTAAAGTCCCTCATCTTGGGAAAAGTGGCGTCATTAATTGTTTTGGAAATGCTCAAGACACGTGCCGCGCGTTACTTCTGGGAAGAGCATAACGTCTGAAATATTGATCATTGCTGCGCTGTGCAGCCATGATCTTCCCAAGTACGGCACGTGCCTCGTGGATCCACGCACGTTGCGCTACTTTTGAAACGTGAAGGGGCTTTAGAGTGAGGATCGCTGAAGCGCCCCTTACGTGCTTCTCGCCGGGATTACATTCGTGTTATCTTAGTGCTGACAAAGCCCCAAGGCTACGAGCGCGAGCTCCTAGTGTGACAGCGGCACGGCTAAGCGAGCGCTCTAGCTGCAGGACCAACTGTAAAAATTATTGACACCAAGTATAGAATTTCGAACGGGGGCTGATGGCGCGTGCTCCATTTTTGTTTTCTTGGTTTAAATATTTTTATTCATTAGCGCGCGTGGATAGACGCTGTAGTGCCGCTTTATATTGGCACGCTCACGCCCTCGCCAGACAACACGGCCGCCGCTCCGCCATCACTCCCTCTGACCAGACAAAGGAGCCCCGCAAAAGATGGGACGTTTGCAGTATTGATCTCTATGAAAATATACCTAATACTAAATTACCCAAGCATCAAGAAGAATGCAGGGATTGGTGTTCCAGGCGCCGCACGCCTATGCCTTCCCCGTGTAAAAGATTCGAAGTAAATAAGCAAAATAAAGCGTTGACGAACGCGCGTGTAAGATGCAATTTGTTTTAGACATCTGCTTTGGAAAGTTACTAATGTGAGGCCAGCACGTGCGGCGCGTGGAACACCAATCCCTGCATTCTCCTTGATGCTTGGGTAATTTGGCGATAGGTCTATTGTTGATCGCGCATACCCGCTTGGTCGCTGAAGTGCTAGTGAAGTCAGAGCCGTTTATACTGAGAGAGTTTAGCCTTCTTAAGGAGATTTTGACAGTCTGACAACCACAGCAGCGTAGTCTGACAACCGGGGGATGACTACTTCCGTCCGCCATATTGTGGCTCTGACTCATAGGAACTCTACGCGATTTCTCAGGAATGAACAAGACAAAGAAGTAACGCCATATTGTGTTATCGCGAAATCCGCTTGTTCTAGCGGCCAACAAGCTCCGCCCATCGGCCAAACTCTCTCAGTATAAACGGCTCTGAGTGAAGTCACCGGGCGGCCATCTTGCAAATAAACAAATTGCGGTTTTGCTAGCGTTACAAAGGAAGCCGTCAGCGTGCTGGAGAAACGTTTTCTACTCGTTCGTCGTCATTCGCAAAAGAGGTTTTCCAAGACCCTGCGTAAGCGTTGAGACTTACTGTTGAGAACACGTGGAAAATTTTACGAAGGTGCAGGGCCGCACGAAAAAGGCACAATCCGTCGAGAGCAAGTTTCACCGGTCTCGCGACGTAATCAAAATTTCCTTGTCACGCCGAAGTGCTACGTCTCTGTGCCTTCGTACGCTTGCATACCGATCAAGATTCGACGTCATGTGGATGTGTTTTACTAGTACAATGTGCGTGAAGGTGTGTGTGCCTCTACAGCAGCGTTTTACTTGACTCTGCCGACTGTATTTGTAACTTGCGGCACTCGCAGTCCAGAAACGAGCTACATCCAGCATTAAGTGGCGGCGGAAGGAGGGCGGAGGGGGGGGGGGGGGGGGGGGAGTACGTTTTTTTTACGGGTTACAGAATACCAAGGAACATTAGCTCATCACTGATCAGTGGTCTGACCCGTGGGTCTGACTCATGATCAACAACTGCACGTGACATCAAATTTGAGCGCGGCTCGATTAATTATGATTGGTGAACGGATCCGCTTCAAAGATTTTCAATCTCGCTGTCTTGTACTTTTGCCTTTTGCCTGCTCAGCAGCGTTGCTCTATTAGTTCTGCTATGTCATCGATTAGAGATCAGTGCTGCAATCTTTTGCGGGGCGCCTTTGTCCGGCTAGAGGGAGCTCGAACCACCCCTCTATTAGGGTGCCTCAATGTGCGTTTGTCATAGGGCGAAGACACTCATTGTTGTATTGAAAACTGCCTGCGCATGCCGGGGGCGATGCAACGATTTTTGTATTTGCGTAAATACCGCTTAAAACGGATCCCTAACGCTAATGACCCGTGAAATACCCGTTCGTTTTTCACCACACGCAATCGAAGTCGTAGAAAAAAAAAATAAAGAAAAACGAGCTCCGTTCACCCCCTCAACTCGCAACCATAACACGCGGCCACGTGATCTGGAGCCTATTATATGCCGCCAATGTTGATCATAGCCGTGCGCTGGGGTTGGCAAGGTACAGGACACGCGCTGAGTTCCAGACATTGTTATGGTTAGGCTGTTGTCGTCATTGCAGCGATTGGACGCAGGATATTACCCAAATTCTTCTCGAGCTAATGCTTTTCGAGCTCGAGCTTTTCGAGCCCAAATCAAGTGCCCACGCAATGCTCGGGTCCAATCTATGAGCCGCATTCAAATATCGTCACTGGGCGGGACTGCCACCGCCCAGCTACGTCATCAGGTTTTGCGAAGGAGAGAATGAATGAAAACGCTCGGTTTTTTCCTCGAAATTACAGCGCTACAAAGGTGTTTTTGGTCAGTGGCGTTGCGTGCGAGTATCCTTGAGTCCCACTTGTGCCAGTGAGCTCGTGTAAAGTGAAAAACATTCCAATTGAATATCGTTGCATCGCCCCTTTAAAATTGCGCCAAAGCGCAGGGCAGGGATAAGCGCTCGCTGCGAACGAGATCGAAGCGCACGCATTCTGGGCATAGAAATGGCCGAGATGCCGCCACCCTAAGACAGACGTGGCGAAACTGTATGAAGGCACCCTACCCTCTATCCTGGGAAAAGTGGTGCCATTCAATGTTGTGGAAATGCTCGAGACACGTGCCACGCGCCCCTTCTGTGAAGAACATGTCGTCTAAAATCTAGCTCAGTGCTGCGCTGTGCCGCCATGATCTTCCCAAGCGCTGCACGTTGCACGTGCCGCGTGTATCGACGCATCTTGCGCTACTTTTTTTTAACATGAAGGGTCTTTAGTAATGATAAAAGCCCCTTCATATTTTAGAAGTAGCGCATAGCGCGTCGATGCACGAGGCAAGTGCAACGTACAGGTCTTGGGAAGATCATGGCGGCACAGCGCAGCACTGAGAGAGATTTCAGACGCCATGTTCTTCCCAGAAGGGGCGCGTGTACGTGTCTCGAGCATTTCAACAGCAATGAATGCCACCACTTTTCCCAGGATAGAGGGACTTTAGTAATGATGGCGGAGCGGCGATGGAACTTAAAGCGGCGCCATGTCGTCTGGCGAGGACGCGAGCGTGCCTACATAAAGCGACAGAACAGCCTCTATACACGCGCGCTACTGGATAAAAATATTTCAACTAAGAAAACCAAAATGGAGCACGCGCCATCAGCCTCCGTCACCTTAGCCTGGACCATTAAAACAACCTCGTTGCTTTGCAGCGATTTCCATACACTTTGTCTGGCGTCGGTAAACGAGGTTTGTAAAACACATCTAAAACAAAACAGAAGTTTGTCGTTGAAATATTCTTGAATAGAAAACATAACAGACACAGACTACGTGTCTGTTTGCTCCCCATTCATGGAGAAGGGATTTTGCTATCGCAGTGGCTAAAAATTCGACGGCCGCGGCGGCGAAAACTTGCGTGGCGGACGTCGAGTGGAGCAACACGGGTGGTGCCAACCTCATTTCACACTCATTTTTTTACATCGTTTTTTTTTTTTTTTTTTTTTTGCAGCCGAGGTGAAAAAAAAGTTGTTTAGTCTTGAGAAAGTCAATGCAGTTATCCTGCCAGGGTTGAACAAATCTTCAATAATAGCGAAACATCCGTCATCTGTGCTTGAGGTAAGTGCTATCTTTTGGATGAGCATCGTACCGGCGTGCGGTCGTGTATCACTACTGCGTGGTGCACGTTCAAGACCCCAGGCTAGCGATTGTACTGCACTGGCTAAATTGCTCATCTACAGCTGGGAGACTCGTCGTCCCTGTGAGGCAGACCAAGTTCTAGGCTGTATAAACACACACACAACCCAATTTTTCCTATCTGAAACCAATTTAGCTCTTGCAACGTCTGAAAAATATTTCCCAGGGCACAGTTTCCATTGAAACACAGAGCTTTCTAAAAAAAAAAAAAAAAAATAATAAAACACTTTTGTCAATAATAAAAAAAAAAAAAAATTGAGTCGCATGTAACACGGTAGACAGTCTACCGCTAAACAGTACGATTTCATCGGTGTTCGCATCGAAAAAAGAGTGTCCTCAGAGATGAAGCGCATGACGGCCTAGCTCTTCGGCCACGTTGGGTGATCGGTCGTAAGTCAGAAAACAATAAAATTTCCGAATCGCACTCAGTGGCGGAGCGTCCATGCCCTAGAAGGAAATGCGGAGAAACCGAAACTCAAGACGGCCGCCCGTACAGTGTTTCCAGACCACGAAGAGGTTTTGCAACTCGCATCCACGTAGTTCCGTTTTCACGCAGAGGAGTTTGGGTTTTTGTATTGCAGCGTTGAGTCAAGTCATCGGAATAGTTGATACAATCAAACCGACTTTTGGACGTTAAAACATTTCTGTCGGACATTGCAGCAGAGTGACGCAATAAAAATAATACTAATTATAGCTCAATTTCGGAATACAGTTTTATCTAAACTGCTGTTTTATAGCTTATGATATTTGCTAAAAGATTAGTCTCGGAGTAAAAAAAGTGCATAATTTTATTAACTGATTTTAGGGAGTTCGATTGAGTTCTATCTAGTATCCACTGATTTTTGTTTTCCTCACCTGGCAACACTGGGACCCAAGATGGCGCAACGCATGTGGGGCAGGTAGAGAGTTGTGTGCGACGTGGTTGCGGCCTTTGAGTTATTGGATGGTTTTGTTCAAGACAAGGCTCCTATTTCGAGAAGGAGCGGTTCAAATCAACGCCTCCGATTGCAGCGAAAGTAATACCGCATCACTGACCGGTCCCACTTCACAGTTCGTTCATCAAGGGTGAGTATCCACGAAAGCATGGTAGCACAAGTTCGGGAAGGGGCCACAAAGCACTTTCCGAAGGCTGTGTCTACAGTGCCGCCCGACGGCACGAGCGGTTCAAATCAACGCCTCCGATTGCAGCGAAAGTAATACCGAATCACTGACCGGTCCCACTTCACAGTTCGTTCATCAAGGGTGAGTATCCACGAAAGCATGGTAGCGCAAGTTCGGGAAGGGGCCACAAAGCACTTTCCGAATGCTGTGTCTACAGTGCCGCCCAACGGCACTCCGATCGCGCCTGCAAGTGCCGTCCGGGAGTCGGACGGCGCGTGTATCACTGGGGAGCTCGTTAACACACACCCCCGCCTGCGTTCACGCCGCTTCGCGGCAACAGTATGCGGCTGCTAATTACAAAGCTATTGACCCATTTGGCCCTGTCGTACACGCCACTTCGCGGCGTCCAAACCAAGCCCCGCTTTCCCCGATGCACCTTCGGAAACGAAGTACCATGCTATTTCGTTCAGCGAAATTTCGGCGACAACATTCGTTTTTTTTCCTGTGTTAATGGTAAAAAAATAAATGTACATATCGCCAAATGCGTCGGCAAAATAAAATGTGCGAGAAAACAAAAACAATAAAGTAAGCCCGCAGTGGGGATCGAACCCGGGATCACGTGCTTATGTGACACATCTTACCAATACACCACACTCCCCTTTGTAAAAGTCGTTTTGAGAACTCGTTTTATACGAGACTTTCGGACGCCACTTGAACGCGCGAGTGGAGTACCGTCAAATGGCATTTGAACGCTCTGCAAGAGTGCCGTCGGACAGTTTTCTAGACACTACGTTTTCCGAAACCACACCCGTTCACTCGTTCTGTCTAGTGGGTTTTATCAGAACGGAAGGGATATAGCGAGCGCTGCCGTGAGCGGCAGACTGGGCGAACTGCGATGAACAGGCGAACTCTAGGAATCGAAAGTATGTGGCATCGCGCGTCGGAGGGGCCAGGATGGGGCTTTGCAGTGTGCGCGACTACAAGGACCGTTGAGATTATTTTTCCGCAGGCATTACATTTCACCGTTCAGTCCCACAGCATAATACAATTCGCAGTAAAGTGAATTTGTGGGCAGTTCTCCTGGTTTTACAAGGGTCAGCAAGTTGCGGAACCGTTGGATTTCGGTCGTTGATCGCGGCGGTGACTGGACCCCGTCTCACCTCCTCTTCACCTCAGTGAGTGACCTACACAGTGACCGCAATAACAATAAAAGCGAACTGTTTTAATCCAGGTTGTATCTGAGTGCCGTCCGATGGCAGTAAAGTAACACTGGACTGCACTCTGAGCACGCATTCGAGCGCCGTCCAAAGTCTCGATGGGCTGTAGAGGGGACCTGGGTCATCGCGCCCTGAGAAGCGGAGCCTTCCGTATCCGTAGTCTGAAGGAATAGGTTTCACTCGAAGTTTTTTGACCATATCCAAGCACTTAGCAAGTCATCAGGGAAGTGTCGCAATCAGCAATTTAGAAGATCTGACTATGAGCCGCTTGCCGCTGATTTGTTTGTCATAAAGTGCGTCCAAACAAATCCACAAATCGTTTGAGCAACCTCAAAATTCTTCAGGCACTCTCTGCGTTTGATATCACCACACATCGCGACACCAGCTTTGCGCGGGCACTTCCAAGATGAATTGCCGTTGAAATTAGTAGGTAAGCGATTTCAACACGTTATACTATCTGCAAAAAACAGTTCCTTAACCGAAGCAAAGTACCGAAGAAAGGAAGCAGACGACAGATGTCATCGGTCAGCCGCAGTCTCCATTTGGGAATTGGGATGAGTAGCGGCGCAGAGCCCAGCAGTGCCAGCCAGTCCTTCCCTACGAACAAGCGTCAACCACAAGGGATGACGGGTAGTCATGATGGGCGATGAAGTAGACGGCAAAGGGGCTGGCGATAATGGAGGTTGGGTTGCGGGGGCTACGGAGCTAACATCATGATCCCCTGCTACAATTCTATCATACTTGGTAGTAGGCTTCTCTTCCGAAATTTGAGTAACACACAAGTTCAACTTTGAGGGCGTGTGGCGGGTCGCTACAAAACACTCTCGACACCCTGGCCGACCGAAAAAGGCCAGGCTGTGCTAGCGAGTCCATCTATGGAAAGCGGCAAGCTTTGATGTCATGATGCTTTTGGAGAGAAGTAGTTGTAGTTGTAATTAAATTAAATTTTAGGCACTTTACCCATATATGCAGGATATGTTTGGGTCTCCATCGACAGGACAAGTTGCCTGCTTCATGAAGACCTTCCTTGATGATGTGCGACATGGGCAATTGCCGTACGTGTGATCATCGATGCCTCCATCTCCCTGCAAAGGTAACCCATAGACTACAGCAGGTATCGCCTAGTATACAATGCCAGGAATTAATTTAGAGGGAAAGGCCGTTCCCAAGCTCCTTGAGAACCTGCATGGCGATGCCCTAGTAGAGGGGTGGCCAAGCTGCGGCTCTCCGCGTGTTAAAGTGCGGCTCGCCGCTCCCTCCCTTATCCCTCCTCTCTCTCCCCCACCCCCCCCTCTCTCCCGGAGCACTTCCCCAAAAAGAGAAATGAAACGCGTTTTAAATGTGCTACTGCTGCCTCACGCACAATTGGACTGCTTTTCACTCATATAAGATAGACCGAAATTAGTTTGAGTTTCGTTTATTGCTCTAAACAAAAAACCTGCCGCGGCCCCCCCCCCCCCCCCTCCTCCCTCCCTCTGCGGCTCTTGAAAATTTTGTGATTTTGTTTGCAGCTCTGTGTTATATATCTAGGGTTGAGAGCATGCAACGACCGATCCAGTTGTTGTAGATCAACATGGATTACCCAGTCGGTCACGGAAGCACGTCGAATGAGAAGAACAGAGAATAAAAGCAAAGATAGGGTTCACTTAATGAAAGAAGATCAATGATGTCTCCCCTATAGGGGGATCGAGCCCACAACCTTTTGATTAGGAGCCCGACGTTCTACCCCTGCACCACTGAATGGCACAACGAACGGCGTTTCATCTGGGTTCTTTTAAGTCACGCAGCTATTGCAGAACATTCATGTGACTCGCGTGGCGCTTGCACTCGCCAGTCATGCCCGGCGGCCGACGTGCTGTAGTGGCAGGCTTCCTGCCATGCTTTGTCGCGTCTTAGCATGGACTAGCCGGAGTGGCTACAAGTGCGGGCAAGCGCCTTGCGTTTAATTGTGGTTTGGTTGTACGAGAGCTCGAGCAGGAGGGACAGCAGTGAAAGCAACTCGCTTGTAATTGTACCATTACCAGCTAGTTCATGCTAGGGTAAGACAAAAGGATAATGTTGTCGCACCTTCCCTTCCATTTGGCAGCGGAAAAAAATTTAATGTACCTTGATCCAATGGGTAGATTCGGATGACACATTGTGTGCAGGTGTGTGTCGCGGGAGTGATTAAAAGCTCATGAACCCAGTTACAAGCTTCGCAAGTCTTACTATACTCTGTGTCATCAGAGTTTTCTCGTAGGATCAAGGTGCATTTATTTCTTTGTTGTGTCTAGTGCTTAACAGTGTCGCGCAGTCTATGTACAGCATCCTGCGAGCTTTGATTGGGCCTGCGTGGCCGTACTGCCTAGGCGCCAGGCTGTCCTTTCCAGCATGTCATGGGCGTACTTGTTTGCACTTCGCATTGAGCAACTGTGTGCTCAATGCGAACACTGTCGCATTGAGCAACAGTGTTACTGACAGCCAGGCTAGCACTTGACGCTTTGTTCTTAAAATTGAAAGGCTGCCATCGAAACGTTAAACGCAAGACACAGGTCATCGAAACGATGTGAGCCAGCTTGCAAACAGCCGGAAAGATGGCTGCTCCGGCGTGCTGCACACAGCAGTTTGCGACACATGTTTTGGATGTTGCATACGTCGAATCGTTCGGGTGGCTCTGCCCAGTTCAGGCAGATACGAGGAAAACTGAAATTTTTTTATGTTTAAGCTCTTGTTGGAATACTAAGCTTTTGTAGCGTTCTCCGAAAGACATCAAATACCTTGTGCTCAAATGCCGGAACCATGCATTGCTTTTATAGATAATTATTTTGTTCTCAAGAGTCGTTACTTGCGGCTCCTTTGGGCGAAAACTGCGCTGCGGTTCAATGAGACGAGGGTTGCTGAGAGTTGTAGATTTGTTTGTAATTTCGAAGTGCTTTTTGAGCAAAGATCTAGCTTCAAACACGAACAAAGCCTTCAGTGACAAACTAGGTGAAGCTCGGGAGTGCGTTGTTTATTTGGTGAACAAACCCTTTATTCCGTAATGGGAGCAACCAATGCTAAGAAAGTCGTGAATGAGCCGGTACAATTTTTTTTCAATCAGCGTTTGACAGTTCTTAAGGTATCGATGTAATCGCAACATGGCTGAAATGATGGTATCCAAACATCGTAAATTAATCGCGTTCGAGCACCGCGTACAAACCACCGATTGCACCACTGGTGTGCTCCCTCGACCTTGCTGTTCACAGGAGGAGAAATGGGAGGAAAGTGTCTCGGGGCTTTTTCCTCCCATTTCTGACCATTTCAAGCATGCAATCATAGATTTATCTCGCCTTTCTTAGTATTTTCTGCCACAGCCACAGACGTGGCGAGATATGTTTGTTTGACGTAAATCTGTATGAGTGACTTTATACGTGGAACCGAAATATGCCGACACCTTCAGGCTAAACTGTGCTTCTAATGTAGAAAGAAGTGCACAATGAGATTAGCTAGTCATGCAGTGTGCTGGTACGGAGATTGCAGCTATGGATACTGTTTCACAGGAAATTATGTTTTGTTTTGCTGCAGTTTGTGTCATCAGACATTGCAGCACATCATACCTACGACAGACGGTGGTACCTGCCGTGTGCTGAGACCTTCCAAGGTGACCTGGGCAGTTACCGTACTTGTGAGCATGGGTGCTTCCATAACCTTGCCAAGGTAACCTCTAGACTTGGGCAAGTATCGCCTCGTATGCAATGCCAAAACTTCCCTTTGCGAGGAAGGTCATAACCAAGCTGCACCAGAGCCTGCCTGGCTACCCCTAGCGTGACATATAGCAGCATCACTATAAGCGGCATTCCGTGTTTCCAGAATTAATCCTTTGTCGATCATAATCTAGAAATCCCGAGACTGATAAAAGCAGGGAAACAATGTCGGAGAAGAAAGACAGGGGAAAAGAATGTAATCCTTTGCGGCATTGGAGGGTGTTTTCTGGAGTTTACCTTTGTGGAAAATTTGATGTTTCTCAGAGCTTGTTTTGATTAAATTTTCAGTTTTTCAGAATAATTTAGATATTAAATTTGCTTGCTGAGTTTCTCGATTCTCAGAAAGTCAAAAGAAACAGAAAAAATAACCAGACACAAGTGTATTAATTAACTTATAGTCTCAATGATTGCGGAAGGAGTTGCCTGTGCCTAGACGAGGTTTCTTGAGCTGAATATGGCGGTGTGACTCTAGATCCTCTACAACTCGCAGTACACCCCAGTTAATACCAACTCTCCCACGACAAAACTTGCAAACCAGGGTTACTTATCCTACCAAGTTTGGCGCAGTATGGCCGTCGGAGCTCTTGCGCCATAAAACCCGTAAACAACAACAACAGGAGGGTTACTTATCCAAGTGTCGGTACATTAAGCTATCAGTCTCCTCGATTCGGTCACTGAAAAACTTTGTTTTACCCACCTTTTTAAAGGCTCCCCGACATACTTGCTACTCGCAGCCGTAGGTGCCACGGGAACGTGCCGCGCTGCATGGCTGTGCGGGGTGAAGTTTGAAATCTAGAAAGTTCCGCCGCCTTCGCTCGTCCCACAAAATCTGCGGGCTAATGGCTTCCTTCATGATAGAAACTGTACCCCTCTTCACGTTACGAAGCCCAAATGGTTTGTTCGAAACTCTTGTTTGGAGCATGGCTAGCACAACGACATCAGAGAACAGAATGGAACATATTTCTTTCGTGCTGCTGAGCTATTGTTGGGGTTCCGCAGGCTTTTGTTTGTTGCCATCGAAATTCTTCTAATCAGTTGGAAACAAGTTCTACTGCCAAAACCCAACCCGTCCCCACCCCGACGTCACAAATACTGATGTCACATAGACAAGGGGATCACGACTACAACATAAACAGAATCACTTCTGGACACTAAGGCATACATTACCAAGATTGCAGATGTCAAGCAGAACTAAAAACATTGCCCCGTAATAAGTAAAAATAATAACCAACTAATTAGGGAAGTTATTGAAGCTGAAAAGATTTCGAGGTTAGAAGAAAACTGTCACTAAACCTTGTCCAGATTTATTACAAAAAAAGAATTAGATTATCTTGCATCCAGATAAAACCAAATATAACAACAAAAAAAAATCTTATTGTTTAAAAAGACAGGCGCAGGCAGAGAAGAAATAATACAAGACTGAGTTGCAAGTCAGAGCTTCATGAATGTCTTTTCCTTTTGTGTGTGCTTGTGCTTGGTTGCGAATTTTTCGCGCTGTAGAGGAGTATGCAACACCAGCTTGCCCGAGCCTCCATATTTTTAATACTGCCAGTAGAAACTTTCACTTTGAAAATATGATGAGGACCGAATTTAAAAATTCAATGTCGCCAAACAATTTTTTGCGGACGTAAGGTTTTGGTTACGAGGTCAGTCATAGCTACTGGTCTGTTTAGCCAATTTTGAGGCAAATTTGTGACCTTGAAAAAAAATTACAGGTATACTGTTACATTCTCCTTAGCCTCCTGAAGATGTAAATCACTGGATTGAGCCCCTACCATATTGTTTTGTCTCATAACTGATGCAGGTATCTTCTTTTTTTCTTCAACTCAGTTCGACGTAGGAGCTGCCAAGGAGTCCTGTCCCTTTCACGTGAGCAGTGGCCAGCACTGGAAGAAGCAATCTTTGGTCTGCTGTAATCCATTCTTTGGGCAAGTGAATAAATTTCTTTGAAGCAGAGACCTGGTGTTTGCACAGCAGCTTCACAGAACAAACAACACAAACACAAATGTTTCTGTGCCCAAAGCCTTCGTAGCTGCTTGAACTTATTGATCTGAGCTTGCACGTTGCAATGTTAAGGCAAGATGGAGATATAGTTAACGTCTCTCTAAAAAAATTGGGGGCACCTTATGCTTGGATGCCTAGCTTGATCAACTTGGAAAGTCCAGCCGAATTGAAGCAAGGATCTAGCCGAACTGAAGCATGCAGCCGAATTGAAACTTGTAGCCGAACTGAAGATTTAGCCAAACTGAAGCGTCCAGCCGAATTGAAACTTCTAGCCGAATTGAGGATGTAGCCGAACTGGAACGTCCAGCCGAATTGAAACTTCTAGCCGAATTGAGGCAATAGCCGAATTGAGGCGTCAGCCGGATTGGGACGACACCCCATCTAGGAACCTTGAGAGGTAGTGACGGTGAGTGTCTCGCCTCCGGCCACGACGAGAGAAGAGGGGAGGGACGAACTCCCCTTTTCCCGAGAATCCCTTTTGTGCGTCCCAGACGTCGCTATTGTCCCTCTACAAGATTATAGAAGATTAACCCGTCACTCGAAATTCTAACAAAAGCAGCCGCTTCGGTGGCTGGAACGACTAGGCCATCCTCTCGACGTCAGCCTCGCGGTAGCTTTGCTCGTCCCGAGACGACCTACGTCACGATTGCGTCGGATGTCACGTGCTCTAAGCTGGGCCTTCTCCGAGCGCTTGCCAGAATGGGTCGTTTATAACAAACAATACAAACGTGCGATTGTCATTTACGGATATTGTGGATTATATTCAACCTAATTTTGAACACGACGGATATATTTCAAATTTCGTTGGAGTATCCCTTTAAAGTTAGGCATTGACCAGCTTAACCATCTAAAGAATAATATAATAAAAACACTCAGGCACAATGAGAAACGGCACAGTTATTTCAATGAAAGAACTGTGGCACAGTTTTTTCAACTCCCAACGGCACAATTGTTTCAATAAAAAAAACTGTGCCATCGGTTCTTGCTCCTGAATTCTTATTTAAAAAAAAACAAAAAAACCTCTGATATCTGTTTTTGTCTCAAAGTGTTTTTTTTTTTCATTTTTACCAATTCGCCCTTTGTATTTTGGTTAACTTGCTCGAATGCACCCTTGCATTAACACATGAGGTTCCACTGGCTTGGCGATCTTTTAAACTTCCGGCAGACCTTGACAAATATCAGCTTTAGATGTGTTCAGTCTTCTACAGAAAATAAACAAATTGGCGAAAAACAAATGACCGACACAGTTTATTTTATATTTCGAAAAGTGAATACCAACGTTAACGAAATATAAAAGTAAACTCCTCCACATGCAGAATCACCTCTTTCTTTTTTTTTTTCTTTTTTTTTTTTTTTTTTGCGCATCGGCATAATACTCTGTCAAACATTTATAAAAATTTGCGCAATAAAAAAATTAGACATATACAAGTTCCTGTAACACAGATTTAGAGAGCAGCTTTTGAGGAGGAGGACGAGGGGAGGGTACTGAGGAGAAGGAATGCCTCTCCTCCTCATCCGTACCTTCTACTTCGCCACTCCTCCCTCTTTCACGCGCAAAACGCGCATCGTCACGCGACGTTTCGGCAAAAAGTCACGTGACGTTTTGGCGCGGTGGATTATGGGACGTTCCCCATAATGCACCGTGCGCGTACCAAAACGTCTCTCGTGACGTTTCGGCACTGCGCCGAAACGTCACGTGACGTTTCGGAGGGTGCATTATGGGACGCTTCCCATATGTACCCCGCGGTTACGCCGATGGCGACGCCGCTCAAGCCGGAAATGAACGCCTAAGAGCTGCGCTCTAAAACAACAGTAAAGCTGAACCTGATGCAACCTAAGCCTCGGCAGGTTCGCGAAATTTCTACTAATGATGCTCTTAACAAAGAGGTATTTTAATGTGCGCTAGGGGCTCGGCTGGTTCCAAATTGAAGCAGATGTACACCAGTCTAAAATTAACTTCCGCTAATGCACACACATGGGAAAAGTAGGGTATATTTTCTCTCTACGCATGATTATAAGAGAAATTACGAAAAATAATTCTTAAGTAATAAATAACTTCGTACAACTTTCAGTCGTATAGACGTAAATATTGGTCAGTTACGGTGTCCTAATTTAATATTCATTGCAATAAACTCACAGACGAAAATGCTTTACACGTGTATTTATATAGACTGTCCGACACCGTTAGCGCGAACACGGCATCGGCACTTCTGCACAGGGGAGTTTATATGTCAAAGCAATAAAGGGCATTTGAAAAATTAAGAGACGTAAATAACCTCAAACTAACACCAGATCAGAGACTACCTGTCTATGTAGACGATCAAATTAAAGTGAAAGGCAAATAATTAGTGAGATTTTCAATAAATAATGTACGTTTATTCTCTACGCTCACGTGCTATAGCGCTCAACACACCGTATCCGCATGCTCGATGACTTAGAACATCGGGATAAACCAGAAAACGCTTGGCGCCCAATAAAGGCTGTTGAATATTGTAGACGAAGAGGGGGAATGTGCGCGCGACGAAGGACTGAAGACGAGGAAAGCCGGGAAAAGAGGCGCGAGGTCATTGAGACGATCGAGGCAGCGGTGAGCGTTGTACATATCTCCTAAGTAAACGCGATTTTCTATATTTTACACCGTGTTCATCGTTCCCCTAACTATGTAAAACATTGTTGCCAAAACCCAGGGCTCTGCTACCTTACTGACCCAACCGAGAGGAAAGATCGTCCCCATTAACGACATGGAACGCCTGAAAAGCAAGCGAACCACCCAGCGGGCTCTGCACACCCGTCTACAAACCGAAGCAAGACAAGTCATCGACTGCAACCAGCTCAGCCTTTCTGCTCTGCGGGTGTTGGACAACATACTGAAGACTTGCAATGAAGGCCTTCAGAAGCTCAAGGAGCAACTAGAGGCCTTCCTGACGGACGAAGATGCTGCAGGCGATTTTGCTTCAGTAAGCGAATACGAGGACAACGCAGCTGCGAGCTTGGCGCTGCTCCGCCATCACATTGAGTCGCTCCAAGCTCCAGACCACCGGCCCGAGGAATCGATCAACAAAACGAAGACTTCCCACTTGCTCCGAGCGCACGACCGAAGGATCACGGCGATCTCGGAGGTCCCGGGCGGGTAGGTGCAAGACTTATTAAACTGGAGCTTCCTCGTTTTGAAGGTACCGTATCCAAATGGCAGCCCTTTTGGAATATGTTTTGCCATACTGTTCATGAAAATAACCACCTGACAAACATTGATCGGTACCACTACCTGAAGACTCTGTTGAGTGGGCCCGCAGCGAAAGCCATTGCAGGAATCCAGGTGAGCGAGGCACCCTACTGCGTCGCAATCGAGATTTTGAAAAACCGATTTGGAAGAGTAAAAATTATCCAGTAAACGTACCTTGCCAACCTCAGAACGCTGAAGCCAGTAAAGTCATCTGGTGACGTGACTGAATTAGGGAGACTCCTGGACAGCCTACAGATTAACGTGAGAGGCCTAAAACCACTGGGTCTGCCGGAGCTGTCGTACGCAGCAATGTTACTAGAGGTTCTCACCAAAACAATCCCGAGTGACATCGTTGTCGACTATTATAAACGACAGAGTTTCCAAAAGAACAACTGAGAAAATCAGTTGTCAGAAGCAAAGCTTGAACAACTCTTATGCTATCTGCGCATAGAAGTGGAAGCCTGCGAGAAAACTGGGATCGTCGCACTCACAAAACGTAGTCTGCCTGACGGCACACGAAGCTCCCACAGCAGCCATCTACCTTCAGCGGCGGTACTTCATAGTGACGCGGCTAAGCAGCAAAGTGACTGTTTTCTTTTTTTACCTTTCGCCAACCCACACCACCGAGAACTGTTCTTCTGAAATCAAACTGCAGGAGAAGAAAAGTCGGCTAGGAAAAGCAGGTAGATGCTTTAAATTTACTGTTCTTGGGCATCGGGCGAGAGACTGCCGCCATAACGTACACTGCTCAGAATGCAGGGGCAGGCACGCTACTGTTGTTTGCGATCCGATGTACAAAGCAAAGAAAAGCTCACGGGAAAACGAGAGTGCCATCAAGTACGTGGCAATCAAAGGATGCATCTACGAGCTGATTGGATAAGCAGGTGCCCTTACAGACACTTCGAGCCTGGTTGTTGAAAGAAAGCCAGTCGTGCTACATCAGAGGAGTCTTCGGCAACGGGAGTCAAAGAACTTTCATAAAAGAAGACGTGTCGAGGAAATTGGGATTACGCACCGTAAAAACGGTTCACTTGCCAATCAAAGTTTTTGGAGGATCTAACACAGCACCAAGAAGGAGATACAACTTAGTACAAGTAGCCGTGATGAGCCAGTTCAGCCATTTTCAACACGAAATTGAAGCAATTGAAGTTCCATTTATCTGCGAAGAGTTACTTGAAGCTCCCGCTGCCCACTCTTGTCCATAGGATGACCAAGGAAGGATGGTATATTGCTGACGTTCTGCTATTCCCTGGACTCAAAGGAGAAGCTGGTATCAACTTACTTTTGGCAACGGACCAGATATGGAAAGTCCTCCTAAACGAAGTCTGTTTTCATGGCGAGTACAAGTGCCTGGCGGCTATAAACACGAAGCTCGGTTGGACCTTTCAAGGACCCGTGACATCTGGCGGTGACGTTTTCACAGAAGCGGGAACACACATCTGTGTTCTCCAAACAAACGGCGTCGAATCGGATGTTTCCGACATGCTTCAGCAATTCTGAGAGCTCAAAAACATTGGAATACTTGACGCTTCAACGAAATTCAGCCACGACAGCGAAGTTCTCCAAAAATTCAGCAAGAAGAGTGCTTTTAAATACGGAAGGTATGAAGTAGCTCTTCCTTGGAAGAACCTTAACGTGGACCTGTCAGACAACCATGCGGTTGCAGTCAGGTGGCTACACAGTTTGGTTCGACGGCTCATCACAGATACATAGATGATGCAGCTGTATGACCCAGCTGTCTGGCAATACGAATTGGATGGACATGCAGAAAAGATAACTAACGGCCAAAGCATACCTGAAAAGTGTTACTACATGCCTCACAAGGTTGTGGTAAGAGAATCATCCACAACGACAAGACTGTGAGTCGTCTTTGACGCCTCATCCCATACACTTGGCGTAGCTTCACTGAATTATCATCTGGAGAAAGGGCCGAATCTGACCAATTACATGGTGAAGACGATCGTGAACTTCAGGCTGCACAGGATAGGTCTCACGGCAGATATTCAAGACGTTTTTTTTAAATGTCTATTAAAGAAACCGACAGAGACGCTCTACGATTCCTGTGGTTTGAGCACATGCCAAAGACAGACCATCCCCTGCCTAAAGTGGAAGAGTAGCGAATGACTCGCCTACCTTTCGGAACGACGGCAAGTCCATTTCTACTGACTGCCACATTACAACACCATTTCAAGCATATAGAAGTAGCTTTTCAAAACTCAACGAGGCTGCTCTGCGAGAACTTTTATGTGGACGATTTTTTGACGGGAGTTTCGACTTCAAACGAGGCATTTCGTGTCTACAGAGAAGCTAAAGTTATCCTTGAGGAAGCTGGCATGACGCTTCAAAAATGGACCACAAATGACGAGGCGCTTCTGTGACACATTGGAAAGGGAGTAGCACCGTCTTCGGCTTCGGCAGCAAGAAAGGTCCTCTGTCTTTTGTGGAATACCGACATCGACTAGCTTCACCTTAATATCAAAACAGTGCTGCAGTTTCTTGAAGACAAAGACAACACTAAGCGCTTTGTTCTTCAGACGACAGCGCGACTGTTTGACCGTTTGGGGTGGTTGTTTCCGTTTCTCATGAGAATTAAAATCTTTTTCCAGAGGATTTTGGAACGCGGCGCCGACTGGGAAGAAAACATGCCTGGAGCATTACAGAAACAATGGGACAAATGGCGTGGAGAATTCAGGGCGTTACAGACATTTTCTGATTCCCAGATGTGGGTTGAAGAACTTTTTAGATATCTCTGCACTCTACCAACTTCACGTGTTTGCAGACGTCAGTTTGAGTGCCTATGGCGCAGTGGCCTACCTCAGGATTGAGGATACGACCGGAAATGTGAGCGTCCAACACTTGCTCTAAAAGTGTAGGGTAGCTCCTATCAAACGTGTCACTCTTTCTCGCTTGGAACTAGTTGCCGCAGTTCTGGCCACTCGTTTATTAAAGTTCCTAAAAGGGACGCTGGCAAACAAGGATTGGAACATGATTTACTACTTGTGGACCAACTCAACTGCCACTCTATGTTGGATGCGAGGTTCTGCACCCAAGTGGAAACAGTTTGTTTCTAACAGAGAATCCAGCGATGAGAATCCAGCGGATCTCTTGACTATACTTTCTGCAATGGAACTTTTAACTAACGACCTCTGGTGGAGAGGACCTGAATGGCTATCAAGAACACAGGGATCCTGGTTCGGGATAACTGATGCCGTCTAGTCTACAGGCGTGGATAACGATGCGATATTAAAATTGAAACTTGATGTTCCAGTTGTCGTGAGCGTGGCAAATAAGCCAATTTTCAGCCTGGCAAGTACAGCACTTGGACCAAGATGACGAGAGTGACAGCTTGGATAAAGCGTTTCACAAACAACTGCCGTTTCACCGACGACTCGTCGTGAAGGTACACTTACGCCCCAGGAACTTTGAGCAGCCGGAAACGTCTGGTTACTTCAGGTACAGCGAGAAGCATTTGTAAATGGAATGCCACAACTAATGAAAGGAGAAAACCTGAAAAATACTGCGCCAATACGAGACCTCCATCCTTTTATTGACGACGAAGGGCTCGTCCGAATTAGGAACCGCCTCCAAAACGCGGCGGTGTCCTACAACGAAAAAAGACCCCGTACTACTTCCAAGTGAACACTCTGTGACAAGACTGATTATTCTACATGCTCACAGAGCGGTGCTCCACGGAGGAATCGGTGACACCTTAACTGAACTCCGCGCTAGGTTTTGGGTCTCGCGTGCACGACAGGCTGTTAAACGGGTTACTGGAAAGTGTCTACTTTGTGCCCTCTTCCGCCTTAAAGGGGCAAGTGCGCCGATGACTCCCCTTCCAAGTGACCTAGTCCTAAGCTCTCGTCCTTTCAAAAAATTACGGGAGTAGACTTTGCCGGACCCATTTTTGTGAAAACAATGTAGCCTAGTGAAAGCGTACTTTGTGTTATTCACTTGTGCTGCCGTTAGAGCTATTCATCTTGAGCTTGTAAACCTTACGGCAGACTCTTTTCTTATGGCTTTTAGAAGATTCTGCGCCAGGCGTGGCACCCCGCAAGTTGTGTACTCGGATAACGCCGTAACTTTTAAAAGAGCGGCAAGAGAACTAGCTGCAATGCACCAGTTGATGAGAGAAGATGAAGTGAAAAACTACTATGCTAGTCATCATGTAACGTGGAGATTTATCGCAGAAAGAGCGCCATGGGCTGGGGCGGTTTCTGGGGAAGTCTCACTGGGATTGTGAAGACGTGCCTTCGCAAAATATTGGGGAAGGGGTCTTTTGATCTGCAACAGCTGGGCACCTTGCTGTCTGAAACCGAAGTGGTTGTAGATTCAAGACCGAGCACTTTCATTTACTCCAGTTACAATGAGCCAGATGTATTGGCTCCGTCTCATTTTTTGTTAGGATGTCGTATTCTATCTCCTACAGAGGCTCCAGATGAGTCAAAGGCTCAACTAGAAATCTTCAATACTTGGATTTACCGACAGCGTGTGATGGAGCACATGTGGAAACGATGGCAGCATGAATACCTCATTGTGCTCCGCAGTCTTCACTCCCGAAAAATGCAGCACACTCATAACCTAAAAATAGGTGATGTAGCAATAATTCATGATGATTGTGTGCAGAATCTGCTCTGGAAGACCGGGGTCATTATGGGACGCATTCAAATCAAAGATGGTGTAGTACGGCATGTAAGGCAAAGCTTCCAAAAGGGACTGAAATTGTCAGGCCTGTGCAGTGTGAAATACCCACCTCGGGCCCCGGAGTGTGTTGAAGATTGTAGACGAAGAGGGAGGGAAGGTGCGCGCGACGAAAGACTGAAGACGAGGAAGGTTGGGAAACGATGCGCGAGGACATCAAGACGATCGAGGCAGTGGCGTTGTACATATCTGCTAAGTAAACGCGATTTTACATTTTATACACAATGGACATCGTTCCTCTAACTATGTAAAACACGGGATATGAAAGAAAAGAAAAAAAAGAAACATGGTTAATAGGCCGCGCAATTTTATTTCTGTAGGTATTTTTTTTTACTGCTCATAAAGCTGCAAGACTTATTAAGTATCACGCAGTGTCATATAAGTTTCATGGGTGATTGATATTAGCGTCATAAAAATCTTGGCGCACCTTCAACAGACCCTGCGTTTCTTTCAACCGCTTATTCTTCCTTGGATGCTTTGCTTGTCTTTACACGCCTGTTATGGAACATTGGATTGCACCAGAAATACTGCAAAGTTAAGCATTGCTCAATGATCGGAAAATACAGTATCTGAAACCAATAACACTTTTACTATACCAATAAATTTATCTAGTATTTCATACGGCCAAAGCTACCAAGGCGGTTTTGTTATTTATTTGGCAAAGAGCCAAAATGCACGAGCGTTTTGCCTTTTGAATGCAGAAGGGCACTGCAAAAGTGGACTGATTCCTTTCTGCTTCAATTTGAAGCCAGAAGTCGCGTAGAAACTAGCGCTATCTGAACTTTCAGGTTAGAGTATAAAAACTCTGTTTCTTAAACTGTAACGGCATTTGTGTGCGCCATGGAAGAACAGCGCATTTCTTTCTTCGATGATGGATGTCTCGCTTTCCGCAGAGAGTCGGCTCCTTTGGAAAGAGATGAGATCGGCACGTAAAATCCGTGTCCGTGATATCTCGCAGAATATTAGGGACCTGTACCTCCTAGACTATTTCAGATATTCTATTTTGGTAAATTCCATAAAAAAGAAAAGCTTCATGTATTTTTTGCCGCGTCCTTTTTTTTGTCTGAAAGATGTTCATTCGAACCCCATATTTAGGTCAATTATAATGACGCGCTCGACAAACACGTGAGTTGTCGCATACATTTTAAAATGTTAAGAAGACGCCGCATAGGTTTCTCGAAGGTCCACTCTACGCGAACGCGTGCATAGTGTGACCGAGGTGACGAAATTGATATGCGCTTGGTCACTCATCATACTTGTGCGCTCAAAGGGGCGGTGGAAAAATATTTGGACTTTGATCAATTGAGGGCGGGAATAAATTTGTATCACCTATAGA
The DNA here is from genome assembly GCF_016920785.2 of Ixodes scapularis. NCBI lineage: Eukaryota > Metazoa > Arthropoda > Arachnida > Ixodida > Ixodidae > Ixodes > Ixodes scapularis. Next base: position 68,987,429 of record NW_024609880.1, on the reverse strand, counting down.
AAGAATAACAGAAAAGAATGTTTCCTTGCGCGCGCTAATTTTTATATAAAAAACACTAAACAAGTCGGAGGTCAAAGCGCATCTCAACTTTGACGCCGGCTGTAGAGTGAAGTTTTCTGTGGGACCACCTGGTCCCCCGTTGGAGTTTCTCTTCAGAGACCCCAGCCACATGCACCGCAATTGTCGATTTTTCAAGGATTGGCATCGCCGAAGGTCGTGGCGAGCGATCGACACAAAGGACGGTTCGCCACGGGACGGACGCGAGTGTACCTGCGGAGGGGCGGTATTAGACAAGAATTACATAAATGACAAGGACAGGACGACACATCATCTTGTCCTCGTCGTTTATCAAACTCTCCTCTATCACACAAACTTTACCAGCACTATCCATTTCCACGAGCGGAGGGGGACTAGTTTTGTTGACTTCCGCATGTCCCCCAGAGATATGTCACCGTAGTTCTCGTAACCGCCACACACGGTTGCCAATCGGCAAATAATTCGTTAAATCCTTTGCGATTACGCAGCGGAAGAGCAGCTTCTTGGGGTCAAGGTGGCGCGTTTTTTGTCACATGTACCTGAATAAACAATATGAAAAAATACAAACTGCAAGTTCTTCCAACATTAAAATCGTTGCACTACCCCTTTAACGATGCTTACCTAAGAAAACCCCACACACGCGTGCAAGAAAATGACATTTTCCCGCAAGTTACATGTGGCCCTCATTGCGAAACACTTTGCGAATGACCGGGCGGTGATCATTTCCCGTCTAAAGCCCGGGGGAAACAAGACACCGATAACTTAAATAACGCAGGGCGTGGTAAACCATGAGCATCTTGTAGTCGCTTCGCAGCCAATGGAATTGCGGTGTCAGACACCGAATAACAAATCAGAAAGTAACACGCGCGTACATAATAACATACGCCCTCGTCCCTTAAGTCATCGGTGGTTATAAGCGATTTTGCGTATGTGCGTATTCTAGAATTTTTCGCTTGTCTCTGAAGCTAACAAATGTGAACATTATCAGGTGGGGTAGTTTGTGCTCTCCATAGCCACCTAATGGGCCCGTTAATACAATTGTCTGTCTCGAACCAACGGCTTTCTGACAAAAACAAAGATTATTATTTTTTTCGTTTCGGTCAACGTTTTCCTGGGTAAATTCGGAATGCCTTTGAAGACTAGGAAATTACGATGCACGCAGACTGTCTAGTACATCAAAATTGTTAGCCGAGCCCCGAGTCGTTTGGAAGTTGTTTGCAACACTGCATCTAGTGGGCTCGGGAGCAGTGACGACGACATGGCTCTCATGCCGCGTTTCTGCATTTCGCAGGAAATCCTGGCGTTTTTCCTGCTCTGGTTTTTACCCATGGCTTCTGCTTCGACCGGGATCTCGGTTCCGCTGATGTCACCGTCTGAGATCAGCAGCCACGTGTGCCTCTTCAGCAGCATCACCTTGGATCGGCCGTCTCGGATACTCCCAACCTTCGGCACAACGGCGTCAGCAACAGCGACATCGGTTCCCGTCCCCTACCTAAACAGCATGCCACGCGAACACTACTCCAGTGGGCTCGGGAGCAGTGACGACGACATGTCTCTCATGCCGCGTTTCTGCATTTCGCAGGTGTGTAAACAATTTTCACTCTACGCTAAAAATGCGACAATCGTTGCCTTCTTTTGCTCCCGAGCCCAGGAGAGCTGAGTGATATTGCTTGTGATTGTTTTTCGATGGTGTTATTGTTGTTGCGCTCCGGCGACGTCGAGACGAATCCGGGCCCTCTTACTCGTTCGGAGGCTGCTCTTGAGGTTGAATCTCTACCTGATGAGCCCTCCGAGCAGATGCCTGTTATTTTTAACCTTCTGAAAGACCTTCAGGCCCGCTCTATTAATTCGGCAAAAAGTCAGGCTGAATTGGTCGCCGACGTAATTTCAATAAAGGCTGGTCAGAAAAACATAGAAACTAAAATCGGTCACATCCAGCAAAGGTTGGATACCTTAGAAGAAAAAACAAAAAACTTGACAGTTTAGATCAAGATTTGGCCGGTGTGTTGGGTTCCGTGAAAGTCTTGACCACCCAGCATGACTCTTTACAGTCGCGGCTAGACGAACTGGAGGACAGGTCACGGCGCGACAACCTTATATTTCACGGAATTCCTGATTCTCGTGAATCATGGCAACAATCGGAAGAACAATTGCGGAAATTTCTTGCGGGAACTGTTGACACCCTTTCGGGCGGTGCAATTGAGCGTGCTCATCGTTTAGGGTTCTGCTCGGAAAATAAATGTCGCCCCGTCATAGTTAAATTTTCAAGCTACAAAATAAAAGACAGCATACTTTCCGCACGCTCCAAATTGAAAGAAAAGAACATCAATGTTAGCGAGGATTTCTCTCCTGCTACGCGTTACGTTCGGAAAAAACTAATTGAGTTTGCTAAAAATCAGCCAGAAGCACCACCGTTTCAGCTTCGCTATAACAAACTAGTCATAAATAGGAGACAGTACACGTATGACAGTGCAGCTAAAAGCGTGATACGACTTGCGTCAGATCATACCCCTGATAACCAACAGCCCAGTCTGCCGACACGTGGTCTGAGATAAGAAAACGCGAGGGGCAGTGGATGAATTTTATCTAATGTTTCGGTACTTTTTTCTAACATTCGGAGCGTTATTAACAAGCGTGATTCCTTAACTTCTGCAGTAGATAGCTGTAGTGCTGACGTAATAGTGCTAACTGAAACCTGGCTGCACTCTCAGTTCCGTGATCATGAAATTTTCCAAGACGCACATCGTTTTTCTGTTTATCGCTGTGACCGCATAACCCGTCAGGGAGGCGGTGTTCTTTTGGCGATATCTAAAGAATTTCCATCTCAGTGTATATTTGTCCCCAGTGACTTAGAGATTGTGTAGGCTATCATGGAAGTGGGCCACAAAATAATTGTCATTGGTGTTCGCTATCGCCCCCCCCCCCCCCCCCCCCCCACAATTTCGTCTAGTTTTGTAAACGATCTACACGATTAACCAACCTTGTCAGAACTCGCTATCCCACGTTACCTTTATTTTTGTTTGGTGATTTCAATATTCCAAATATAACATGGGATGGCGAGACACCCAGTATGGCCCCCTTTTCCACCTTAGCTAATGAATTTTAGAAATGTGCTCTGTCTTTTCATTCACACAACTCGTGAAACAACCTACCAGAACGACCTCATCTGTCGCAAACGTCTTAGATCTCATACTAACACCTCAGCCCGATCTTGTATCTGACATCAGTTATTTACCCGGCCTGAGCGATCATTCCCTGCTATCACTACACATAAACGTGTCGCGATCTAAAACCATTAAAAAAGTGAAAACTATTCGAAATTACAAGAATGCGAACTTTGAAGCCATTAATTTTGAATTATCCGTGTTTCTTGATATTTTTTTGAAGGATTTTGATAAACGTAGCGTACAAAATAACTGGGATATGTTTATAACCAAGGCTAATGCTCTAACGAATAAGTACATCCCTACTCGCACTATTATTTCTAACAGTAACGCACCGTGGTTTAACGTTCGCATTAAACGTCTAACAAAAAAAAAACGACTGTTCAGGTCAGCTAAACTTTCTCCAAACGATGCGCGCTGGGCCGCATATCAGCTTGCTTCCGAGGAATACGTAACAGCGATAAGAGAAGCTAAAGCAGAGTATCTTCAAAATACTTTGCCAGTCATGCTAACAACTGACACAAAAAAGTTTTGGCGTGTTATTAACCCAAAAGATAATAACGATATCACCCTCGTCAACAGTGATGGTAATGTCATTCCCTCTAATCAATGTGCCATCGTTCTTAATGATATATTTTCACGCAATTTTTCCGTAACTACAGACGTCCCATTGCCTAATATAAACTCATGTGATTACCTTGCAATGTTTCCTGTTATTATTGATCCCAGTGGTGTTGAAAGCGTAATTAGATCACTCAAACAATCTTCTGCCCCTGGTTGCGATTTAATTGACCCAACATTTTTAAAAAGTACCAGTTTTTATTCTTCTATCATTTTATCAAAAGTTTTCCAACAGTCCCTTGACGATGGTTATCTCCCTGCTGAGTGGAAGGTGGGAAAGGTTGTTCCACTCCACAAATCAGGTAACAAGAATTCTCCCCTTAATTATCGACCCATTTCGCTCACAAGCATCCCGTGTAAAATTTTTGAGCACATTCTGTTTTCTAACCTCGCTAACTTTCTTGAATCAAACTCATTTTTCACCCCTTCACAACACGGCTTCCGTGAAACTTATTCGTGCGAAACTCAATTGGTATCTTTCACTCATAAACTAAACGCCATTCTTGACCGATCATCACTTGCCGACTGCATATTTTTAGACTTTTCGAAAGCATTTGATAAGGTGTGTCATAATTAAGCTTTTACTTCTTAAATTAAGTCAGCTTAATCTCTATCCCAAACTTCTTATATGGCTCGAATACTTCCTCATTAACCGTTCTCAGTTCGTTTCAGCTAACAGCCTCACATCTCCCCCAAGTGGCGTCCACTCCGGCGTGCCCCAAGGCTCTGTGCTTGGCCCTCTCCTTTTTCTTATCTACATAATTGACCTCTCTTCTTGTGTTTCTTCCCATATTCATTTGTTTGCAGATGACTGTGTAATTTTCCGGGAAATTTTATGTGATAACGATATAACCACTCTTCAATCTGATCTTAACGCCATCTCTGTATGGTGCAAAACATGGTGCATGGAACTAAACATTAACAAATGTAAACTTATGCGTGTCTCTAGAAAAAAATATTAACTCGCCCGTCTACTCTCTTAATAATGTGCCTTTAGACGCCGTATCTTCTTATAAATACCTTGGTGGCCACATTTCACCGAACCTAACTTGGAGCGTTCACACCTCGTACGTCATTAATTACGCTAACCGCATGTTGGGTTATCTTCGACGTAACTTTGCTAAAGCACCTTCATCCCTAAAACTACTACTCTACAAGGTCCTCATTCGCTCTAAACTCGAATATTCCGTTTCAGTTTGGGATCCAAGCAACGAAAACTTGATACACTCACTTGAAATGGTTCAAAATAATTCTGTTCGTTTCATATTGTCTAACTATAATAGAACTGCAAGCATCAGTACAATGAAATCTAACCTTGATCTGCCATCCCTAACATCCCGCCGCAAAATCTCTCGTCTTTGTCTCTTTCACAAACTGTTTCTTCATCCCTCCTTGCGCGCCGAACATATTTTACCCCCCCCAATACATCTCATCTAGATTAGATCATGTTCATAAAGTCGGGATTCCATCGTGTAGAACTAATGCTTTTTTTCAGTCATTCTTTCCTCGCACATCAGTGGAGTGGAATGGCCTTCCCGCCCCGACAGCAACAATCAAAGATCCCCAGCAGTTCAAGAACGCCATAGCTAACATTGTATAAATAAGAGTCAATTTACTGTACTAATAACCACTGCATTTTTTAACTTTATACTTATACATTGTACCCACTCCCCTCTCTAATGCCTTTGGCCCTGAGGGTATCTGAAATAAATAAATAAATAAATACTCTTTCTTTAAGCGAGCGAGCATTGTCTAAGACAGTGGTTCTCCAATGGGGGTACGCGGATTCCTTAGGGTCTGTGGAGGCATTCTAGGGTCCGCGAAGGTTTGCACCATCAGTCAAGCTCGGCAATTAAAGCTGCATTTTTTTTGTTCATAGCGACATGGAACGATCCAATTTTCAGGTGAGTTTTCTCGTGCCTATGGCAATCAGAGAAGTCTACTTTACACTAGCTCTTAGTTTTATTATTTTATTGATTCATTATCATAATTAACCTAAACCTTTCTCTTCCCCTCATCACAAACGCGGTCCTCTATTATATCCGTCGATACACAAGGGGTCCGAGAAGGCATCAACGGTTGAGAACCACTGAACTAAGCCTAGCGTTTTCCTCTTTAGGTTCCAAGATGCTATAACCTGGCAGTGCGCAGCTGCAGCCGCAGTGGAAAGTTTATCATAACGAAGAAAAGAGTGAGCACGAAACCAAGCAGACATTATAGCCAAGGACAGCTTATTCTGATTCTTGAACTGTCACTGCAATTCTTAATCTATCAATTACTGTAACGAATTGTGTTGTGCATGGTGGCGGTGCCACAAACAGCTCAACAATAATTATAATACTAAATATAAAACATTCCAAGGAGACGCCATATTCAGAATGTGAACAAATCGAGTAAAACATACTTCAAGTTCTACCTAAAAAAATTATCTTTTTGCGATAAGATGGCAGAGCTCCTTTTCTCGAGGATGCCGAGGAACGAACGGAAGAACAAAAGAAAGGGAGACGTCGAACTGAAGCTCGACGTCTCTCTTCATTTTCCCTCTTTCCCCTCACACACGAGCAACCTCCAGATGATGATCTCCGTATTAAAGGGATGCTGAACCAAAATCTGGCTTCCACAAAACACGCGCCAAAAGCGTGCAACGGGATGCTAGAAACACCAAAACATCGCTCATACAGCAATATCTCGAACGGATGACCGTATTTTTCAAAAAAAAAAAGAGGCGCATTTGACAGGAATGTTTACGTCATGTTTCTCCGAATTGGAGAGGAAACGGCGTCGCGTCTTCTCCGCCTCGCCACCTTGAGGGAGCGAAGCGAAGAGAGGAGGAAACGAGATATCTCTACTTCACGCGCGTCTTCGGCCTGGTTGAATCTCGACCTGTTTTTCCAAAAATACGGCCGTCTATTCAAGATATCGCCTTACAATAAGTAGTCTTGTTGGGATTGTAGCGCCCGGCCTACATCTCTGCATTGTTTTTGTTTTTTTTTGAAATCCAAATTTCGGTTCAACATTTCTTTAAAGGTTCATATTATATGTCCGCAGGGTTAGAGCGATTTTAGCGCCTTACATAACCAGGTACGAACGCTGATACCACGTAGAGTGAACTCTTGTATAGTTTCCGCGCTATAAGTATCTAAATATGCGTTTACGCTTGCCCAGATGGGCGGGACATTCTTACGTCTTGAAGAAAAACGAAGCGACGAAGTATGGTATTTAAAAATAGGAGGAACAGATGTCAAACACGTGTCGACCAACTGGGAAGTAAATTACATGTGTACGCAGTAGCAAGAAAACAAGTCCTTAAACAAGCTCTATTTGTAAGATGCTCTCACGGAATGGGGAGTTTTAGGGTGAGGGATTTTCGGGTCGTGAGCTGGAGAAAAAAGTCTGATATGGGCGGATGTGCAAAAATGTGTTTTCCTCAAAAAAAAAAAAAAAAAAAAACGGCAGGAAGGAAACGAGGAAATATTGGCAAGTGAACAACAAACAAGCTATGAATTCATAAAAAAAAATGTTTTCGCGCTCGCGGGAATGTTTGAGGGGGCCGCTTCAAAACACGTTTCTAGCCCGTTGCGCGACTTTCCCTTAGGATTATTGTTTTATAAAATCAAAAGCTGCCCGATGTTTCCGCAATAACTTACATGACCCGTAGAGGAGAAATTGTTTATCAGAAGTTGAGTGGGACCAATGAAACGAGATTTTCGTTGTTTGCATCTGCGTCTTTTAAATTCCGCCGATGCTGGGGCCGCCGTGTAGTATTTATATAACCCTCTTGTGCCGGAACGGCAAAGTAACAAATTATTTATTTTTCGATTTCTAGAACTTCCGGTAGCTGTTGCAGATCGAATATTTATCAACGTTGATTAAAATGCTTCAACTACTCTGCGTATCTTTAAATGCTTCAGAAAACCCGGAAGGGAAGCTCTCCCGAGTGTATTCGCTCTCAGCATGTAACAAGCACAAGTTTTCACGGTGCTAATGTCCCGAACATTTTATTATCGATCCGTAGCAAATAAGATAGCGGAATTTCACGATAAGAACTCCGAAGGACGAGTCGCGTAGCAAGTATTAAGCAGGAAGATTTTACACGCGCGAATACGTGGAACAGGCTGCAATGAAAAAATCGGAACGTGTAATGATCCAAAGCAGGCATGGAAGGCACTATTGCCTCCCAGACCAGCGTTCAATGTAACGGAAGTAATTAAAGCATCCATGTTCCAGCACCAAATGTGCGCACCACCTCCCCCAACCCCTCCCCCAGCGAGTAAAACCTAAATTCTACATTAAAACGAACAAAAAAAAAATAGTGGCCATGCGCCCTATTTTTTTCTCCCTTCTTAGACACGCAAAAAACAAATTTCGCATTTCTAAATCAACCGCTTCTTTTTGCCACGCAATCAATTTCTAAATCAACCGCTTGTTTTTGCCACGCAATCAATATAAGCGGATGGCCAGACACCCTGATGGTCGAAGTTATGCGAGGAGGAACTGAGGGGAAGGAAGAGACATCAGCGCACAGGGACGTCAGAATGCCGAGCTCTGGCTCGAATGATTAGTAAATAGACCTAAAGCAATAGCTGTCTTTGCCTCCACCGCACTCGCCGAACGCGTTCGAATGCGAAAGCCAAATGCCGTTCATCGGCGTTCAACGATCAAACATGTAGGACGAGTCCAGTGGAGACAAAGGCTGCTAGCTTTAGGTCTGCTCACTAATCATTCTGAACCAGAGCTCGGCGTTCTGACGTCCCTCCACGTTCTCGTCTCCGCCTCACCCTCAGTTTCTCGACCCATTGGTGAGTGTACGGAAACTATGCGTCTCTGTCGTCATTTGGTAGAGCCTGCTTGATCAGATAAGCACGACTATACACAAAAATATTTTACTCCCATTCTGGTGGCTGGTACGCAGATAAGTCACGGCTGAGTTGCTTCCAACTTTCGTTTTGACTTGAGGGATTTGGTCTTGATGAAGAAGCTTAGAATTTCTAACATGTTATACAAACAAAGAGGAACTTACAAGCTAAGAATCGCAGGATGCGATGAGTCTCGAGCATGCAGTCACCAGTCCTTGGCAAATTAGATTGCGGGATCAGCCGATATGAACACCAAAGAACAAATCATGAACCAAGAAGGGTGAAAAACTAAACTCAAACTCTTTATTTTTTTTTCCAGTTTGGAGAGGTAACGCAGAAAAGAAAGCAGTTAAGGTGTTCTTTGACAACACTCCGTCTCTCCCACAGCAGCAGCAGAAAACAACAAAAAATACAAACTTTGCAGCTCAGTAAAAACCTCACAAGGAAAAAAAATACAATCAATGTACAAGTCAAGTAAATGAAAACTCAATGAAAAGGTAACGAAAAAAAAACAGAACGCACATTTTTACACTCTGACATAGGATGTTTATTTTCAGTTCACTGCAACAATCTAAAAAAACGGGGAAGGGTATATTTTAACATTTGATCACCAAAACATATTCTGGAGTGCGGCGTGGACCAAGTACTCATACAGCGAGTGTTGTAAACCATTTCCCTAAACAAAAGGTTGAAATCAATAGGAGCAGATTATCATTGTAATTGAAATACTTTTATAGCCTCCTGAGACCTGGGAAAACTTTTTATTGCGGATTCTTGTCAAATTTACAGGGATAGCTTTATATGATATAGGGAAGATATAAAAAATATTTTATTTTAAAATTGTCATTAGAATTGATGCCAATTAATGTCCAATATATTGGACATTCGGTCTTAACATGCATATTGATAGAGGTCTTATAAGGGGACGAGCCTTCAAATAGCGTCCCACGTTAGCGTGTCTAACAAGGACAGAGAGAAATCGCAGAGATATTGTATCAAATGTTTAATATCAGTAACACAGGAACAAAAGAAAAAAAATGTCATGAGCTTTTTGTCACGAATGACGTATTTTTACAACACACTTCAGAGCAAGCAAAACCTTTACTTAGTCGAGTGAGCCATCTCAAAACAGCGTTTTTCTTTTGTTATGCAAAAGAAAAGCTGGCACTTCGTGCTAAAAAACTTCGTTTTCATATTGCACCCTTCCAACCTGCAACGGGCAGCGTTCGAAACATCGGCAAGCCTTGGCATGTGCCCCAGGGTTTTGGCTCTGCTCTCGGCCGGGGGAAGGGGTGCCCGTTTTTTTGGAGGACAATAGTCTGCATCGCTCTCATCGGTGCTCTCCTTACTACCTTGTGTAACAAGCGCTTCGCCAACAGAGAAGCGAAAATCTAGGAACTTGAACACGTCCTTTTGCCTCTTTTGCATTGTCTTCATGTCTTTCGTATAGAGGATCCATGCGTTACTAAGAGCCATGTCAAACATATGAAAAATGACCCTGATAGTCCATTTCTTTACTCTTGCCTTAATGCGGTAATAGCTGATCATCCTGTCTGCCATGTCCACTCCCCCCATGTTCACATTGTAGACTTGTACAATGTGTGGCCTAGAAACATCAATGTATTTTTTCTCTTTCGCATTCCACCTGCGGCAGGTGTCCTCCGGTTCTTTCCCATGCACGGATGACATTAATGTCACTGGTTTGCTGTCATACCATCGCACGATGATCTGTTGGTCATCACTGCGAACCCACATCTCAGAGGTCCCCCGTCCTCTGGCTTTAAGCTGCCCTTCTGATGACAGCTTCACCCCCTTGGGTAGGCGGTTGTTCATCACGGTACCCGTGCCTGCTATGTCCTTTTCGACAAGCTTATCTAGGAGTGCTGGGGACGTAAAGTACCGGTCGAAAAAAAGATGGGTACCAGGTGCAAGACTTTGGGAAAGCCTCAGTACAGCCGACTCTGCAATCCCGGAACTGCCTGGACACAGAAGAGACTTTTTTCCCTGATAAATCTCGAAATCGAGAATCAGGCCGCTGGGATTTGCCAAAACAAAGTTTTTCAGTCCTTCGGGGTTTGGCTTTCTTGGTAGAAACTGCCTTAGTTGCGTTCTGCCACTAAACGGTATCATTTGTTCATCTATGCTTGCCAGTTCCTCACGAGGGAGTTTGAGGCATCCTTTCAGTACCTCCGCAATGAGAGGCCGAACCCTCCAGAGCCTGTCCTGGTTTTTTTTCTTCATCAGTTATATTGAGGTCGTTCACAACTTTAAGTCGCGATCTGAGCTGAAAGTACCTGTCCCGCGACATACTGTTCGCGATGAGTGGCACCCTCATTTTTTTCATCCAATACATTTTGATCTGAGGATAGCCTAGACAAGACATTGTGACTGAGATGCCGAAAAATATTTTCAATTCATCTGCAGAGGTGTTAAGGCTCTTTCCTGTCTCAGCCACTTCTTTGGTGTTCATAGCCATTGCCATCATTGCAAACATTTCGTCAGTGACATACTGCTGAAGATATTCATATGGGCTGCAGTCAGCTCTCTCCCCCACGTCGTCCGGCACGGCTTGGAAATCCGGTACCCAGGAGAAAGGAGATCTGAAAGCAACATAGTACCAGCTCTTAAAAATATGTACCGAGCTTTCCGAGCACACAAATTACCTTGTAAACGCAACTAAGTGTGTCAAAGATAGCAGTACGACGAAAACAGTGGTCAGAAAAAACACAATATTCCTCAGAGCTTACAGAAAGCTAAACACAGATTAAAGCCGGACTCAAAGCTCAAACTATCTCGCCCTCAAAATATGCTGCAAACAGCTATCAACGCAGAACAAGCAAATTAACATACATCTATTTTCTTATTATGTATCTTGATAGCGGGTAAATCTCACCTCTGACAGGCTTTCCACAAAGGGAGTCTCTTCCTCGTAGAAGTACTAGCCTGTGACTCATCTTCCTCGCTGCTGCTGCCCCCTGCAGAACAGGGCTCATCTTCCACAGGAACCAACGGAGGGTCGTATTCAACGGTGTCGTCCTCACTGTCTGACAACTCGATGTCAGACGTCTGTCCTTGCACAATTTTGTCTAGTATTTGGTCAGCAGTTTCTTCGCTGATGCGTGGTCGATCTCCTAAACCAACCCAAAAAAATAACATCCCGCGTGAAAAAAAAAATGTGAAAGACGGCCTTTATCTACGGCACGCACGTGAGCAATCGAATGTTACGTCAGGCAGGCAAACTTGGCACTGAGCCCCATTGTCCTGTCTAGTGGACATCGCAATCTCAAAGGCGTCAGAGTAAAACAAAGACAACTGAAAACCAACACTGTATACCGTCGTGGTCCCTAGATAGTCAATTATGACTTCCGAACGAAAGAAGGACCAAAACCGAGAGAAAATGAGCAAAAACATACTTACGTTTTCGGTCGCTGCCGTAGAACGTACTCGAAGTGAAAGCCGCCATTTTAGAAGCCTCCGCAGCTCCCGCCGGTGAATTGATTTTCACGCAACTTCACAGATGGCGCCACCAGATGTCCACAATGTTGGACATCGGGTTTCAACGACGAAAACACTGTCGATGTTTGTATATGCGTTCAGATCCTTTGTCCAATATGTTGGACAAATTTTCTATTGCCGGGTCTCAGGAGGTTATATGAGACCTAAGCTACAGCTATAATTAGGAATTTGTACGATATTAAGTTTATTAAAAGTGGTCTAGTGTGGCTATGATAGGAAGTGTCACATATAATATGAATAACGTTTTTTTGGAGGATATGAATTTGTTTGATATTTGTTAACGTTGTATTACCCCACACCAAAAAGCATATTTAAATTTCGAGTAAACAAGATAGTTGTAAATGAGTTTCAGAACCGAACTGGGTATTATGTGTCTACATTTGTCAATAACACCAACTGCCCTCGTGTGTTTCTTACATCTATGTTGATCCATTTTGTCCCAAGCCACGTGCTGGTTAGAGATTGCCCCTAAACATTTTACGTTATCGACTCTATCGATAGCACTCGTACCAAGACAAATCATATTGGTATAAAAGCAATGTTTATTTCGCCATCTAAATTAGGCGGCCTTATTTTTACCCACATTTATCAGCAGTGAATTGGAAAGTGCCCATGCGCCGGGCTTAGTCAGAAAACTATACGCGTCGCTCATAATTTTATTATTTTCAACTCCCCCCCCCCCCAAAAAAAAAAAATACTCGCATCATCTGCATTGATAATATTAATTATTTTATTCTCATTATATACCTGATCCTTAATATATATATTAAAAGAAAGTGGTTCCAATATACTGTCTTGTTGCATGCCAGCTGTTATCGGCCTAAGATCGGATCACCTTTTATTTCTTTCTACGCACTGTTAATGGTCATGTAGGTAACTTTTAATCAAATTGAAATACACTCCACGAAAACCATAAAAATAAAGATTTTATTTTTAAATAATGTGTCATGATTTATGCAGTATCACGTTTGTGAGAAATGGATGAAAAGTCCAAGTACAATCAGTTTCTGTTCGATTTTGCGTAAAATTATTTCATTTTTTTTAACAGTGGAAGTTCCTAAGTTGATATTGAAAGGGCGTGATGATTGAAAACTTCTCACAAAAAGAATAGAACCTATGATGCATAATTTTTTTAATCCTTTCGAGAAAACAGGCAGAACGGAAATTGGTCTCTGAGTACCCAAATAATGTTTTTATCACCCGCCTTATATAACACGCTCACTTTTGGAACTTATATTTTCAGGTAATGTCCCGTTCTTTATTGCAAGGTTGAAAATGGGGGTCAAGAGTGGTACAATCGTCCGTAATATATGATTAATTGGTTTAATCTGAATATCGTATACATCGAGACACCCTTTTTTAAGCTATTAAAGACTGAAAATACCTCTTCTTTAACAGTGGGAAATAAAACTCAGAATGACCAAAAACATAACTGAAAGCATTCGAAGAGTGAACACCTTGAAAAGATTTAACAAAATAGTCATTAACTGTTTTCTGCAAGAGCTTCCCATGCACTCCAGTACTATCAATTTTAATTGTAGTAATTTTCTCTTTATGCGCCCCACGTTTAAATAAGTTATTATTTTTTTCCACGTCAGACACATCAGACCTTTTATTACCTAAAAAGAGATTATAAAAATGTAAAATTTTAGCTTGCCTACATGTCCTCTTCAACTGATTTCATTGTTTCTGAAATTTTGCTGAGATGTTCATGTTTATAGACGGCACAAATTGATGATAGAAGGCATTTTGTATTTATCATTTTTCGTATCTCCGGCGTCACACAGGGCTTACGAAACTGAAGTCAAATATGTTGCTTTGGTAGGGAATAAGCAGCTCAACAGGATTTGAAACTTTTCCAAGAAATTTATTCAACGCCCATCGGCGTATCAACTTGTTTTTGAATGGGGGGTCAAACCAGACCCCCTCCTCCCCCTCCCCTCAACCTCAGGACCGGGGGTGGTGCCCTAGGCATCCATCCCTGTTTTCACAATTTATTTCTTGCTAAAAAAGATCAAGGTTCTTGAAGCTAGAATTTCTAAACTAAATCTGAGTAGGATTGGTTTCATTAAGATCTAAACCTGCGTCAGCGTGCATAAAGATTGGCAGATTGTCACTAATAGTTTCCCTGGTCACACCAGAAAATAAAACCGTCGTTCAAACATTTCTTAAAATACATCCAGCAAAGCGTCGTGCAGTGGTGTTATAGTAGGCTGTGAAATAACATTAAGAAATCCATATGACTGATATAGCGACATGGTGATGTTCAGAGAAAGTGATCATATCCATATTAAGTCACCCCTAAAATAAAAAATAAAAATAAAGTGATTTCCACCAATACACCTAAGCAACACACTCAGAAACTCAGGAAAGAAATATGTCCACCTGGCAGGCGACAGACACTCACAAATACAGATTATGCGCATTGTAAAGTTAAGATCTCATAGTTTCTTCTTGCTTGTGTGAAATCACCAATGACGTAAAATTCCGGGCTTTTTTTTTCTGACGTAAACGCACAAACCTACTCTTTTTTTTTTTTGCTTCGACTTACACTAAATACAGTACAATTATCTAGCGAATCCACTTCACCAGTAAATATATACCACATTTCGGTTGAATTATAACACCTATAAAAAACCGAAGACACCAAGAAGGTGATAAATTCATCAAACTTCTTTCGCAGTCACTAGATATTTAGGTGAAGCAACGAAAAAGGTGCACTTTATGTGTTTTTTTTTTAAAACAAGTTCAGCCTCATTTGGCAGCAAGTAAGCTTTTTTATTCATGGATATAAAAGAAAATTAAAAATAACTACGATAAATATGAAACAAGAGTCACTCGTGCTTGTGAAAATAATCCTTGGTTCTTATCAGGTGTGCCTGAGCATAACCCTTCTTTCTCACCAGGACCTTTCCACTTTTGAACAAGACGTAGTTAAACCTGTTTGTCCTCACCTTCTCTCTCGTGCTCCACAGGAGCGCTTTGTCTTGCTGTGTCGGGTTTTCTAGAATGTACGTTATTCTCCGAGCAGTTTTCACTCTGTGTTGTTTGTCTGGCCAAGTATCTCGCGTCACCTGCTTCACAAAACGAACGATAATGCCAATAATCCTATCCCCACGTGAAGTAAGTGTGTCTATGGCAACGATTTGATCTGAGATCAGATTAGGCAATTCTAGGTTTCAGCCATTTTATTTACTCGAGTCATCAGATTCTCGTTTTAATTTTTTTTTTTGGGGGGAATTCAATGTATTTCCAGCTTTGTTTTCTGCGCCTCCATTCGATTTCACGGACTTTTTAGCTGTAGCAGTTCGATTTCTATATCCGCGTTCGTTTGTTCCAAAGTTGTTGCCCTTGTTTTCCCAGACCTTTAAGTTCTTCGTCTTGTTCAGCCACACGCTTTAGAACGTGTCAATAGTTATCTGACACCTGGGGCCCTAAACTCGTCAGATACAAAGTTTGAGGCAAAGTTGACGGAGCGCGCCGATTGGACAATCACGACAATGACTTTGCGTTTTTCTCGTCGACATCCAATCGGCGCGCTACGCGAACTTTCGGCTACAACTTTGTATCTGACGAGTTTACGGCCCCTGGTGGAACGATTTTTTCATCCCATCGACTGTCTTCTGCAGATGTATCAGAGTTTTGCATTCATTGCAAATAGCGTTGCCGCTATATCTACGTCATTTGGTGCATCACCTTAGCCATTCGAATCTTCACTTCGCTCCCTACTTTGTTTATTGACTTGAGTGGTTCTGGATGTTTGAGCTTAACATGTCTGGAACGCCATGATTTTGCAGCACCATGCGCTTCATATATGCCGGAACAAGTGACAAAGTGATAAGGTGATACGAGTATTGACACTCAGAACATATTTCTTCAGTGTCATTTTCTAGTAGCACTTCGTTACATTAGAGGGAGGTGTTATTGGCCATTTTAGTTTCTGAATTAGCACAACCAGCAATTTCGAAAACAAGCACCAGCGTCAGCATCATCAGCAGCAGCAACAACAATAACACCAAATAGAAAAAAAAAACTAAAACAAAAAACGGAACTAAGCCGCACCCAACGTTTCGTAAGCTCTCAGCGTCCATAGCTGCTATCGTTCCTAAGGTGAATTCTATCTTGAATATTTTGTTGTTCCGTGTCCAGAAACCTCCGCCATTTTCTACATATAGCATCTGGCGGTAGCTCATATGGATGCCAGTGTGCTGATCCCAAAATTTTTCTAATTAATCGGAAAACGAATAATTTAGCCGATATATGAACTAATTGCTCGTTATGCGAGACAGGTCAACCTTGTTCTCAGGTCTCCGTGCGAAAATTGAGGATCACGGAAATGGGAAACCTTCCCCGCCACAAGCTTTGTTTTGTGAAAACATTTCTTTTCTTTATATGGTCGAATATAAGGAACGCTGCGTTTACAACGTTGGATGCCTATCTTTGGGAAGCTAAAGGGAGAGGGGCGGGTGAGTGTGTTCACGTCCTCATGCTTCGGTAACCAGAGCTAAAAATTCAAATTGGACAACAAACGCTCCGCAGCAGAAAACGTCGTTACTTTTCCTTCCTGCAATTTAGCCAAGGCTCTTGGTACGGCATCAAATTACCAACACCGCCTTCTTTTCGGCGTCTTTATCGGAGCCAAATAGTGGCATGCCAATTACCAGCCGTATACCTCCTCCCTGAAAACACGCTGCAGCAATTTTTAGCTCGTCGAATTTCTTGGCCAAGGCGGATTGATCACGTGACGACATGTCCGCGGTTTTTCCGTTTCCCAAGCGCATCCACATGAGGGAGATATTGAGCAGACGCCAGCGAGGACGGACTAAACCTGTTCGCCGACCCACAGTGCCGCGAAACTCCAACATCGCACCGTGGCGCCATTGTGCAAGAGAGAAATCGACGTTTGCTACCGCGCTAAAAAATCGTACGCCGCTGTTAAGCACAGATTGAGACTAAACACTGCAATAGGCTTCGCGCGAAACGCCGCTAGCTTTACTAACCCAAAGCATGACTGTAACACAGGCATGGTCCTGCTCGAGAAGGCTTCGGGGCTTCGGCGTAGAAGCGATAAAGTTCTGGGCTCGCGGAGGGGCGTTTGGAGATGCCTTCACGCACTCCGCGCACGTGTACCACACTCAAGCACTACATTACAGCCTCCAGAAAGGTCTTGCTCGGTAAAATACTGATTGACGTGAGAGTTATTGCGACATGCTAGACGAGTTTTGACGGGAGCTTCTTGACACGGACTCGGAGGAGGACCGGAACCTGCATCGCGTCAGCCGGACAATCTCTCTGCAGTTTCTTTCTCGCGTGGAACCAAGAATCGCGCGACAAAATGAACCAGCGAACGCACTAAACACAACGATGCGCCATTTTTGTTTTAAGCGTCCAGAAAGAAAAAAAAACAAAAAAAAACAAACAAGACAACCTTGTACCATTTCCAGAGTAAACGTTTTTGAAGTCAATCTCCCGCCAAACATCCGCGAGTGAAAAAGGCACAACTTTATCAGTCTGCGCGTCCGCGGACGAGGGGACGATCACAAGAATCGGTGACGTGCCGGTCACGTGGTCCGCGGACGAAAATCGCGATTCGGTCGGTCGTGTGAATCGGCTATAATCGGCTGTCACCGGGAAACGAGGAATCCTCTACACGTGATTATTCGTATTGAGTTAAGAAATAAAATGTGAAATGAATACAATAAAAGTATCTACGAAAAGCTGCTCTCACGCAAAGGTTTTGTGCGTAAAAACAAAAAAAAATTAACCTTTCGCCTTTGATGGTTTGCGCGGCGAAAGACCGCGCCCGGCAATGTCTCTCCGCCTGAGCGGGGTTGGCGGCCCGGGGAGGCACTCACTTCATCGAATGACGTTTTAGCGAACGCCCACGTCCCAGACAGAACATGCATATCCTGAGGACTTCCTCAGAATATCCCACTCGGAAGTTGGGATATCCCCAGAATATTTGTGGTGGGAGATATATTTCCCCAGAATGTCCGTGGGATATCCATTTGGCCCACTTTTCTAGTCCCCAGCATATCCCCAGAATTTCCCCTGGTACGTTGTCAGTATTTCCTACGTTTATCCGTGGGATCTCCGTACCAGATCCGGGTTGTCCTTGAGATATCCCCAGGATATTCGTGGTGGGAGATATATTTCCCTAGGACGTCCGTGGGATATTCTTTTGGCCCACTTTTCTGGTCCCCAGTATATTCTCAACATGTCCCTATGGATCTTGTCAGTATTTGCTACGTTTATACCTGGAATCTTCGTACCAGGCCCTACGGGTTGCCGTCTGTACACTGTAGGTTTATATGCGGGGCCTTACAGGCAGCTCCAACATACAGCGTGCCAACCTCCTCATGTGCTGGCCAGACTATGGTAATATAATATCTCCGTTGCGTTGATTGACTGGCACTCGACGTTTGTAGGCAGTGGCCTGGATCAGATAGCTGTCAGCTGCAAGTCAAGTGTGCACCAATAGAACTCGACTGCACAGTTTGCCAGCTGTGTTCTTACCTAAACATACATTTTCCACAGTGACTATGAGCTTGGCAACAATAAAATTTCATGCAAGTGAGATATCTCAGGTAACCTGTAGGGCTGAGCTCGAAGAAAGCTGTTCAGTAAAGACATGGGCACATGTTAGCCTCAAAAGCATTGAATACTTTATTAACAGAAAAAGATTGCCCTAATATATATTATTAAAATAAATGTTTGCTTAACATTCCAAAAATAAAAATATCACAATATACCAGTCATTTTAAAAGCAAAGTTGTACTCTGAAATGGCCTGCAAAAAAAGTGATTTTATGTATCACATAGAAAATTTGTTGTTTACTGGTTAGATATTTCCATTAAAATTTACAAGTTTCAACTAAAAATGACATTTTCAAGGACTTGGCGGTAGCTCTCGTGAACAGCTAATAAATGGCCATGTTTGCTTACTTTTTACAGAAATGGCGCTACCAGTCCATTAAGTACTTAATGCATTGTTCTCACTTCATGTTTCAGAGGGAGATATTTGTCAGAATTAAGTTCTTAGCACGAGTTTTCAATTAGGTTAGACAGGCACACCAAGAACTTAATTCTGACAGGTATCTCCCGCAGGAACACAAAGTTAAGCGCCGTTCACGTCTTGCAAACGAGTAGGACGGAGAGACAAGACTGGTTTTTAAGCTTCTTGCGACGTCTTGGGATTAGCTCCGCAGCAGCGCACCCGGTCCTAAGACGTCGCAAAAAGCTTAAAAGCCAGTCTCGTCTCAAGTGTGTAAACGAGCCTCTAGAAACACGTGCGTGGCGCTTGTCGGACTGGTGATGCCCTCCCTGCAAAAGGCAAGCAACCAATGCCGTTGTTGGAACTGTTACCAACAAGTCATCAAGTTTTTGAAAAAGTAATGTTTTTAATTTTAAGTTCTTTGAAGTCAGACTTAAAACTTCAAATACAATTAAATAATTTGACCAGTAAACAACACATTTCAGAAAATTTCTCTCGATACATCAAATCGCTGATTTTTACAGGCCATTTTAGAGTTAAGCTTTCGTTTGAGACGCCCGGTATTTAAAAATGACCAGAACTTTGCCGTCGAATTAGCAGCCCCCCTCCTACTTTTCTGGCTGCCGTTTCTCCATCCGTTCCTTCGCTTGGGCCAGCCATGATTTCAGCGCCTTCTCCACCTTGTATTCAGTTGCCCCAAGGCCCTTATTGGCGAGCAGACATTCTGGAACGATAAAGAATGCAAGTGTGTTCCAAAGCTGAAGTAGTGCATGGAACCTGAAGTCAGCTGTTTTCTGAAACAAGAATAAGTAACCAAATGCACAGTGTATTTTTCCAGGATTCAAAGCAACTTAACATTGGTTGGCACATTCCAATCATTAATTCTTACACTCCGTTTCATGCTTCAATGCAATGCTACTGGCACAAGCGTGTGGCTTCATCTAGCATCCCACTTATGCAAGGGTGCGCGCAAAAGCGAAGATCATGCCACACGCTTGCGCCAGTAGCCATAACAGTGTTGCACATTAAGTATGAAACGGAGCATATGCAGCCACCAAGATAGGCAATAAAAGTATTGTTTTATAAAGCTGCTTCTAGCAAACTTTGATGTCTAAAAAACAGTGGGCAAAAAAATTTGACAAGTCCTGAATCTTTATGATGTCAGTGCAACTCGGCTTTACTGCGAGCATGGGATCAAGAAATAATGTGCTGCTGCAGGTAGCTGGCGTATCTCGACGCCTGCTGCTGCAGTAGCCACCGACGGCTCCTTAGGTCGAGATGTTGTGACTATCAGGCTTCTTAGTTTTAATATTTTGAATTCCTGAAGGTTTGAGTGCACCACTCAATAGTGTGAAGTCAAATTCAGTCAACAAAGCCCAAAGACTGTTATGGCATATATGGGCTGATCATGTTGAGATGCCACAGTTAAATGGAATGCTTAACATGTTAAATATTGATCATAACCAATTTAGGTGCTAATTATCACATTACACTTATGCTTGCACATGGGCTGTGGGTAGTAGCATCACCCCAAAGAAATATTATGTTTTGTCAACTATGTAAAGTAAAGGAAAGTATGCAAGCTCACTAGTTCACAGTCCCTGCATAAATTTATAGGAAGAGTAAATGTTGATTGTGTTAAATTTTCCAGTTGATTAGCTTTTGCCGTCACAAATTTTCAGTACATTCAGCTCCTAAACTAGTATAGACCTGTTTGCAGTGTTCACCACCAAATTACTCTCTGTCGGGTGCAAGCCTCTATCGTGAGAAGTCAGCAAAGTTACATACCAAGCAGAACTGTCCAGCTCCGAAGGTTACAAAACTTCCTCTTCCCTTTGCCTCCTTGAAAGCTAAATTCAACCGCCACCTCATCTGACATTAGCTTATGAAGGACCCTTTGCAAGGCGTCATAGATGCTTTTTCCGTCACAGCCTTTCCAATGCATCTTCTGCAACAGAAAGTAAAAAATAACTATTAGAATCCAGTGTCATGATTGTCACATGGCTGCTTGGATGAGATTTCTCAGTATAAAAATATGCAACTAGTAACACATAACATTTTCACCAGATATTTGCGCAGGATGTCCAAGAACAATGTTTACTTAAAATGGCCCGCACAAAGTCATCAACTTGACCTATCAAGTGGCTTTCAATGTACTAAAAGTTTAGGTCTTTACTCAGAACACAAAAGAAATAATAAATAAGAAACTGACTTTTTGTCAAACGTAGGACACACACTGTCAGGAAGAGATGGAATGACGGCCATGTTTCAGTCAGTCACATGAATCAGTACCTTTTTAAAATCCACCACCCAGTTGCACCCCCCTGACAAGTCACAGCGCCACAGCTTACAAAACCAATCCATACTATTCTTCAAAACTACATCGAATCCACTCCTCTGCAGTAGCTCATCCCTGTTGGAAAATATCGATGATGGAAAGAAGATGGAAAAGGCTCATACAACCGTAATATGGGACATCCTATACAAGCGAAAAGGCAGCTCCAGTATAGTGGATTACGGCGGAACGATACAGGTAGGCGGAACCATACAAGCGTGTCGTATTATGGGACGTCCTATACCGGCGTAGTGGATTATGGCGGAACCACGTAGGCGGACGGAACCATACATGGATAACGTAATATGGGACATCCTATACCAGCGAAAAGGCGATACCGGCATGTTGGAGCCATATGGCTCCAACTTGGAGGTTTCGCCTTTTCACTGTTGTACACGGCAATTTAGTTTTAAGCTTTACATATATGTTTAGAAAGGTCGTGAAAGCTAAATTAATGCGATTTGTGCAGGCGAGTTATATGGCCAGGCGTACGTTGTATAGGGACCTAGTCGTAACGATCAGTCAGATAATTAAATACAATTTGTTAATTAACTTTTTAATTAAAGAAAATGAAACTATGGTTTCTATTGGAAACTTGCTGAGTCACTGAAAACCACAAAATCAACTCTTTTTAGAAGGATCCCTATTGGAAAAACGTACAAGAAACAAACCTGCTGGTTGTACAGTCCTGGTATGACACCATCATAATTTATTGTTATTATACATGCAGCTAATTTGGTTTTGCGTTCTCCATAACTGGAGATACCGGCACCGCTATGGCTCCGGGTCTGTCTATACTGGCAGCCGGTTTGCTCGCCGATATGACTCGGTATGGCTGGTATGATTTTGCATCCGATGACGTAGACGACCGCCATCTTTCCAACGAAACGCCTATACCACAAGACCACCGGTATAACTAAACCATACATGCAGAAAGACGACCGCCATCTTCCAACAAAAACGTCCATCGTTTACCACCGGTATCGTTACATACATCATACATGTCGAAAAATAACATAAGCCGCGTTCACATGAATGCGACTTAGTCGCATTGAATCCAGTTGCCGCATTCAATATGCGGTCATGTAAACGGCATAATGCGCAAAGCGCATCGCATTAAAGTCGCTAGACAGAGGTGGATCGAGATGGCGAGTGCGCATTCATTCAGCCCATGTAAACGAAGATCGCATCGCATTTTGGAACGGGGAGGATTATCGGAAGGCGCTCGCTGCGGGAGCGAGTGAACAGCTGAGAACATGGTGGCGGCCAACCTCGTCGGCGGCGCGGAGAGCGGTCCCGCAATTTTTTTCCCGAGAACAAACGCAAGCTTTTATTGCGATCATAAGTAAGCGGAATTTAGCGGAGCTGCTCGGTGAGGGCGGCCCCGTCCAAACCTTTGCGAAGTACGACTTGCGCGTCCGAAGGGGTCACAAAGGCTTCGGTGCAAGCACGCATGACACCGAGAGCTCCGATCACTGTAGAGCACTGCATGGTTGCGCAGAACGAGCAGCTCCTACCTCGCTGCCGTTCCTGGCTGCGCAAGAGCCTCTCGGACTCGGGGTCTGGTCGCGATCGGCGAGGTCTGGCGCGGCGAAACGTGGAGGCTTCCTCAAAGCGTGCACACACACGTCGCCTCTCGTTCAGAGTGGACCGGCGGCCCGGACTGGAGTCCTAAACGCCTTGGTTTTGATGCTTCTTCCATCTCCCAACTTCTTCCACAGCACCGAAGACAGCGGGCGCGATCTTTACGTTCACTGAATGCGTCGAAAGGCCTCCACGTGCGATGCACCGGAAAACGTGGTGCGGCTGGTGCCGGAACGGAACTGACGGAACTGCATAACTTCGAGCTTTGAGTCAACGTGCACGGCAACAAACCGATCGTGACACTAAGCCGCGGATACCGCATCGCCGGTCGACAGGGGCAAATGGCCCGTTGCTCGTATCGTGGGCCGTGACTCGTACTCGGCCAACTCGGCGTCTTTTCGTGGCCCCTCGCGTCGTCGCAACTAGAGCACTATATAGCTCCTTCGGAGCAGAGTAGCGCAATCTAGAACGCCGCCTCTCGGCGACTAGCGGCGAACTCCCGGAGGTTCCAACTGCGGTCAGAAATGCATGGAGAACGTGAGAAAATCGTTGTTTCTCCAGTATTGTAGGAATGTACGGAATCGCAATCATTTTTGGCGTAATAATGGAACACTTTAGAATAATTTGCGCTAAGTTTTGTGCCCCGCAAGGACCTGACTTTTTTTTTAAAAATTGCCTGAGCGGCATCATGCAGCAGACGACACGGCGACGTCACACCATTCACGTGACCCGCTCCGGCCAACCCGAAAAGCCCATCTCCGCTGCGAGCACAAATCGTCTGCTTCAAACGCCATTGCCTTGGAAATTGCCTTCTCAAAATTTGCACACGCATCCGATATTGTTAAAACTTGGATAAAGTGTTTAGTGCTTTACTAACTTCACGACAGACTAGTTTTGAAAAGTGTGAACTCGCCGTTCATTTTTTAATCAGCCGTGTTGTGTCGATCTTCATGTATTCTCCCATAGGGCGGGCCGCCTCCTGGAACCCTGAGTACCACGTGACTCGCGCCGAGCCGCTCTGTTGGCCATGTTGTCGGAAAAACACGGGGTTCAAAGAATTGCGTTACTCTGCTCTAGTCGCAACCAGCCGCAAACATACCAGCCCGCGACCGTGGCCGATGTCGGAGAAAAGCGAAACCGAAACGTAAAGCTTCCGCCCAGTGGCTTCCGCTGCCGCGCCTTTTCTAACTTCCCGGCCAGTCCCGGTTTACACACTTCCGGTCGTCGCGGAGATGGCGACGCTGCCAGACGTAGCGGTTTTGGCGCTGGCTCCTTCTGCGTTTTACGGGACAGATGTTTTACGGCCCGTTTCTACTGCGTCTCTGGCTCTCAACTCGACGACGCCTCTCATGGTTCAACCAGGCGTGGTCAGCCGGGGTCAGCACAGCGCGGCCGGCTCAACTCGTCCGATCGCCGGACCGCAGGCGACTTCCGATTTCGGCCGTTAGGCCCAGGCTCCGAAGGACTCTGTTTCCGTGAAGCGGTAAGCGAATCTCGTCCCGTTTTCGTTCTACTTTTAAATTACGTTAGGTGCGCTACAGTGTAAGCATGCGTGCCAAGTGTTCGTGACAATTTTGAACTAGAATAATTGTGCTTCATTGCGGTTTGTCATTTACGAAAAAGTAAATCGAGCAATGAACGAGGAGCCGTGCTTGAAAACGATGTATGTACGATGCTAACTTCTACCTGGGCGGCTTAAAAAAAAGTCAAGACTGGTTACGGTTGGATGCGAGGCTGGTCCCAATGCAATGGTAACCACTTAGAGCACCTTTCTGAGCAGCATGTAAGCAATATAGCGATCAACGAGACGAGCGACGACGAGAAGCTCATGTGCCGGCGCTGAGCGACGAAGATTTCTCACTCTCGCTGCTTGCGCCGCTCGGTTCCTGGGCTTATAGAAAACGTCGCTCATCACCTTGATCGCTCGCACCAATCGCTTTCATAATGTGTGTCTCGTCGCGCAGCTGACTACCGTGTTTATTCAAATATATGTCGACCTTTTTTTTTTTCTTTTCTTTTATTTATTTATTTATTTTTTTTTCGGAAATCGTGACTAAAGAATTTCGACCTACATTCGCGACCAAATTTTGCGACCGTACTGGAGGCATGAAGCTATCGAGTCACCGAGCCGGCGTTGCCGTAGAGCTGCGCCGCTTCTTGTTTCCAAAAGCTTTTGTTAAACAACCGAAAACAACAGCGGTGGCCGATGCCGCTATCGCGCGCACCTCTTGGGGCATTGGATTTCGCCATCGCACCTCTAGCGTTCCCCTTGCTGGGAAATGGGGAAGGAGAGGAACGCGATGCGCCATGCACTTTGTCCTCCATCCTCGCAAACGCGCACAAAAAAATAAGAAAAAAAAGATGTTACTTTTGTTAGTTGCTTGAGGCGGCTCGGCTCGCGTGTTGCTCATGGCGACACGGCGGCTTTGTTTGCGTCTTTGTAGTTTGTCTTTCGTCGCTTTCGACGGTGTCAGTGAAGTATTGTGGCGGATTTGCGAGGATGTCTACCAAGCTGTGAAGTGATGTAAATAAAGGTTTCTTTCTTTTGCCCAAAATTTCCCCTGTTCTTGAACATAAAAAAAAAGTCGACCTATATTTGAATTTTTTTTTTTTTTTAATTCTCGGTGGGTTTAACAAATAGAGTTCGACCTATTTTCGAGTAAATACGGTAACTTTAATTTTTATTTTGGGTTACGTCGGACGTAACTCGAATGCTTGACAGTTACGTTGGGCGTAACTTTAATTTTTATTTCGGGTTCCGTCGGACGTAACGTTAGACACTGCGTTACACTTAAGAAAAATAGGGGCTGATGGTTCATCATATAAACCAACCATTTGTGTTTAATTAAAGCGAATCACTGGCCTAAAAAAAATACTGCTGTCCTATAGGAATGTAGCGCTTCAGATAAATTTGTTAATTTTTACTTTTAGTCTCTGCCCCACCAGATACAACATCTGGCCTAAAGCAGTGTTCCGGATCTCCTTCCAAGACCTCAGGCGGGTCGTCATTCAATCCAGGAGGCGGCGGCGTCTCATGGGCGTGTTGCTGGTGCTTCTTACTGGATGGTGCTACCGAGGGAAAAGTGGTCGTGCTTGGGAAAGGCAAGTATGGCCGCCATAAGTATAGATATTGTTTTTACCTTTGCTCGAACCCACCTTTAAGAAATGCACAGTTCGCATGTGTGCATCTCTCAATGCTTCTACAGTCGGCTGTTAATATTTGGAGTGCTCCAACTCTGTCAGCGCTAGTTTCTCTAGATTATGCAAATGGGATGCAACACTAAACCACATATGCTCTCACAACAAACAGTGCTCTGCTGAAGCACGCACTGTGGAATCTACTCTGGCTTTATAATGCAGCACAAAATAGTTGACGCCAAGTATAGCTACTTTTGTGACTCCGTTTTACCAAAAGCTCTGCCGAAATAAACTTGCCACCTTATAGGTAGTGCAAAAGAACCTCGCGTGCCTAACCTGGAGAAGCGCATTTTTTTCATAGGTCAATTTTTTCTTAAACCAATACCTTCAGCCTCCTTGAAATGTTAACATCATGTGACACTCAGAAGAACAGTAAACCCCTTAATGTTGGCGAACCTTTAATTTTCGCGGCCTTTAATTTTGCATAATTCAGTGACTGCGATTATGTCCTCTGTGACCGATTCGAGAAGAAATAGGGGCCACCAAGATAAGGGGGTTTTACTGTCCATCAGAGGAGAGAGGAAGTCACCTTTGTTTGTATGCAAGAGTAAAACCAACAACAACAATCATGGTGCCGACACTTTGTGAGCCTATCTGTGTCTATTGAATGATATCAATTTTGTTTTTGTTCGTTAAAAATTGTTGCCTGTCCACTGTGGGATGTCGTCTTCAACACGAGCAGTGGTTTTCCTCTGAAGCAGGCAGCATGGACGCGTGCCGCAGCACAACATAGTTTATTTGCAGGTGGTACCGCAGTTTGAAGGATGGTTCGCACAATATGGGGGAATCGCAATTCAATGTTCTACCTCGGGCGTAGACAAGATTTGCTCATTCTAAATCATTTTGTCTACAAATCGGGAACTTGCAACGAATGTACCCGCATGGTTGGAAGGGCCAGACAAGCCTTGCGAGCGCTTCGTTTTCTAGCCTCTCAGTCCTGAACCTACTCACGCACCACATGGGTAGATGTTCCGGTACGTGGGAGCACTTATTTGGAAAATGGTGAATGGCAACTGTTGTTATCTTTAAGGTGGACTGCATATATGCAGTACTTTTCCTCACTTAAAAATATGTCTTACTAAAAATATGTAGTATAGCCGATGACAAAAAGAGAATGACTGGGCGTCCTCCAGCACATGCTTGTGCTTTTCACCCTGCTTTAGACAGATGTGCTCGCTCCAGGCTCATCAGGCGCTGAAACGTCATCGAAGGTAGCAGACGGGCTGGAGGTCGAACAACGGAGACTTCTCCCTGCCTTTCTGATGGTGTCAGTGAGCATGTACTTCTATACTCTAACTTAGCTTAACCTGCACAGAGCTGAGTAGAATAGGCTTGGCAAGTGCCCTTATTGCATATGCATTTGTACAGCTGAGGCACTTTCTAAATCAAGAACATTGTGTACCTTACCTTCAAAAACACATCATTTTGGGGGTGCAAAAGGAATTCTAAGGCATATTTTTGTTTGTATTGTCCTATTACGCATCGACTCCTTCAACTTAATGCGGAGTCGACCCAGCCTCTTGAAAAATTTAATGCTTGCCAGGTAATTGTTTTGCATTTAGTTGACATATCAGTATTCAGTTAGGTATCCCAAGTCATTAGTCGTTGAGGTGGAGTCTCTCTGTAAGTCAGTCATGTTTAACAGTCATAGAAATGCTTGTCAAATAATGGCACTGTCGAGGACATGTATTCAGCTCGAACAATCGCTGGGCACAAGCTGGTCGTGTGGTTACAGGCAGCAAACATCCCGGTTGGAACGTCCTATTTCGCAATGTAGCTGCAGACTAAATGAGGGCCCCACTCATAAACGTCTATACTTTTAGTCTCTTTAAGCTGGACCACTTTTGAAACTACAAGCCTTTGCAGCAAAAACAGCATGACGCATGATTATAAGCTCGACGTACCATGGCGTCCAACTAGAAGGTCACATGGCTTGCTTTGTGCACTGAATTTGCAAGGATGGCTTGAAGCTTCTGTCGTGGTTAACTTTAAGCTGAGATAGTTTAAAATAATGCTCTCAGTTTTTAGTGTTGCCCGGCATGGTTAACAAGTTGGTGATATAGCGCTGCATTGAAAAGTGTGCATTCATGACTGTATCACCTTATGAATGCAAGCTACCTATTAAACTCTTCGTTTTTCAGAGAAATGAAATGCACTTTGCTTCCAATTGCACCAGCTTCTGTAACTTCATGGTATGAAGCACCTTATGGCTGCAAGCTCTGACCGATCTTGTTCTGTGGTCTGCGCAGGCCCATATGAGGGAGTCACTCCGAGAGCCTCACCAGAGTTTCCTGCTCGTGGTCGTTCTAAATGTTTTTGTTGTAGGTATGCATCCTTTCTGTCTTTCCCTTAATTGTACTCAAACGTCTTCTTTTCATTGTCGCCGATTTGCCTCAAAATTGGTTAAGCACACAAATGCACGCTGTACAACTGTATTCTACATATTTTTTCCAAGGTAACTTTTCTTTGCCAAAGTTAGATTTTTTTATGAAGGTTAGTCTTTTTTGTTTTTATTTTCAAATTTATGTGAGTTTCCATGGGCAACACTAAAACGTTATGCCAGAAGCAAAGACAAGTTCACTGCTCTAATTTGTTCTCAACTGATTGCAAGAAATTTCGTTAATGTCGTGAAACCTCCTTCCAGCGCTTGCTTTGCAGCATAAAAAAAATTATACATAGGACATACTGTTTCTTAAACTGCTTGCTCATTCTGCAGGTCTGCCTGCCATAGATGTCGTGCTACTGGAGAGCAGGCGAATTCGATTGCTGGTTTTGCCATTGCTTTTTTTTTTTTTTAGACGTTGTCTTAGTAGTTCTTGTAAATTTGGAGATTTTCCTAAAAAGCAAGCCGGGAAGAATATTTAGTTAAGTTAGGAAGCTGAAAATAATGATTTAGTACCCCTTTGTCACTAAAATAGATACTGTGTGCTGCTGTTAGTGTCAAGCCGAGATCCACGCTTTTTTGGCATTTTGCTCAGAGTGGTACCCATTCTTATTCGTTAGCCTCTTGGTGTGCCAACTAAACTCTTTGTATACAGACACCTGCCCTCTGCTGGTACACTCTACCCTCATGTTCAGCGAGTATATGAACCGGAGTTGTATCCACAGTCGACACTCGCTGAGCACGAGGGTAGGAAAATCTTTCCATTGCAGCAGAGCCATATATGGGGAGAGTCTGGCAGTCTATGATTTCGCTGCCGTAACGTCTCCCTTCCGAGTGAGCTGATCAGCCCGCGGCACAGAGCAAGAGGCGTGAGCGCATGCGCGTGAACTCTAGGCTGCTCCCAGCTGAGCGGGGAATGCCGCCATTTTCATTCATTCGCCCGGCATGGGATCGATATTCAAATTTCGGTTCTTTCCTTTTATTTGGCAGGCTCTGGCAATAAAATGATATAGTGTTATTCCTCGGTGGCTTAAAAACCTAAAGAAAGAAGTTCCTCCATGTTTGAATGCACTTTTATTTAGGCAAAAAAAAATAAATAAGCCCGTAGCAGACGACACGTAGCCTCAACAGTGCTCCGTGCAGACAGCTTTGCGTCAAAATGGTGGTCGTCTCCTCTTTGTTTCTCTGCTGCCTTCTCTCTCCCTCCTTCGGCGTTCTCCTCCCTTTCCTCCTCTCCGGCGCCTTCGTTGCCACACCCGCTGGCTAAACTCTCCCACTATACGGCTTTGCATTGCAGTAGTAGTTTTATTTGTAGTCTTTACAGTTGAATGTGAATATTTGACAGAAGTCTCAGGTTGGGGCGAAAGGGAGTTAAATGAATGCATTTGATCATTCACCTAAATTCGGTACCCATCATTTTAACGCCTACGTAGCTTTGTCCTGGGGGGTGACTATGACTAAAATAAGAGGATCTATGTGCTGATCACAAAAGAATATGCTAGCCATTCTAATGTAGCTCTGCCAAGTACTTGATTGTGATTTGTTTTTATTTTCAGCTACTTGGGTGCCTCAAGATCTGGAGATCCTAGTGGCCACAAGCTTGGACTCAATCTTTTTCTGTGGTCTGGGCAGGACCATGGCGGAGGTAATCCCAGCAACAAGAGCATCGCAGTATCTCCCTGCCTGTGACTTTCGGTCTGCGTCACGACAGGGGAGTCCTCGTGCCACCAGGTGTTAGGTATGCCACTTGAAATAAGCATTTTTCTTACCTATTAATAGAACAGCAAAAGCACTACTAAGCCTAAAATGAAAAAAAAAAACATATTCATATCTTGGGTTGGATGAAATTCCAATTACAAAAAGGAGTCTGCAGACATGATTAACATGTGAACTTAAAGCTCGCGGATGTAGGTTCGACGGTGTCACAGAAATAACTTCCCGCAGATCTCCTTGCTCGTGCTATACCCAAACAAATTCTTAAAATAATCATTGTGTTTCGTTGGTGTCATCAATCTTATGTCCCTACCACACTCACCAGTCGGGACATGTGAAATATAAAAAAACAGGAACTTGCACATTGTCAGCTCTGCAAAGATTTATATAGTAAACAGAGCATAGCACGTTCAGCTTAAGAAAAAAATTCAGTGCAGGCCTATATTCATGGTTCACATATGTGTAATTGCTCTTTATAATGAAGTGAAAACTGCTTAAGTTGTGGCCCACTACAGGCTTTCTATTAGTGTTAAAAAGTGCGGTAGAAAATATGATTGCGCTTGGAAGACGGGGACATAGGAAGGACAGACACAACAGAGCGCTAACTTTCAACTGATTTAATTCAAGAACCTCAGCGTAGAAACGGACTGTGTCACCGCACCACATCTCAACCAATCCGTGGCCCTGCCACGGACCGCAAGTACGCCAAATACTTATCCGCCAAGTCAATTGACGCCACACTGACACAACTTGTGCCGGAACTGTTTATAGTGTCAGCCTCCATAATCTCGCTAACAGTCCTATCTTTGTGCCTCTCAAGAACAATAGACGAAACAAATAATGGTTTGCACCCGCAGTCATGACAGTGACACGACAGATCATGACTGCGAGTGCAAACCATTATTTGCTCAGTCTACTGTTCTTGCTAGGCACAAAGATATGACTGTTAGAGAGATTATGGAGGCTGATGCTATAAATAGTTCCGGCACGTGTTGTGTCAGTGTGGCGTCAATTGACTTGGCGGATAAGGAGTTGGCGTACTTGCGGTCCATGGCAGGGCCACGGATTGGTTGAGATGTGGTGCGGTGACGCAGTGTGTTTCTACGCCGAGGTTCTTGAATTAAATCAGTTGAAAGTTAGCACTCTGTGGTGTCTGTCCTTCCTATGTCCCCGTCTTCAAAGCACAATCATGTTTTCTAACGTACCGTACCAACTTGCCCAACAACCAGCACTTGCTAAAAAGTGCTATTGTGTTTTAAGCAGCTCGCACCAAATATTTTCTTGAAATACATAGGTTCATGGAAATTATTATGTAGATGTTGGCAGACAGTCATGGTGAGGCCAATCTTTAATGCCAAGTGGTCCACTTATTCAGAGTTAATTGAGTTTGTAAATTTTTTTTAGGTCGCAAATTAAATTTTTATGGTACGCAATGGGCACAATCATCCGTAATGACTAGCTCTACCTAGGGGAACTTCATACGTTTACTACGGCAAGATGGTTTCGAAAAACAAAGTATTTAGTTTATTCAACTCCTGCACTAACCTTGTCTTTAGAAACTTTTTATATTCTTTGCGATGCTGAGATAAGATTCTGGAAATAGTTTTTCTAGAACTACTCTAGATATTTCCAGTTCATAATTTTTCTCGCAAAGCATTCGAGAGAGCCAAACCCTGTAATGTACGGAGGGAACTCACAGAATGATGCGACTGACAGTTTGGAACATTCGGCACTGTAACAGTAATAATGACATGTCACTTATGTAATGCTCATTATCGCAGATCAAACTGCTTTTTCCGTCTACACTCATTTTCAGTAGACTCATTCAGCGAACTCCCACCTGAGACTGCAGCGCTGGGTTCTGCAAAGTAATTTGAATGAATATAGATGCAACAGGTTTCTTTGAGCGTGCGTCTAACACATATTCTTCATATTGAATCTGCTAACTGTATTCATGTCCATGTCCATAATTCCACATTCCAGCTTATTTTTATTTTGACATTTGAGTTTTCTTCAGTACTTTTCTCAACATCTGTGCTTGCTGAGCCGTACTCAAGTCCATACATCTTGTCTTTCGCTATTACATTAATATATAAAACTGTTGATGCCGAGTGAGAATTCAAGGTACCGAATCTGTCGTGCGAGCTAAATAAGAACCAATAAAAAGCTCTACAAAGGAAATTTTGTTAAAGGATGCTGTATGGGCATTAGAATAGCACATGCCATGCTAAAAAAAAAATACAAATTCTTGTTAGGTATGCGAGGATGACAGTGCTGTGTTGTTTCTGATGTGTCACAAAAAAAAAAATCAGTGCCATACAGTGTTCCTTATGGAAGTACAAACTGTTGAATTCGAAGCCCAGAAGTTTTATTCAAGAATGTTCCTCAATACAAATGTATTTAGAGATCTGAGCCACTGACTCATACATGACTATGTGGCAAACATTAATTTTCATGTGGATTATAGTTTACAAGGTCTAGTCTGCATTGATTTATTGCATTCATGCTGAAACTGGGAGGGGTTCTCTGGGTATGAATAAAGAGATAAACATTTCTTGAAATCAAAACATTTGAGAACGGACAAAAGGAAGGATCTGAGAACGGTATCTTAGATTCTCTTCTTTTTCTTACAGTATCTCTAATGTTCACTTTATTTCACCTGATGCATTTAGTTTTTAGCGCAGCTCTTAGCACCCATTTCCGCGTTTCGCGGCGTCGCTGTCGGCGTAACCACCCAACTAAACTTGGCAGGAAATTGAATTAATGTTGTGGTCATGTGACATTAATATTTCCGCTAAGTCTAGCTGAGAAACTGAATTTTTTTATGGCTGATGTGACACGGTCATGCGACGTCATTTTCCCTGCTACTTTTAGCGGAAAAACTGCATTTGTGTTGAGGTCATGTGACATCAATTTCTGCGCTAAATTTAGTGGGAAACTTAACCAGCTAAATTTAGTGGGGAAATTTTCCCGCTAAATTCAGGGAAGTTTCCTGCTAAATGGGAGGGAGCAGAAGAGGAGGAGGGGAGGGGGAGGAGGGGCATACCTTCCCATCCTCCTCTTCAAGATCTGTGCTCTAATTTCACGTTACAGAGAATTGTAAACGTCTCATATTTCATCTCATGTTTATTCAACTTTTATATTGCAGGTGCGCTCGCAGCACAAATCTGGGTTGTGCTGATCCTCTACGCACAAGTTAGGAACTCCTGAGTGGCAAGAGTGGGAGTTTGGTCTGACAGCTCAAGGGACACCATTGTTCAGTATTGAATTTTTAATAATCTTCTTTTAAGCAAAGTTAAGCTTTGCTGCATGCAGTTCTTGTAAAAATAAATACCTGCAACCAAATTTACCAGGTCACGACATTTCGCCTCTGCTCTTAGTGGTCCTGGTGAGCCTCGGATAAGAGCTTACTGGTGTGCAAACACCATGCTTGTTTGAAACCACTCACTGATGTAGAGACTCGCTGACATCCAGCATTCCAATGAAACGCTGGATGTCCACAAGTCTTTCTTGAACAATGCAAGCGGGGAAGGAACCATACAATCGTATCGTATTGGGGGACATTCTACAGAGTTTTTTTTCTATGTTTTACAGATTTTTTTTAAAAAAGCCGTAAAAGCTACATTTACGCGGTCTGTGCACGTGAGTTATATGGCCAGGGCGGCATAGTATAAAAGGCTAATTTGTAATGATCCATCGGCTTATTACAGAGATGTGCCAGACTTCATTCAGAAAACTAGATGGAGGTTCATTCTAGCGTAGTTTTATCCCGCGAATCTGAATATCACGTTCGTTTTCCTCAAAGATATAACTAAACGTGAGAAAACACAAAAAACATCCCACCAACAGTGACATCATAAGAAGACCTTTCGGCCGCCAAGCGTATGTCGCTTAAGGGCCGCGCACCCAATCGCAAGTTTTCTAGGTATATTCTCCGGCACTGGCACCAGTCGTGACACATTTTTCTGCCCTTTTAAAAAATAGCATGTGCGTGCATAGCTTTGATAGGCGCTGAAGATGCGTGAACAAAGATTTTGAAAGCTGCTGTTGTGACGTCGCTCTCTAGGGAGGTGCTTTCACAGCGCTTTAAAAATGACTATGCAGCCTTGATGAATTAAATTAGCAAATAATTTTGATATTTGAGATTCTGGAGGTCGAATGAAGAAGATTTAAAAGTGTTTTCTCAAATACAAAACTGCTTCAGCCTCTAAGTATAGTATGTTCGTGAAATTTTTAATCAGTGAAAATAGACCCATGGTTCCAATTAGAAACCTGCTAAGCATCATCAAAACACACTAAATCAATTTTCTTTGTAAAGATATAAGACGAGTAGCATTTTATGGCGTTATAAAAAATGGTCAATTTGGACGCATTTCCAGACTTCGGTTTCTTACCAGAGCGCATCTTTGCACCTGCGGTCCAGCTGCCCAGTGACCGCAGTGCGAAGCCGCCCCCTCGCCTCCCTCGTAGGATGAAGGGAAGCAAGGCGCATGTGTGTTGCGTGTCTATGCCCCTGGGGAACAGGACCGTGGGCGCAGAGATGAGCTCTGATAAGAAACTGAAACCTAGAAACTCGTCCAAATAAAGCTTTTTACAGAATGCATAAAACGCTACCCCTGAATTATATCCTTCTAAAAAAAACTTGATTTTGTGGTTTTCAATGACTCAGCAAGTTTCTAATTGAAACCATATTTTCATTTTCACTAATTAAAAAGTTGATTAACAAATTGTATTTAATTATCTGACTGATCGTTACGACTAGGTCCCTATACTACGTACGCCTGGCCGTATAACTCGCCTGCACAAACCGCATTAATATAGCTTTCACGACCTTTCTAAACATATATGTAAAGCTTAAAACTAAATCGCCCTGTACAACAGTGAAAAGGCGAAACCAACACGCTGGAGCCATATGGCTCCACCATGCTGGTGTCGCCTTTTTGCTGGTATAGGATGTCCCATATTACGTTATGCATGTATGGTTCCGTCCGCTTACATGGTTCCGCCTATATCCACTATGCTGGTATAGGATGTCCCATAATACGACACGCTTGTATGGTTCCGCCCACCTGTATCGTTCCGCCTTATTCCACTATACTGGAGCCGCCTTTTTCGCTTGTATAGGATGTCCCATATTACGGTTACGCTTGTATGAGCCTTTTCCGTCGTCTTTCCATCATCGAGATTTTCCAATAGGGATATAATGCAGGGGTAGAATTTTACGCGTTCTGTAAACATGCTTTATTTGGACGAGTTTCTAGGTTTCAGTTTCTTATCAGAGCTCATCTTTGCGCCCACGGTCCTGTTCCCCAGGGGCTTAGACGCGCAACACACGTGCGCCTTGCTTCCCTCCATCCTACGAGGGAGGCGAGGGGGCGGCTTCGCACTGCGGCCACCGGGCAGCAGGACCGTAGGTGCAAAGATGTGCTCTGGTAAGAAACCGAAGTCTGGAAATGCGTCCAAATTGACCATTTTTTTAGAACACCATAAAATGCTGCTCTTGTCTGATATCTTCACAAAGAAAATTGATTTAGTGTGTTTTGATGATGCTTAGAAGTTTCTAATTGGAACCATGGGTCTATTTTCACTGATTAAAAATTTCAGGAACATACTATACTTAGAGAGAGGCTGAAGCGGTTTTGTATTTGAGAAAACACTTTTAAATCTTCTTCATTTGACCTCCAGAATCTCAAATATCAAAATTATTTGCCAATTTAATTAATCGAGGCTGCATAGAATCATTTTTAAAGCGCTTTGAAAGCACTTCCCTAGAGAGCGACGTCACAAGAGCAGCTTTCAAAATCTTTGTTCACGCATCTTCAGCGCCTATGAAAGCTATGCACGCACATGCTATTTTTTAAAGGGGCAGAAAAATGTGTCACGACTGGTGCCAATGCGGGAGAATATACCTAGAAAATTTGCGACTGGACGCGCGGCCCTTAAGCGACACACACTTGGCGGCTGAAAGGTCTTCTTACGATGTCACTATTGGTAGGATGTTTTTTTTGTGTTTTCTCACGTTTAGTTATATCTTTGTGGAAAACGAACGGGATATTCAGATTCGCGGGATAAAACTACGCGAGAATGAACCTCCATCTAGTTTTCTGAAAGAAGTCTGGCACATCTCTGTAATAAGCCGACTGATCATTACAAATTAGCCTTTTATACTATGCCGCCCTGGCCATATAACTCACGTGTACAGACTGCGTAAATGTAGCTTTTACAGCTTTTTTTTTAAAAATCTGTAAAATATACAAAAAAAAACACTCTGTAGAATGTCCCCCAATACAATATGATTGTATGCTTCCTTTCTCGCTTGCATTGTTCAAGAAAGACTTGTGGATATCCAGCGTTTCATTGGAATGCCGGATGTCAATGAGTCTCTACATCAGTGAGTGGTTTCAAACAATTATGATGTTTGCACACCAGTAAGCTCTTATCTGAGGCTCACCAGGAGCACTAAGAGCAGAGGCAAAATGTCGTGACCTGGTAAATTTGGTTGCAGGTATTTATTTTTAGAAGAACTGCATGCAGCAAAGCTTAACTTTGCTCAAAAGAAGATAATTAAAAATTCAATACTGAACAATGGTGTCCCTTGAGCTGTCAGACCAAACTCCCACTCTTGTCACTCAGGAGTTCCTAACTTGTGCGTAGAGGATCAGCACAACCCAGATTTGTGCTGCAAGCGCACCTGCAATATAAAAGTTGAAAAAACATGAGATGAAATATGAGACGTTTACAATTCTCTGTAATGAGAAAATACAGTACAGCTCTCGAAGAGGAAGATGGGAGCTCCTTCCCCTCCCCTCCTCCTCTTCTGCTCCCTCCGATTTAGGGGGAAATTTCCCCACTAAATTTAGCGGGTTAAGTTTCCCAATAAATTTAGCACGGAAATCGATGTCACATAACCTCAACACAAATGCAGTTTTTCCGCTAAAAGTAGCGGGGAAAATGACGTCGCATGACCGTGTCACGTCATCCATAAAAACATTCAGTTTCTCAGCTAGACTTAGCGGAAATATTAACATCACATCACCACAACATTAATTCAATTTCCTGCCAAGTTTAGTTAAACGATTACGCCGACAGCGACGCCGCGAAACGCGGAAACGGGTGCTAACAGCTGCGCTAAAAACTAAATGCATCAGGTGAAATAAAGTGAACATTAGATATACTGTAAGAAAAAGAAGAGAATCTAAGATACCGTTCTCAGATCCTTCCTTTTGTCCGTTCTCAAATGTTTTGATATCGAGAAATGTTTATCTCTTTATTCATACCCAGAGAACCCGTCCCAGTTTCAGCATGAATGCAATAAATCAATGCAGACTAGACCTAGTAAACTATAATGCACATAAAAATGAATGTTTGCCACATAGTCATGTATCAGTCAGTGGCTCAGATCTCAAAATACATTTGTATTGAGGAACATTCTTGAATAAAACTTCTGGGCTTCGAATTCAACAGTTTGTACTTCCATAAGGAACACTGTATGGCACTGATTTTTTTTGTTTTTTGTGACACATCAGAAACAGCACAACACTGTCATCCTTGCATACCTAACAAGAATTTGTATTTTTTTTTTTTAGCATGGCATGTGCTATTCTAATGCCCATACAGCCTCCTTTAACAAAATTTCCTTTGTATAGCTTTTTATTGGTTCTTATTTAGCTCGCACGACAGATTCGGTACCTTGAATTCTCACTCGGCATCAACAGTTTTATATATTAATGTAATAGCGAAAGACAAGATGTATGGACTTGAGTACGGTTCAACAAGCACAGATGTTGAGAAAAGTACTGAGGAAAACTCAAATGTCAAAATAAAAATAAGCTGGAATGTGGATACAATTATGGACATGGTCATGAATACAGTTAGCAGATTCAATATAAAGAATATGTGTTAGACGCACGCTCAAAGAAACCTGTTGCATCATTATTCATTCAAATTACTTTGCAGAACCCAGCGCTGCAGTCTCAGGTGGAAGTTCGCTGGATGAGTCTACTGAAAATGAGTGTAGACGGAAAAAGCAGTTTGATCTGCGATAATGAGCATTACATAAGTGACATGTCATTATTACTGTTACAGTGCCGAATGTTCCAAACTGTAGTCGCATCATTCTGTGAATTCCCTCCATACATTACAGGGTTTGGCTCTTTCGAATGCTTTGCGAGAAAAATGATGAACTGGAAATATCTAGAGTAGTTCTAGAAAAACTATTTCCAGAATCTTATCTCAGCATCGCAAAGAATATGAAAAGTTTCTAAAGACAAGGTTAGTGCAGGAGTTGAATAAACTAAATACTTTGTTTCTCGAAACCATCTTGCCGTAGTAAACGTATGAAGTTCCCCTAGGTAGAGCTAGTCATTACGGATGATTGTGCCCATTGCATACCATAAAAATTTAATTTGCGACCTACAATATTTACAAACTCAATTAACTCTGAATAAGTGGACCACTTGGCATTAAAGATTGGCCTCACCATGACTGTCTGCCAACATCTACATAATAATTTTCATGAACCTATGTATTTCAAGAAAATATTTGGTGCGAGCTGCTTAAAACACAATAGCACTTTTTAACGAGTGCTGATTGTTGGGCAAGTTGGTACGGTACGTTAGAAAACATAATTGCGCTTTGAAGACGGGGACATAGGAAGGACAGACACCACCGAGTGCTAACTTTCAACTGATTTAATTCAAGAACCTCAGCGTAAAAACACACTGCGTCACCGCACCACATCTCAACCAATCCGTGGCCCTGCCACGGACCGCAAGTATGCCAACTCCTTATCCGCCAAGTCAATTGACGCCATACTGACACAACACGTGCCAGAACTATTTATAGCATCAGCCTCCATAATCTCTCTAACAGTCATATCTTTGTGCCTAGCAAGAACAGTAGACAAAGCAAATAATGGTTTGCACTCGCAGTGATGATCTGTCGTGTCACTGTCACGACTGAGGGTGCAAACAATTATTTGCTTCGTCTACTGTTCTTGAGAGGCACAAAGATAGGACTGTTAGCGAGATTATGGAGGCTGACACTATAAATAGTTCCGGCACAAGTTGTGTCAGTATGGCGTCAATTGACTTGGCGGATAAGGAGTTGGCATACTTGCGGTCCGTGGCAGAACGGATTGGTTGAGATGTGGTGCGGTGACAAAGTTCGTTTCTACGTTGAGGTTCTTGAATTAAATCAGTTGAATGTTAGCGCTCTGTTGTGTCTGTCCTTCCTATGTCCCCATCTTCCAAGCGCAATCATGTTTTCTATCACACTTTTTAACACTAATAGAAAGCCTGTAGTGGGCCACAACTTAAGCAGTTTTCACTTCATTATGAAGAGCAATTACACATATGTGAACCATGAATATAGGCCTGCACTGAATTTTTTTCTTAAGCTGAACGTGCAAGTTCCTGTTTTTTTATATTTCACATGTCCCGACTGCTGGGTGTGGTAGGGACATAAGATTGATGACACCAACGAAACACAATGATTATTTTAAGAATTTGTTTGGGTAAAGCACGAACAAGGCGATCTGCGGGAAGTTATTTCTGTGACACCGTCGAACCTACATCCGCGGGCTTTAAGTTCACATGTTAATCATATCTGCAGACTCCTTTTTGTAATTGGAACTCCATCCAACCCAATATTTGAATATGTTTTTTTCAATTTAGGCTTAGTAGTGCTTTTGCTGTTCTAGTAATAGGTAAGAAAAATGCTTATTTCAAGTGGCATACCTAACACCTGGTGGCACGAGGACTCCCCTGTCGTGACGCTGATCGAAAGTCATAGGCAGGGAGATACTGCGATGCTCTTGTTGCTGGGATTATCTCCCCCATGGTCCTGGCCAGACCACAGAAAAAGATTGAGTCTAAGCTTGTGGCCACTAGGATCTCCAGATCTTGAGGCACCCAAGTAGCTGAAAATAAAAACAAATCACAATCAAGTACTTGGCAGAGCTACATTAGAATGGCTAGCATATTCTTTCGTGATCAGCACATAGATCCTCTCATTTTAGTCACAGTCACCCCCCAGGACAAGGCCACGTAGGCGTTAAAATGATGGGCACCGAATTAAGGCGAATGATCAAATGCATTCATTTAACCCTCTTTCGCCCCAACCTGAGAGACTTCTGTCAAATATTCACATTCAACTGTAAAGACTACAAATAAAACTACTACTGCAATGCAGAGCCGTATAGTCTGTTCTCAAATGTTTTGATTTTAAGAAATGTTTATATCTTTATTCATACCTAGAGAACCCCTCCCAGTTTCAGCATGAATGCAATAAATCAATGCAGACTAGACCTTGTAAACTATAATGCACATGAAAATGAATGTTCGCCACATAGTCATGTATGAGTCAGTGGCTCAGATCTCTAAATACATTTGTATTGAGGAACATTCTTGAATAAAACTTATGGGCTTTGAATTCGACAGTTTGTACTTCCATAAGGAACACTGTATGGCACTGATTTTTTTTGTGACACATCAGAAACAGCACAGCAGTGTCATCCTTGCATACCTAACAAGAATTTGTATTTTTTTTTTTTAGCATGGCATGTGCTATTTTAATGCTTATACAGCCTCCTTTAACAAAATTTCCTTTGTAGAGCTTTCTATTGGTTCTTATTTAACTCGCACGACAGATTCGGTACCTTGAATTCTCACTCGGCATCAACAGTTTTATATATTAATGTAAGGGAAAGACAAGATGTATGGTCTTGAGTACGGCTCAACAAGCACAGATGTTGAGAAAAGTACTGAAGAAAACTCAAACGTCAAAATAAAAATAAGCTGGAATGTGGATACATTTAAGGACATGGTCATAAATACAGTAGCAGATTCAATGTGAAGAATACGTGTTAGACGCACACTCAAAGAAACCTGTTGCATCTATATTCATTCAAATTACTTCGCAGAACCCAGCGCTGCAGTCTCGGGTGCGAGTTCGCTGAATGAGTCCACTGAAAATGAGTGCAGACGGAGAAAGCAGTTTGATCTGCGAAAATGAGCATTACATAGGCAAGTGACATGGCATTATTACTGTTACAGTGCCGAATGTTTCAAACTGCCAGTCGCATCATTCTGGAACTCCATCCGTATATTACAGGGTTTGGCTCTCTCGAATGCTTTGCGAGAAAAATTATCAACTGGAAATGTCTAGCGTAGTTCTAGAAAAACTACTTCCAGAATCCTAACTCAGCATCGTAAAGAATATAAAAAGTTTCTAGAGATAAGGTTAGTGCAGGAGTTGAATAAACTAAATACTTAGTTTTGCGAAACCATCTTGCCGCAGTAAACGTATAAAGTTCCCCTAGGTAGAGCTAGTCATTACGTATGATTGTGCCCATTGCATACCATAAAAATTTAATTTGCGACCTACAATATTTACAGACTCAACCAACTCTGAATAAGTGGAACACTTGGCACTAAAGATTGGTCTCACCATGACTGTCTGCAAACATCCACATAATAATTTCCATAAACCTATGCATTTCTAGAAAATATTTGGAGCGAGCTGTTTAAACTGCCATAACACTTTTTAACACTAATAGAAAGCCTGTAGTGGGCCACAACTTCAGCAGTTTTTACTTCATTATGAAGGGCAGTAACAAATATGTGAACCTTAAAACTAGGCCTGCACTGAATTGCTTTCTTAAGTTGAACGTGCTATGCTCGCTTCAATATATTATCTTTGCAGAGCTGACAATGTGCAAGTTCCCATTTTTTTATATTTCAAATCTCCTGACTGCTGGGTGGGGTAGGTACATAAGATTGATGACACCAACGTAACACAATGATTATTTTAAGAATTTGTTTGGGTATAGCACTAGCGAAGCCATCTGCGGGAAGTTATTTCTGTGACTCCGTCGAACCTACATCCGTGGGCTTTAAGTTCACATGTGAATCATGTCTGCAGACGCCTTTTTGTAATTGGAACTCCATCCAACCCGAGATTTGAATGTTTTTTGCATTTTAGGCTTAGCAGTGCTTTTGCTGTTTCACTTCAAGAATAGGTAAGAATGCTTATTTCGAGTAGCATACCTAACACTTGGTGGCATGAGCACGCCCTTGTCGTGATGCTAATCGAAAGTCACAGGCAGGGAGATACTGTGATGCTCTTGTTGCTGGGATTACCTCCCCCATGGTCCTGGCCGGACCACAGAAGAAGATTGAGTCCAAGCTTGTGGCCACTAGGATCCCCAGATCTTGAGGCAACCAAGTAGCTGGAAATAAAAACAAATCACAATCAAGTACTTGGCAGAGCTACATTAGAATGGCTAGCATATTCTTTCGTGATCAGCACATAGATCCTTTTGCTTTTATACTTTGTACTTGTACCTATTAAAAAACTGCTCCTTCACAGCCACAGTCATAGACACACCCCAGGACAAGGCGACACAGGCCTTGAAATGATGGGTACTGAATTAAGGCGAATGATCAAATGCATTCATTTAACCCTCTTTCACCCCAACCTGGGAGATTTCTGTCAAATATTCACATTTAACTCTAAAGACTATAAAAAAAAACTACTATTGCAATGCAGAGCCGTATAGTGGGAGAGTTTAGCCAGTGGGTGTGGTGACAAAGGTGGCGGAAAGGAGGAAAGGGAGGAGAGCGCCGAAGGAGGGAGAGAGAAGGCAGCAAAAAGGAGACGACCACTATTTTGACGCAACGCTGTTGGCGCGGAGCACTGTTAAGGCTATGTGTCGTCTGCTACTGGCTTATTTCATTTTTGCCTTTATAAAACTTTGCGTTTAAACATGGAGAAACTTCTTTCTTTAGGTTTTTAAGCCACCGAGGAATAACACTATATTATTTTATTGCCAGAGCCTGCCAAATAAAAGCGAAGGGCAGGTGTCTGGATAGAAAGAGTTTAGTTGGCGCACCAAGAGGCTAACCAATAAAAATGGGTACCACTGCGCAAAATGCCTAAAAAGCGTGCATCTCTACTTGACACTAACAGCGGCATACACTATCTATTTTACTGACTAAAGGGTACTAGATCATTATTTCCAGCTAACTAGTCAAACTAGATATTCTTGCCGACTTGCTTTTTAGGAAAATTTTTAAATTTACAAGAACTTTTAAGACAACAGCTAAAAAAAAGCAATGGCAAAACCAACAATCGAATTCGCCTGCTCTCCAGTAGCACGACATCTATAGAAGGCAGACCTGCAGAATGAGCAAGCAGCCTAAAAAAGAGTATGTCCCATGTATAATTTGTTTCCATGCTGCAAAGCAAGTGCTGGAAAGAGGTTTCACGACATTAACAAAATTTCTTGCAATCAGTTGAGAACAAGTTAGAGCAGCGAACTTGTCCTTGCCCTTGGCATAACGTCTTAGTGTTGCCCATGGAAACTCAAATAAATTTGTAAATAAAAACAAAAAAAACTAACCTTTATAAAAAAAATCTAGCTTTCGCAAAGAAAAGTTATCTTGAACAAAATATGCGGGATACGGTTGTACAGCATCCATTTCTGTGCTGAACCAGTTTTGAGGCAAATCTGCGACAATGAAAAGAAAACGCCCGAGTACATTAGGGAAAGACAGAAAGGAT
The DNA here is from genome assembly GCF_016920785.2 of Ixodes scapularis. Lineage (NCBI taxonomy): Eukaryota > Metazoa > Arthropoda > Arachnida > Ixodida > Ixodidae > Ixodes > Ixodes scapularis. The sequence goes on along the minus strand of NW_024609880.1, from coordinate 68,943,467 downwards.
GCATACCTACAAGAAAAAAATTTAGAACGACCACGGGCAGGAACCTCTGGTGAGGCTCTCGGAGTGACTCCCTGCAATGGGCCTGCGAAGACCAGAGAACAAGATCGGTCAGAGCTTGCAGCCATAAGGTGCTTCATACCATGAAGTTCCAGAAGTAGCTGCAATTGGAAGCAAAGTGCATTTCATTTCTCTGCAGAATGGAGAGTTTAATAGCTAGTATGCATTCATAAGGTGATACAGTCACGAATGCAGATTTTTCAATGCAGCACTATATCACCAAATTGTTAACCGTGCCGGGCAACACTAAAAACCGAGAGCATTATTCCAAACTATCTCAGTTTAAAGTTAACCACGGCAGAAGCTGCAAGCCATGTGACCTTCAAGTTGGACGCCATGGTACGTCGAGCTTATAATCATGTGTCACACTGTTTTTGCTGCAATGGCTTGTAGTGTAAAAAGTGGTCCAGCTTAAAGAGATGCAAAGTATAGACGTTTGTGAGTGGGGCCCTGACCTAGTCTTGAGCTACATTGCGAGGAAGGACGTTTCAACCGGGATGTTTGCTGCCTGTATCCACACAACCAGCTTGTGGACAGCGATTGCTCGAGCCGAGTACATGTCCTCGACAGTGCCATTATTTGACAAGCAGTTTTATGAATGTTAAACATGACTGACTTACAGAGAGACTGCATCTCAACGACTAATGACTTGGGATACCTAACTGAATACTGATATATTAACTGAATGCAAAACAAATTACCTGGCAGGCATTAAATTTATCAACAAGGTGGGTCGACTCCGCATTAAGTTGGAGTCGATGCATCAGGCACGTAGCCAGGATTTTGTTTCAGGGGGGGCCCACTCATAACAAAATGCTGTATGAGGGGGAGGGGGGAGAGGAGGACCCATGCAAAATGGAAGATATCGGGGGGGGGGGGGCCGGGCCTCATAAGCCTCCCCCTGGCTACGTGCCTGCGATACGTAATAGGACAATACAAACAAAGATATGCCTTACAATTCCTCTTGCACCCCCAAAATGATGTGTTTTTGAAGGTAAGATACACAATGTTCTTGATTCAGAAAGTGCCTCAGCTGTACAAATGCATATGCAGTAAGGGCACTCGCCAAGCCTATTCTCCTCAGCTCTGTGCAGGTTAAGCTAAGTTAGAGTATAGAGGTACACGCTCACTGACGGCATGAGGAAGGCAGGGGGAAGTCTCCGTTGTTCCACCACCAGCCCGTCTGCTACCTTCGATGACGTTTCAGCGCCTCATGAGCCTGGAGCGAGCACATCTGTCCAAAGTGGGGTAAAAAGCACAAGCACGTGCTGGAGGACGCCCAGCCATTCTCTTTTTGTCATCGGCTATTCTACATATTTTAGTATGACATATTTTTAAGTGAGAAAAAGTATTGCAAATATGCAGTCCAACTTTGACCATAATACAGAAGTCTGATAAAGATAACAGTTGCCATTCACCATTTTCCAAATAAGTGGTCCCATGTATTGGAACATCTACACATGTGGTGCGTGAGTGGGTTCAGGACTGAGACGCTAGAAAACGAAGCGCTCACAAGGCTTGTCTGGCCCTTCCAACCATGCGGGTACATTCATCGCAAATCCCCGATTTTTAGACAAAATGATTTAGAATGAGCAAATCTTGTCTACGCCCGAGGTAGAACATTGAATTGTGATTCCCCCATATTGTGCCAACCATCCTTCAACCTGCGGTACCACCTGCAAATGAACTATGTTGAGCTGCGGCACGCGTCCATGCTGCCTACTTCAGGGAAAACCACTGCTCGTGTTGAAGACGACATCCCACAGTGTACAGGCAACAATGTTTAATGAACTAAAACAAAATTGATATCATTCAATAGACACAGATAGGCTCACAAAGTGTCGACACCATGATTGTTGTTGTTGGTTTTACTCTTGCATACAAACAAAAGTGACTTCCTCTTTCCTCCGATGTACAGTAAAACCCCCTTATCTTCGTGGCCCCTATTTCTTCTCGAATCGGTCACAGAGCACATAATCGCAGCCACTGAATTCTGCAAAATTAAAGGCCGCGAAAATTAAAGGTTCGCCAACATTAAAGAGTTTACTGTTCTTCCGTGTGTCACATGATGTTAACATTTCAAGGAGGCTGAAGGTATTGGTTTAAGAAAAAATTAACCTATAAAAAAAATGCCCTTCTCCAGGTTAGGCACGCGAGGTTCTTTTGCACTACCTATAAGGCGGCAAGTTTGTTTCGGCAGAGCTTTTGGTTAAACGGAGTCACAAAAGTAGCTATACTTGGAGTCAACTATTTTGTGCTGCATTATAAAGCTAGAGTAAATTCCACTGTGCTTCTGCACAGCACTGCTTGTTGCGAGAGCATATGTGGTTTAGTGTTGCATCCCATTTGCATGATCTAGAGAAACTAGCACTAGCAGAGTTGGAGCACTCAAAAAAAAAAAAAACACAGCCGACTGTGGAAACATTGAGAGATGCACACATGCGAACTGTGCATTTATTAAAAGTGGATTCCAGCAAAGGTAAAGACAATATGTATACTTACGGCGGCCATACTTGCCTTTCCCAAGCATGACCACTTTTCCCTCGGTAGCACCATCCAGTAAGCAACAGCAACACGCCCATGAGACGCCGCCCACTCATGGATTGAATGACGACCCGCCTGAGGTCTTGGAAGGAGATCCGCAACACTGCTTTAGGCCAGATGTGGTATCTGGAGGGGGCAGGGACTAAAAGTAAAAATTAACAAATTTATCTGAAGCGCTACATTCCTATAGCATAAACTCTAGGATAGCAGTATCATTTTTTTTTTTTTTTGAGGTCAGTGATGCATTTTAATTAAACACAAATGGTTGGTTTATATGATGAACCAGCAGCCCCTATTTTCCTTAAGTGCAACGGAGTGTCTAACGTTACGTCCGACGGAACCCGAAATAAAAATTAAAGTTACGCCCAACGTAACTGTCAAGCATTCGAGTTGCGTCCGACGTAAACCAAAATAAAAATTAAAGTTACCGTATTTACTCGAAAATAGGTCGAACCCTATTTACTGGGTCCATAGAGAATAAAAAAAAAAGTAATTCAAATATAGGTCAACTTTTTTTTTATTTTTAAGAACAGGGGAAATTTTGGGCAAAAGAAAGAAACAAACCTTTATTTACATCACTCTCAGCTAAATCACGGGGCGATGCCAAAAACTTCATCACCGTCAGAACTTCTGGACATGTCATCGTCGTCCGAAGCTTCTTCAGCTGGGTAGACATCCTCGCGTATTCGCAGCAATACTTCACTGACACCGTTGTAAAATGACGACAGGAAACGAAAGAAGGTGCGAAGCGACGGAAGACAAACTACAAAGACGCAAGCAAAGCCGCCGTGTCGCCATGAGCAACACGCGAGCCGAGCCGCCTCAAGCAACTAACAAAAGTAACTTTTTTTTTTTTTTTTTTTTTTTTGTGTGCGCGTTTGCAAGGATGGAGGGTAAAGTGCGTGGCGCATCGCGTTCCTCTCCTTCCCCGTTGCCCAGCAAGGGGAACGCTAGAGGCGCGATGTCGACATCCGACGCCCGAGGAGCGGCACGGGCCACCGCGGGTCGCGAGCCATTTCGGTTACCAAAAGCTTTTTGAAACAAGAAGCGGCGCGGCTCTACGGCAACGCCGGCTCGGTGACTCGATAGCTTCATGCCTCCGGTAGGGTCGCAAAATTTGGTCGCGAATACAGGTGTCGAAATTCTTTAGTCACAATTTCCGAAAAAAAAAAAGAAAAAAAAGGTCGACTTATATTCGAATAAACACGGCCGCGCGACGACACACACATTATGAAAGCGATTGGTGCGAGCGACCAAGGCGATGAGCGACGTTTTCTAGAAGCCCAAGAACCGAGCGGCGCAAGCAGCGGGAGTGAGAAATCTTCGTCGCTCGGCGCCGGCACTCGTAGCTTCTCGCCGTCGCTCGTCTCGTTGATCGCTATATTGCTTACATGCCGTTCAGAAAGGCGCTCTAAGTGCTTAACATTGCATTGGGACCAGCCTCGCATCCAACCGTAACCAGTCTTGACTTTCTTTAAAGCCGCACAGGTAGAAGTTAACATCGTACAGTCGGGGACAAAAGTCTCCAGGACACGCGAGCTGCGGCTGAAACGCATTGCTCTGCCATCTGCCGGCGGGTCGCCTGGTTTCGAGATCACACAAAAGCGCATGCGCGTCCTACTCTGTCTGCAAACATGTGTGTTTTCCCGCTCTTCTGCGACACAGCGCCTAACTCGGAATCGGGCGCGTGGTACTGCCTCGGAGATAGCGCTGGCGGCTGACGAGCGTCTGCTACACATTCCGAAACTCGAGATGCCGCCTGGGGCATTTCGCCGCATTTCGCTGTGTCAGCGCACCTTGCTTTATAACCAGTTGAGTTTATCGCTCAGTAGAGTTGCCGTGACTTCTTGCTTTATAGGTGCCATGTCAGTAAGCGCTATCTCCGAGGCGGTACCCCGCGCCCGATTCCGAGTTAGGAGCCGCGCCTCAGAAGAGCGGGAAAGCGCACATGTTGGCACGCACAGTAGGACGCGCATGCGCTTTTCTGTGATCTCGAAACCAGGCGACCCACCGGCAGATGGCAGAACAATGCGTTTCAGTCGCAGCTCGCGTGTCCTGGAGACTTTTGTCCCCGACTGTACATATATCGTTTTCAAGCATGGCTCCTCGTTCATTGCTCGATTTACTCCTCGTTCATTGCTCGATTTACATTTGCGGTAAATGACAAACCGCAATGAAGCACAATTATTCTAGTTCAAAATTGTCACGAACACTTGGCACGCATGCTTACACAGTAGCGCACCAAACGTAATTTAAAAGTAGAACGAAAACGGGACGAGATTCGCTTACCGTTTCACGGAGACAGACGCCTTCGGATCCCAGGCCTAAAGAACTCGGAAGTCGCCGGCGGTCCGGAGATCGGACGAGGCGAGCCGACCGCGCTGACCCAGGCCGACCACACCTGGTTGAACTATGAGAGGCGCCGTCGAGTTTAGAACCAGAGACGCAGTAGAAACGGACCGCAAAACATCTGTGCCGTAACCGTAAACGAGCCAACGAACCACATCGCGCTATCTTCGCCATTGTTCGCCATCTCCGCGACGACCGGAAGTGGAAGCCGCGAACTTAGAAAAGCCGCGGCAGCGGAAGCACCGAAGCCACTGGGCGGAAGCCTTAAGTTTCGGTTTCGGTTTTCTCCAACGCCGGCTACGGTCGCTACGGTTGCGGGCTGGTGAGTTTGTGGCTGGTTGCGAGGACGCGAGGGGCCACGAAAAGACGCCGAGTTTGCCGAGTACGAGCAACGGGCCGTTTGCCGCTGTCGACCGGCGATGCGTTATCCGCGGCTTGGTGTTACGATCGGTTTCTTGCCGTGCACGTTAACTCAAAGCTCGAAGTTCCGCAGTTCCGTTCCGGCACCAGCCGCACCACGTTTTCCGGTGCATCGCACGTGGAGTCCTTTCGACGCATTCAGTGAAAGTAAAGATCGTGTCCGCTGTCTTCGGTGCTGTGGAAGAAGTTGCGAGACGGAAGAAGCATCAAAACCAAGGCGTTTAGGACTCCAGGCCGGGCCGCCGGTTCACTCTGAACGAGAGGCGACGTGTGTGCCCACGCTTTGAGGAAGCCTCCGCGTTTCGCCGCGCCAGACCTCGCCGATCGCGACAGGACCAACCGGACCCCGAGTCCGAGAGGCTCTTGCGCAGCCAGGAACGGCACCGAAGTAGGAGCTGCTCGTTCTGCGCTACCATGCAGTGCTCTACAGTGCTCGGAGCTCTCGGTGTCATTCGTGCTTGCACTGAAGCCATTGTGACCCCTTCGGACGCGCAAGTCGTACTTCGCAAAGGTTTGGACGGGGCCGCCCTCACCGAGCAGCTCCGCTATATTCCGCTTACTTATGATCGCAACAAAAGCTTGCGTTTGTTCTCGGGAAAAAAAATTGCGGGACCGCTCTCCGCGCCGCTGACGAGGTTGGCCGCCGCCATGTTCTCAGCTGTTCACTCGCTCCTGCAGCGAGCGCCTTGCGATTATCCTTCCCGTTCCAAAATGCGATGCGCTTTGCGCATTATGCCGTTTACATGATCATATATTGAATGCGGCAACTGGATTCAATGCGACTAAGTCGCATTCATGTAAACGCGGCGTATGTTCTTTTTCGACATACATGGTGTATGTACGATACCGGTGGTGAACGATGGACGTTTTTGGTGGAAGATGGCGGTCGTCTTTCTGCATGTATGATTTAGTTATACCGGTGGTCCTGTGGTGTAAGCGTTTTTGTTGGAAAGAAGGCGGTCGCCTACGTCATCGGACGCAAAATCATACCAGCCACACGGAATCATATCGGCAAGCAAACTGGCTGCCAGTATAGACAGACCCGGAGCCATAGCGGTGCCGGTATCTCCAGTTATGCAGAACGCCAAACCAAACTAGCTGCATACATAATACCAAGAAATTATGGTGGTGTCATACCAGAATTGTAAAAGCGGCAGGTTTGTTTCTTGTACGTTTTTCCAATAGGGATGTTTGGGCTCAGGAAAGAGGCTTCACAGTGCAACCAAGTCTTCCACTCCACCAGGCAGCACTTTCTTGCTTCTGTCGTCCTGAGTATGGTTTTCTCACGCGTCCTTGTCTTCGTTGCCCAGGGCCTACACCACACTGTCCTGAAAGGCACTTTCACAGCTGTGCTAGAAGCAGCTGCACTGTCTCAAGATGTGCTCGACAGTCTCTTTGTACCCGCTCCAGAATCTACATGTTGGGTCTCCTCCGTCAAACAGACGATCATCTGCTTTAGCAGTGCGCAATAACACAAACAGATGCATTTCGTCTGTCCATTTTCACAGCCTACACAGACGAATGCATTGCAGACCCATTCAGAAATTGAGAGAAATCCGAGCTCTATGCACTTGCTGATCTTGTAGTTTCTCGTGCTTATCTGCACTGGACAGACCATATCTGGGCAATGTTAAAAAACATAGCTGCTCATCTATCTCTTCTCAACAATGTGCTCCGTGCCGTCGAGGAAGTCAGTTGCATCCTTCTTAGAATACACAGAAAGAATAAAACACATGAAGGACGAACACAGACGCACACAGTGTGCGTCTGTGTTCGTCCTTCATGTGTTTTATTCTTTCTGTGTATTCTGTAGTTTTCAACGCGCTCTCCTACGTGTACATCCTTCTTATTTCCTTTGTACGAGTTGAGACTAAAAATTGTAATGCCTAAATATGGCCAGTAAAATATATTTGTGAAAACCTTACATATCATTGCTGAATTTCGTAGGCCATTTTAGTGTGAGCTCTTCTGGAGGACACGGGTTGTAATCAAAGCAAGCTGTTTGGTGTTGCAGATGGGCATACATTTGAATCTACAGGCATCTAAAAAAATCTAGCCCAAAAAAATCATGATGCAACTTAAAATGATAGGCACCAGCTTGCCAGCTTTTTCTTCATTTCTTCGCTCTCCAACGAATTGTCGAAACTCAGAAAATCCTCAACCGTGTTGAATGTGTCCAAGATGATGTCATCACTGGAGTCTTCGACATACTGAGCATTCTGGCTTAACTTTGCCACAATGAAGTCCAGTTGTTGAGACTGCTCCTCTTGTTTAGCTATTACCATATACAGCAAACGGAACAGTTCTTTCTGCATTCCTGCTAAATATACAAGGTATATATTGTTAATGCGTGTGTCATAACAAACATGTTTCAGGAAAGTGGTAAAGTAACTGAGAATAGGGTAAACTTGCTGATTTAGAAAACTTTCAATAATTCAGACTTGCCTCATTTAAGCTCATTAAAGCAACAATTATTTACCCAGAGAGATTGATCTAGCATATTAATCTTATGCATCTGGCATTTATCTGCAATGTAAGTACGAGACACAACTGCTTGATTAGAGAAACAGGCTTAAGCGCCGTGCACACTCTTGCGACTGAGTAAGACCGAGAGAGACCAGACCGGTTTTTCAGCCTCTTGCGACTTCTTAGGACCAGCTCCGCTGCAGCGGAGCTAGTCCTAAGAGATCGCAAGAGGCTTAAAAACCGGTCTCGTCTCTCTCAGTCGTACTCGGTTGCAAGAGTGTGAACGGGCCTTTAAAGTGAACTGTTAAATTACCCTATTTTAAAGAAAACACTTGCTATGGTAAATTTGTGAATATTCTAAAATAGCTTATTCATTTGGTTCTGTTCATTATACTTGCTTTCCAATGTCAACAATTCAATCTAAGCTATGCACAACAGAAAAATAATACTATGGGAAACAGCAATGAACACACCTTGGTTGTCTGCAGCATGGTAACTTTGGTGATTTTCTCCGTATGGGTGTTGCCTTTTGACATTGTGACCTGTGCGAGATTTTCAAATAGTGAACCTAGTACTGGTACTGGCACGGCCATATATGCAACACGAGGCAATATGATACACGAGTCTGAGCCTATGCTAGCTACATTTTTCAGTCTGCTAACGAGGCTACATGGTTAATTTAAGCATAACTATTTTAGTATTTCCGAAACTAAAAATAAGGTTCTTATATCTCTCACCTTTCACACCAACTCTAAAGTTTTCCTTGTGTGTCTTCTGAGATGAATGATCTGGAAGATCGCCAAAAACTTAAGAGCTTTAGTAAAAGAATGCTCAGCACACTAGGGACTGTTACCAATAATAAACTGCGAAGCCTGAGGAATTAACTGCAGTTCATGCAAGATGGTGTGTATTCACATGCGGCCCTGAAACTGTAGCACACAAGAGCAGAATAATAGGCACCATGAAATATATGCAATGTTTTCGTTGCTGGGTCACTCCGCTTTTTTGTACGAGTCTCGTGCTCATAATTTTAATAGCAACAGTATTTTTTTCAAAGCTTTATGCAGTAGGGCTGATGGTATTATAAATAATACAAGTATAATTGTATTAAAAACAAAAGCCGAATATTGAATTGAATAATAAACTTATTTCGCATGAGCTCAAATATTTACATAGTTGTGCAAGAAAAAGCAGCTGGTGTGTGCATTCTGTGGTCAACTTTTTCCATCGGGCCGTAACTAGAAAACTAGTTTACACATTTATTTTTTGTAAGAATGTAAGCTTCTAAGCATGCTTCATCTATCACTCTGAAATGCACTTTGCAACAATATTTCAATTTGAAACGGGGATCGACAGATAATTCTTATCTGTCGATCGCAAAAGGCCTTTTTATCTGCGTGCTTTTGGGTATGCAGTATTCAGAATATACATATTTATTTATACTTTATTAGCTAGCCCATAGCAGAATGAGAAAACCAAAATGCATTTCGCATATTCCGAATCTAACAGAACAGGTCTTTCGGTCGCCTTTTGACGAATATGAACTATACTCGAGTACCTGACTACTATATTAGCAGTTTGATTTGCAAATCAAACTGATATGAAGTCAATTAAACAACATAATAAAATACAATGTGCCTGATGACTGGAGCTAAAAAAATAGATATAACTCAATTGATTTGACAAATTCCGACAGCTAGGGGTTGCTAAAAGAAGTCATGGAGAAAAGCCTAAACTGTAAGGGAAAGAAAACCAGACAGGCTCAACTGTAACTCACCTTGTTGCACTTGAGGGGGCTCATTGATGACCACAGGAGGGGTTGGTGCTGGTTCAAAAGAGCTTGCTCCCACTTCGTCCCACTCATCATCAGACTCTACCGCAGGTGGTAGTGGTTCCTTTCGTGGTTGCAAGTATCCGTGTGCCTCTGAAAAAATTGTTTGGGAAATTACTGTAAACACACATGCTCAAAGCCAACATGAACACGAGGTCTACATCCGAATACAAGTTAAGGTCACAAAAGATGCACCACCACGTGGTGATGGGGTGGGAAAGGGCTAGACCCTATAAAGGCGTGAGGAAGAAGCAAAAAAAGCTTTTTCGTTTAGCTGAACTTTATTTGACAGGTCTGAAGGAAGATTGACGACAGAAAGAGTAAAACACGCAGGACGTCGAACATTTAGAAGAAATGTTTGTCATCCTGTGTGTTCTATTTCTCCTGCTGCAGTTAGCTCTACCAACAAACTCTTCAGATAATTTAACAAAGAAATGACACGTAGTAAGGAAGATTCTCTCCTAGCAATATTCAGGTTGCAGAAGAGAATTTCAGTTATTAGGAATGAAACTGAAATTTCTCTCTATTCGGTCATTAGTCTGCACAAGAAAGAAGTGCAGAGTGGGTGACACTTATCCAATGACTCAAAGTCACCCCTTCCCCACTTTTTTTTCTTGTGCGGAGTAATGGCAAAATAGAGAGAAGTCTCGGTGTCGCTCGTAAGAACTAAAAAATTGTGACGCAAATATTGCATATGGAAATTTCCAACAGAAACTAATTTTGAGACATGCCTATTCTACCCAGGCCATAAATTAAATATTTTTTTATGAGTAACATGATAATCGAACCGCTAGAACCATAAGCTGTGCAGAATATTCTGTAGACAATAGCTTACTGGAAGTTGAGGCACAGAAGCCAACTAGTACATCATCCTCATCAGTTTCATCTGTCTCCCATCGCATCGGCTTTTTTCGGCGTCTTTCTACGTCACTTTGCAAATCAGAGGTATCTTCGGCTCGCGGAAGTTTTCGTCTAGCCTTCTCGTAAGACTCTGCAAGTTCGAGAAAAAAAAAAGGAACACGATACAAAATTTCACACGCTACACATTTTGGAACGATTAAATTCCATAAATAGAAAGAAAAAAGTTCAACTGCTGAACTTTTAAAACCAATTGATGTGCAATGAGTTCTGAAATGCAAGTTATGGGAATTCACTGCCATACTAACCAAACCAATCCATGGCAGTGCACTTTAGCCGCTCCCAGGAGTCTGGTGGTTGGTGCACGTTTTGCACCATTTGTTGCAACTTTCTCGGGTTCTTCTCTGGTGGCCAAGCGACATAGCCATCCTTATACCAGGACCTTGGAACAACTGCGACCTGATCATCATAATCGCTAAACTTCACGATTCCAAACATTCCTAAAAGTAAAACCAAGTACAGGCATTTGTTATTTTAGGGAAGACAGCTGAGGGAAGGCAGCACAAAGATTAGTTTGCAAAAAGAATGAAGACCTATGTATTACTCAGCTGCAATGGTTAGTAAATTTGCACTGCACACTACCATTCTCAATCTAAAATTGTTATTTTCCAGCCTTCAGCAGGTATCCTGAATTTAAAACTAATACTACTAATATTAAAACTTACTGCAGCTAGATGGAGCTGACCATGATGAAGACCAAACGAGAAAAATGTATTCCACGTAGGAATCCAAGTATTCTGCACTTTCTTTGTATTATTAATTCCAACAGGAGTTCCCAATGTGGTCACCAGCTCCAAGTTAATTATCATGAAGCAAGGGAAAGACAATCTTCTTGTTTTCATATTCAAACTTGAGGCATTTGAAAGATATGTCCTCTAAAGCCCAAGCAGTTGTGGGTGAAAGATTCGACACCTCCTAAATGCCAAGAAGAGAGGACTTGCACGGGTACGTGTAAAAATCAGACCGTGCAAGAAACTTGGTTCCAACAACACAAGGAGACCCAGAAGAGAAGAAAGCGATATTAGAGGCTTGGACTATGCTTCCGTCATTCATGACAAAGCAGCTGTCCCTGGCATCAGTTTTCAACACAAACTTGTGAGGGACCACAACCTTTGTGAACTGCGGCCCTCTGCAACCTGCAGGTAGCGGACCACTCTCGTGCTCTGAAGAGAAGCATGGTTCCGCTGACGAGACATTTGCTTCCGTGCCTGCACTTCTCTCCTCCATTATACGCTTGTACAACTGCTGGAGAGGCATTTCAGGCTTTCGCTTTTGCTTTTTAAGCTTCTGCATATAATTCTCAAATGGGAAAGCCCTCCACCCATTCACTGAACCACGGGTCTGCACATCCGCAGCAAGGTGAATTAGTCCATGGAGATTTTGAGAAGCTCTTTCTTCTCTATAAAGAAATATGAACGTCCTAACAAAGTGGAGCAGAAGCTGCTCTGCATAGTCAAGGAAATCCCGACACAATCTGGGCGATGACAAGATTGTCAAGGCAACATGGAGAGACATCAAATTCTTGTACATATCTACGGGCAAGCTAGGCACAAACACAAGAGGGCCAGTGTACAGAAGGATCAGCTTAAACTCAGTAGCCTTCCATCGGTCCACCTCAGTGAGAGACCGTGGTTGTCTGCTCAGCTCAGAACAAATAAAAAGCCGGAGGTGGCAGAGCTTCTCTGAAATATCCTCTTTGACGCGCCTGTGTTGCCTGTACTTTTTGGAGCCTTTGAACCAGAGGAAAATCAATTTCTTCACAACACCCAGCAACACCAGATGCATGTACTCCAGTGGCACATCTTTAACCATGTCAATTGGCAGTTCCTCTTAGATGGTTGTGCCAGTGTGATGGTCCTCTTGTCTAGCTGTCCGAAAGCTGTGGCCAGTCCTCAGCTCCGCATCAAACTGTGGAAAGCTCAGTCTCCGACCAACTGTCTTTCCCTCAGTTGTACACTTCGTGCAACTGAATATCCATTATGGCTTTTGATGGAAAGCACGTAGGCCTTAGCAGGGGCATCACAAATGATTTGTGTGAGCCTAACTGCCACCCTCCTGCCATTGAGGAGAATACCAGCCTCCAGCAAGCTGACCATGTCACGTACAAAGGCCTGCATGAACAGATTTGCATCCTCTGGCTTCGACTGCCCACAAAAGACACCTACAGGAAAGGGGCAGCCATTTCTGCAGTTTGCAACCCTACACCATATTGGCCAGAACTGGTCCCATGTGCTTTTGGTCAAGGGAGCCCATCAATGTTTATCTATCTGCAAGTAGAGGCATTCTGGGAAAGTTGTCAAAGCTTGTAGATTGTCCACCAAACCAGCAGCCAGTCCAAAATGACAATAATGCCCGCCACCCAACTCCGTTATTGCTGGGCAGTTTCTTGGAGTATCAAGCAGAGTTTTAGCACAGCTTGGCAGGGACGAGAAGCAGGGATGGTTCTTCACCAATTTTAGGTCATTCAGAGCCTGATGGGAGATACTGTTCTTGATACTCCATCGCCTTAAGTCGTTTCTAAATTGGTCAACAGAACCGCTTTCTCCATCACTTGAAGTTTCTTAGTGAGCGCGTTGGTAATGATGTAGGTTTAGAAAGAGTTATATACGTAAAAACAGGGGACGGGACAACACATTGTGTTGTCCCGTCCCCTGTTTTTACGTATATAACTCTTTCTAAACCTACATCACTTGAAAGTTTCGGAATTTTCGCGCCCGCGGCACCTGCGGCTCCACTGTCGCCGTCATTACTGTGAACGGAAACATTAGAACCTCCAGTGTTTTCGATACTTCCAGAAAAGAGACTTCCCTCACTGGTGTTCAAGACTGTTTCCTGACTCTCTGCGTCACGTTCGGTGGCAGCAGAAAAACGTATGCCGGAGCTGGGTCCCTCACTGCCGGACGACCCGTCCGACTCGCCCCCTACCGCAGTTTCACCGTAAACTGCGGGGACGGAATCGCACACCAAATCGACGGCCGCGCCTGCCAACCGTAGACTCATTCGTACATTTTCACGTAGTTTCCGCCGAAACGTCCGGGACGTCTGGTGTTTAGGCATGACAGCGCGCGACCGCACCTGTGCCACAACCAAACACCGCGCCCGGATCACTCAAAACCGCGAGCAAGAACGATCACAGGGTTACGCACGAAGCGTTCATGAACAGTTTATCTGACACCGCGAAACTTATGAAGTAAGAAAAAGTGTGCTTACCTGTCACCCTTGCTCATTTCACGACGAAAACGAGTTTTTGTTTCTTTACGGAATCGCGCCAAATGGTCCAACCGTACAAACTGCGCACGCGCTAAGTTGCCTATAGCCGATACTAGTACCGCCAGAATTTCGTATTCGATTTGAAGCTTTATAATCATTAAATATGGTATTAAAGTACATTTATAATAATAAGACAACAATTAAAATTATTTAATTATTTATATATATATATTTAAATTTTTGTGCGTTTAGTTTCGTATTCTACTGGTTGAGTTTTCAACAGGAGAATTTCCCTAACTCTTCCCGCACAGGATATACTGGGGTGCAATCCGACGAATGTCCCCAGGACAATGGCCTTTAACATGATCTCCCGCACATGTCCCTTGCAGGATATCCTGAGGATTGCAGTCCCAGGGATATCCCCAGAATTAGTTCCTCCCGGCCGGGACATCGGGATATTATGGGGATATCCTCAGGACTTTGCGTTCTGTCTGGGGTTTCACCGAATGACACTTCAGCAAATAGTCGGACGCCGCGAAGCGGCGTCCGACTATTCGCTAAAGTGTCATTCGGTGAACCCAAATGTGTTCACATTTTTGTAATGAGCAAAACCAAAAATGTGAACCCAAATGGGTTCACATTTTTGTAATGAGCGGTCGCCGCGAGGCGGTGTAAAGCGCAGCGCGGCGGATGGGTTAACGCGCGCCCCCGTTATTCGCTAAAACGTCGATTCGCTCAAATGTCACTGTTCACTAAAATGTCATTCGTTCATGTAATATGAACCCGGCGTCCGGAGGGGCGCTCGCAACGCCATGCCCACGTGACGGCGGAAAACGGAGAGTCTGAAGCCTCAGCGTCGAGCTCAGAGCTCGGGTCGGACTCGTAAAGATGGCCGACGTTTCCCCCGCCGTCTTCCATTCTGCAGACTGCACTTCTTCGTCGGCGTTCATGCGGACGCTTCGTTTGCTTCCGCGCGTAAGGGCGCAATTTCCTGGGCATGCAGAAGACCGTCGTTGCAAGTGTTGTCTTCTGTGAAGTGATTGTCTCCAGTTTTTAGCGCAGTTTACTCCGGATTCTGGAGATGGAATGAGGTCATTATGGTCTAACGTTTGGACTTGTTATGTTTTTTTTTTGTTTTTTTTTTATATCTTTTAATATTCACGTCAAACCGTTTATATTGTTGGGGTATTTCATACCTTCGACTGAAGCACGATGTACTGCTGGCTTTGACGCTAACGCACTCCCACATGTGCAGCTAACGTGACGTTTTACGGTTCGGGCAGTGCTTGAGTCGATTCACATGTCGTAAACACCAGAGTTGTTCCCATGAAAAAGGAACTTCATTCGCGATTTTTGCGATGGAACCGTGGAGTCGCTTGCGCTAGTCCAGATTTCGTCATTCTGAAGCAAGCAGCTGGCTAAAATTCTAAAATTTATTAAAAAGAAAAAAGGAGAGAAAAGCGGCTCATAGACGGAACAAGGTAAGAATATTTTTTTATTTCCTGACAGAATGAAAACGGCAGGGCATGTCTCTTGAACGTCCGGCGTCCAGCGTGCGCTCCATGTCATCGGCCGTGCCTTCGCTGCGCGCGCGCGCAGGAAATGCACGAGACGTAGAAGCCATTTGACGAAGGTAGCATGCTCGAGGAAGAGCCGGTGATAACTGAGGCTCCTCCTTGCCCTTCTCAGCTCGTCAGTGATTATAATTACCCTTTTTGGTGAGTAAATCTTAACAATCGTTAAACAATTTGTCAGTTCACAGCATACCACCTGAAGGATGAGGACAAGGCAGAGTAAAATTTGCTCCATGAACAGAATCTTTTCCCGATCACAGAGAAAGTAAAGTGTCGTTTCCTGGAATGATTTAGCTCTAGTTTAGAAGATAAATGTTTCTCGTTATGTTCCCTGGATGACGATATTTCGCAGTTGAAGTGTTTTCTTGCGAAGCAGACACGGACTGCTGCTCCTTAGCATTCTGCAATTCATGAAAAAGCCTGGGAAAATCTGTGCACTTGTCTAAGGGTTGACATATCAAGCTAACGATCAATTGATCAGCTTTTAATTCGACGTCTTTCCAATTCTTCATAAAAATTATCTATCATTTGCTGGGGAAAAGCACGCCGCGAAGCAATAAACGGGTGATATATGAAATTTATAATGCAGAATTTTCATTGTTTTAGCGAATCGGTAATCTGTCACCGTGACTTCACAAGGTTTTTTTCTAAAATTTGTTTAAATTAATTTTTTATCTGAGTTGTGTTTTTTGTTTTTCAGGAAGGGAATATGACGTGGCAGGACATGCTTTGCTGGTTACTACCATTATCGATCAGTCTCAGCATTGGAGTACTGTAATAAGGAATCAGATAAAGGCTGAGGAAAGAAACCGGATGCCATTAAAACATGTGCGGCGTCATACTGCTTACTGATACGCGCCGCAATGGAGGTAGCTTAAAACTATACAGTTCTAAACGGTCTACTTGATCGAAATACTTTATGACGTAAAAAGTAATGTAAGCTCAAGTCATGGGATAAGGTATACTAAAGCAGAATCATTAAATTTATCTTCGAATTCTTTGAAGCAGTTCTAAAGTTAGACTGCTTGTAGTTTGGTCTTAAGTACAGAAATTACATCACTGTGTTAAAAGTAAGCGATTTGACAGAAAAATGCAAACGGTCACCGAATCAAGACACTGATGATGAAATCGATACAAGTTCGTCTTTGGTGCTGTTAAGAAGTGGAACCACTGACATTTTGTGTCTATTCTGTTTCGCAAAATTGCATGCGGACTATACTAAGGCATGCATGTAAACAAAGCAAAAAATAGAGAGATTGGGATAGCTGTTTGCCTGGAACCATGTTCGCTTTAAGAACAGTGCCACATGAAGCGACAGGGTTCAGTACCGCGGAACTAGTTTGCGGGAGAACGTTGAGATCGCCATTAAGAATAATCAAAGTATGGAAGGGTTCAGAGCAGGATATCATAGATGTTGAGTACGTGTTCCGCCTTATTAATAAGCTACAGCAGATGCAGGACATGACGGCAGAAAACATGAAGACAGCACAAATATCTACTAAGAGATACTATGACCGTCACACCAGACATCGGGAATTCCAGGTTGGACAGAAGGTGATGGTCCTGAAACCATCCCAGAAAAACAAGTTAGATGTTTACTGGGAAGGACCTGCAACAGTTAAAGAGAAACTGTCGGGCACCACTTATGTCATTTTGAGACAAGGAAAGAAAACTGATATTTATCATTGCAATCTGCTGAAACCCTATATTACGAGGAAGAGTATGGTCAACTTCACTCTTGGGGAGGTGGAGGAAATACACTTACAAACAATTCCGAAGCTTGAAGTACCCTCTCAAGCACTTACTTCAGAGGAAGTAATTGAGTAATGAAGCAATGGTGAGGGTGCAGGCTAGCTGGTGTAAATTGAGCATAGTTGTAAACCCGAGACTGGGGATACGGACAAGGGAAGAAACACAGAACGACACGGACGAAGTCTCAAACGCAGCTACAAACTTTATTCCACAGGACAAACATATATGTCACTCGCCACCCTTTGACCCCCTCTTTTTTCCTTCCTCTTCCCAAAACTCCACCCCTTCCCTCTTCCTTTTCCCAGGCCCCCGTACATTCCAGTCAAAAACAATTTAGATGGCGCCAACTCAAAGTTGCCGACAGATCCCGTGTCAACAGCCCACACCGCGACTTCCCGAGGTCACTCCGGCTCTCCCAAACCAGTCGCAAAGACGCCGACAGATCCCCTGTCCCCACACACACACCGTGACACCCCGAGGTCATCCTGGTTCTCTCAAACCAGTCAGCCGCAAAAATTTTTCGGCTTCCGAACTTAAGTGGACGGACGTGTGACTGATGCATTCGGCAGACGTCTTTATTCTAAAGGCTCTTGCACCCGAGTACGACCGAGAAAGACCAGACCGGTTTTTAAGCCTTTTGCGATCTCTTAGGACCGGATGCACTGCAGCGGAATTGGTCATAAGAGGTCGCAAGAGGCTTAAAAACCGGTCTGGTCTCTCTCGGTCGTACTCGGTTGCAGGAGTGGGAACGGACCTTAATGGTCTCTCTCACTAATTTTTTCATGTCGTTGTTTTCCTTTTCTACAATCTTTACGACTCCCCAGGCTGGAGAACAGTCGGCACATTCATTCAAATGTTTAGCTATTTCCGAATTCGGATCATTGTTTTTTACATTTCTTTTATGTTCCGATAATCTGTCATTCACACATCTTTTAGTTTGACCTACATAAATGACACCACATTTCATTGGTATCTCGTACACTACACCGATCGCGCATACTGTAGACTTCTCTCTGTGCGCCCTTTAACACTGGTTGGGTGTTCTCAAAAATGGGGTCAACCGGTCCAATCTGAAATCCCTCTCAAAAACTACGTCGGCGCCGAACTTCTTTGCGCACGCCTTTAGGTTGTGTGAGATGTCATGGTGGTACAGGATAACCGCCCAACGACCCCGCCGGGGCTCTAGACTCCCTTTATTTCCCGAAACTAGCTTTTTTATCTGTCCAATTATGCCATCACCCGAAAACCCAGCATTCTTTAGACGACACATCTGCTTCTCCACTGCCTTACTTACGTAGTGGGTGCAAGATCGGTTTAAGGCATTGCCCAATAATGATCTAATAATGCCGCATTTAACCGTCCTAGAGTGGCAACTCGAGCGCGGCAGGATAGGCTTCGGCATGAGTTTTCCGTACTCCCAGCATAATCCATTTGCCACGTGAATCTGCAAATCCAGAAACTGCAAGCTCCCATCTTTCTCTCTTTCTAGCGTAAATTCCAATTCTGGTGCGGGCTTCCTGACTATTCTTTCCAAATCTCTTCCCAGCTTTTCTCCTGCCGCACACACTAAAATATCGTCGACGTAACGTCGGACAAAACCCTAAGTTCTCTGGCGTTCCTCCTAGAAAACTCAACACACTGGAATCTAGACTGTTTAAATAAATCTCCGACAGAGAAGTTCGGCGCCGACGTAGTTTTTGAGAGGGATTTCAGATTGGACCGGTTGATCCCATTTTCGAGAACACCCAACCAGTGTAAAAGGGCGCACAGAGAGAAGTCTACAGTATGCGCGATCGGTGTAGTGTACGAGATACCAATGAAATGTGGTGTCATTTATGTAGGTCAAACCAAAAGATGTGTGAATGACAGATTATCGGAACATAAAAGAAATGTAAAAAAACAATGATCCGAATTCGGAAATAGCTGAACATTTGAATGAATGTGCCGACTGCTCTCCAGCCTGGGGTGACGTAAAGATTTTAGAAAAGGAAAACAACGACATGAAAAGATTAGTGAGAGAGACCATTAGAATAAAGACGTCTGCCGAATGCATCAGTCACACGTCCGTTCACTTAAGTTCGGAAGCCGAAAAATTTTTGCGGCGGACTGGTTTGAGAGAACCGGGATGACCTCGGGGTGTCACGGTGTGTGTGTGTGGACAGGGGATCTGTCGGCGTCTTTGCGACTGGTTTGGGAGAGCCGGAGTGACCTCGGGAAGTCGCGGTGTGGGCTGTTGACACGGGATCTGTCGGCAACTTTGAGTTGGCGCCATCTAAATTGTTTTTCACTGGAATGTGCGGGGGCCTGGGAAAAGGAAGAGGGAAGGGTGGAGTTTTGGGAAGAGGAAGGGAAAAAGAGGGGGACAAAGGGTGGCGAGTAACATATATGTTTGTCCTGTGAAATAAAGTTTGTAGCTACGTTTGGGACTTCGTCTGTGTCGTTCTGTGTTTTGTCCCTTGTCCGTATCCCCAATCTCGGGTTTACAACTATGCTCGAAGTAATTGAGGTTTCTGTAGAACTGTCAGAACTAGACGTAAGCCAAGTTGCAGATCTAAGAAAGGTCTTAGTAGAATTTCAGGATTTGTTCATAAACCGGCCGGGTCACACTACACTCGTCACTCATGATCTAGAACATCGCATGTGCCGGTTCGTTCAAGGCCATACAAAGTGTCGCCGCGTCGGAAAGAGATCCTCAGATCTGAGATCCAGACAATGCTAGATTTGGGAGTCATTGAGCCCTGCGAAAGTGATTATATGTCACCTATGATCTTAGTCCAGGCGCCGGAGAAAGATCCCAGACTGTGCGTTGATTCCGTAAATTGAACCTCATCACAAGAGATCAAACTTTTCCGATCCCAAATATCGAAGACCGAATTGAACGGGACACTTCAGCCAAGTACATTTCAACTTTAAACTTAATGAGAGGCTATTGGCAGGTTCTGATGACGTAGCGTGCCAGAAGATATGCGGCATTTATTTCTCTGATTGGGACATTTCGTCTCCTCATGCTGAGTTTTGGACTCAAAAACGCACCGTTATTTTTTTCAAGGGTAATGGATGTGGTTTAAGGGGCACGGAAGCGTTTGCTTTGCCTTGCTTAGATGGTATCGCCATTTTCTCGGAATCATGGGAAGAACATTTGGCTCACTTGCATACTGTCTTGGAGCGCATTCGCAATGCTGGTCTTACCACTAAGGCATAGAAATGTCAGTTCGGGAGGGCGGAAGTGACCTACTTGGGACACATTGTCGGTCACAGACTTCGCCGGCCCACAGAAATTAGGATGTTGGCCGTGAAAGAATTGCCTCGACCCAAGACACAGTCGGATATAAGAACGTTCCTGGGGTTAACAGGATACTATCAAAGATTCATCAGAAATTACTCACCAATGGCGAGTCCGCTCACGGATGCACTCAGAAACACAGAACCAAATCGTGATTGTTTGGACGGATGAAATGGAGCAGTCATTTAGTGGCCTTAAAGAATCACTGACAACTAAACCAGTGTTGGTTAAACAAAACTCTTCATCGTGCAATGTGAAGCCAGCAACCGAAGTATTGGCGTGCTGCTGTGCCAAAAGGATGAGAACGGCAATGAGCACCCAATTTTATACGCCAGCCGAAAACTGACTTCTCGTGAGGAGGCCTACAGTGCCTCCGAGAAGGAATGCGCGTGTTTAGTATGGGCAGCTCGAAATACTTAGTTGTTATTTAGATGGGCCTACATGTATATTCCAAACAGATCACTGCCCCTTAACTTGGCTTCAGAAGATGTCATCAAAAAGTAAAAGGCTGCTGAGGTGGAGTCTAGATCTACAGCAATGCAACATAACATGTAAATACAAAAAAGTCGGGAAAATAAAAATGCGGATGCGTTCAGTAATATGTAGACTAACACGCTACCACTTTCTATGTGCTAAATGCAAGTAACGACGTAAGCTAAGACGGAGCATCAACTACAAGGGAATTGTACGGGGATCAAACAAAATTTGTTTTATTTGAATCTGAACGCATACATCGCACCGACTAATTTCTGCTGGGGTATGCAGATGACTAGAAAGAACGGAAAACTACCCCAATACGCTTTTTTTTTTTTTTGCTTTGTTTACATGCATGCCTTACTATAGTCCGCATGCAATTTTGCGAAACAGAATAGACACAACAGGTGACCTTGAGCGTGCGGGGGTCTGTCTTCGCTCCCTCCGCTGTCTCTGTCTCTGTCTGTTGCGGCCTGCTGCCTCTTGGCGGCGTTCTGGAGGTCTCTCGAGTCTCGACCGGCCAGTTGCAAGCTGGCACCGTCCGACAGACCACCTGGACGGCGCGGAAGTTGTTAAGAAGTGGAACCACTGACCTGCACTGCAGACCATAGCACCCGGGCAATTATCATCCGCAACCATGCCGCGGCGCGAGACTTCTTCGTCAACTACCATTGAAAGACTTGCGCCATCTGGACAACTGGCTGCAGCCAAATGAATGTCGCCACCCCCTACCGCTTTACGAATCAACGGGAGCAAAGGCTGCGCAAGCCGAGACGTGCACCAACGGACCGGATATAAAAAGGGGAGCACGGGACGAGGGAATCGCGCGACCAGAGGAACGCTCGGTCTGGTTGAGCCGAGAGCGACGATTCATCCCCTCATCTTTGTAATTATATCATCTGAAACCCTACCCTGGCTTGACGTTCCTGCGTTCTCGTCCCTTCCTCCGGAACCTAACAGTACAAAGCCGGCGTTGATTAACCTCATGTGCGTTGCTCTATACCTCATTATCTACGGTGCGCTATAAAAGAGTTTATTTTAGGAAGTATAATTATAAACTGGTTCAAAATAGCCCAGATTTATTAGAACATTAAGAGCTCTTTTTCCGCTGTGACAACGGATAGCAGCTTTTTTATATATACATATATATATATATATATATATATATATATATATATATATATATATATATATATATATATATATATATATATACATACAACACGGGCACTTCACACCATCATACGTGGTCTCCGAGGAAGATATGAACGAATATGTGCAGATGAATGAACCGTACATAATCAAAGAATCAAAGTTTCCAGGAACCCGCCGAAAGCCAAAAATTGGCGGAGGCCCCGAGTTCAAATCCTGGCTCCGCCAATTTTTGGCTTTCGGCGGGTTCCTGGAAACTTTGACTCTTTGATTCATTGGATTAAGTACGGTTCATTCATCTGCACATATTCGTTCATATATATATATATATATATATAGGGTGGTCCAAGTCACCAGGCACGATCTTAAATGGACCGTAAAAATCAACGCCTGCGCGTAGCAGTCTAAACTTTTCGTCGAAGGTGTATTTCACAGGTCGGCTTTTTCTTGTAAATTTACAAAGCGTAGTTATCTTTCTGTAAAAAATAGGGCCAAGAAACTTGTCCAGTCTGTCTATGCTGGAAAAAGCGATGAAGAAACTTCATCGTGACGTCGCCGGTGGGAGGAGCCTAATCTCAATCGGCGGCGAACTCAACTGGCAGGGAACTTATTTCATCGCGGCGCGTTGATGACGTCGACGGAGTGTGGCGATTGAGTTGAAACTTCATCGGGAATTGTCCCCAAAATATGTCCCTAGAGGGAAATGCGCAACGCCGCATCGAAGGGTCTTGTAAAAGCAACATTTTTAACTTCTGAAAATGTATAATGCAGTACAATCTAAATATAATTACCGGTGTCAAGTCTAGGTCGCATGAATCATGTCTTTTTACGTAAGTGAAACAATTTAGATGATCGCAATGCGTGAGCTGCATCGCGATCGTGATGAATCGTCATGGCCGACGGTGGATGTCGCACGTAAAGTGCTCGTGTGTCTGTACGAAGATTTGCCTCACTTTTGGAATTTTTGCTGTCAAGTCGGGCTTTTTCACGTCGCGATTACCCCTCGGCAGTCTGGTGGGGGACGTGAACCAAGTGTCCTCGCTGAACTCGAGGCGTAGGACAGAATCTTGGCCCATATGAGAAAGGTTCCTTGCTAAGACACGGAAGAAGGCGCATGATTTCGAGGGCGGACGCGCCTCGTCCGTCGCCACACGGCATCTCGGCTGCAGTGTCGGTAAGTAAGTGCATGGCATCTAAGTCGGCGGTTTTAGCGTACCGTTGCCGTGCGCAGCGAAATTGCTACTGGGAGCTCGCGCTGCAACTTTGAAGCATGCTTTTCAGCGCGCTTAAAGCCTTACCAGCCGTACCGTGGCCACCGCAGAACACGGTAACGGTCTCCTAAAACTTTCTACTTGTAGTAAACAGACACTGTGTTGTTTTTGGTCTTATTGACTTTGCACGAGTGTGCTGCCTCGTGATGTTTCTTTGGAAGCTCGGATCGTAGCGCTCAAGCTGACGAGTTAATTTCTCTAGAGCTGTGCATGAGGCACTCCGATACCTGAATTCTAAAGTGTAGGCAATGGGCATTACATCAACGCGGAACCAAAAAGGCTGCCAATTTGTGGTGCGTTAACTTGTGTTTGATTGGATGATGCAGGACTCATCTGCTGTGGCCAAAGGTGCTAGTGAGGACCCAGCACAGATGAAAGCTCCACCACCACCAAATGGTAGGTATAAAAAACAGTCTGGATTCATCTCCATAATACGTGGTTTGCGCCTGTGTCAGGACATGTATTATGCATGAGTGCCGTCGGTAGCCTCATGCTGGTGGCCATTGATGTTGTGGGGTTGCAGCTTTGCTACACTGTGATCATAGTGAACTGCGCTTGCTCCAGTGTCCCAAAGTGACAGCTTTTGTACCCATCTCAGCAATTGCACAAAAATGTGAACATGACCTGCACTGTGCATAACTATGTAGAAGATGCTGTCATTAACATATTGTGCCTGGTCGGTAGCTCCCAAGGTGACTGTAGGTCCAACCGTTTTGATGTTTCTAGCAAGGTGACACCTCAGCAAGACTTACAGAAACTTAAGTGTACACATGGTGCAGAGACAATCCACACATGGTTACTTGAGTTTTGTGTCGGACAAGACACAGATCCAATTAATGAGACTGTGTCAGGAAAACGACGGTGCCTTCGGTCCTGTTTCCCAACAGCAACCTGCTTCCACCGAACATTCCCGGCAGCACCACATCTACCCACTGCTCTGAAATTGACAAGGGAATGATACTAAGACAAAACTGGCTCACCAATTCCAAAACCGGTGTCTGCTATTTATATAAAAGGTCCACTTCTAAAAGTATTTGCTGCAAAGGGCTGTGGAAGGAGGACGCACCTGGCTGCGCATTGCCTGTCGAACTCGGCAAAATCATCGGCGTGCAGTTTTTTATACTTCTCTTCATTTTTTTGCACTCAGGTATTCACGTCCTCCACCTTTGGCTAGATATCACAATCTGTCACAGTTGAGAGTAAGTAGCACATGGTTCTCGCCACCACACAGAGCAATATTTTCTGCGTACTGAACTGGACAAACACGGACAAACTTTGTCATCATCACTTGACGATTTAAACTTCTGCCTAGGCTTAGCCCAAGTGCCTGCACTAGCACATATTTCCCCGCACGTCTCTGAGCAAGGGCGCCCGTGGCCGAATGGTTCTCGTAGTTGGTTCCCACACAAAGGGCCAGGGTTCGATTTCTGGCCGCGCATGCACCTTTTTGTTAATGTCCCGCACGTCCACCAAAATTTCACGTGTGACAGATGGTCAGGTGACGAATGAACAGAAACTAAACGTTTAATTTGGCAAACTTGTGCCAAAAACAAAAATACAAAGAGGTAGCATCACAGGCATCGAAGGTCGGCGGAGTAGCAAGAGCGAGACCCTCTCTGTATCGCCACGCAGAGCCCCTCATGTATATGCGTGGACTTCTGGAACAATCGGCATAGAAAGTTTGGTGCATAGAACATTCTGACTTTGAACAAGCAATGGGATTCTTGAATTAAACTAGAATGCAACATTTACAGAAATAACAAAAAGGTGCATGTGCGGCCAGGCATCATACCTCAGCCCTTTGTGTGCAAGCTAAGCACAATAACCATTCGGCCACGGGCAAACTTGCTCGGAGACGTGCATGGCAAAATGAGCAGCCTCTGCCATTAACCACATCTGACATGTACCAAGTGATGGTCACCAACACGGTGCCCTTGGAAGTACTCAAAGGTCTTGTCTTTTATACTGACATGACATTACCTGCAAACCATGTATGCATGCTACTGAAAGTGTGTCGTGTCAGCTGTGCACCAGTCATCAGGTAGAGTTGCAGCGGAAAAAGATAAGCACAAGCGACCAACGACCGGAGCAGCAAAATCGCGACACACGGTGGTGGCCGGCACAAAGCAGCCCATCCTAAAGCTTGCATTCCGAAAGCTATCTTATCCCTCAATTTTCTGGCAGCCACCAACGTTGAGACATGGAACATGACTGGCACTTGCTATCGGCGCGCTCGGGAACAATAGCGCTGCCTGTTGCAATTTTGCTACTCCGGTCATCGGTCACTTGTACTAATCTTTTTCAGCTGCAGCTGTACACTGCCACCCTGGATGGTGAGGGCCTGAACTGCCCCCAGCTGCACTGTTTAGGACCTCTCGCCCACTCAGCGGGAGCAGCTGGTTGCATTGCACATGCTGCTGGGCACCCAACATTACAGCATGAGTGCCCTAGATGTAGAGAAGTGCAGTCAAGGTCTAAAATTGGCTGGCAAGCATTGTTTGGAGAACCGTCGAAAGAAAACCTGAGTCATATGGCACTAATGAATTATTCTAGGCCAAGTTTCTTCGTCCTTGCTTTATTGAGTTACACCCAGAGCAGCTTGGGCTCTCAGTCTTTGTTGTTTGCTCAATGCAATGCGGAAGAGCTGGACTTCCACAGCACCAAAAACATTGACGGGAACAACAGTTAACTTGTCATTGGGAATCAGTTATGACAGACAGTTATAGCATAAAGGAAAGTGAATGCAGGACTCTTCTGTTTTCGCTCCTTTTCATCTTTGGACCTTGTTTGTGTTTCGAAGTGAGTGATTTCCAACTTTTCGCTTCCCATTTTTCATGTGATGGACAGAGCAGGCCTGTCAGCTGCAAAGTAATTGGATCATGCTAGGTGCACATTGCTCAAGGCTGCTTGCTTCATAGGTTGCGGGTTGTACTGGAAGACCCACAGCATGAGCTTGCTGGTCTGGGCAGTTCCTTGGTTACGAAGGGGCCCGCATAAACAAAATGTCTTTCAGGAGTCTCGCATTCTTTGATATTTCCAGCAGTGCATAAGAGTTCTAAAAGAAGATAAAAGCAGTGGTATGTCATACACTACTGCTCACCACACCCCTGGGATTCTCTTGTTCTATGCAATTTCTGTAGCGTAGTCTTTAAAAATGCTTGTTTTTATAAACATTCACCCTTTTCGTGTACTTTGTTTGCAGGCTGTGGAGGGACAAGCAGCTGCAGATAGCCAGCAGTCATCTTCACTGACCACACTCGTGCTGCCCCTCATGGGGGTGCAGAATTTCCATGCACAATAAAACATGTTCCCTAGGCACCATTTTGCGTCTGTCATGATTTCAGTATAGCATGGAAAAAAGGTTTGCAGCACTATCTTGGTCATACCCGACAAAATTGTCATACATCGAATACAAATTTTGGGTCAGGAAATCTCAGTGCAATTGTTTATTTGACGGGACTCGTATCTCGACTTCAGATGTCGATGTATATTTCATATACAGGGAACCAGAAATTTCACAATTAACGGTGACACGGCGGTGCAAGTTCAATCGTCCAGATACCAGCAACCACAGCTTATTCTTCACCTTTTCTTCCTCTATGCTTGGAACAATATACTGTTAGAGCCAGAATGCTTATGCAGTCAATGGGAAACAAGATGCCACCCATGAGGAGGCCCTCTTTTATTCTCTATTCTAATGCCTCGACGTTTCGCTTATGCGCTTTGCATTTTTGCAAGGTTGCCCTGCCAAAAACATTGTGTTAAAAAGCTTTTTCAGGAACATCAACTTATTACAAACTTCCATTTTTAGGTGCCATACCAAAACTCCGCTTGAACTGTCTTTTAGGTAGACCACTCTGCAGCCAAAGGGACTTACCGTGTCTACTTGATTTGGCAAGTTACAAAGTATGACAAAACATTGCAAGTGGATACACACAAGTATATTTCGCAGATGTGACGAGAGACAAAGCTCGTAGTAGCCTCAACAGCTGCCAGGCTTCAAGTTTGAGCAGGGAGGCCCTGGTAGGCAGCACATACTTGCAGAGGTGGCCACCTCTCAGATTTTCAGCACTGCACAGCGTGTCCTCAGCTGTCAAAGCTTACACCGTCCTCGGGGTCAGACTCTTGGGGCTCAAGGGAGCCGCATTGTGCAGAAAGTCAAACGGTGTTGCTGTGTCTAGCACCTTTGCAACCCCCAGAAACTGCTTTTCAGCATCCTATTCACTGCTCTACGACAGAATCCTAAGCAATGGTTTTTGTTAAGCTTGGCCGCACAACAGCAGAGCATCCATTGGGGTTGCGAGGAATTGGTGTGTAAGCATGGCTTCAGGGTTTTGTCGCTGTCACCTACACACAACAGTGAGGCGGTATCTGACATGAATGTTTTATAACCTTTTCAGTTGTCCAAAAGCACATCAAAACTAGATAGAAATTCTACATGCTAATGCAGCCTCTACTTGGAGACAGTAGTTGCATAGCATCCCAAAAACGCTGAGAATGTAATAATAAAAAAGTTGAAAAAAAAGTGGAGATATTCCACTTGTCTTGCACAATACCCAAAATTATGCCTTCAGAGCAAAGAGGTGTTAGTTGAGTTTATAATCTCTTTATTTTCCTTTATATACAAAGGTGGGAGATGGGGCATATAATGTCAAACGTCAAGCTGCATGGCTTGCAGCTTGACGAGGCGCCCTACCCGGTGTGGCAGAAAAGCAGCAGAAACGTTTCAGTCAACACAAGCAAAGAACAAGATACTGTACCAGTTTGAACCCGCAATCGTAAAATGAAAACGTACACAACGTGCTGCAGCAGAACAATTTCCAGATGTTCAGGCCCGAGACATTTGGATGATACACATGCAATCACGAGTAAGCTTGAATCCGTGCGACTATCTCACACGACACTCATCACGGTGAACGAGGCACCCATTTTCTACCGAGAGCTCTCGTGCAAGCGCATTGAGAAAATGTGTATTGAGCACTTACCGACAACACCGCTGAATTCGCATCGCTGAACTTCTTGGTCGTCGTCTTTCCGTCTTCACTTGGCGCGCGAAACCCACCCACCTTCAGCCCCGGGTTATCGATTATCGCATCTGTAGCATCCAACGAATGCGACTCGCAGCACACCGACGCACGGTGACGCCTTCGTCGCAGCAAAATGTGCCGCCAGCAACGCTCAAAGAGAGCACTTGCTGCTCGGCGGTCACCATATGGGGCCCCTTGCAACGCCGCCAAAGCTTCCACGGCAAATCTCAGCACCAGCGAGTGTCGGGCAGTATTCCCCGATTACGTCCCTGACGAACCTTGAACGGCGAACACATAAAAACGTAGCGATAGTCCGCTTTGGTCCGCCCCGTCCGCGAGCTTGAACGTCGCCATCTTCATTGACTTTGGCAACTTTTGCTGCCCGACTACTACAAAGTTATCTCCATCGCCAAACTCAATCGTGACGACATTTTGACGTCACCGCGAACTTCATTATTTCACCAGCATAGCTCGAACTTCATCGGAATTCGTCGGGAAAAACTCAATCGCAACGTCACATCACGTGACCAAAAGGGCAGCCAATCAGCGACCGACTGAACATGTTTAGGGGTTAAAAGCGCTAAAAACGACGGACGAGTAGGAGAGACACACACCACAGAGCGCTTGAGTTACCGATTGAGTTACCTTCATCGTTGAGTTTGCGATCTAGCATAGACAGACTGATCTATGGTCGGCATCGATGCAGACGACAGGGGTTCAGTAGCGGGGTGTGATTGACGTTCGTATTGATAGATAGCGTCGGGAGTAGCGTCCGAAGGTGCTGCCGACCAGCAAAAGAAAGCAGACGACACGCAGACGAAATCCGTTGGCAGCAAAAGCGCCGCCGTTATGCAGACGCATGTTTTTACTTTAAAGGGGCACTCAAGTGGTTTTTGAGTTCATGTTTTGATGATGAAAACTGAATCTAGACGCCGTAAGTGGCCCTAAAAACCAAAAAATATAGTCATACGGTGATTATTTCTTTAATAAAAATGTAATTGAAGGCCGCCGAACCTCGGATCAAACCGAAAACGAAACCACTCTCATTGGTCACCGCTCGCACATCAAAGCGATCTCGGGCCAATGGCGCTGGACGACGTTCCGTCGCGCAGAGATCCCGAGGTAGTCGCATCGGACGAACCTCTTTGTCATTCGGTCTTCGATCATGCGGAGTTCTCTACGCTTGAGGACCTGACACCGTTAGAGGTTGAAATTCTTCGGCGGACAGCCGACCTGCGGATGATTTCCTATGACGCCACTCCGACGTGCGATGTGGACGATAGCAGCGCCTCGGAGTCGTGTTCGGGTTCTGAGGACGACGAAACGCAGACCTTTCCGGGCGTTCTTCGATTTGTGGTTGGGACAAGCCGTAACCAAACAAGCGCTTGGCATCGCAGAGTAACCTCTGGTACGTGATGTCAAACGATGTCGCCACGTTGACTTTTGCCTCGGGAGGACGGCAGGCTGGTTCAGACATCTGTAACGAGCGCGTTACCTACTACTGCGTCCGTTGCAACCGGAGCGACCGGAACGACCGCTCTGCGCCGCACGTTCACACCTGCAGCCACTGCAACAAGCGCAGCGGGTCGGCAGCACGGCGACCACTTCTACGCCGCCGTCAGCTGTTTCAGCGGCGCCTATAAAAAGGGGACGCACTGCCACTCACTGCCATAACATAATATAGACACACAGGTTTCTATAGCCTAAAGCTCTATTATTATTTTTTTTCATGATACGCTTCCAGGGTACAGTGGATGAAAAAAAGAAAAAAAGATGAAGTACGCCGTCTTGGACGATCACGACTCTAATACACGACTTTGCCAATAGTACAAATATCGACACACGCCTTTTCTACGATTATAAAAGACGATGTAATCTTAGCAGCGATATAGCAACGTAGAAATATGATTTGGGATCAGATAGACGTTGCGAGCGTTCAGGATTGCTAACACCAATCACTTTTCTTCGGTGATGAAAACCCGTGAAACTTCGCACCCTTTATACGGTACGCGCCAGTAATACCTTGAACTCGAGCACACGCATAAAATGCGCCAAATAAGAAATCCGGGCGATGTTCGAGAAAACAAATGCTTAGAAAGCACCACTGTAGTCGAAGTAAACAAACACGACGGCACAGGCGTTTGTGCTGTCTTGAGAGTGCCGCCACGACATCGCCGTACGAGTGGGTGGATCTTCCCTTCTAGTACGCGCTGGGTTATCATAGCTACACACGGCGAAAATTCACTGTCAAGGATAGCGCTTTTACGCTGAACGATGAGCTTTCACCACGCCGTCCACGTCGACGATCACCACCGAACACCACCGACGCCATGTTGGGAAATAGAAGAATTGAATTTATATCCGCCACATTGGTCCCAAGGACGCCCGGCACGACCGGACCGGCATGCAAGGAGGCGCGAGTTCATGATACGTGCGCTTCCGCGCATTCCGAGCGAAAGGGAAATTCACCCCCCGCGGAGGAAGGCAAGGAGAAAACGTAATCCATTGTTTGTGAAACGATATTGCAGTATCGCGTATTCTAAACTAGAACTATTTTACGTTTTGAGAAATAATCATGCACAACACATCTAAATGAACTGAAAATTGTTTCTTTGGCGAAACTTTAGAAAGGCCGCCGAAATTTTTAAACATAAGATAATTTCATTGGTCGGCGCAGGAACAGAAAAGAGTCCGCACGTATTTTTTTCTGCGTGATTAATGGGCGGTTCTGCCTTCTAAAACTGAAGATACTCATCCACTGACACTTCCTTCACGTCATCGCACCAAAAAGTAGCTTCCCCAAAAACCGCCTGAGTGCCCCTTTAAGTTTTGCTTTTATTGTCCGCATTTAGTTTTTTAACCGAAGGTACCATTTCCCTTTCCCTTCGGTCTTCACCGTCGGGACACATTGCAATTCACTGCGATAGGTGTTCGTGTTGTCCGGTTTTCTGGCTCGTCACCGCAACAAAGTGACTAGAGAAATTGATGAGGCGTTTTTTTTATTTCTACCTACGGAGCTGGACACGTGTGTTAGTGCCCCGTTTGTGGCTTTGGCGGATGGGGAAGTGTCTTTCATTAAGGAATTCGGCAGATTCGTTTAAGTGCTTGGGCGTGCCTCAAGGGGGTGGATTATGTTTTATCTGTCTTGCATCTTTTATGTTTTCCTTTCTGCTCCTCGCAGGAATAAACTTCAGTTGCCAGTCAGTGTTATGTTCCTTCACTTCTCGCTCTTGTCCCTAGTTTTTTTTCGCGCTGTTTCCAAGTTTGCACATTTCAAAACGGTTATGTTCATGTTAACAAACCATGATGGTCGCGAGCCGTCAAGAAGAGGAGGTAGCGCCATTTATCAATACGAACGGCAAACACACCCCGCTACTGAACCCCTGTCGTTTGCGTCGCTGCCCGCCGTAGGCCCTGCCAAGTTTCTTGGCCCTATTTTTCAAAGAAAGACAACTACGCTTTGTAATTTTACAAGAAAAAGCCGACCTGTGAAATACACGTTTGACGAAAAGTTTAGATTGCTACGTGCAGGCGTCGATTTTTACGGTCCATTTTAGATCGAGCCTGGTTACTTGAACCACCATATATTTTAGTGCCCAACACATTGCTCAAAGCATGAGCTTCGTAGCTCTATATGGCTTTGATCGAAGCTTTTTGTTTCATAAACAGTCGTGGCACCGTTGGCTTCTGGCTGGGTTTGCCGGGCTACCAGGCGCCGAAAGGGGAGGACGGTCGTTCACTTTGATAACGCATGCAAGGCAGACGGCTGAGAACACGACACTTAGGCTCCAAGACGCAACGAGCGTTCAGAATTAAAAAGAAAACACCAGCAAAAAGCCAAGTTGAAAGTCTTGAGAAATTTTGCTTAAGAGAAAGGACCGTCATAATTCAAGACAAGACATGGTTGTTCCAGAAAGGAGTTCTTTAAAATACTGCAGGCTCTTCAGTAGGGCAACGTTGCTAGAAAGAACAGCAGGGTTCAACGCAGAAATTACCAGCACTTGCTCGAGAAGCAGGAGGACGAAAAAAAGTCTTCAAATAGTTAAAGTGATCATGAACTACCCAGTCAGACCTGCATAACAAGCTGACGAATAGACAACGACAGTCGCACAAAGGCCATAGCAAAGGTTCTAGCTCAAAGAAAAACCCAGGAGATGGCGTGTAGACCTTAAGGTTCAGAAGATCACGCGTCGCTGGTGCACCGCTTGGGTACCTTCTGTGCGATCGCTCTTTTATTAAAGTGAAAATTGACAGCATTACTACCTTAGCGTGCGTCGTATTAGAGAGCAACAATAATATTTTCCTTAAACATGCCATCAGGTCTTTCTGAATTTCTTTTTTTGTAGGCAAGTTTAGAGCATATTTACCTTACCGAAACTAAAAAAGGGAATCGGAATAAACTTTAGTGTCCATTTTCCTGCTTTCTTGATTCCGGGGACTTCTTATTTCTACCTTTTTATCAAGTTAGTCGGAGATATAAATCAGCAATTGATTTTTGTACTTACCAGATCCCGTGAAGTTGTTCTTTAGAATGTTCTTCTCTGGGTTACGGTGTAGGGTATGGCTGGAAAATTAAATTTAAAATTCGAGTTTGAGTCTATATAGCGCTTTACTCAAAAGAGGTAAGAGAAGTGAGAGAGAACTGTCGCGCGCTTTCCTCCTCGGTGGGAAGGTCCAACCGGCAACACCCGCATTCCCGCTGGATGCGTGTGTTGCTCAAGATTTTAGCATTCTGTTAAAATATATTCTCGTGAAGCTTTTTTTTTTAATTTTCTAGGTTTGATTTGCCGAGAAGTATCCAGGCACAAATGCTCCAATATGTATTGTACGAATAACGACCGAAAGCCAGAAATAATACTTTAAGAGCTCTCGTGCAAACGAGCCGTCAAGGCGAGCACAACTGCAAAGTTTTTAGGTTCCAACACATTTTACCTGATCAGAAACTCCTGCGTCAATGGTTGCGCTAGCAAATTTAAGTCTTTTGCTCGTCGCCATTATAAAGAGTGTGCTCGCAACATTATTTGAAGGGAGTGCGGAGTGAGTACTACCCCGCAGCTGCACTAAGCGAAACCATTTGTCCGTTTTGTCTCCTACATACCCACACATCATGTAGTTTAACGTAGGACTGGTACGGTTGCACTTTTGCCTTCAGTAAAGTTAGGTCGGTGTCAATATAATGCGTAAACGCGGGTTTAAGCAAGCCGATATGAAGACAAATAAGAAGCCCTGGGCTAAATTTATCAGGCGATACATCGTCCTCCAAATTTGGCGTGACTCCGGAGCTCAGAAAAGCTCATAAGTAAACATCCAGCGTGGCAACAAGTACAACCTACGTTCTGTGTCGACCGACTTTATCTGACATCACTGGCCTAAGTAACAAGAAGACACGATTAAAACCGGCATTTTACATAATTGCCTGTAATTAAGATATTAAGTGCGCTCTTTTACCAATCAAGGATTTGTCCTGGGTTTAATGTCCGAAAGAAAAGGGCTGTACATTACTGCATCCTCACGTTTATATCTTGACCGCAGCAATGTTGATGTGACTTTACACTTATACAAAGCGCTTCGTATCTGAAGGGTTACTCAACCACCGGGCACCAGTGAAATTCGTTTAAAAGTTAGTTTTATCAGTTTCATTGGATACCGATATCTAACTGGTTTCCAGAGAACCGACAAATTAAGTTGGCCGTCATGATATAAATAGAATCCACTTGTTATGTGAATAAGTACACAACCTCCACGCAGGAAAGCTGCTCAACATAAAACTTCCAATCAATGACCTGCAATTATGAGGTGAACCTAAGTTTTCAAAACCGAAGCAAGCTCATCCACAGATTTCTAGCAACTCAACGACTGATAGACTCGCGTTCGCAACAGGTCAACTTCGAAGCCCTTGACAGAAGGCACACCCGTCAATACACTATCTTAAAAACAAAAATCGCATGTAAATATAAACGATAACAAGATAACGTCCACAAATACTCCCCGCGAGCAAGCTCGAGCTGCGTTCATTCGTTCCCTTCAGTGTAGTAGTGGTAGTAACATTTCGTTTCAGAAGCAACGACCGGCGATGACCCAAGCACAGATTCTCCTAACCGGTCGCAGAGCCTACAGCAGCGACCCGAGGTCAGCTTTTGGCCCAACTAAGCATGGCCCCAGAATCGGACACACGCCAGGGGTCGCTACGGTATTCGACATGGCGCTGTTCACGAAACAACAGCCTATTGCTAGTCTCTCTTTTTATTTTTTGGGGCAATGAAATTGCGCTTTTTATGGTAGGTCTATTTCTAAGGTGGTAAAGTAGAGGGGCCTATACGTGCTTTTCGGATCAGGGTCATTCCATATCAAACGTCCCAGGCGTTGCGCTCGTCCACCTTCGATTTCTAAAAGAAATTCACGGCCTTTTGTCGCATTGTCCGTAGCCATGCCCTAAAATATTTTTGACGAAAAAAATTGTTTCATGGCGTGAGCGTGGTTTTAATTTTTAAAAATAGCGTGAAACTAGGTATCACTCTATATTTTATGGAAAGTCAGCTTTTTTTTTTTAAACACCCAAAATATTGTTTTAAATCTCCATAGCTTTCGATTTGCAATGTGGTTGGGCTTGTGCAGTTTTGTTTAAGTATTTTTTTTTAAAAACACAATTTTTCTCGAAAATTTTAACATGTTTGTTATTTTATTGAAAAATATTTAATTCCTCTGGGGACTTAATAGAACTTTTTTACCGGCTGCCCTTCAGATACACAATCCAAAAAAAAAAAAAAATTTAAACTCCTCAATTAAATGTCTCGCAGCAAAAAACAAAATGCCGAAGTTGCCCAAAAGTGCGCTTTGACGCATAAGCAGCCGTTTATTTCACTCTGAGGTGGTCCAAGTAAAAATACAAAATATAGTGCGTTTGGAAGAACAATCATTGTCTTTTGATTTTGACAGCTTCATCAAAGCAATTTTTGTGTAAAGCGAGAAAACAATTTTTGAAGTTGAACTCTCGCACCACAACCCGGCGTCGCTTCTTAACGCCTCTTTGCCGAACAGCACGCCACCTGCGACGATAGCTGCCATGTTTAGGTTTAAAGAAAGAACGGAGTTTATGCCGCTTCCCCTAGTCCGTCTTTTCAGCTACAAGAGAAGGATCAGCGGGTATCGTGTTGATAATCGTAGGTGCCGCCAGTGCGAAGCCATAGCAGGGCAGTTGTGCCCTATGTATCCGAGGGTGGCTCCTCACACTCCAAAACGCGATGCCAAATCGACGGGCGGCATCAGCTGACGTGGACTTCTCCTAAAAGGGAAACGCGACAATATCGCCGCGAAATCTAGCCGTCACGCAAACTGCGGTTGAAAGCGGAACTATTCAGAGACGCAAGAATTTCCCATTGCAAAGCCGATTTAAACGCATTCGAGGCGTGAGACTCGAACGGCGCGCATTCTTTAACACCACATCGCCTCGTCGTTTGAGATTGCCCGTTCACTGGGCTTTTGTGTTGCTGTTTAAATTGTATCCTGACGCTGACAATAGAGAGTGATTGCGATGTGTTCGTAAGAAACAGCAAGCTTACTAGTGGATGCTCTGACCCGGCAGTGCTAGCATCTGCTGGTATCAAGACAGTGGAATACCACAGTACGACACCGCCGCGCAAAACAGTCGAAATAGGAAAATCCACAAAGCAACGAGCTTTATTATTACAATAAAATAGCCCGGCCAAAGTGTTCTCCACAGCATATTAGAATTCCCTTCTTCCTGACGCAATTGTGGAGTGGAATGACCTTCCCGAAGACATCCTCACCATCCAGGACCCCATCAGATTCCGAGAAGCAGTATCAAACATTGTACTTAACACCCACTCCCCTCTCTAACGCCTTAGGGCCCTAAGGGTATTGGAAATAAATAAATGAATAAATAAATAAATAAATAAATTTGTGCAAAATTGCTTTTTGCCGTTTCAAGAACCGTTAACTCCATTGAGGTGGCGCAAAGAAAATACGAAACAAGGTGACTTCTACGGAATAGTTTATTGCCTTTTGTTCCTGAAAGTTTGAATAAAATAATTTTGTTATAAAGAGTAAAAAAAAGATTTTCGAAGTTGAGCTCTCGCGCCGCAACCAGGCGTCGTTTCTTGCGCCTCTTCTCTGCACAGCACGCCACCGTCGAGCCTGGCAGAGCGTGCGACGGTGTCACGGAAAAAAGAAGCTTTTTTCCAATCTTCTTGTTTTATGGATTTTCCTATTTCGACTGTGTTGCGCGGCGGTGTCCCCCTGTGGTCTTCCACTGTTTTGATATAAGCAGATGCTTAGCGCTGCCGGGTCAGAGCATCCACTAGTAAGCTTGCTGTTTCTTACGTGCACATCGCAATCACTTTCTATTATCAACGTCAGGACACTATTTAAAAAGCAACACAAAAGCCCAGTGAACGGGCAATCCCAAATGACGAGGCGATGTGGTGTTAAAGAATGCGCGGCGTTCGAGTCTCACGCCTCGTTTGCGTTTAAATCGGCTTTGCAATGGCAAATTCTTGCGTCTCTGAATAGTTCCGCTTTTAACCGCAGTTTGCGTGACGGCTCCATTTCGCGGCGATATTGTCGCGTTTCTCTTTTAGGAAAAGTCCACGTCAGCTGATGAAGCCCGTCGATTACGAATCGCGATTCGGAGTGTGAAGAGCCGCCCTCGGGTACAAAGGGCACAACGGGCCTGCTTGGCTACGCTCTGGCGGCACCTACGATTATCAACACGACGCCCGCCGCTCCTTCCCTTGCAGATGAAAAGACGGACGAGGGGAAGCGGCAGTAAACTCCGTTCTTTCTTTAAACCTAAACGTGTCAGCTATCGTCGCAGGTGGCGTGCTGTGCGGCGAAGAGGTGTTAAGAAGCGACTCCGGGTTGTGGTGCGAGAGTTCAAATTCAAAAATTGTTTTCTGGTTTTAAACAAAAATTACTTTGATTAAACTTTCGGAATCAAAAGATAATGGATTGTTCATCGAAACCCACCATATTTTTTATCTTTACTTGGACCACCTCGGGGTGCGATAAACGGCTGTTTATGCGGCAAAACTCACTTTTTGGCAACTTCAGGATTTGTTTTTACTGCGAGATGTTTAATTGAGCGGTTTAAACATTTTGCATAGATTATATACCTGGAAAGTAGTCGGTAAAAAGTTCTATTAAGTCCCCGGAGGAATTAGATATTTTTTATATAAAATAACGAATAGTAAAATTTTCGAAAAAAATTGTGTTTTTAAAAAAGATATATAGAAAGATATATGAAAAGATTAAACAAAACTGCCCAAGCCCAACCACATTGCAAGTCGAAAGCCGGGCAGATTTAGGAAAAATATTGTTGGGTAATTCATAAAAAAGTTG
The DNA here is from genome assembly GCF_016920785.2 of Ixodes scapularis. NCBI lineage: Eukaryota > Metazoa > Arthropoda > Arachnida > Ixodida > Ixodidae > Ixodes > Ixodes scapularis. The sequence continues at coordinate 68,905,782 of NW_024609880.1, read as the reverse complement.
ATTTTTATAAATAATGGAGTGATACCTACTTTCACGCTATTTTTAAAAGTTAAAACCGCGTTCACGCCATCGGAACAATTTTTTTCGTCAAAACTATTTTAGGGCATGCCTACGAACAATGCGACAAAAGGCCATAAATTTTTTTTTTTAGAAATAGAAAGTGGTCGAGCGAAACGTCTGGGACGTTTGACATGGAATGACCCACCAATGGTACTACCATCTTCCGCCTTGTGATTACAAACCGTCCAAAACCACGTGCAGAGACCGAAGTCAGATGATGAAAACGGGAAGTTTATTAGTCAGGTGAGCGCGTAGCTCCCGCCAGCTTAAAGGGTGAGCGGAGTATTAAAGTGGTCAAGGTTATCACCCAACTTTTGAATCCGAATGCATTATATGCCCCATTACGCGAAAATCCGGCGTCGTCGGCGGCCTAACCAAGCACTGGTACAAAAGATGGCCGATGGCGCAAAGAGTAAAAACTCGTCAAAAAATGTTCGGATTGACGTCAAACTTTTGAGGGTGGTTCAAAGGAAACCCAGGCCTCCAGGGTGCGAGATGAACACGCTTCCCTGATGCCACGAAGGTTACACGGTTCTGGCTGACTAAAGCTGTGCCTAGTCCGTGCGTCACCAAGCACAAGGCAACGTTCTTCTCAATCGACCTCATCTCACCGCCGCAACCGTTACGACGCGAAGCTTACGCGCCAAATGCTTTCGCATTCCCACAGGTAAGCAGTTTCAGTGTCTGTGCCGAATTATTTTCGGACAAGGATTAATCACAGGGTTGTCTTACATTTACTTCGCTTTCACATTCTCGAGGAACACAGAAGTGCACGATTCTTCATGGCGCATCACTCCGTCTGTAGTTTAATTAAACAGATAAAGGCGCGCACTCAAACGTATGACTCGACTTAATCACTACAGCTTTATGAGACTTTAGATAGGTGATACGTAATCCGGAGTTAGGTTTTTTTTCAGAAATAGATAAGGTTCTTTTCATAAGGGTTGAAACAATTGTGAGTTTAGCCTTTGCAAGAAGATACTGTTGTAAACTGGGCTGTCGGTGCAGTTTACATTCAGTGGCCAGCAATTCGGCTTGAACGGCGGAACTGTCGCTGTAGTACCTTAATTGCGGTTGGTCAGATAGGACAATTCTATAAAAAGTGTTCGAGTGATGGGCACATGATCTTCTGCACGGATCTGGAATCCTCACCGGTGATGGAGTCGTATTATGTATAGAAGTACGTGGACGACAATTTTTTTATATTCCAATAATTCACCTTTTCTAGGCTACACAAACATTCGAAAAAAGGCTTCTGGCTATCTAGAAAGGTAACAAGACACGCAGAGCATATCCTTCCGGACGAACCACCTGCCTTTAATGGTCCAACATCAGGGGGCAATTGCCGCACGCATAATCGAGAGAATACGCTTCCCCCTTCATCTAAAAGGCTCGCGTTTACTCTAACCCCCAGAGCGTAAATGAGAAGGCCAGAATGACCTTGCCTAGTCAGTTTCGTCCTAGCAGTTCTCCGAACATTTCAGGTCGGATATTCGAGATGGCAAGCATAGTAAATATAGAGCCGACCACCGTATTGCCCATTTATTCACTGATTACCTCTCGCGAGAGCCAGCTGTTACGCTGACGCATCTTCGCCTGCTGCTGCCGCTGTCGACGCTCGATGCTTCTTTTCGTCCTGTGTTCTTTTTTTTTTCGTTTCTGGCACAAGTTCGCCCCCATTAAATGTTCAGTTCATTCTGTTTTCTCCTGTCTCATCGTCTTTCATTCGTGACATTCCGGTAGACTGAGTAGGCAAGGTCATTATGGCCTCATTATCGTCTAACCTTGGTGTAAGAATATATGCGAATCTTCTAGACGAACGGAGAAACGCACCTTCTCGATCATGCACGCGGCATTAATCCCCCCTTTATACCGCGCAAAGTACTGTATTACTTGCGTCCGTGTGAATTTCGGTGGCTGAAAATTGTTCGAAGTGGCCGAGGATCTGAGGCGTCTGCAGTCTTTGTTTGAGCTCGTCGAAGGCCTGCTGCCGTTCTTCTGTCCACTCGAATTTTACGGAATCCATCGTAAGGTATGTCAGCGGCGCGGATTGTTTGGCGAAGTCCCGAATGAAGCGTCTAGTAGGCGCAAAGCCCAAGAAATCTTGGGACGGACTTCTTGTCAGTCCGAAAATTCTTCTTGTCCGTCCGTAAAACTCAGTACGGCGGACGTCTTCGCAGGTGAGGGCCTTCGTCACTCACGACATGGTCTAAAAATTTCAGTTCGACATAGGCGAACCGGCACTTCGTCGGCTCGAATGTTAGTCCCGCGCTCTTGATGGTTTGAAACACGGCCCGATGTCGCCTCAAGTATTCGTCTAAGTAGCTTGAAAATACCACGACGTCGTCCATGTAGACGAGACAGCTTTACCATTTAAGGCAAGCCAGCACGGTGTCCATAACGCACTAAAATGTGGCCGGTGCAGTGCATACTCCAATAGAAATTACTTTAAATTCATACAGTCCGTCCAGAGTAACGAAGCCTGCGTCTTCTCGCGATTTCGCTCGTCCATTTCGATCTGCCAATAGCAGCTCTTCAAGTCCAATGACGAAAAATATCGGGCGTGGCGCAGCCAATCTAGGGTGTCGTCGATTCGGGGGAGCCAGTAGACATCTTTCTTGGTGACGGCATTTAGTCGGTGGTATCGGCGCAGAACCTCAGTGTTCCATCCTTCTCCTTTAGCAGCACAACTAGGGACGCCTATGAACCACTTCAAAGTTGGATAATGTCGTCGTCGAACATATCCTGGACCAGTTGTTGTATCACCTTCCTCTCTTTTAAACGGACCCGGTATGGCGGTTGGTGGGTCGTCGTTAGTAATGATGCGGTGCTTTGCTACCGTCGTTTGTCGCATCCTTCATGACGTCGTGAAGCCCTCGCTTAACTCGCCGAGAACTTCAACTAGCAGTCGCCGCTCTGAAGCGGGCAGATCGGGGTCGACGTGGAGCTGTGAACGCGGCGCGCTGTTCTGCTGTAACGGTGAAGGTTTCTCGGAGATTGCGGTAATGGTAGGCGACGCTTGAAGTGGCTAGAGGTAGCCCACGGCGGTACCGTTCGTTAGGTGCTTCGACTCCTGTCGAAAGTTCGTCACGAAACAGTTGCGCGTCCCTCTTGGAAATCCACAATGCCTCGTGCGACGCCAACCCAGAAGAGCTTCCCAGCACTTGGCTGCATCGGTCCCTAAGGGTACAAAAACGCTCGAACGCGGAGGCAGGTTCACGTGGTCGGCGAGAACTCAGACCACAGCTGCTGTTATTTTGAAGTCTTCCTGCGTTTGGACAGGTGTTCGGAGTGTCAACTTGTTCTCTCCTAGATCGATGACAGCTCTGTACTCGCATAAAAAGTCCATCCCGAGGATAACGTCTCTCGCGCAGTCTTGTAGAATGACGAGTTTTACCGGGCAAGTCTCGCCCTGAATCTCGACACGAGCGGTACACCTTCCGACTGGTGTATTGAGGTGCCCTCCGGCGGTTCGTATTTGAGGTGCGTCCCATGGCGTCGTCACTTTCCGGAGGCGTCCAGAGAGTGTCTACTCAATACGGAGTAGTCAAGCTCCGGTGTCTACGAGTGTCGACGCTTCGTGGCCGTCGTTGACAACCTTGAGGTTAATTGGCACTGTTGCGGAATCGTCGCTTCGATGCGTGACGTCGCAAGAATGGGAGCACTCCGGTGTACTTGGAGGCTCTTTACGTCGTCGGCTTACGGCAACTCTGCCTCCGGGGCTTGCTCCTTTTAGTTTTCCCGGCAAGACAGGGGGGGGGGGGGGGCAGGCTCTCACGGCGGGATCTACGTAAAGGCGATGCTGGGCACGGTGTGGTGACGGCGAACGAAAACCGCGGCGGGGGACGGTCCCTGGGACCAACCGGCGGAGCTATTCGTTGATGTCCCGCGGTCGCTCGCCGAACCTTCGACGTGGGTCGATCGGCTGAAAATTTTGGAGCCCAAGCTGGCGGTAGTAGCAGCGGCGATAGTCATGGCCAGCATCACCGCAGTTGAAGCGTACTGGGCGCTGGTCTGCAGCCCTCCACACGTCGGTCTTTTGAGGCACACATTGCTGCTGGTGAGCAGTGTACTGTGGCGAAAGAGCCTCTCGTGGATGTGCCACCGAGTACTGCCTGGAAGGCTGGTGACGAGCTACGGCCGTGTAGCTCGGGGCCGGTGGTTTTAGAGCGGTGTTGACGAGAACCTCCGGCTGGAGCGATTGCCGAACTTCTCTAACAACATCGGCGATTGAGGGCGAAGCTAAGCTTGCGGGAGCGGGCAGGTGTTTTTTCAGTTCCTCCCTGACGACGTCCCGGATGATCTAGCGGATGGCCGGGGTTTTGCAGCTGGAGGGCAGTAGGGCAGCGAGGGCGGAAAGTTGCGAAAAGGTGCGCTCGATGTTCGTTGCCTCAGTGACGAAGGCATCGACGGTAGTCGGCGGGTTGCACGCAAGGCTCCCAAATATGTCATTCTTCACCCAGCGCATAAGCATTTGTAGATTATTTTCATCCTTTGCCGGAGCGTCGGCACGGGTGCTCAGGTGCTGTACGTCTTCAACGAACCTCCTGACTGTTTTGTTGGGTACCTGGGTTCGCATTCCGAGGTGTTGGGCACTCTCAAGTATATCGTGACTGGTGAACGTATGTTTTAAGGCGCTCTTGTTGACGGTTTACAATGTTAAGGGGGTCTCGTGGTACTCAAGCCAGTGCCTGATTGTTCTTTCTTGTGCTAAATACAAATTCTGCAGGCGCTGTTCTTCCGTCCATCGGTTGTGCTGTGCCACTCCTTCGTACTGATGTAGCCAGTCCCCGACGTCTTGGAAAAGCTCACCGTTTAAGGACACGGGCGTACGTGCAGCGACGAGTGAGGTGGTTATGGCTGGTCTTGTCGAATTTTTGTTCTTACTCTTGGCTGGCAGGGAACCGAACTCCGGGGACTTCCCTCAAGTGCGGCCGCTTTTTCGTGCGTCGGCTTCCTCCTCCGAAAGTCTTCATTCGCTGAAGAGCGGGTTAGCAATGTGGGCCCTCGTAGGGGTACGCTTCATGGGCTGCGATACCGCGCACCTCCACCAGAATGTCACGAATGACAGAAGATGAGGCTGGAGAAAACAGAATAAACTAAAGATTTAATGTGGGCGAACTTGTGCCAGAAATGAAAAGGAAGAACACACGTCGAGACAGCAGCAGTGAGCGTCGGCGGCAGCAGCAGCAAGCGACGGTGCGTCGGTCGAACAGCTGGCTATCGCGATAGAGAATCAGTGAATGAATCGGCAATGGGCACCCTGCAGACCTATCAATGTGCCTTTACGCGCGCCTCTCGCGGCGGCGTCTCGCGTACTCATCGGGAAGCGATCTCGGCAGTAGCAGGTTGACTGCAATTCTGCAAGGTCGACATGCCTGCTTGGGCTACCACAAGGGCGGAAGCGGCATGAGCGGCGGCGGAGCTCTACCGCCTTCCCTACGCTGACTCAAAAGTGGCCGCGGGCGGTGCTGTTCACTGGGTGATTGGTAGCGGCTCCTAGCGGACGCAGGGTACCCATACGGCGGTCGGCTCTGTATCAACTATGCTTGTCATCTCGAATATTCGAACTAAAAGGTTCGGGAAAGAGCTAGGGCGAGACTGACTACGCAAGGTCATTCTGGCCTCCTTATCGTTTACGCTCAGGGTACAAGTATACGCGAATCTTCTAATTGAACGGAGACGCGTATCTTCTAAATCATGCACGGCAATGTCTCGTCTGATGCTTCTCCTCGGCGAGCTCGCCACTTCCGGTCAAACTTTCATGCGGGTATTGGTTGTACCCACTTGGGGGTTGCGTCGGACCGAGTCACCACTCAATCCAGGTTCGACGGTCAGCTATTATTTTGGAAAGGTTGTCCGTAAGCACGCGTATTGTGTCAACGAGAGTATAAATGAAGTACTATTATCTCGCCTTCTCTTCGTCCTCTCCAACATAGGAATATAAATCCCGATGACGGCTGGAAAAACGACAGTTCTGTTGCGGATCGTCTGTGTTTTGACACAAAAAGCTATATGTACAAGAGAAAAAAACCGAAGCGACCAGGAAAGCTCTCCAGGAGCACTCACACGTAGAGCTTCATTACTGAGTTCTGTACATATTGTAGTAAATTGTGAGTGTGACGTTTACATTCTCTGAATTTCCTAATATTAGTTTCATATATACCAACGTACTCGGCTAAGCGTGACGAAAGTAACAGAGCTTAAAGCCAGCCTGGAAGATACCTCCAAGTTTTTCTCTGTTTTTTGCATATCACACTGGTTCAGTGAGATGAAAAACGAAGTGCTCAGTTCTGGCTCACCACACGTTAGATTATAGGGACATAGTCATTGATGGTATCGTCTATCATATAATGCCACTGTCTAATTAAAATCAATGTGAGGTGACTGTGGCATCTCGTTTCAGATTCACTCTCGTCTCAAGTTCCACGCTATGGGCAATTGTCGGGCTTCATTTGTGCAGTCGACGCTCCTCGTTTTTTTTTAATGTCGAGGTCCTCAAACCTTCCCCGTTTTTCGATTGCGCCTGCGAGATACCTGCAATAATGCTCGCTGCGCACATAATATCATCCTTTAACTAAGACACCATATATACTAAGTATTTTTTATTTTCTTTATTTTCTCCAATGACTTGCATGTATCGCCGCATGTCAAGTGACGGCCACGGCATTAAGGTTGGAGCATACCTGTAAAATAAAATGCGTAAAAAGCACGAGAATAAGAACTTAAAAAAATATAGCTCCAAATTATGGTTTAAGAAAGAAACCACCCGCGTGTATTTGCGATAGGTAAACTGCGAATGTCTACTGTGATAGTGATTGATTTACCACCCAGCACTAAAACATCCTGTGAACTATGCCTTCCCCTCAGCCCACCTTATTGGTCACATCTTCTGATAGTGAGCTAGAAGGACGAGTATTCACGTACCCTATATAAAGTCTTAAGTTCTATCGCTCACAGATTGTAACAAACGTCGAAAACACGTTGTCACCAAAAAAGATTTTACTAAATGGAAGTTTCAGTGCTGTCATGCAACGCGAGAAGCATGCAAGGTTCCGCAACGGTGGGCAGATTGTGCCATCCACGGAAACCGCTGCAATGGTGCTCGCCCCCAAACAAAAACGAACGCGCAAACCTCCCTCTCTTTCTTTTTTATCTGACAATAGCCACACTCTAGGCGTAAGCGAATTTGAAATACCTATGTTCTGAATTGATATTTTCCCCAATATCACAACTTCTACGTAGGCGCGCAAGCTTAAATCCTCACTGTTAAAAATTTGCGTCCCTTTGATTAGCTTAAAAAGAATACTGAATAAAAACTTAAAATATGCGCGAAGCATTCAGAAATAAGGAGAATCAGGTGGATATTACAAGTAAACTGTAATTATGCGCGTATATCCTGGGCGGATGGCTAAATTTTTTGGTCTAAATGCCGGATTTTTCCGAACGCTTTAAAATCAGTCATCGAAAAGCGCGACACGTCTCGGAATATCCGTCGCGCCAACGGCGTTATCGAGCCTCGCACGGACAAGCGTACCGTATAGTTTTGAGCTTTGCCACCTGGTGGAATTATTACGTTACAATTTATCTTAGTCGAAGTTCCCATGTATTGAACGACCGCACTATCGCACCGTCTCATCGATCCCTGCCGTCGTCCTGATCGACACACCACCACAACCGCGGTCGCGGAGTGCTTGCGCAGCAGGTTACCTGTAGTTTTGTTTGTAGGATACCGTATTCACTCGCACAATGAACGCACTCGCGTAATGAACGCACCCCCCAAGTCGGCTCTCAAAATTTCGACTTTTTTTTCACTCGCGCACCCCCAACTCGGATGTCAAAATTTTGACCTCCTCCCCCCACGCGCGCGAAATGAACCCACTTTTCTATCCTGGTGCAGCGAGGTCGCAAAAGCATGGGCAGCATGGGCGAACATAACGCCTCGCAAAAGGCGTTAAAAAGATTCGCAAAGATCCAGCGGAAGCAAAAAAAAAAAAAGAACATGGAGAGGAGCTTTTTTTTTTTTTTTTTTTTGCACAGCGCAGTCTGGACTTTGGGTTCGCGCGCTTCCGCGCGCAAGGAGGTAAGAAAGAGAAGCGCTCTAAGCGAACGAAACAGCTTGCGAAAGGCGGCAAACAGAAAAAAAAAAGAAAAGACAGAACTGAGAAAAAACAAAAACAAAAAGAAGCTTTTTTTTTCTTTGTTTTTGCACAGTGCAGTTTGGTTACGGGGAGCCGCACGCCGCGCGCAAGGAGATAAGAAAGAGGAGCGGGGAAGCCCTCTAAGTACACGAAACAGCTTGCGAAAGGCGGTAAAAAGAAAAAAAAAAGAAAAACACGGAACTGAGAAAAAAAGAAAAAGAGGAGCTTCTTTTTCTTTTTTTGCATAGCGCAGTTTGGTTTTGGGGGGTCGTGCGTCGCGCGCCACGCGCAAGGAGATAAGAAAGATAAGCGGAGAGCCCTCGCCTAAGGAAACAAAAACACTTGCGAAAGGCGGCAAAAAAAAAAAGCAAAAACCCAAGGAACTAAAAAAAAAACTTTTTTTTTTGTTTTGCACAGCTTAGTTTGGTTACGGGGTCGGGCGCCGCGCGCAGAGATAAGAAGTTACTTCGATTTTTCAGGATAAAAGATCCGTTCATTATGCCAGTAAATACGGAGGAAAAAAATTTTACTTCGCGTAATGAACGCCCCCCCCCCCCCTAATTTTGCGTCGATTTTTCGGAAAAAAAGTGCGTTCATTCTGCGAGTAAATACGGTACTACGTGAACACAAACATTATTTCTACGTTGACGAGATTAGCCAACAACGCCGGTGCCGGCTTGCTTGCAAGATCACGGTCAAACGATCCATTTATTCGGTCAAGCTGTGGTGTTGATGGGCCCACGTACCACTTGAGCGACTTTGTTCTCCTTTCACAAGAAAGGTCTTCACTACAAAAATGATTGCAGCACAGGTGCCGAATACGACGGACGAGCGATATGGATAGCTTCGGCAGTTCTCCCTCGTTCACAAACTGGGGGACTGGCGTACCGCCGTCTCAAGATGCACAATATACTACATTGCTTCCCAAGCCCTCTGCCGAAGCCGAAGAACGGCAGCTCGCCCTAAACGCGCTAAATGTTCGTGAACATTTGATTAATCCAACGAAGAAAGGAAAGCGCTCGAAGGAGACGGCTGCCTGACCTTCGACTTCAATCAAAACATTAACGGACGCTTGCTTACACGGCCCAACGTGGCCTACTAAATGGCAGCATTCTCCGTCAACCTCTCGTGTTGGCGCAGAGGCCTAAATCGGTAATACTAGTACGCCGTACTCCGACGGCTCAGCGCAGCCCCTTAGGAGCCAATCAGAGCCGTAGTAGAGAGAGTTTGGTCAATGGGAGGAGCGGGCAGAGCCAGGGCGTGCACCGGACAAAGATAGGGGGCTTGACATGGGGCTCTCTTGGCCAAACAGAAGCCAAAGAAACCAAATATAATCCCTTAGTGGTGGTAGCGATAAACACGTATGATAAGTGCGTAAGAGATACATATAGTAACTCTACATTGATGAAAATATGGCGTGATGTTTCGACTATGATCTTGCAAAAAGATGTAAGAAACAGATGTGCCACTCGAACTCTGTTTTGTTCGGACGGAATCTGACCGCTCGGACGGCAGATTCCCTGCCCTCGACGCTTGGTGTACGGATCACGTCGATTGTTCTGGTGGTCGCGCAAGCTTTTTTATATCTTAATATATCCTCCACCATGAATATGCATGACGGTGATCGAGACGCGCACGATATTTCCAGTCAACAAGAGTTACTCCGACGCATTATGAACTTTGCTTCTCTCTACCGCCGCCAGGATACTATTCGCGACTTCTGGATGTCCACATTCGAATTTGTGAAGACGACATGGAACACTCCTAGCCCGCTTTCAACCAATGGCACGTCCTCATTTGCTTCCTTTACTTCCTAATGAATGGCCAAACTCTCTCGATGTGCGGCTATGGCATAATGACCTTCCAACAACGCCATGGCATAATGGCCTTCCAACAAAGCTACAGAGGAATCCGCTAGGTGAAATTTTTTAATCGTTTAATTCGTTTCGAAATGTATTAACGCGATAACGTCCAAGAGCTCGCGTCGTAGAAAATTCGGCGTCTGCGTCGGCGGGACCGGAAACTCCTTACTGGTCGATAGGATCGATCATGACGTCACAGCCACTTCTGACGTCACGCCACATAACCTTGCGCTGGAATTTAAACAACTGACAACGCTCACGGGTGAGGTCACACTGACACGTGAGGTCAGATGACGTCATGATGGCGTCATGTGTTTGTTTGACGCCACTTGACGTGTGACGCTACCGATTCGGTCACGCACACACGCCTGCACGGCTTCGGAACGAGCGCGGGTTTATATGAGAACGCTTTGCGAACGGGGCCCGATAACGCTATCGCGTTTCACTGTAAAAGGCGAAGCTTAAGAGTCCTTCAAGTTTTTTATTCTAGTTTTTCAACAAATAACTGGTGTGTCTGAAGTCTTTGTGCTCGAGGCAAAGGCAAATAAATCAGTGCTAAGGTTTTCTTTCCGTACCCGTTTAAATACTATGTCCAGAGTGCTAAAACAAGTGTGGCCATAACCTTCCAGAATTGTTTTAAAAGGTTCCTCCTTAAAAAATTAATACAAAACAAAACAAAAAACAAATATGAGTATCAGGTAGCTGAACCTAGTAAATCAGAGATATGCCGGCCTTGAAACTTGAAAAACAGCAATTGTGACCGCCAAGGCGCAACTAACAACAATCAAAAATTGACGTTCAGAGTACCGCATGCAAGGGCTCATAATTATTGTTTTCTGACCGCCAATCAGAAAACAGAATAACGTGTGTGTCTTAACGCTGGCGCATTGGCACAGGGGCAAAGTAACACACGGAAAGAATCAGGAACAAGGAAGACCGTCTGTCGGACGAGCAAGGGCTAATTTTATCTGGCACTCAAACGACGTCCTGATGAAGACAGATGAATAAAATAATCTTGTTGGAGGAAGAGACCGGAGAAAAGACAACTAAAGAAAGAGATAAGATAGAAAGAGAGAAAGGAAAAAGGGGGGGGGGGGGCGAGATTGTTTGAAACGCTGCCAAGCCCTGCCCAAACTGTGCGAAAAGATAAAAACACCATTTTTTACACGAGAGTACAAAGTGCGATGTTTGCGTTAAGTATTAAAGACTGAAGGAAGATTTCCATGTTAAGAAAAGAATGAAAACAAACAAAATTGATCGTAATTTTCGCGGAATAAGGGATGAAATTGTCTGACTTAACACGAACGTAAACCTTATTAGAGTATAAAATACAAAAAAAAAATTGCTAAATAAAGTGTAAAAACGAACAAAGAAAGAAAGATGTGAAGGAATCCTTAGAGAGAAAGAGCGGTTAGACGATAGAAAAAAGGGCAATCGGAGAAGTGATAGGGATTAAGGCAGAACAAAGCGCAAAAACAATAAACAACAAAGAAAACGAGGCACCTTCGGCAGAAAAATTAGAGGGGAAGCGAGGGAACAGCGTCGAAGACAATGAACGAATAACATCGGAAACAAAAACGTGGCTGAAAGGAAGGTAGGTGAAGCAAAAAAACGAGCGACAAAAGCAAAACGACGCAACACAACGGCGCGAGGCAAATGGTATTTTTGCCGGGCGGTTTCACGGCCGTACCGCGATGTCGTCCTGATCTGGGTTTGAGCCTCAATTCTTTCTGTCTTCACCTGCTTTTCAAGAAGATTGCAGCATGCGGTGGGCTCGGGGAAACCCAATTATCGTGGATTGCGCCGGCAGTCAAGAAAAGAACCAGCATTCCCGCTTATTCGTCCCAAAGTTCTGGAGGCAGAGAGATTTTTTACGTCTGCGTAACTGCCGTACACGACGAAGCATAGAACAAACATTACCTAGACCGCAAAAAACTAAACTTGACTGAAGCGTGTAAGGGCAAGCATTCTCAACGTTCAGACTGCTTCTTTGGTGACCATTTGAGGGGCGTAGTGACACCAGAGCCCCCTTTAAGGCAAGGCACGATAGTTTCGTCGTAAACTTGCACCGTAGATTGTCAGAGGGCTAGGTGACACAACACTCAAAGTTAAAATAAATATTTAATGTACTTTTCTTGCACATATAGAAGCCATTTATATCCAAAGTAAATTAAGGAAAAATGACAAAACCTCGCTCTGAAAAAATGACCATGAAAATACTTTATTCATAGACTACATTTTGCGACATTCTCTGAAATACATATTTCCAAAGATATATCAAAATTCTAATTAATTTCCAGATCAGACAAGAACACGCTTAATTAAAAATTAGGGGCTCCGGCACACCTCTTGATGGGAGTAATCTGGTGTAATTGATTGGCGTGCTATGATACCCAGGCAATCACACTCCTCGAATTGATAATTTTGTGAATCTAGCCTGCAGGGTTCAATGCAAAGGAACTCTAAAGCCGTGGAAGAAACATTATAGGCTTCAAAAATTTTATTACTACTTATTAATATTTTATGACTGTCATCTTATATATTCTTGGGGAACATTCCGATGTTTGTTGTGGCTCAGATGTTCCTTAACATCTGTGAGGCGTTGATGTCCAAGAAAGTTAGGGATCATAGCGATTTCTGTTAAACTTTTGGGCGTATATATTTCTATCTGTCACTTATACTTCAAGGAGATAGACTGATGATTTATATGAACGAAGTGAAGACCTTTCTTTGCCACCAGGTAATCAAATCTTATGCTGCCCCGCATAATGGTGGCATGGAACAAAGTCTGCGTCGTGTCTTGCAATCTCGGACCTCTTATTGAGCTTGAATATCGAGCGTGACAACGAAATCGTACCTCTGGACAATAAGCGAGTTTCACTTCCTACCGCTCCGTCATGAAGCTCCTGGGCTGATGTCGCATTCTAAAAATAAAGAGTATATTCTTACCCTTTCGTCCCAAATACGACACCCCAAAACTTCAGTTGGATGTACAGCGCACCAAAACTTTTAGAAGGGGCTCGAGAACGGTGCTATATACCTCATTAAACACCAAAAGTATGTATCAAAGACTGCGGGAAAAAAAACACAGAGGTTTCACAGTAGGGTCAAGAAAGCCCCAATTACTTTTTCGTAATCCGTAGCAGGTACATTAGCTAATTTAATAAGTTGTACCACTCGGCTATCAAGCCGCTCGTGGAAGTTGATACCGTCGGTTCGACATCAGCGCGCTGTACGCCGAACTGAAGTTTAGGGCTGTCGTATATGGGACAAGGGGTGTAAGAATACACCCTTTTTTTTGCATACTATTTCATCGAGGGCGAGGAAACCTCAAGCGGTCGCTAAACGCTCCTGGGCCGAGCTTTTACTTTTTTCTGAACTCGTATCGAACTATAGCAGATTACAACTCTCGATGCATTTGAATTACCAGTAACCCAGCGTCCTTTATTCGGCTAACTCAGCGATGACCGCAAAAAAATAAAATTACTAACATTAAGTTTTTTTTTTTTTTTTTTTTTTGAGAACAAGGCAGGCTATGTTGTAAGTTCTAAAACCAAGAGGGCGGCTTCACGAGACGCCTTTTCTCTCCCGCTAAGCCGCATTTCATCATGTCGATGAACGTCAAACGTCCCTTCGCCATTTATCTACACACACACTGTTAGTTGTTGGCGTTTTAATTTTTTCTTTTTTTTATTGCGTTGGTGAAACCTAGAAGCATGGAGAGTGGCTCCGTGAATGGCTGTATTTAGTAAGACCGGGGGCGTATTTAGGCTTTATGTATCGAAGTTCATTCCGAATTGTTTCTATTTGCAATCATCCGGGTGGCGTGCTTGCATCTACTGGGACGGGTCGACTTCTGGATCGCCTGCTCGTATTAAGTCCGAATAAAGACCGGTATATTTAAAACAAATCTACTAACAGATGATGCTTTTTTGGGTCACCGACTACTCGGAAAACGCAATCAATCATTAAAAAAGAAATTTGTTGAGCTGCAAACTTGGCCGCCTTTGAAAAGAAAAATATGCGTCGAATATACATCAACATGACCTCTGGCGAGCTTCCTACCTGAAAGTACATAACCTGAAAAAAAAAACTGGGTTGTGCGTATGTTTATACACCCTAGATCTTGATCTGCCTCAACGGGCGACCAGTCTCCCAGCTGCAGATAAGAAATTTAGCCAGTGCAGTACAACCGCTAGCCTGGGGTCTTTAACGTGCACCACGCAGTAGTGATACACAACCGCACGCCGGTGCGGTGCTCAATACATAGCGTGAAACTGCCCTATATAGAGTTAACCGCAGACTTTCTGAGTGTGTGTGTGTATTCAAATTTATTTTGATGCAATATATCTACATTAGTTATGTGGTGAAATCTAAGCTAAGGCTCATTCATGCCGTTGCGTTCTAGTAAGTTTAGCTACGTTGCATGTACTTGGGTGGAGGTACGACAGCGAGTTACTACTGCAACGGAGCAGTCCAACGTCAGTCTTACTTTACACATCGGCATCAGTCCTCTCAGAAAAGAAGTGAACTTAGTCAAGCGCTGCTGTGGGAATTTGACTTAAGGGGAAAGCCTTATACTTTGTTTTTCTTACGAATTAGCTTGCCACCTTAAAAAAATAAACAATAAAAATAAAAATCTTTACATGGCTTAGATGGAACACTCCTTTATTTTGGAATCCTTTTCCACAAAAAAAAAAGAAATAAATATCAGTATTTCAACCGTCCGGCGTAACTTAGGGGGGGGGGGGGGGGGGAAGTGTAGCTCTGCTCTGAGCCCCGCCTATAACTTAATATGTTTAGCTAGTTTAGCACCGTTTCTAGGCTTTCATTGGTTGGAGAGATGATTAACGTGTGGAATGTTCGTTGTAGAATTGTTTGTCTGCGCCATAATAGTTTTTATTTTTATCAAAAATATTATTTTGTTTGTCAAGCAATCTAGATAGCGGCATTATTGTTTTTGAAAAAGATCACGATATTGCTTCTACCACTTCGTAACATGGCTGCATGCATTTACGGCATCCTCAATGCGCGTATCTCGTTCAGCTCGTTTATTCTTATGTGGAGCGCAAGTTCGTCTCCTTCTTTTGCAGGGGTTGTGGTGACGTCACAAAGCCGAACTCTAATTGGCTCTGATTGAAGGATAGTGAGTAGACCTCAAGGCAAGCTGCCTTGAGGTCTACCCACTATCCTCCAATCAGAGCCAGTCATAGATTGGCGTCGTTGTGACATCACCGCAATTCCTGAAGAAGCAGACGACTTGCTCTTCACATTAGTGTTAATTGTTCTGCGTTCAACGAGGTGTTTAGACGAAGATCTCGACAACCAACCTTGTTTGCAGGAAAACGCCGCCGCAAGTACGCACCTTAGGAAGCGCTGTGCGGGTGCCTCTTTTTGTAGACTCTCACATAAACTACTTTGATTGATCTGACATGATTTGTTCATTTGCGCGTGTCATTGCTGAACAAAAATGTTTCCAGTAAAAGCGGCGTCGCTGCTTTGTGAATTGTGCAACCATCGAGATTGCGACCATGGCTTCAATACTGAGAAAATACCTATAGACGGGTAAGAATTTGCGAGTCATTTGGTTGGAGGCAATCGGGCATTCGGCTTACATCAAGTATGCTCAGAGGTTTCCGACGTTTCGCTTCGAAAGACAAGTCACTCTCAAGTTTCGCGGTGCAACTGGCATTCTAATGCCAATATTTTCAGTCTCGGTTTTAAATGCGCGTTATGACGCTAACCCACGTTGCTCGCGAATGCCGCTCAACAAAAAACAAGAACAGAAAACGTTAAAAGATTGCATATTGATTTGGTTAATATATTAGTCCTTTCGGACGCCTTTTACCGCACAACGGACGACGCTCACAGACGCTTGTATTGGACCTTAGCTCGTGAATAATGGAACGCTAGAACGCCGCTTTCAGGGTCGTGTCTTGCGAGCGTTGCAGTCGCTTTGAGACAGAGGAAGACTAGCAGACGAACGCAGGCCGTAATGGTCGCTTACGTGCCGCTTTCATGGCCGCGTCTTACGTGCGTTGCAGACGACGGTAGACGCTAGTAGAATCGCAGACGATGCAGGAGGCCGCCGAGCGTCTGTTCGCACGACTGGCAGGTGGTGTCAGACGCCAGGCTAGACTCACCGGACGCGTGCAGTACGTCGTGACAGGGGGACACTAGGGTTGCAAGCGTGTTCGGCCATGCAGCCAGTATTAATGGGCGAGATCACTGATCTGTGGGCGGGGCTTAGAGCGAGCGCTGACCTCCACCTAAATTTTGTGTAACAGCGCAAACAGTGAGCAATTTTTATTTTGTAAGGAAAAAAAATGTCCATCCAGGTTTTTTTGAAGACTATTTTTTTAACTATTTCCGTGTCCCTTTGAGCGACTGGTTAAGTGCTCGGGATCTCTAATGTTCGCAAGCTGGGCGGGTTTACTCTGTCACTTTCATTATTGTAATAGGCATAAAGCTCCATTTGCAGCTTATAGGGCAGAGCCTTGTCCGGATAACAGTTAGATCCTTCGCATCTGATCCTCATCAGCAGACAAGGTATACGCACCCGAACCTCATTCGCAAAATTGTTGCGTTCTTGTACCCGCATCCGATCCGTATCCGCATACCTTGTATTCGCATCTGAACCGCGTCCGTAAAATTCCGAACAGCATCCGGCCCGATAAACGTGCATTCATTTTGCCATCAAAAAGTCAAGAGTGAATAAAAAAAAAAAAAGAACTGAATGGTATCTTATAAGCCGTTTGCTTATATTTGTACAAAGACTCTCAGAGGAAAAATACGGTTAAAGTCTTTTTATTGTACTTTGTTTTATTGTACGCATTATATAACCGATAATCCATCCAGTGACTCTTCGCGTAACTGAACACACGATTGCAGTTATGCGATCGTCCTGGGAGTCTGTGGCACTCTGTTTTAAGAGGGGCACACAAAAAAGGAAAATTTCAATATTATTTTTTTTTTTGTAACAACCATCTCAGGTGGATGTTTCTTTTCTAAACATTAAAATTAGCAAAGAAGAAGTTTATAATATTGTGCTGTTTTATTCAACTAAAATTAAAAATAAGAAAAGTAGGAGTGGGGAGGCGGTAACTCGCCGAGGCGGGAAACTCGCATATGCGGAGTATGACGTGAGCACACCACAGGAAGATTTCAATATATTAAATAATGGTAACACTTTCTATCGGTTTTAGTTATAAACCCAAACCCGCGGCTGTGTGCATCGATCCATATATTTAGTAGCAACTTGGCAACTGCCGAGAAAATAAAGAAAACGCGCAAACACGCCTTGTTTCATTTGTCGAGGCTGCTCTATAGAAACCGCATATCGTAAACAAAGTACGGATCCACAGTGGTTCGCCTTTTTTTAAATACAAGGTACGCTAATCAGAAGTCTCTCTCAGTTGGTACGCTCGATGCTGGGATGATAGGCACGAACTGTGCTTCAAGACTCAGGTACAGAAACTCGTGTTGGCCAAGTTCCACCACTCCAGAAGATCGAATCCAGTCTTCTGGTACACTTGTGAAAGATGTATTTTTCGGCTTCATCACTTGCATTTTCCGCTACTTTGTCATAGTGTCCTCCAATGCAAATAGCGTGCCATTCAGACATTTTCTTTTTTTTTTTTCGAAGAGGGTTCTGAAGCGGAGATAACATTGACATCTTCGACCTGACCTTCGTTTGTCACTCGACGTTCTTTGGCAGCAACGATTATCTTCCAGACGTCTTATGTGCAGTACGCCTTTCTGAGTTGTTGTCGAGCAGAGCATGCTTTCGAGTTTGGGGTGTAGAAACACAGCCATTTTGTGCAAGTAATGCAATTGCGGATTTTCATAAAGGAGCCAGTAGTATATGTGTACTTGAGCGCCTGTAGACGCTCAGGGTGTTTATTTACATTCTCTAAGTGCTTAAGAAGTCGCGTTTGCCAGTCGATCACCAAGTAGGGATTGTACGATATGACGACTCCAGTCATCACTCGCCGCCTTGAAAGGCCCAAGAAAGTTTAGGAGGCACTGCAAGTTACTTTTCTTTGGGTCGTCGATGTGGCTTGTTTTTACTCTCTTTGTCAGAACTTCAACGATTTGGTCCCACTGCTGAAGAGTAGATGCAAAATTGACGACCGTGTTGTTCCCTCAAGTCTCGACGTCTCCCATCAGCGAGAACTCCGACCAGCATTGAAATCAAGATAGCTTTGAGCTTCTAAATTTTGTGTGGTTTGTACATTTTGGGTTTTATTCACCCAAAAAACTTTTTTTGCACTTTTCCTGCCAAACAAAAACACGCTTTCCCGGGACAATTGATGTCCCAGCATTTCTTACTATTTCCAGGGGCATCATCTTTGGCAACATAGAACGCTCTATAGCGATCTCAGGTGAGAGTCCGGGCTTTCTTGGCGTAAAGAACAATTTTATCCTCGATATACACATCTGTATTAATTGGGGGGCTAGTTGGTTGAACATCTAGACGGTGGTCTAGATGTTCTCAGTCTTTTGCGCTTTCAAAACCACCGTCTAGATACACATCTGTTTTTAAGAGAATATTTTTCTTCCACAAAACATTCGTAGGTGCACTTCATGGTATCCCTTACTTATTCACTCAACACTAAGCGGCCGCACGCGCTTATGGGCCTCCATCAAAAAAAAAAAAAATCTAGATCCAGACCCGCAAATATCTACATCCGATTTCCATCCGCAGGCGCGGGCATCCGCATCCGCATGCAATCCGGGATCCGCAATATCGAATTCATATTTATCCGCATCCGCCAGTTGACTGCGGATACCTGCGAAGTATCCGCCGGTAATCGACTGCTTTGCAGGGCTTTAGTGGCAAGTTCCTTTCCATAGTCGAACGTGGCTATGAATGAGAATAATGAAGAGCTTCACAGAAAACATGCGAGCACAAAAATGAACTTCAGATAAAGAAATAAAAGCGTCTAGTATTACTCATAATGATGCTAGCAAGGTCCAACCTTTTTTATATTTATTTGCTCGTCTTACTCACGCAGTACATTTACATCCAAAAAGGTAGGCTCTCTTTCCCAACACTGTCTCTCTTTTCTCAGCCAAACTGAAAAAGTCAATTTTGAGATTTCTTTTGAATGTTCCCATCAGTCAAGGTAATCCAATATTGTTGATACAAAATCTGGTCGCCTACATCACGTGTTTTTCTTATTATCGACACCTATTTATCTCATTTCTTTTCTGCCTGATGACGTTACAACACGTAGCACACACAAAAAAAAAGCAAACATTTTTTTTTTTTTAATTTCTTTTAGCTGACTGGGCTAAATGACGCAAACGTTGAGTTTACGTGCTCGACTGTTTGTTGGTCGGTTGGCCAGTGGCGCAGTGGTGATTGAGAGGAGAGATTTGTGTCCCAGCGGAACACCACACGGTCAGTCCATACCCGCTGAGAGTCCTGTTGCCTTCGTGGTCCGGTGACCGCGACTCCAACTACGAGTGCACTTTGCTGCGGAGTTTTTGGGAACACACGTACGGCGCCGGGAACGTGCCTGCTTTTCGGGCAAGCCAGGTCGAGGTGCTTTGTGTTTTGGGTGCGAGGCGAAGGTCGGACGGCGTTGCCCTGTCCTTGCGCTGTGACGTCAGGCTTCAATGAGCTTCTTACCCCAGACAGAAACACTGTAGCTATATTTTCGGTGTCGCAGTGTTCGGTCGCCGCGCATCCTGTAATACATACTTTGGAGGCTCTTGAAAAATGTTAAATGAAGTGAAATAAAAAAAAAAATAAAGATTCAGCTGAAAAACTTTTCTTTGTTCGCTTCTTGTGGCAGCTGTCGATGTTTTAAATTGGTATGCTATACAGTGTACGACATGAGAGCCGTATAGCAACTATTCCGCTAAAAGTACATCTGTGAAAGGTATAAATTTAACAATGTTTCTTTAAGACACATTTGGTTTCTTATTAGAAACCTGAGTTTCTCAGAGACCACGACAACGTTAAGTAGAATAATAATGGAGGTGCATGCTGGGGTGTTGAAAAACATTGAATACGGTGGAGAGCCAGCACCCTCTTAAA